>NC_132782.1:62962268-63582268 GCF_048418805.1 Vulpes vulpes
CAGTCCCCCTGACTCAAGCTCTGCTGCCTCGGGGGTGAAGGGGGAGGCACCTTCTTCTTTGCTTCCCACCCACAGAGCCCCCTCCACCATCGCAGAGGACAAGCGCCTTCGGGGGGGTGGGGTGTCCAGATGACTCTCCACATCTGGAGCCCCGTCCAGTGAGGGGGCCCAGGGGGCAGAGGCCGCCCCTTTGCCTGGATGGGCAAAGAGGGACAAGGGTGCCCCTGACAGCTCAAAGCACAGCCCCACTGGCCGCAGGTGCTCGGGGGTCTGCTAGCTCCTGAGAGGAGGTCTTGCCTCTGTCTGCCCTGTTTTCTTCTTCTTCTTCTTTTTTTTTTTTTTATCTCATCTTTCAGACGACCCATTTGAGTAGAGCCTGGAGACGTGTTATTAAATTGTTAGTTTCCTTCAAGAAAAAGGATTTACAGTAAACAGGAGATCTGTGATTTTAAAAGTGCATTTAGTTTAATCCCAAGTGTTTCAATTATCCAACAGAATATTAAATCCTGGCGGGCACGGTGCAGGCCGTGCTCCCCGTGCCGGGGGTTACGGTGGGGACAGATTAGTCAGCCCCGTGCCCCGGCTTCCACACCGCAGACGTGCTGGGCTCATTTCCCCGCCATGCGCGTTCCGGGGATGCTTTAAAGCAGAGATTTCTCCACGGTTACTCCGAACATAAAGATGATATATGCACAGCATAAACTGTTTTCATTAAGTATGAGCTTATTTTATAAAAAAGAAAATCAGACAAATTAGGTTTTCTTTTCTTCCATCTCTTTCCCAAGGAAGATTATTTACAGTAGATTTTTTATCCCTCCCCCTTCTATTCCTCCAAAGGCAATGAAAACCAATTCTGAGAGCAGAGCAGAAAATCAGTTTTTAATCAAGGAAAACAACGTGTGGGACGTAGCGATGTGCTCCTCACCTCAGAGATTCCAGCAGCTGCGGGCTGCGCACCACCCACCGCACGCAGGCCTGGCACCTGGTGCCGCCACCACCGGGCTCTGCGGGGCTCTGTGGCCAGGAGGGCTGGGTGTGGTGGGGCGGCCAGCAGCCCCTCGCTGTCGCGGGAGGGGTCTTCTGTCCACGTCAGGGCTTCCCTTACACAGAAGTGGGAGGCTCGTGTCACCTGCCTGCGATGGGGACACCGTGGCCAACACGGTGCCTTAACAGGCACGCTGCTGGGGGGACATGGCTCTTCTCTGTGCTTGTGTCCAGACCGGGATGGGGGTCAGCGGTGGCTCAGCTGGGAACTCCGAGACCCCCAAGGGGCCAGTATCTCAGAAGCCAGCCACAGCACCACGGGTCTGGATTGTCGACACCCTGAGCTGTCAGGGTCCTAAGCAGCCGTGCAGAGCGGGGAACACGTGGCTTGTGGTGTTTGGTCACACAGCATCAGAAGGGAACAGCGTCCCGGCGAGTCAGCCCTTCCTGAAACTTTGGCCACTTCTGGTCCCTGGTCGGTGTCGGGGTCGGGGTGTCAGGGGAGTGACCTCCACAGCCGAGTGGGCAGTACCCCACCCGACACCCAGACCCTTGGAGCTCAGCCCCCTGCTCAACCCAGAGGGTGAGGAGAGTTGGGGCGGTGTGTGGGGTCCCTGATGCCAGCATGGCCTCAGCTGGGCCCTTGCTCCACCCTGGAATTCCAGGACTCCCTTCCTGCTGGGAATATTGGGAGTGGCCTCCCACCCCCACTGACACCTGCCCTGGCGTCCCAGGGGACCCTGCCCATCATGCGAGCTCACCCAGCACTGCAGGTGCTCACTGGCCACTCTCGGGGGAGTTTGCTGGGTGTGGGGACGGCTGCTGGAGGCAGATTCTGGGTGGGCCTCCAGCACTCCCCTTTGCAGTGCGTCTCCTGAGGGAGGCAGCTCATCCTGCATGCCCCTGATGGCCCAGAGGTTCAGGGCACCGAGGGGGTCCCATATGCCAGGGCTGCTCCATAGGGACTGGCCTGGAGTGTGTGAGCGAGAGCAAGGCCTTGTGGGCATGGGTTGGACAATAGGACCATGCGGCTGGAACTGGAGCTGTTGATACAAGTCCTGCTCTGTGGCTGGTGTGTCCTGGAGCAGAGCAGGGAGCTGGAGGTAACTGAGGGTTCGGTGGGGAAGAAATTGGAAGGTGGGGGTGGGGACATTCAGCATCCATGAGGAGGGTGGCTGGTTGGGGTGTCCAAGGGAGCCCAGCCCAAGTGGGCAGTGCCACCTTTCCCAGAGAGGGAAGTCTGCTCCCAGCCTGCACATGTAGCCATCACAGGCTGCACCCTGAAGGGAGCCTCATACCCCCCAGGCCCTGAGTCCTGGATCCTTCCAGAAGTCTGTCCACTTCCCGAGCTCAGTTGTGAGCTGTCACCACACTTACTGTGTGCGGCTCCCTCGTGCTGAATGAAGCTCCTGGGCCCCAAGGGTGTGGGTGGTTGGGATGTCCCCACCATTGGCCCGCCGTCCAGGAGGGGCTGTGGTCATGCAGGAGTGAGAGGGGGGCAGGAGCCCAAGGGCGCACATACTCTGTGTGCAACGTGGGCCTGTCCCTTGTCTGGGGGCAGCCTCTTCGAGGATGGGCTGCTGCCCACTTGACACTGGATGTCCTCGGGCTGAGGAAGACTAGACAGAGCTCCCTGTCCTGCACCACCCGGAGGGAAGGAGCTCCCTGTCCTGCACCACCCGGAGGGAAGGAGCTCCCTGTCCTGCACCACCCAGAGGGAGGGGGTCAACTGCTGCCTGGGGGCCTAGCTGTGAAGCTGTGAGCTGCCGTCTGCAGTCCTGACACGTCTGGGGTCCATGGCAAACTTGGCCACACACAGTGAGGACAGGTAACACATTCTGGTTCAGATGTCCCCCGGAGGTGGTAGTGACAGCATGGCCAGCTCCCCACCACGCAGGATGCTGAGGGGCCTGCACGCCCACCTATGAGGGGCTGGGCTGACATGACTCTCTGACCGCAGCACAGTTTTCATTCTGTGCGTTTCATGTCTGGATGGGAAGGAAGAGCCGGAGGCTCCTCGGTGGCTGGACAGGGGATGCCCCACAGCGATCTGGCTCCACACTCAGTGGACAGACGGGCCCATGGCCAGAGAGGAGCCACTCCGCGGAACTCTAGATTTTAACCAGCCTAACTGCCTCACCAACATTCTCTTGTATTTTTCTGAAATAAATGCAAATGTTTTCATTTCATCCTTGAGGAACCTTAGTTGACTTTGAGAAAAAGGTGTCCTTTTCCTGAGAAGGGGAGGCTGGCAGGAGCGAGAAGTAACGGACTCCCGGGAGGCCACACAGGACCGACACAGTGACTTCTGGGCCGCCAGGGAACAGATCCTGCCCTGTGTCCCCTGCAGGTTCTCCTTGGGTGCACGCTCTGGGTCACCCCTCTGCAATGGGCCAGTCACTGCCCCGAGGAGGGAAGGGCGTCCTTCCACGTGTGTATGCACACCCAAGGCCAGACAAGGGTGACTGGCAGCCTGGGACAGAGCCTCCTCACCTGTGTGTCTCCCTGCAGTGTTACCGCACTGGCCAGCCCTCCTATGACCTGTTCCCCATATGGAGACCATGCACCTGGGCTCCCTCATCCCTGCAGGATGAGCCCTGGAGCAAGTCAGAAAACTCCAGCCCTGCAGCCCTCAGTCCCCACATGTGCAGAGAGGGGCAGGTGGGCGGCTTCGTGCCCCGCGAGGGGTGGGAACACGAGACATTCAGAGGGCCTTGCACACATGTCAGGGCCATGCCTTACACTCCCGACCCCTTCTCACTGGGGTCCTGGGCTGGCGGGAGCACATCCATCTCTATTATCCTGTGTCCACCTCTCCCTCTGTTACCTGCTCTCTCTGAGGGAAGAGATGGTGCTGGCTGGGCTGGCTCAACAACACGACAGCTCTCATAAAATAGTGTCTTTTGATAACAGTTATAATGCTCCTTGTAGAAAGTTTGGAAAACACAGAAAAGATGAAAGAGGCAGCTAAAAACGACTGTAGTCAGGGCACTCAGAGATGAGGTTAACAAGGTGTCTGTTACGACGCATTAGCGCCGGCTGCCACCATCCCCAGCTGCCACCATCCCCTCCGGCAGGCGGTGCCCCAAGCGCACCACCTGGCCCTTCCCACCCGGCTGCAGGGTCAGCAGCCTTTCCCCGCGAGTGGCCACCCAAAGGGACACCCTCCTGCCCGCGACGGCCGCCGCCGTCTCACTCATCCAGCTCCACATCACAGCCAAGCAGCCCTGCAACACTAAGTGCCTGGGCGGGTCGTGTGCTCCCAAAACCTCATCCACAAAAACAGGTGGTGGCCTGTTACCCACCACATGTTTGAAAAGTCTCTAAATAAAATCCTTGAGATCTCATGTGTTCAATTAAAAAAACACTATTTTAAGGGACTTTTTCTATTGTTCCCACATCTTATCTGAGCGTGTGTTTCGGGAAAATATCAGAGCTCCCCTTGCTTCCCCCAGGACCTGTTCCCAGTGAGGGAGACGCGACCTTTCTAAAGATCTCCGTGCACCTGGGGCTTGGGGTCGGCAGCGTTAATGGTCCTCCAGCCAGATCTTCATCTCCAGAAGGTGAACTCTTTTAAAACTCATTACTTTTCATGAGAAAAATAATGAACCATAGAAACGTTAGCCTGGCGGGCATCTGCGTTTGGGGAAAGGGCATCAAACAGGGCTACTTAGGGAGACCGGCGCAGCGAGGGCTTCTCCCCAGGACGCCCAGGGCAGGGGGCTCAGGGGAGGGGGCACCACATGGGGAACAAGGTCCTGGGCTGGGGCTCCCCTAATGGCGGTGCCTGGTGGTGGATGGTCTGTCCCTGTTCTCTTGGAGGGGTTGAGCCCCCAGCTGAGGCTGCCAGCCCCGGCTTCACCTCTGGGGCTGCAGACACAGGAGCAAACCTGTAACTAACGGGGTCAGAGGCAAGGAGGGAGTCTCAGGCAGCATGTGGGGTCCCTGGGCCCTGGCAGTACAGGAAAGAGCATGAGGGAAAGGGTGCATTAGCCTTCTGTGGCCATAAGAAATGTCACAGACTGGTGGCTTGTGACAACAGGAATCGGATTCATGTTCCTGGAGCCACACATGTTCTGGGGGACAGTCCTTCCTGCCTCTTCTACTGCTGGAGGCTCCAGGGCCTCTGGGCTAGTGGCCCCATCCTCCGGTCTCTGCCTACACCTTCACATGGCTTCTCACCAGTGCTTGTCTGCACGTCTCCTCTGTGTCTCTTGTACAGACACGTGTCATTATTTAGGGCTTACCCAGGTGGTCCTGAGCAGCTCTTGCCTCGAGTCCCTAACTAGCTTACATATGCAAGCTCTGTTTTCCCAAGTAAGGCTGGGGATGAAGACATGGATGCGTCCTTTGGGGGCTACTATTGGGCCCACTGTGAGCATCACCCTTGTGCCCGAGAGCTCGGGCCAGCCAGGGGAGCTGTCACTTCTGCAGAGATGGGAATGTTGGGTTCACCAGAGTCATAGCCAGTGGATATTTTGGTGCATTGTTGCTTCTGAGAGCCATCCAGAAAGTGCCCTCAAATACTCCCATCTCCTGGGTCCAGGTGGAGGCCGCTATAGCTACACTGTAGCCCAGTCTCCTGCTGTTCTGAATATGAGTTGAATTGGGCAGCACTGGCCTGTTGGGATGGAGCCTGGGTACTGCTGAGAAGAGGTTTGTGGATTGATATTCAGGAAAAGTCCTGAGTGAGATGATCTGAGGAGGAGAGGCTAGTGAGGCCTAGCTCTTAGCTCCTGACCCAGCTCATCACTGTGGACATAGTCTTTGCTGAAGGCATAGATTCATTTTTGGAATACCCCCAGAGAAAGGTTAGGTGGCCTCTAAGCAAGAATAGAAAGAGGGGTCGGCAAAGCTGTATCCTCTAAGAATTGAGCTTGGTTGCTAATAACAGACACTGGAAATGACAGCAGCTTGAATACAGTAGAACAGAACTTTCCCTCTTCTCAAAGGGGCTGGAGGAGACCAGCCTGTGCTGTCATGGAAGCTTCAACCTCCTCAGGGACCAGGGCTCCTTCTAACCCTCTGCTCTACCTTATTGGCTGCCATCCTAATTTTGCTTCATAGTTTTATTGTGGCGGCTGATGCTTCAACCATCACATCTGCATCCCAGGTGAGAGGCAGGGAAAGAGAGAGAAAGGTAGAAAGGGCCTTTGCTGAAAGCCTAACTTAGCAATGTCCTCTTCCATCTGCTTGTCCACTTTCTTTGATGATGGTGCTGATCCTAGATGACGACTAGGCCACGAGGAAATTTTCATTCATCTGCAATAAAATGATACAATTAAGAAAGAAAGTATTTCTTTGGACTAATTTTTATTTTTATTTTTTTTAAGTTTTTATTTATTTATGATAGTCACACAGAGAGAGAGAGGCAGAGACACAGGCAGAGGGAGAAGCAGGCTCCATGCACTGGGAGCCCGATGTGGGATTCAATCCCGGGTCTCCAGGATCACGCTCTGGGCCAAAGGCAGGCGCCAAACCGCTGCTCCACTCAGGGATCCCTGGACTAATTTTTAAAAAGATTCATTAAAAAAAAAAAAAGATTCATTTATTTGAGAGACACAGAAATAAAAAGAGTGAAGGTGTGAGTGGAGGTAGGGGCAGAGGGAGAGAGAGAGAATCCTCAAGCAAACTCTGGGATCCTGAGATTGTGACCTGAGCTGGAATCAAGGGTCAGCCATCTAACCCACTGAGCCACCCAGACATCCCTTTCCTTGAAAAAATTAAATGAGTATTTAATTTTTGTTCTTCTGACTTTTTTGGCATTAAAGTGTTACTTTCAAAATGGTGGAGGAAGTAGACTGTAATGATGTATTTTGCTCATGTCCTTCCATTTTTTAAAAAAGATTTTACCTATTTATTTGGCAGAGTACGAGAGAGCACAAGCAGGGGGAATAGCAGAGAGAGATGGAGAAGCAGCCTCCTCACTGAGCAGGGAGCCTGACAGGGGGCTCAACCTCTGAACCCCAGGATCATGACCTGAGCTGAGGGCAGATGCTTCATGGACTGAGCCACCCAGACGCTCTCTCCCTGTCTTCCTAACACACTTACTCACTAGTTTGGGATAAATCATTTTTATTTACTGCTAAGTCAAGTTATGTCCTGTGATTATTTTTCCTTTGCCATGTGACTTTGCATTTTTTCCTGGAGTTAATATTTGCATGATTGTTTTCATGACATGATCTTCTATGAAACTAGTACTACATTTTCCACACATTCTCATCCTCTGTCAAATACCTAGTAATAATGCTTCCAGATGTCCAAACACATCAAGTAGTGTAACAGCCCCCCAACCTCAACACCAGCCCCATGTCAGGTAACTACTGGTCTGCTTCTATAATTATCTTCTTGTAGTTATTTTTTCCCTTTTCTGGAACTTTTACATAAATGAAATAATTCAGTATATGCTCTTATAGGCCTGGCATTTTCAGCATACTGTTTTAGTTTTTTTTTTTTAGCATGTTTTTGAGGTTTGTCTACATGGGGCACGAAACAGTGGTTTGTTCCTTTTTATTACCAGTAGGATTCCATGATGCCTATGCTACATTTTGTGTACAGATTCACTGGAAGATGGATATGTGGTTTGTTTCCAATTTTTGTCTATTATGACTGAGGGGGCCCTGGAGTCTCTATTGATGTGTGTTTTCACCCTATCCTCATGGGTTCAAAAATTTTGTGTGTATATCACGATAAGAAACCTCAAAATTCATAAAGAAAAGATGAATTTTACAGGAGGGCCTTCAGAGCCTCTTTGATTGTCTGCTAGCATTCTTAAGTATTTATTTTATGGGAGTTCAGTGGGTTGCTGTATCTGTACCTATTACTCCACTTAGGTGACAAGCCAGCACAGGTGGCAATGCATTGTGTCTAGAAAATGAAGCAACAATCAGCTGGAACATATGGTTACTTTTTTTTTTTTTTTTTAAAGAGAAAAGACCAAAGTTGTATCCAAAGAAAGACCTTTCCCTGAGAAGAGCAGACAAAAGCAGCCAGGAAAGTCCCCACCTAGGGGCACTTGGGATCCACATGGTCTTCCATTAGCGCACCTGGATCTGTAACTCAAGGTGATAAAATCGTGTTACTTCTGTCCGAATGGGCTCTGGCTGGGCTGTGGCCCTCTGGAGGACCTGCCGCTGCTACTCGGGGATGCTCTTCCCTTCCTGGAAGCAGTTAGCAGAATCTCAGCAGACCCACGGCAATTACTGTGGGCTCGTTTCCAGCCACTGCACTTCCAGGTTTCCTCTCTGGAGCCGCTGGGAGTTCAGTAGGTGGCACGGAGGTGGCTTGACCATCCTGGCATCAGAACGCTCCTTCTCCTTCCACGTGGGGGAACAGGGGCTCCCCGTCTACTGCCTGTGCTGGGCTTGTTCCCTCGGGGTGTGGGTCCCAGGCCAGCTGCCAGGGCCTCTGAGACATGCTCACCTCCCCTTCCTCGGGGGCCTCCTGCCTCCTGTGTGCAGAGGCCAGTGAGTGACGCCTTTCCCTCTGGCCCATGTGGAGATACAGCATGAATTAGGTCTTCCTTGTAATGAACTTAAGTGAGTTTGAAGGTTTTTTTTCTGCCTGGGAATTTAGGGCGAGGGCTTCTGGTTCATTTCCACCCCCTGGAGCATTACTTTCTGCGTGTTTGCTGATATGAAGGTGTTTCCCAGCGTGACTGAGGGAAGCCACCTGAGCTGAGTGTGTGTGGAAATAGAAGAGCTGTACCACTTTGATTTACTCCTACCTCTTCTTGACTCACCCTAATTACTAGATGGCTTTACCTTGCGCTAAAAATCAAGAGAAGAGTCTGTGTGGCACCCGCTCCATGGCACTGAGCTCTGCGCCAGCTGTCTTGATGCCTGTCACACAGGATCCCACAGGGCAGGACCCTGTCCACCCCACTGACCCCCTGCCCATGGCCTTGCTCGGGGCCTGGCACATGGTAGGCATGCCATAGATATTTCTGACTGATTGGATAAATTCATGAATAAGAAGTGTAAGGGCAGGCACTGGCTGATGTTAATGTGACCATGTTCTGACATTTTTGCCATTGTTCTTTTAGTGAGAATGTTAGAGATTTGACTGGGATTTTTTGAGTGATTTTGGACATGGAGAAGGGCCATCCTGGCTTTGCTTTGTAACCTGGCTGTCTCTTTCTCCTAAGTCAGAATGTGCCCTGACAAGCTGCGGGTAACTGAGACTGGGCACAACCCCAGCCTGGTTCTGCCTCTGGACCTCTGGAGAGCAGATGGCCTGGAGCACGCCAGCCTGGCACCATCAAATAGCCCACGATGTTGAGAAAGCTTGGAACGAAGGCAGAGATTTAGATCATGAAATACAGATTATTGCAGCCAAGAGTCTCAACTAAGCCCTCCAAAAGTGTCCATAGGTGTCATGTGACCAGGCAGATGGGATATCTGAATAACTCAACAGAGTGTAGGTCTTGGCAGGACACACGCTGGCTCGGAGTGCACCCTATCCAGGGCCCAGCTCCCCGAAGCCTTCCTTGAGCTCAGCCTGTTCTTGGGCCACCAGCCCACTTGCAGCAGGAGTCCTGCTGAGCTGGTGACTGAGGTCCTGTCCACCCGGTCCTCGGTCAGACTGCCCTCCTCCCAGACACCCACATACTACCTTTAGCAACTGTTGGCCCCAGGCATCCGTGCCTGCCCGGAGGTCTGGAGTGAGGTCCCCAGCTCTCCCTGTTGTCACTTGGGTAACACCCTGTTCTTAACAGGTGTCGGGGGCACTGTCCTTTGCACCCAGGGGCACTGAACACCGCGTCAGGAAGGGCAGGTGGAGGACGGGCCACTGCAGCCTCTGTCTCACTGAGGACAAGACGTTCAGGGTCCAGTCATGGGGCCCCTGCCGTCCTGGCGCAGCCGGGCCATGTGGGGCATCCAGCTTGTGGAGGAAGCCGACAGTGGCCGTGGGGCTTTGGGAGATGTCCCCTCCCTTATGCACATACTAGAGATGGCCAAGCCACATGTTTGGGGGTCTTTTGCATTAAAGTCTCAAGAGCCACACTTGCTAAAGCACCAAGGGTAAGACGCACAGGTCTGCACTGGTTTCTAGCACGAGCGTGGCTGTAGACTCTGGGCCCAAAAAGTTCTTAACGTCCTTCTTATCTTTGCAAACAAGGTGTTAAGTCTGTGGAGAAGCAAAACAGTCCTAGTGAAGTCACTGCTGGAGCCTGCGGTGGAGCAGGTCGGCCTGCACGTCTTCTCCATCCTTACCACCAAGTTATTTCCACAAGGAATGCATACGTGGTGATATGTCCCTTAAACTTGATGATTTACTTAGTGTCTTAGTCTCTCCCCTTCCCTCCCAAGACATCCTGAGGGAGGGTCCTGTCCCTGAAGACTGACGGTTGCTCTTCCAAAATCCCCATTTCCTCCTGCATCCCCATGGAGAGCTGTTGCCTGTGCAGGGGAGGTGGAGGTCCAGGCGGAAGGAGGCCATGTCTCCACCCCATCTCCACTCAGCCTGAATCTGTGCATGCTTAAAAGCAAAGGCATCAGACGGGGGCTGGACGGCATGGCGCACCCAGACCTTTGTGGAAGCAGGAACGAGTGTGGGGCAGACCGACACCGAACCCCAGGTCTCAGGCCGAGTCAACAGCACACACGGGCGGCCCCTTGCTTTCTGAGTCTCTCCACCTACCCTCTGCTTTTCATGGCCACTCAGTGTGGCCTCTACCCCCAAAATGTCTGACGCTGTGCTGTGGGTGTGGACATGGGCACTGTCAGTGGAGACCAGGCTTGTTGAGGCTCCGCAGGCTTGAGGGTTTATGGTGTAATTTGTGGAATTAGAGAAACAAGTTTTCTGCTTTTGAGGTCCTTTGAGCATCAAGGGAAGGGCTGAGCGTCGGGCATGTGGTCCCTGGCTCCCAAAGCCTGGGCATGATAAGCTTCTGGAAACAACGGTGAGCCTGATTCCATGGTGAGGAACCAGCTGGCCACCACCCCTTGATTTGGGTTTTAATGGCATTAATTTCCCTCAACATAAACTCATTTGATATAAAAAGATTGTAATTCCCAGCATTCGAGTATCTTTTTTTTTTTTTTTTTCCATTGAGTCATATCCCGTCCACCTAGAGGGATGTTTGGGGAGGATCTCGGGGGAGAGATGGTCTCTTCCAAGCAGGCTGCACTGGCTTTTTTTCCTGTTGAGGTTGATGCATGATTGAAGAGCCAGCACTGTGGCATCAGGTTCTGGAGCTGGGGAACTGTCCCAGGGCCTGGTTACTGCTGAGACCTGTCTGACGAATAATGTCCCTGTGTGGGATTTACAGGCCTCTGTGGTTGGGAGTGCTGGATACTTAGACCAAGAAGGAGAGAAAGGGTCCTCCTCGCAACCTGGAAACAATCCCTTAAGTTCTTATCCGCCCGTGACGGTGCCCCACGTTGGTGGATGTGTGCCCCACGAGATGAGCAGGGCCATCCCTGCTTCTCTGCTTGCTGTCTTCCATGAGGGAAGACTGGGGAGCACTGTGCCGTGGGGCGCCCGATGGCCAGGCTGCCTCGGGAGGAGCTTCTTGTGCTGACCGGCTCTTGAGTACCAGTGGCCTCCGTGGCCTCCCACGTGGCCTGGTTGGGAGCGTGGACCCTGCGCTTCAAGAGGCCTTGCTGGTGCCATGCAATTAGGGTGGCAAGGGCTCACTGAGCCCCTTCCAGAAGCCTCGAAGGGCAGCATTCAGGGGTTGCAGGGGAATGGGTCATACCACAAGGGGGGGTGGAAACTTCCAGAAGGTTCAGCCCCCATTCCATCACCCTTAAGCGTCACCACCTTTTGGGAAAAGCGAGAGCTTCCCAGGTTTAGCCTGTCCTGGGATTCCTGCAGGGCTCCCGGTTGGACAAACATCCCACAGAGAAACCAGGGGCCCTGTCCACAGAATGCCGCTAACCCTGGGGGCTCCTCCCCTGTCATTCCCGAAACCTTGGTCCTGGACCTGGGGGTGGTTCTCAAATCCCGGAGCCCACACTCAGCACACAGAGGCCCACAAAGCCAGGGATCTTTATGGGAGCACTGCTTATGTCCGTCTCCCCATGGGATCGTCGAGCCCTTCCCAGGGGCTGGTGCTCGGGGTTCGTCCCCGTCGGCCCACTGCTCAGACACTCACCTGCTCAGATGCTTGCCGAGTGTCCCTTCAGAGATGGGCCTCCGCTTCCCGCTCAAAGCCAACCGAAGGGCAGGAACTCGGGGGCTCTCTCCCCACTGTCCCGAGCCAGCCAGCAAGCCCCCAGCCACACCCCTGTGGCCCCAGTCCCCCGGGGGTCACCTCCTGCCCTGTGTCCCGTTCCCTGCATCTGCTCGGTGTGTCCCTGGCCTGGCTGTAGTTGGCATGACTACTGAAGCCTGTGACGCCAACATGCCACTCCCACCTGAGGACACCGAGGCGTCACGTCGGCCTGCAGAGAATTCACTATCTGTCTCCCAGTGCCTGGGACTGGGCCGTGCAGCCATCGGGTGCTGCTGCCACATGGCTTTGTCTGTGTGCCTCGGCATCTCTGCCAGGTCCTCACAGGCTGTGTCTCCTAGCCGCGGGATCTGAGCTTCTCCCACTGCCCACCACACGCGTGGCGCCACCTTCACTGCCGGGCTGGCCGCCCTGTCCCTCATCCATACCCGCACTCCACTCTCCCCTTGACCGGGGGGTGCTTGCTTCTGGTTTATGGTTGGTGTCTCCATCCCTCCTGCCTGGCCTCAATGCCCCGTGGCCCGGAAGGTCATCCCCGCTGTCCCGAAGCACTGGGTGCAGGTGCGGGGTGTTTTGGGATGACGCCAAGGGTCCTAGACCACTGTCAGACCCGCCAAGGGGCTTGTGCCACCCTGGGGTTCTGCTGGAGATACGGGAGCTGAGGCTTCCATGGCAACACCGGGTCTCCTGATGGTTTGCCGGGGCCTCGTGCCCACCTGTCCTGTCCAGAGGCCTCGAGGTGGACACAGGGGACTAGCTGTGGGGACAGCAGAAGGGACCGCCTGTTGGATTCCCATCCCTGCCGTGCATCTGCCCTGCAGGGAGGACGGGGGCCACTCGCCCCACCGACCCCCACCCACAGACTGACCTCTTGGCCCACAGCCCAGGGAGGCCAGGAGGCCCCAGTGTCAGCAGTCGGAAGGGACAGCAGCGTTTCTGTGCTGTGACAGATCAATGGCAAGGAGAGAAAGCAGGAAAATTTCTTTTAAATGCCTCAAATCTCCTGGGTTGTGTTGTACAGTGAAATGAATACACGAGCCTCACAGAAAATATATCTTTCAATTTCTCAGAACTGTTGTTTACGGAGAATACAGCTCTAATCAACTGGGATTTTAGAACTTCGGCTGTTTAAAGGAATGAAGGCTGAAGGTATTTTTTTGAATTTTTAAGTCCTACGAGTCCAAGTCAGAGAAATTTGAAATCTGCAATATTATTTTCCGAGTGATTGTATTTTTGTGGGTTCCACATTTATGGCCTAAGCCACATGGGGAATATCTTTGCTTTATCCCCGAATGTCTGTGCCATAAATAAATACATCTCTGTATTTAAATACAATAAATACATCTCTCTCTCATTCGGCATGCTTTTCCGACATATTAAGTGGTAATTTACTGAGCAGAATGCCGTCTTTCAGAATTTACATCAGCTGATGTTTGAAGAGGCGCCTCTCAGCATGTCTGAGTTGCAGGCGTTGCCTCGAGGACGCGCATGTCTCACAGCGTGGCAGCCCGGACGCGCCGCAGGTCCGTGTCCTTGCTGCGTGGACTGTGGCAGGTGTTGCAGGTGCCAAACATGAACTTTCTGCTGTTGAGGTGGGTTCCGAAGCCGCGGCTGGCGGGGACAGGAAGGGGGATGTTGATCACGTGGACGCTGAGCTCGGCCAAGAACGTCCCGGTGCTCACGTGCCCACCTGTTGAGGTGCTGCAGACCCTCTGTTACGGGACTTAGCAGGGGCTGCCGTGGCGGGCGGGCTTCCAGACGCCGGGAGAACCTGCGCCTTGCTCCTCGCTCCTCAGTCCCGGACGCTGAGATTGCTGGGCCGGGGAGGGTGAGGACACGGACGCCGGGTGGACGTCAGAACTCGGTGTTTAAGGATGGCGAGCCCACTGCCCACTGGGCGGCACCGCCATAGGCACAAGGAATCCTGACCCCAGTTGGGAAGCGACTTTTTCTAGAGGAGCGGGTGCAGCCCCGAGTCAGGGAGCGGCTGCCAGCCTACCTCCTGCCGCCGCACATATTCTGACCAGAAAAAGGACACTTGCTTTCAAAGTAAATGATAATAAAAGTAGGCTCTGGAGATGCCAAGTTCTGTGACGATTCATGGTTCTGAGGAGCAGCGAGCAAGCGAAAGCCTCCGTCTTTGCGCGAGGTGGCGGCCCCCCGATCCTGGGTGTGGCTCGCATCCTGCTCTCGTCCTCAGCGAGGGGACCAGACACGCAGAACTACAGAGGATGGGCCTGCTTGCAAGGGGATGAAGGATGACAGCCGAAGTCGCCGGCCCCCAGCAGCTGCGCCGTGCAGCGAAGCACATGCTGCTGGTGACTCTGTTCAGGGCCCCTGCTCCCGGGGCTCCTGGCTCTGCCCTCTGGGGCATCCCTCCTGCTCCATGTGCAACGGCAAATGTTTCCAGAACAGAAGGCTTCTCTGTGTGCTTTACAGGCCTGTGAAAGGCTGGCGGGTGTCAGAGACTGTTTGTACCATCTCGGCCACCTGCTCCTTAAACCCTGTGGGCTTCCCGTGTATTGGACTACGGGACTATGATCTATTGTGTTTGCACAGGACAGGCCCCCTAGGACCCCCTAGGACCACTCCCAGGCTGTGGATAAGGCTCAGGGATCCTCAGCAGCCCTTCCCTCAGGCTGGAAGGGCCCGGGGTGGGGGGCACAGTCGTAGGAGGCCCTGCGGTCTTCACACGCATGTCTGGAAATGTTCCTAGGGCCTCAGCAAAGGGCCCGACAACATGCCCCGCAGACTTTCACCCCCAGGCCCGTCCCTGATGGCCGGCACTGTGGGCTGACACTACTCTGGGGTCAGTGCTCATAGGGTTCTGTGCAGCCAGGGGACACACAAGGGGGATGGTTTGAGTCGTGAGCCCAGCAGGTGCTGGCTTAGACTGCCTCTGAGTTCACCTCGAGAATGGAGCATTGTTATTCGTTTATTTGTGGCATCGTCCTCTCTCCCTCTGGTCTCATCACGTGTCCAGGAACCTGGCTGCTGCCGTCAGCTCTGTGCCAGGAGGAGCCCTGACCACGAGTGGCAGCCGGAAAGGACACGTCCTGCTCCTCGTGCTGCCACAGGAGCACCGCAGTGAGTGTTTCCACCTCTGACACACGGGGCGGCCTCTCCCCCGAAGGTGTGCTGTCCCTTCTCAAAGTGCAGCGTCTGGAAGGACTGTTTGCATGGCGTTCCATAGCAGGAGCAAGAGGGGGCCCAGGGGTGGGGTCCCCACAGCATGCACTCACACCCGGGGCTGGAAGGGCCCAGAGCCTGTTGGCAGACGTCCACATGGCCCGATGGTGGGAGCTTGGCACCAGCCCCTGGGTCTAACTGGCCTGGAGAACAAATGGTGGGCCTGATAGGCTCATGGTGTGGAAAGCTGAGGCCTCACGGCCTCGTGAGGGCTGAACCATGTGTGCACAGATCCTCGTGCACAGACTCACAGAGAGGCTGGTCTCCCGGAGTTTGTGATGCTGCCCTGGGGTGGGGGGTGTGGGCTGGGGTGTGCATCTGGGCTTGGGCCGTCTTGCACTAGCACATGGTTGAAGCAGGACCTCAAGGGCCCTGGGAGGATCTGAACCCCAACGGAGGCCACCCCGTCAGGCCATCTCCCGAAACGCCCCCCGCGCCCCTGGCAGCCCTTTCCCGTGTGCCCCAGGGGCAGGCCGTCTGCAAGGAGCCTCTGCAGGAGGTGGCGGCTGTGACCTGTCAGCTGGCAGAGGCGCCTGCTCCCCTCTGTCTGGTTGGCTGATACGTTCGGTCCACAAGCCACCATTTAATTAATTATTTTTTCACATTTACTTTATCAACATGTTTATGAAAGTTAAAAATATGTGGCAACATTGAGAGAGTTTTATGATTTCATCCTAAATGCATGTAGGTCTGCTTCCTGGGGTCCCTCCCTGCTCCTTCCTGCACCTGCTTTACGACACGTTCTCGCATCTGGCTGGTCTCTGATGCACATCTGGGTGGGCAGAGACGCGAGGACACGTCCTCCCCACGAGTCCGAGGCTCCCTCACCTAGAGCTCTGTGCTGTGACAGCTTCTTTTATATAGAGGTCCATATTATGAACATTTATAAGTGTAGATAAAACATCCAAAACTCAGCGAACCCCCTCTCACTTTTGACAAATGTGGATCCCCAGGAAATGGGGAGACACAAACCCCTGAGAGGTTGGAGGGCTCCCCGGCTGGCAAGTCCCTGGGACCCCAGACACAGCCTCTCTGTTTGCCATCAGCACTTTTTTTTCTGTTGACTGGACAAAAAGCCTCATCCAGAGCACGACATGTGGTGTTTCCCGGTGCAGGTGCCCGGGGGAGCTTCTATGAGGCTGGTCCGTGTCCCCGCCGGCCGCAGGCACAAGCCCCAGTCACTGCTGCATGAGCTCACTGCCTGGTGTCTCCATTCTGCCACCGAGGGGCTCCCAGGGCATTGCCAGACCTTGGCTTTGGGTGAGTAAAATGCTACGAGCATTTGTGGCCGGGACTCCCTGGGATGCCTGGGTCCACTCCACACGAGTAGCTGGGAGCAGGTTGGCTGGGGGAGACGGTGACCGCGCCTAATTTTAAGAGGCTTCTAGACTGTCCAGCCCGATGTGGTGGCACCGTCTCTCATTTCTACAACAATTTGTAAGATTGCCCAGTGGACTCATTTGCATTTTCCTGATGACTGATGATGCTGAACACGTTTTACTGAGCGCGTCTCCTGTCACCGTTGGATCAGGCCGTCTTCCCGCTCTGCGGTCCTGGGATTCTCCGCGTGCACTGCAAACCCTTGTGGGGCCTGTGCTTCTGGGGTACTTTCCCTCCGTCCTTCTGTGGCTACGTGTCCCTGTTCCTCATCTGCATCTAGGTGACCTCAAGCTTTGTGTCTCAATCACGTCCGATGCGGCGCGCTTGCTTTGCCGCTGCGGCGGGACGTGTCCCAAGGAGCGCAGGCCTGGCCGCCTCACAGACCATGCTGTACCTCACTGCCTGTTTGCGTGGCCTTCCTGCTCTACTCCTGCATTTTCCTGTCTCTCTTACGTGAATACACGTCCCCATTTTTCCCTTTCTCTTCCTGGTTTTGGGTTAATGCCAGACTTCGCTGGGAGTTGGCTGAAGCTGGCCAGCGTCCTCGGAGCTGTGGCTCTGGTCTGGCGCCCTCATCGCACTGCCCACTGAGCTGGGTCCGTCCAGGGCCGCGGTTTCCCTGCAGGCCACTATCGTTCACCTGACGGCTTCCTTGCTTACAGCTCTCCTCACCCCTTCGCCCTACTTCCAGTTTCATCTTTCCCGCCGAGGCAGCTCCTTTGCCAGGTGTGCCCGCGAGTCTCCCAGAGCCCAGCTGTCACCCGTCCTTCTGTCTGGGGCTCACTTGGCCCCCACGCGGATGGTCAGGTCTTCTCAGCAGGTGAGAGTTTTACTGGTTTAAGATCACTTCTTAGTTTCATTTCCTATTAAGCATTGTAAACGAGGCAGGTGGCTTCTGTCCAGACCCTACAGTCACGTGGGGCCAAGTTTAGGATTCTGTGGGGGCAGTGGCTGCTGTCAGCCCCTGACCCCTCTACCTGGGGAATGGGTGTGCAGGTCACTCGGGTTGCTCCATTCCTGAGCCCCCTGGACCTGAGGGCCAGGCCTGTTCCCCAGCTCCAAGCCACCCCATGCATGTTGCTCGTCATAGCTCAGGGGCTGTACCTTTCCCTGGTCATTGCTGTGAGTCTTGCCCTTGTGTCCCTTCTCTGGAATGTGTCCCTTCCCTCCTTGCCAGGCGAGGGCCCACGGTAGGAAATCCATCCCCCCAGACCCAGGGCTGGAACAAACAGCAGGGAGCAGGCGGCTACAGGGATGGTTCCGCCAGCTTGGAGGTGAACTGGTTGCTGGTTCAGTGTGCAGCCTGTAAGGGTGCAAACAGGCCCCTGGGCTCGCGGCCCTCACGGCTCTGGAGAAACCACATCCTGGGTTCCTCAGGCGCATGATGCCAACTGCCGGGGACCAAGGGGCTGCTGTGCACGCTGGAGAAACGGGAGAGCTTCTCACTCACAGCAAAAGCTCCGCGTCTGTATTTTGTTTCCAAGGCACAAAGCTCACGTGATGCTGCGTCGGCCTGGTCTGTAGGCCGTGTGCATGCCGGGCGAGAAGGAGATCCGCTTCTCCATGGCGGTATGGGCTGTCATCCTGTGGTCTGTCCTGTGGTCATGAACCTATGGCCCCTGCACTGACCTGTCCCCGCGGCTGGCAGGTAGAGCCCGGTTGACCATGCCTCTGAGGTGAAGCAAGCAGATGGAGCCTCGGTTTTGTTGTTAATTTAGTGAAGCATGTGGCATGCTTTCCTCCCTGGAGCTTCTGGCCATTCACGCTCAGATCCAGACAGTGGGGTGGAGCGGCCTGTGTCTGCCTGGAGCCCATGTCCTGGTTATTGGTTCAAACACTCATCCAGGTACTGTGTAGACAGGACTAAGCTCCACAGTTAAGTTGCTGAATAAAGGAGAATATCCTGAGTCATTGGGGTGAGCCTGGCCTAATTCTGCGAAGTGCCTTCAGCATAGAGCCAGGGCTCCAGGGAAGCAGAAGTCCTGCCTGTGAAGGGCAGCGTGCATGGGTGTCCTTCCCGATGGCCCGCCCGGTGACGTCACACTTGCCTAGCCAGACCCTGGTCTTCTAAGCCTCTGCCTTGCCCTGGGCCCAGCCAACAGTGACTCCACGTGTCTCAGGGTTGAGCCCTGAGCAGCACGGACGGGAAGTAGAACTGATGCAGCCAGTGTCTCACAAGGGGAGAGAGGCCCCTTCTGCTGTCAGGGGCTCAGACCCCATACTGCGGGCGCTGTGTCCCTATGTGGGTTTGATGATGCAGAGGCAGCTGGTAATGTGAGGGGGATGTTGGGGCCAGGGCGCTTCTCCGGGCATGGGGACAGGCTTCTTCACTGGGACTCCTCATGATCCCCTCAGTTGGGGGAGGACCAGCCAGCGTCCACTGAGCTCAGCCGGCATGAGAGGTCATGATGAACAGAGCAGCCTCCCCCCACAGCAGGCGTTGGAGCTCAGGGGTGTCACTGAAGGGATGTGGGGGACGCGAGGGATGGGCAGGCCCTGGGACATCACTGCAGGGACACGGGGGATGCATGGGCTCTGGGACATCACTGCAGGGACACAGGGGATGGGTGGGCTCTGGGACATCACTGCAGGGACGCAGGGGACAGGTGGGCCCTGGGACATCACTGCAGGGATGAAGGGGATGGGTGGGCCCTGGGACATCACTGCAGGGACGTGGGGGATGGGCGGGCCCTGGGACAGCACCTCAGGGGTACAGAGGATGGGTGGACCCTAGGATAGCACCACAGGGACACCGGGGATGGGTGGGCCCTGGGACAGCACTGGAGAGATGCAGAGGATGGGTGGGCCCTGGGACACTAGTGGCGTTTGCTCTGGTACAACATGAATCCCTCGGGGACGAGTGAACAGTCACCTGGTGTACTATCAACAACGTGAGGCTGAAGGCGTGAGGACAGAGATCCACAGCTAATGACTTGTGGATTCTTTGAAAAGCCAGGCTCAGAGCACGATGTGTGCACCTTTGTCAGGCAAATCCTGCCACGTTCGTGTGTGATGTCCCCGGTTCTTACCGTTCTCTTTCAAGTCGGGGAAGAGCCCCGTCTCGGCCCGAAGGCTGAGGCGGGACCCGCTCTCTGCGGCCAGCGCCAGGGCGGCTGATGGAACGCTGGCAGGCCCTGGGCCTTTTGTTTGTGCTCAGCCAAACAAGCCCGCTGTGGCGTCGGATCGCGGCGTTTCTGGGGATTTTCCAGGGCTGTCTCTGGAGGCTGCCTTTGCACGCCCTGCCTCCGTGCGCCACGGCACCTGGGTGCTGCCCCAGGCGGGGGCTGTGATCACAGGTCTGGGCGCTCCTGCCTCCCGTCTGTCATCGCCGGTTCCAGCTGCTCTGTGCTTCCCAGCGCCCTGCCTGTACCCTCACGGGGCGGGGGGGGGGGGGGGGGGGGGGGGGGGCTGCGCTTCAAACAGCCGCACCCTGTCCCCAACCTGTCCCCACCTGCCCCCTCCCCTCGCACCCCTCCCCTCGGCGGGCAGCTGTGACCAAGCGCTAGACACCCTGAGTCCAGGCGGCTCCAGTTCAGCGCATGTCCAAACGAGAAACAAACAAGGGAAGTCCCAATCTGCCCACTTCCCTTCCCAGGGGGCCGACGTCCGGGTCCCCACTGTCACCTTGGGATTGGACCGGATGCTGGGCGCTCACTGGGATCCTAGAAAAAAGACATTCCTGCATGCGGTTCCTTAAAGGGGCCTCTCTGCGCTCACACAGCGCGGGAGGCCTTCCGTGTGCAGGTGCGAGGAGCGCTCTGCCGAGGACGAGCTCCCTCCCGGCCGCAGGGGCCACAAATCCAGGTGTCCAGAGGTCACTTCTTCTTTTTGTATAATACAGTTCTAACTTTTCTCAGAAATTCCAGGTGTCAAGTGTCCTGACTTAGGAGAACTCACTTCCTGCCCCGACGGTATTTTTTTGGGTACAAGTCTGACCTGTCATCACCTTAGAACTTGCAAACCCCAAACTTCTCTCTAATCAGGACCCCGAATGTTTCTCAGGTGGCCTCATCTCTTTTCTGCTGCCCCAGGGGAAAAGCTATTGTCCTGCTTTGAATGGGAAACTCCAAGTTTTGTGAAACGTTTCATGTGGTTAAGTTTTGGGGAGGAGCTCCCCGCGTGTGGTCCCTTCCCAAGGGTTGGTACTGATCCTGGACCAGCTCCCCTGGGGGCTGTGCTACAAGTGGAACTGGCCTTCTGAATGCCCAATCATCCCCTCCGTAAATCAGAGGTCTGTTCGTGTAACAGCCGCAGCACACTATTAGATTTAATTACGCTACCACAGGTCACTTTATGATGATTAATCACCTATTATAAAAAAAAAACAAACCCAGAACATGATTATTTATAAGATGCTTAGAAGAATATGGGACCCAGTGGCTCATTGTAGGATCTGGAATTACTGTTTTAAAGGTATTTTTTTATTTCTCACTCTCAGCTTCTGACTCCAGGTGTTGGGCTCCGTGACGCGTCATCTCATACTAACAAAGAACCTTCACCACACCTTCGGAAATGTTGCAAGGAGCCTGCAGCAATCAGGCTTGTCGGGCATAATTCTCTAACAAGAGGATGTTACCTTTCTACTTGGTGCAAAAAGAATTGAGCGCATATCCCTGGAGTCAGCTCAGGGCGGGTTTCCCTCAGCGACATGCATAGTTAGGAGAGATTCACAGGTGAGTCTTGGTCAGCTCATGGAATACGAGGTTGGAGCTCCCCCAGCACCTGCCTGGGCCAGGGCACATGATGATGCTGAGTGAACGTGGGGTAGCGGATGCATGGATGCCCTCCTCAGACAAGCCGAACAGCCTGACTGGTCAGCCCTGACCAAGTGCTTTCAGTCTAAGAGATTAGGTCAGGTTGTCTGCACCCTGCGTGCTTCCCTCTCTGATTTCACCGTGTCCTCACGTTCCCTGGTGTTTCCAGCTCCAGGTAAAGAGAAGGGGTGGAGGAGGAAAGCCTGAGTGCTAAGGGCCAGGACTAGCCGCTGGCCCCACTGTGCCTGGAAGGTGACCTTGGGCAGCACCCTGCATTGCTGGGTCCCTGCTCCAGGTTGGAGCCTCCTCCCACCCTCAGGGTCTGATGGTCCCACAAGGCCTCGTTTGTGTAGCTCCTGATGCCAGGCCTAGTGTGGCTGAGTGCCCAACCACGTGTGGCTCTTTCTGCGGGGGCGCCTTGGCTTGTCCCGGGTCAGGGACTCCTCCGTGGTCCCTGACGAAGAGCACGGCTTGGTGCCCTCACAGCTGTGTTAGTCCCTTCCAGGCGGGGTCCTACCAGGTGTCCTCGTGGAGCCAGGGCTGAATGGTGTCCCAAGGTTCTCAAGAGTGACCTGTGGAGGCACAACGTCCTCGGGGCTCGCATCAGACAAACTGGATGAGAGCCTCAGTGTGTCACCTGCCAGCTGCTGACCAGAAGCCTTAGTGACCCTGTCCGTGGAGTGGGCCTGACAAAACCCACAGGACGTCCTGGGTGTGGCCTCAGGTCCTGCAGCGGCCAGGGCTGCCCCCACTGACGGTGTCCCCTGCCAACGTGCCCTGGCACGTGCGAGGAACAGAAGGAAAGACTCCCAATGTCGGTCCCTGGACTCGGGGCCCTTGGGCAGCTTCCCTGTCCTGCTTGCTGAAGCATCTCTAGTGGAGGAAACACAGTTTTAGCAGGGCTCTTGGCAGAGTTAGCAATGCCCCTGGGAAACGGGGGTGATGACCTTGAGTGACCTTCCTTGGGTTGATATAATGTGAGTCTGGAATGTTTGGGGAGAACCTGGCCAAGTTTTCACAATGGCGGCCCCTGGAGCGCTCCCTGTCAATACCAGTGACTCCCGCTTCTCTGCTTTAACACAAAAGTAGGTTCTCTAGGCCTTTTCAAGCACAGAATCTAAAACCACGGATGAAAGGTACTAAGCGTAGTCGTGATTGTCCGCATCCACGATGACACGTGGGTGTCTTCACACATGAAGAGTCCTAATGGTGGAGGGCAGTAGGTCGTGGGGGATTTGGAAGTGGTGCCCTGCGGGTCATGTGGTTCCTGTCAACACCCATCGTGACCTCCCATCCTGTGGCCAAAAAGCTCCGGAACTGGCGAGCCCGTTCGTCCTCAGGCTCAGGGGCATGAAGATAAGACAGCTCAGCCCTGAGTTCATAGAGAGCCGGGACGACCTGGGCCGAGGGAGGGCGGACGGAGCCCAGCCCTGAGGGTTCCGGGGGTGTCACTAGCCTGCCAGCCCGGGGGACGGGGAGCAGGTGGACCGAGAGTTTGGGGCTGGGAATGGCCTTCACAAGGGCTGTGTTCTTTCAGGAAAGCAATAGTGACACTTGGGGAAAGAAGCCAGTGTGGCTGAAGAGGGACAGAGCCCCGGCGGCTGCACAGCCCACGCCTCCCCCTGGGGCTGCCCGCTGGCCCCCGCCTCAGGATGTCATTGCCAGCTCCTTCCTGGATTCTGCTCAGGTGCCCAGCCCAGGCTCGCCATGTGTCATCCCGATGCCCTGCTCCGTGCCCTCTGCTCACCCAGGCACCCGGCGGCTGTAGGACGCTTTGCGTGGTAGCAATTATGATGCGTTAAAGGAAACAGACGTTTGTCCCTCTGCTTATGTCCAGAAGCCAGTGGGACTTGAGAGAGGACAGAACATTTCTGGGTGCTGCTCCCACCGTCCTGTCCTGTGGCCCCAGTTTGGTCCCGTGTGGTGTTGGTGTAAACTGGTTCAGCAGCACTTGCTCACTGCTTTCCTTCAAATGCATTGAACTCTGCATCTGCAGCGTTGCTGCTGTCCGTGCACTCCCAGGCCCTTGGCAAAGGGAGCTCCGGAACATCCTGCAGGCTTCCTGCTGCCGTATGCAGCCCCCACGCCGTCATCCCTGGGACCCCGTGCCCCTAGCTCCTTCGTCACCCTCAGTCTTGGCTGCGTTCTACAGGAGGGATCTTTCCTGGGAACTTCAAAGGTAACACGAAGGTGCTGGCATTCTGATTCTGCTGCTGTGGTCGCCGATGCTCCTCTTGCTACTGTCCCTGTGGACTGAGGTCCTTTTGAAGGCCAGGGTTCACACGTGGACGGCGGCCAGCCTCTCACCCTCTGGATGGCCTGACAGGCCAGGATAGACAGAGTGACTGGTGGAGGGGGACGAGATAGTGGGGCCTTGTGGTCTAGGCGGGCAGTCTGTGCAGGTCCGAGGCCACTTTGCGAGGCTGCATCTACTATGGATGACGGCCAGCAGCCTCGCCAAGCCCTGGGTTCCCTGGAGAGAGGCTCTCCCGCGGACTCCTGTCCTCACTCCCTCAAAGGAAGAAACGTACATCTGCAACCATAGTTAGCTGATTAAAAGGAGTGTTTTCCAGGATCTCTCTTCCACGGTAATGCATCTCAGAACTTCCAGGGCCGGCCACCTGTGGCTCAGCAGCCAGCTGCTGTCTGTGATGGGGCAGGCTAGGTGCATGGGTGGGAGCCCCCTGAGCAGCCTGCCACCTGCCCACATGCACCGATCTGGTCCTGCCTCAAGTGGTGACGACACGTGCTGAGTGGACCCTGCATGCAGGGCAGCCCAGAAATCAAAGGGTTCCTGCAGATAGGGTTTTCCAGTGCAAGCTGGGTTTTCCAGATTGCACTAACGTAGCCCTTCTGACGTCCGACAGGCATCATTCTGCTGTCATGTGTGCACGGCACCCTCAGTGCGGGGCCTGGGCTTCAGGAAGGGGAGCTGCTGCCTCTCCATCCTCTGCTTGTGTGTGTGGGGGGATGAACATAACGGAACTCACCCTCATTTTCTGTAAGGCGGGGGAAATTGAGAGAGAAATCCGAGTGTGCTGTATCAGGACACTCATAGGCAAGTATTTCATTTATGAACATGTGATGAGAGCCCACTTGGGAAATAATTTCTTACCAAGACAGATGTAGTTGTTAAGAAATGTTGCACTCTAAATTAGAAATAGTTTCTGTACATTTTATATACTCTTTACATTTTACTTGATATGGACCCACCTTTCGTGCTTAGGTTATTGAAGTGAGGCCAATCCATCTGTGGCTCTAGGGCTGGACCAAACTTCTGCTGCCCTTTGGGTGAACCTCACAGTCATCCTGGATGGTGAGTGGGTTCCTCCCCTGACCGTCTTCCCCGTCCATCTCTCTCCTCACTATCTGTCCACCATCTACTCAACTGTGAGACCCACACAATTCCTCTGTCTTCTGTAGATGTTCTTCTGGCTTTTTGGGTCTGTGCTGGCCTCCCTCTGGGGTCTGAACTCACAGCACCATGTCTGCAACTCATATTTTCTGTATCAACTGGATTAGGCCTCACCATGGTCTCCCGTCCATGTCTTCCCTACAACCCGACATGCTCACACATAAGAGATCCTCATTGTTTACGTACTCACTGGAACTGATATGCACCAGGCCTACACCCCCCGAAGGGCGTAGCATGAACACTGAGTCTCTGGACACCCATGTGCCCATCTCCTGTCTCGGCTGTCCTGCTCTGGGCACGTGTCTTCCTGGTGGTCTGCTCAGAAACACGTTCCCCACATTTTTTTCCCTTCTTGTTGGTGATGTTGCTGTTTAGAATGTCCCCTGTAAGTGTTCAGAAGAGCTTTCTGGTGTCCTTGAGCACAATGGACTGGGAGTGCCCCTCAGGGAAGACACGTGTGCAAGGATCACCTCATTGGGCCTGAGGTTCGAGCTATTGGCTGTGACGTCACATCTGTGAATCTACAGTATGTATTAACAGGTGTCGTTGCACAGAGACACTCACAAGACAAAATTGTGTGTTGGCAGATGCTCTCAGAGTATGCCCATGGCCTCCAAGGGTCAGGAGCCACCGGCTCACTGATCTTGGTGAGGTCATGGGACCCAGCACTGCAAGTCACCAGAGTCAGCGAGCCTGAAACTAGTCTCCACTGTGGGGAGTGTCACGGCCCACATGCAGGTGTACACACCTATCTCACGCTGCTCCTGCATGTTCACTCTGTCCACCTTATGGGGCAGGAGGAAACTCCCATTGGTGACAACCTGGATTCAGGGACAGAGCAGGGGCCAAGAGAAGCCCATGGGTCCCATGATCTCCCCACCATGTCTCTGCGCAGGCCCAGGTAGTGAGCAGAGCGGGGAGGGGTGCCTCCAGCACCGTGTAATCGAGTGCAGTGGAGATGGCAGGTGGGGCACAGGAACAGCTGCTTTGACAGCGAGTGTCGGAGGAGCCACCAGGTGTCTGTGTCCACAGCCACGTGTGCTGGAGGCACCAGGACAGATGGAGCTAGACGGCCAGGGCCTTCAGGCTAAGGTTCCCTCTGGCGGAGGACGATGCCACGAGCTTGGTAGCCGTGTTCACATTGTCTTTTAAGACAACTGTTGATGGCGAGATGATAATGGGGTGGCTGATGTGGGCAGCCCCCCATTGGTGGGCGCCCTGGGTAGCTGGCCATCCCCATGTCCAGACCCAAGACAGACTGGCCTGTGGTAGCAGCTGGAGATGGCAAGGTGGCACAGGTTCTGAGATGTTTCTGCATGGGAAGGCAGATGGTGGCATCGCCGTGTTTGGAGAAGTGAGACTTGAGTGCAGACACTTTATTCGGAGCATCTGGAAGGTCATGAGAAGGGGCAGCACGACCCTGAGGGAGGTCCTGGCAGAGGATGAGTTCACAACCACCCGCAAGGGCCCTGACCAGTGGTTCTCAGTGAGCAAGATCCTCCCTCCCTCGTGGGACAGACACCCCCCGGGATCTCAGGGAACACATGGTCAGGGTCACGGGGATCCTAGAACCTGCTCACAGTTTAGGGGCAAAGCGTGTAATCTGGGCCTATCGAGGACACTGGTTTCCTGTTCTATTCCGATTGGTTAGGTTTGTGACTTGATTTCCCTCATGCACCTGAGCCTAGGAAGGTTCAACTTCTCTTGACGTATCCGAAAGCTGCAGACACCCCCGCCCTGCAGTCTGATCTCAGCTCAGCCGCTGACATGGGCCACGTGAAGCTCAAGTGCCTCAGCTGTTTGCCCCCTCCCACTGTGATCCTCCTGGCTGCTTGGGCCCCTTCCCCAGCGTCCTCTCCAGCCTTGCCCCGCTGCGCACACTGCACGTTTCTGCCTCAATGCCTGAAGATGGTACACGCTGTGGGGACAGAGACGGCCGCTGCTATAGCAGACGTATGTGCTGGCTCAGGACTCCGTCAAACGGTGGCCCAGAGCTCTCTCCCACGGCTGGCCTGGCAGCAGCCCTCCTGGCATCTGTGGCCGTCCATCCCCTGGGCCCTTGGCTGGACCTGCCCAGGATGAGGATGGGGGCAAGGACCCACACAGGAGCATTTTGGGTCAGCTCGGCAGGCGTCCACACCTTGCCTGCCCTCCTTCCCTTGGCGCCTGGCTGCAGTTCTCGGAGCTGAGGCATCTGCCCATCCAGTCCCCCTCGTGCACCCAGTCCACGCGCTGCACAGGCGTGTGCAGGTAGGCTGGGGGTTTGGGCCGTCCACGTCCAGGGAGGCGGGCTGCAGCCTCCCTGCCTCCCCACCTCTGTGCCCCCTGGTCCCCACCTGCCATTCTGAGCTGTCCCTCCAACAAGGGTTGCTGCCCCCTCACCCACACGCTCCGTGGTGTCAGCCAGGCCCACTCAGATGCCCCCCCTTAGCACCCCCCCCACCCCGCAGCAGTGCTGTCCTGCATTCCTCCCCAGTCTTTGGGGCAATAACCATCACTTAGGCGGCCCCGTCCTTCTGGATGCCCGTCACCTGTGGTCCGTGTCACACCAACGTGCAGGCAGGGTGATTTCCCAGGCGTGGCACACGGTCACCCCGGAAATGGAAGTAGGGAAGTTTGTTTCACGACCAAGTTCCCTGCAAGGCTCCTCCCTCCCAAAGACACAGAACCTCGTCCGTGGTGTTTTTGGAGCCTAACTCGTCATCCTGCCAGGTCACTAATTGGTAACACAGGGAAACCAACGCTACATTTTGGCAATTTGCTCAAACATGCAGTGGAATTAGAATCATTTCTCTGCCGGCTACGAGCGACTTCATAGCCTCCTCAATCAATGCAGACCCAGAGTGGCTCTCAGCTGCCACGCGATCATGCTCCGGACGACCGCCTCAGCCTCGGGAGGACTGTTTCTGTCCCCTTCTTTCCTTTTTCCTTTTCTTTCTTTCTTTCTTTCTTTCTTTCTTTCTTTCTTTCTTTCTTTCTTCTTTCTTTCTTTCTTCTTTCCTTTTCTTTTCTTTTCTTTCTTCTTCTTCTTTCCTTTTTCCTTCCAAAATGAAACATATTTCATTTTTAGGAATCTTGCCTTGTAAACTTGGGAAGTATTTTGGTTCTTGACAAATACATTTGTGTAACTGGTGTAGAGTTAGAGGTTGTTTTTTCCAGTATTTTCCAAGTGGTGGTGTTTTGTACTTTTGTTTCTAGGGTTGAGTTCTTAAGACTGTGGATTCTTAACGGACATGCAGGACAACTGGTACAATATGATGCTGCCCCAGATCAGCCCTGCCTTGTAGAAATAGAATGTCGGCCACATCAGGGAATTTTAAATTTTCTGGTACTCACAGTGAAAAAAGAAATAACACGGAGAGGACCTTGATTATAGTATGTATTTTATTTGACCTGAAACATCCAAAATATCATCGTTTCAACATGCACCTAAT
The DNA here is from genome assembly GCF_048418805.1 of Vulpes vulpes. Classification (NCBI taxonomy): domain Eukaryota; kingdom Metazoa; phylum Chordata; class Mammalia; order Carnivora; family Canidae; genus Vulpes; species Vulpes vulpes. The sequence continues at coordinate 62,990,604 of NC_132782.1, forward strand.
ATAAAAAGTGCTGGGAGGTATTTCAGGTCCCCTCTGGTACTAATTCCTTGACGTGCAGTATTTTACATTGACGCAGTTCGTGTGTCCAGGGGCCGCACGGAGCCAGGGGCCGCAGAACTGGGTGTCATGGCCGCAGCTTATGGACCGGATGGTGCTGTCGTCCTGGTCACTGTGGCCCTCGAGTGAAGGACAGTTTTCACATTTTTAGCTGTTTGAAAAACGAAACACAGAAGAAGATGCAACAGGGATCCTAAGGCACGATGCATAGATTCATTATAGTTACTGTTTAAAGACTAACATGCATATTTAATTTTTTCTCAGTTTTAATTTTAATAGCACAAAAGGTCCGATACAACCCACATAAGCAAAAGCTCTATGGGCATTTGAGAACTGCAGGTCTGGTCTGATTCCAGGTAAGTTGACAATTAAAACAACACTGCCTGATGCTGTCATCTGATACCACGGTGCCTGGTACCACACCGCCTGGGGCCACCTGACCTGAGGTCCTATCACTGCGGCCCTCCACCCCCTCCCCCCCGGGGCCCTTCTTGTCCACAACATCTCTTGTTTGCAGAGGTCAAGTTAGTTTACTTCATTTTCACTTAAAATTGTTGCAGAGAATATTCTCTGTTCAGTCATGTATCACGGGCTGTCCTCGCCCTCTTTAATAGGCTTCAGTTCAGCCTGAGAAATCCGCCAAGATAAAGCGGGCTGATGGTTCTCTTTAAAGAGATTTCCCACAACTCAGAAAGGAGGCATTGTCTACGTCTTCATTTTACAAGATTACTGGTTGTTATCACTTGTGTCTTCGCTGATCTAATTTGGAACCTATTATTAATTTTCTCTTAAAATAATCCTGGCAGGACATGAGAATGTGTACCCAGCACTTGCAGCAGGAGGGCAGACCGGGCTGCTGTTGGCAGACCTGGGCAGGTTTCGATCTGAAGAGATCTCCTCCCAGTTAGTAGGGACTTCCCTGGAAAATCACAGCCCAGCTGAGTGTCCCAACCCTGGTGTCCTCGAGATCGCTGCTCTGAGCCCCTCTGCCGAGGCTTTCTCAGGATTGCTGTGGCACCAGCATCTCTTGTGCCTCCCTTCCTCAGTTCACTAGACCTCCCGGAGCCCCTGATTTCCCTTCACCCCATTTGGGGACCAGAGCCCTGAACACTGTGTCCAGCACCCTAGTGTCCCTAAGATTCCCTGTTCAGATGATGGAGGGCTCCAGGGAGCCTTCGAACATTCTTGAAAGCCCACCTTGTTTGCATGGTGGGTGCCCTTCATAGGCATTTGCCCATCTCCACATGTTAAAAAATGAAAATTTGAACCCCTAGCTAGCAGGGGCATTTTGTTTCAGCACGATTCTCTCTGGTTGGGTGCAGGCAGCTCAACCACGGGTGAGGAATCCTGGAGCGAAGAGGAGGCAGGTGAGTCTGTGGCAGGTGAAACTGTGCTCAGTCAGTTACGTGTGCCTGGGCCGTGTTGGAGAGCACCTTGGCGGCCTCCATGCATGGAGCTGCTGGGGATCAGGGGTGGGCTGGGGTCCTGTCCAGGTCCTTTCTCCCGGCTGATGTTCCCAGTCCCCAGAGCAGGGAGTGCCCAGGGGACAGGGCAGCCATCTGCTTCAATAGCAATTACGATTTCCTTTGAGCCACCCGGAGCCACCTTGACTGGAAGTCATGCACCACCACACACAGCCAGTGACTACCTGGTGAGGAGCACAGGCCTGACTGCTTGACTCACGTGGGCTCCGCTCCATGGTGCTACTAATGCTCCAGACTAGAGCTGGTTCTCAAAGGGAACCCAACCTATGGAGTCAGTATCGATATACCATCTGGAAACTTGCTGGAGATGCACCTTCTCAGGCCCCAACCAGACCTACTGAACCGCTTCTGTAGGGTGGGGCTTACAATCTGTGTTTAGCCATCCCTGCTGGGCTCAAGAGCCTCCTCAGGATCAGGGTGGATCTCCTCTGCAGCTGGGTCCCCTCCTTGCTCAGCCTCATCCCCCGCCCCATTCTGCTTCTCTCACACCCTTCCCTGGAGCATCTCCCCTGGAGATCACTTGTGCAAGCATCCTTGCCCCAGGCTCTGCTTCCAGAAACCATTGAGATTGATTCTTCTCACTGCATCAGGCAATCTCCAAATCAGAGAAGTTGCTAAAACTCTCCACCCCCAATCTTTTACCTTTAAAAATTCAATAAAGTCAAAGGAAAAAAAAAATCACAGAAGGAAATAAATCCATTCATTGGGAGATTTTTTCCCAGATCATGTGAATATCAATTTTATACTTAAAATGAGATCACACAAGGGGATTTGGACATTGTGCAGAGTTAGCTGTCCCACAGGGCAGCCCTGGGCCACACATGGCTGCTGAGCACGGGAAGTACTGCTGCTTCGAATTGAAATGTGCCTGACAGTGAGCTGTGTGATATCAGACTCAGTGCAAACAAATAATATGAGGCACATCATTAATAATTGTTTAGCATCGATTACATGTTGAAATGATAGTATCTTGGATATATTGGGTTAAATAAAATGTTACTAAAATCATTTTCACCTGTTTCTTTTTGTTTCCTGTAATGTGGTGGTGGAAAATTCACTAATGCACATGTGACTTGTGGGCTAGCGCCGGTCTGAAGGACCGAAAACAGTGAAGGACTCACAAGGATGAAGGAGGCTGGGTGAGAGCAGGCTTGACAACCAAAGCCAATGAGGTCCCAGTGGCCCTGGCGGTGCTGGGCATGGGGCTCCCTATGTGAGAAGGAAGGTTCTGGAACAGTGTTTCCCACTCCAGCTCCTCTGAGCATTCTTCTCACTGGGCTCTGGCTGGATGTGGTGCCATGAGCACTGATGTCATTGGCAAGCCAGGGTGATTTTAACCCCACACGAAGTACATCTGGAAGATGCAGCTTGGGGACCATCCACTCCGTCTGGACCGTGGCAGATCTTCGCAGGAGGAAATTCCACACCGTCCCGCGGGTACGGCATTGGAATGCTCAGCAGCCCCACTGGCAGGAAACTCCTCTTCATATTTGCAGTTTAAACAGTTTCCTCCCGATCTTTCCAAAAACCAGAGGAAGAGCAGTGGCCGCCATACTCTTTGGGTCAATCAAACGTAAAGCTTGTTTCATGCCTTATGTTTCTGTTCCATGAGCTAGATGACCCTGGTTCCTTGAATAAAGACAGTTGTGATTTTTTTCCTGTAAAAATCAGAACGAAGGCAATCTGGGAATTGTCCATTTGATGAAGGATTTAGGTAAATCATGAGATTTGGCTATCAGAGGGAATCTGAAGCCAATTGTGCTATCTACGAGATGGAAAGCTCAGGGGGGCAGCAGTTTGAAGAGTTGTCTGTGTTGTTGATCATGAGTCCTTGTATTTGCCTCAAAAGACTGTGTGTGAGTATGATTAAAATCAAAGGGGAGTTCAGGTGACTGAGAGGTGATTCAGGATCCTCCAAAATATGGTGGAGTCCTTGGGGTCCCCGTGCCAGGCTTCTCTGCCCACCTCACTAGACTGTGCCCATGGGTGGGGCACCGTCTTGGTCTCGCTGCTGGGGGATGCTGTGGTTGTGTCAGCAGCGAGCGAGCCCTTTGTGGGGTTGGAAATGAACAGCGCGTGGCTGCTTCCTGGCCCCGGGAGAGACGCACCCAGCCTGACGCAAGACCAGCCATGGAATAGTAGGGCCCAGTGAAAATCGAGAACTTGGGATTCCTTCTTCAAAGTTGATTAGGGATTGGGGCGCCCGGGTGGCTCTGTCAGTGAAGCGTGTGCCTTGGGCTCAGGTCATGATCTCAGGGTCCTGGGAACGAGTCCCCACATCGGGGTCTTTGATCAGTGGGACATCTGCTTCTCCCTCTCCCTCTGCCCCTCCTCCCTGCTCACGTTCTCTCTTTATCTCAAATAAATAAATAAAATCTTTAGAAAAAAACTTGGTTAAGCATTTCAAGACGGCCATGGCAAAGAACTAAACCAGGAGCGAGGCATTTCTATGCATGGCTCTTGTGTGATGCTGGGGCCACACGTCCTTGGTGCTGGCTGTGGCACCTCCTCTCCTTGGCCGAGCACCACCCTGACCTGGGGGAAAAGTGTAGTGACCCTGGGGTCATTGGGAAGCGGGGCTGACTGAAGTGTATGGGCTAAGAGTGCTTGGAGACTGCACAAAGCTTTCCTCTAGGCTTTCTGACCAAAGAGAAAGGAAATGATCCTCACTCTCGGAGAGGATAAGGTATCCCCGGGGAGCAAATCTCTCTGTTGTTGAGCTGTCTCCTCCTCTCTCTATTTCTCTTGCCTTGATGACTCTGGTCCAACCCAGGTAGCAGCATTATGTAGGGGCACGAAGCTCAGGAGCCTTAGAACAATGCTGCCATTGGAGCTACAAAATATTAAGATGATTATATTTGAGCCCTGACCCCCCCATGCCATCCAAAGTCCACGCATGACTTTTGAATCTCTCAAAACATAACCACAAATGGCCTACTGTGGCCTGGGAGCCTTACGATAACACGAGCAGTTAATCCACACATATTTGGCTTGCTATATGTATTATACGCTGTGTTCTCCCAACAGTCAGCAAGAGAAAAAAACATCACTAAGAAAATCACAAGGAAGAGAGAAGACCTTTCCAGTCCTGTCCTGGAGTGGAGGTGGCCTGGGGCAGGTCAGCTGTATGCTCTGCATCTGGTGCCCAACAGCTGTCTTGAATACCTCCCCCCTCAGAATCATGTGTCTTCAGGTGCAGCAGTGGCCCTCTGTTTGCACTGAGTGTTGTCCACGTTCCATGTAAACGGCTCAGGAATTGAGCTAACCGACCCGAGTCTCCGTCCAGACAGGCTGCTGTTTTTAAAGGAGGCCAGGTGCTCGGGGCTTCAAAGAGCTGCGGACTGGTTTTATGCGTACAGATATAATCAATATCTTCCTGGGCCGTCTTGGCTCTGCCTCTGTGGCCGAGGAAGGGGCCCCGCGCCCCAGCGCCTGCGCCTGCCCAAGGACAGGCCTCATCTGATCTCACGGCAGGCTCCCCGAGGTTAGGCTCTGCCCATCGTGCGTGGGTGACGGCTCTGCCTGCGTCTGTGTTTCTTCAGAGCAGGGCTCTTCCCTCCTGGTGTCTTCTGGCACCTGGAAGCACCCAGGAGCCATGATCTGATGCAGCGTAGTCTGTACCCAGGTGCTGATGACTCACCAGCTTCCCCACAAACCAATTCATTAAGTCTGCTCTGTTTGGGACTAGCTGAGAGGAAGGGTGTATTTAAAGGTGGCTTGGCAGGAGCCGTGTGATTTTACAACAAGGAGGGAGGGAGGTGTGATTTCGTTGTGACTTGAACACCTGTCCTCGGCAGCCAAGGAAGGCGGCCCACGTTAGCATCCGGCGAAGCGGGTGTGCGAGGCCCAGATCGTGTAATTTTCGAAATTATGTTTGTAATTAACTTCACGATATCTCCCGGGAATTCTGGAAGGACAGCCAGAGAAAACCTAGTCCTGTCCTATCAGATACCACAAGGCATCTCATGAAGTGTCCTGAGGACAAAAAAAATTTCCCTGGAGGAAGATTGGAGTTCTTCGGAGCTCTCCCGGTGATCCCGTCATCTCTGAGGTTCACACCGGCTCCGCTTCTCCAAGGTTGGGTGGAGCCCTCCTCTTGAAACACCCTCCTCACCAAATTTTAAGTCCATGAGATTTTTTAAGGGAAAACTAATCTAAAACATTTTGTGAGAACCATATGAAGGTCAAAAAATCTTGCCAGTTCCCTGCTTATAACTTTTTTTTCATTGAGTCTTCCTTTTTAGAATTACGTCTGTGCGTTTTAATAAAGCAGCTACAAAAATGAGAAGCTGGGAGAGGACACGGAGCCCCCCTCACATGCCTTCGACCATGGTGAGAACTAACCCCCTTGGGTCTAAGGGTTGCATCATCGGGTGTAATTGTGGAACAGATGGTGTGAGGACAACGGAGACAGTGTCACGGCCGCGGAAACCTATGGCAGAGAGTTGGAGCCGACAGATGAGACCTGACCCGTCAGAGCAGCAGCAACGGAGGGAAGCACCGTAATGGCCTTGCCAGGAATTGCCCTGGGAGCCTGCACTAGCCTCGCTGTGAGCTGTTGGCTGCCCTGGGCCACGCTACGCCCACGAGCGTGCGTGGGATGCGGGGCCTGCCCTCCAGCAGCCTAGGGCCAGTGGTGCTCTGGTCAGAGGACAGAATCCAACCACAGTCCCCAAAGGCACAGCATTCAGGACCTGCCCCTGGGGACTTGCTCCCTAGCCCTGGTTCCTATGGAGTTCCCTGGGAAGAAGGGTGATGCGCGCACTCAAGGAACGGAAGGGCAGGCCAGTGAGCTCCGTGAACCCTGAGACCAGAGAAACCCAGGAATGGCCTGGGAACACTGGTTATCTCGAAGAAATCACTTCAGGTGCTTCCGCTCTCATCCGCTGTCTCCCCCAGCTTCACATTGGAGGACGGAGGGGAGGCTAGGAGGACCCCGCTGGGCATTCCCAAGCGGTGGCCACTTGTATTGACACTTGGGCCAGGCCAGCTGCGAACTGTGTTTCCCAGAAGGAGGGGCCCAGCACCTGTCCCCTCAAGGGCTGGACTAGGACACGGTGCTGGGTGTCCTGGTGGTCATGGGGCATCTCTCCCTGCAGGGCGCATGGCTAGGCTGCTGATCCCTGTCTCCTGGCTCCTCCGTGTCTGAGAAATGCCTGGCAGTTTGGGGGTGGAGAGAGGATGCTGCTTGCAGCCTTCACCCATGAAGGAAGCCCTCCTCTACTGTCATGTGCCAACTCAGGCCACGTGCTACTGCTGGTAAGGCCACATGAGGCTGGGTCCCCGGACGACTGCATGGAACAGCTCTGCCCTGTGATTCGGGGGAGTAAGAGTTTGTGCTGTCCTAGTCCTGAAGCTGCATCTTTTGGGTCCTTAGTGGGCCCCTCCCAAGGCACAGCAAACATGAGCTTGAGAAGGAAGTGTCTTCTCAAAATACTCAAACACATAGGACTGAGGGAATATGCTGACTAGGTTCGTTGGGATCGCACGGGGTAATACAACACCACAGCAGAGGATTAAGCTCTAAGGAAAGGTCTTCACCTGAACGAGGTCTTTGCTTCTGTAACTTCTCCTTTCCCAGCGTTTTGGACATGAGCTAATCCGAGCCTTGTTTTCCCTCCTGCCCGGGATGTGACCACAGGTGTCCATGGGTTCGGCTGGCTGACAGCAGGCATGCCCAGGGAGTGTGCTCCTCCAATTAACTGGCTTCCACCACGAACCTTTTTTAGGAACCCAGAAGAGAGAAAAGGAAGAATATCCATTTGTCATTCAATCAATAAATGTCTTCCTCTACATTTGGAAATACAGAAGAGCGCAAATTCCATGTCTGAAAGGAATCCAAGAAGTTCTAAAACAAGCCACGCAGCTGAGACACAACCAAGGAAATGGAAAGAATCCCGGGTTTCATTCTTGAGCCTGCTGGGCTCCCCAGGCTGAGATCCATGGCTGTGCCCGTGGTGGCTGACTGGAGATGATGCACAGTGCCTGCCCATAGGCCGGCCCGGTTCTGTTTCCAGTGAGCAGGGAGGCAGGTGCCCTGGTGATGGTGCTGATGGTGCACAGAGAGGTGGCTGTGGTCTAGATCCTGCACCTCTCAGCTCCCATCACCGTGGTGGCCATGTGCAAACACAGACTCGCAAGGGGAGAGCTCCCTGTGTGAAGATAGGCCTGGGGGCTGGGGGCCGCAATGGAGCTGGCAGGTTCCCTGGAGTGGGTCTCCTCTGTTTTCTGACTTCCACTTTCTTGTCTACAAAGTAGAGGTGTTGCTCTGCAGGCCCGTCGGGGGTCATGGGGTCAGGCCCCACACACCTGATAGGTAAGCTGCACGTCCTAGGGGCTGTGAGCAGTGCATTCCCAGACACATCTTGGCCATGGCTATGCTGGAGCCCCACCATTCAGATGTTTCCAGCTCCTTAAGTCTGCAAACATCCATCCCTTCCTCCAGCAATCCCTACCCCACCTCCAGGGAGCTGGTGTGGGAGCTGTGCTCCCCTAATACCACCTGCTCACTTGTCTGTGTCCTGGCTTGGTGAATGGTGGGTGCAGCGTCTTCCTCTGAGCAGCCCCATCTTAGCAGTATTCACTGCATGAACGGAGGAATGTGAGAGTGAGACTGAATGACGGGCTAAGGACTCTTCTTCTGGAAGTGCTGATGCATCACGGGCCCATGCTTCCTTGCTGACTTGAGCTCCTCCCTGTCAAGAGCAGTGAGATGGGAGCAAGTTGTAAAACTCGGCTTACCTCATCTGAACCCAAGTGTCCAGATAGTGATTGGAGCAGGATGAAGCTTGGTCAGAGGGGTGTATGAACGGGCTATTTGTTCAGCTTGGAAACATGGAGTTTCTACATCTATACCAGCTTCTTTTTTTTTAATATAAATTAATTTTTATTGGTGTTCAATTTACCAATATACAGAAAAACACCCAGTGCTCATCCCGTCAAGTGTCCGCCTCAGTGCCCGTCACCCATTCACCCCACCCCCCGCCCTCCTCCCCTTCCATCACCCCTAGTTCGTTTCCCAGAGTCAGGAGTCTTTATGTTCTGTCTCCCTGATATTTCCCACACATTTCTTCTCCCTTCCTTTATATTCCCTTTGACTATTATTTATATTCCCCAAATGAATGAGAACATACACTGTTTTTCCTTCTCTGATTGACTTACTTCACTCAGCATAATACCCTCCAGTTCCATCCACGTTGAAGCAAATGGTGGGTATTTGTCGTTTCTAATGGCTGAGGACTATTCCATTGTATACATAAACCACATCTTCTTTATCCATTCATCTTTCAATGGACACCGAGGCTCCTTCCACAGTTTGGCTATTGTGGACATTGCTGCTGGAAACATCGGGGTGCAGGTGTCTCGGCGTTTCATTGCATCTGAATCTTTGGGGTAAATCCCCAACAGTGCAATTGCTGGGTCGTAGGGCAGATCTATTTTTAACTCTGAGGAACCTCTCTACACAGTTTTCCAGAGTGGCTGCACCAGTTCACATTCCCACCAACAGTGCAGGAGGGTTCCCCTTTCTCCACATCCTCTCCAACATTTGTTGTTTCCTGCCTTGTTAATTTTCCCCATTCTCACTGGTGTGAGGTGGTATCTCATTGTGGTTTTGATTTGTATTTCCCTGATGGCAAGTGATGCAGAGCATTTTCTCATGTGCATGTTGGCCATGTCTATGTCTTCCTCTGTGAGATTTCTCTTCATGTCTTTGGCCCATTTCATGATTGGATTGTTTGTTTCTTTGGTGTTGAGTTTAATAAGTTCTTTATAGATTTTGGAAACTAGCCCTTTATCTGATATGTCATTTGCAAATATCTTCTCCCATTCTGTAGGTTGTCTTTTAGTTTTGTTGACTGTATCCTTTGCTGTGCAAAATCTTCTTATCTTGATGAAGTCCCAATAGTTCAGTTTTGCTTTTGTTTCTTTTGCCTTTGTGGATGTATCTTGCAAGAAGTTACTGTGGCCAAGTTCAAAAAGGGTGTTGCCTGTGTTCTCCTCAAGGATTTTGATGGAATCTTGTCTCACATTTAGATCTCTCATCCACCTTGAGTTTATCTTTGTGTATGGTGAAAGAGAGTGGTCCAGTTTCATTCTTCTGCATGTGGATGTCCAATTTTCCCAGCACCATTTATTGAAGAGACTGTCTTTCTTCCAATGGATAGTCTTTCCTCCTTTATCGAATATTAGTTGACCATAAAGTTCAGGGTCCACTTCTGGGTTCTCTATTCTGTTCGATTGATCTATGTGTCTGTTTTTGTGCCAGTACCACACTGTCTTGATGACCACAGCTTTGTAGTACAACCTGAAATCTGGCATTGTGATGCCCCCAGCTATGGTTTTCTTTTTTAAAATTCCCCTGGCTATTCGGGGTCTTTTCTGATTCCACACAAATCTTAAAATAATTTGTTCTATCTCTCTGAAGAAAGTCCATGGTATTTTGATAGGGATTGCATTAAACGTGTAAATTGCCCTGGGTAACATTGACATTTTCACAATATTAATTCTGCCAATCCATGAGCATGGAATATTTTTCCATCTCTTTGTGTCTTCCTCAATTTCTTTCAGAAGTGTTCTATAGTTTTTAGGGTATAGATCCTTTACCTCTTTGGTTAGGTTTATTCCTAGGTATCTTATGATTTTGGGTGCAATTGTAAATGGGATTGACTCCTTAATTTCTCTTTCTTCAGTCTCATTGTTAGTGTACAGAAATGCCATTGATTTCTGGGCATTGATTTTGTATCCTGCTACGCTACCAAACTGCTGTATGAGTTCTAGCAATCTTGGGGTGGAGGCTTTTGGGTTTTCTATGTAGAGTATCATGTCATCGGCGAAGAGGGAGAGTTTGACTTCTTCTTTGCCAATTTGAATGCCTTTAATGTCTTTTTGTTGTCTGATTGGTGAGGCGAGGACTTCCAGTACTATGTTGAATAGCAGTGGTGAGAGTGGACATCCCTGTCTTGTTCCTGATCTTAGGGGAAAGGCTCCCAGTGCTTCCCCATTGAGAATGATATTTGCTGTGGGCTTTTCGTAGATGGCTTTTAAGATGTCGAGGAAAGTTCCCTCTATCCCAACACTCTGAAGTGTTTTGATCAGGAATGGATGCTGTATTTTGTCAAATGCTTTCTCTGCATCTAATGAGAGGATCATATGGTTCTTGGTTTTTCTCTTGCTGATATGATGAATCACATTGATGGTTTTATGAGTGTTGAACCAGCCCTGTGTCCCGGGGATAAATCCTACTTGGTCATGGTGAATAATTTTCTTAATGTGTTGTTGGATCCTATTGGCTAGTATCTTGTTGAGAATTTTTGCATCCATGTTCATCAGGGATATTTATACCAGCTTCTGAAGCTGTCTTGCTCCAGTAAACCATCTTTCTAAGATAACCAATACTTCCAGGCACTCACTGCCTCGGGGGGTTCTTAAAACAGTGCGTCAATGTGCGGTGGTCCTCGGGGACATACACAGCTTGGGGGCTCCTCTGAAGGTCAGGTGGCAAATGTCAAGACACTGAGATTGTTTATCTTAAATCTAGCACAGGATCCTCTTTCCCTGTTAATGTTGTATTGACAAGTAAAACAAAGTCCTGCTTTTAAAGAGTTTTGCTGGAGACTAAGATCAAGCACCCCCATCTTGGGAGTTTGATTTGATGACATGTCTCAGGCTGCCTGTAGTGGGATCACAGTGTTTTCATTGAATGGAAAGATGGGGGACCATGGACATTAACTCAGTGCACTAGTTCAGAGCTTCCCCTGGAGCAAATGTTAATCCATGACCAGAGTCCACCTCCAGGAGTCACAGGTAAGTGTAAATTGGCAGTGGATGAAAAAACCAGCTCTGTGAGGTTCCCGTGATCCAGAAGCTTAAAAGAAGCAAGACCGTTGGTTCTCCCAGGATCTCTGGAGAAAGTCCCCATGGAGGAAAGAATTGCTGTGGGGAGAGGGACCTCGGGCTTCCCAAGAGCCTGCCCACAGCACCAAGCATACTTCCTGTTGAGCCAGTGGCATGGAGATACTGAAGCCACTGGGTAGCTCCATGGGGAGAACATCCTCACAAGAGCAGCTGGGGCACCTAAGGTCACCAGCATCCATATCTATTGGGACTCTGTTGCGTCTTTGAACTGACCAGATGAGGGACCACTTTTGACTGGGTAGGCCTCAGGTGCTACCTTGCCCAGTTACAGGAGAGGCAGTCCTCTCTCTGGGGCTGTGGACACTCATGAGAAGCTATTTCTGTCCAGAGGCTAGAGGACTCCCTGCTGGTATCATCACTGAGCAAGAATGCCAAACCCCACATTCCTCAAGCTCCCATGCAGCCAGCCTGTCCACCTGTCAAGTGCACCTGCCTGAGACCCTGTGGTAGCAGCAAGGGTGAAGCCTGCTTCCTCACCCATGGGGCAGGCCCTGCTGTGCCTGGTGCCCAACTCTGCAGTGGTCTTCAGATCAAGGGGCTCTCCATCCCCACTGTTTCCAATCACAGGGGCTTTGGAATGACAGCCCCCCAGCCAAAGTCCTCTGAGAGCAGAGGACAAGCTTCCTCAGCCTTTCCAACAGTCCTGAAGGCCAGTCAAAACCCTAATAAAGCCCATTCTTCCCAACATATTCCCTGAAAACAAACCTTGACCAGATAAGACAAATGGTAGATAAAACAGAAAAATAACTTAATTTACAGAAGCCCAGGAGGGCTGTGCCTCATCATAATGAGGCTGGAAGCAATGGGGAGGGTCAGTGTTATTGATTGGGTCTCTAAAATGTTGGTGTTTTAGTCATTATCAATTTTTTGCATTAATTTTTATTTTTTTAAAAAGATCACACTACAATATTGTCTACTAAATTATTGAGTCTTGTTAATATCTCCTAGACTTTTGTGCCCAGGCCAGCACTTCATCATCCTCATCCTAATCAGTGTGCTGGCTGTGGGAACCATAATGTGCTAGAAGAAAACCCCAATCAGAAGTATGCAGGGCCTAGAAAACTAGAAACTTTACTGAGATACATAAATATTATTTGAATAAATTGAGAGCAACATCGTTTTTCAGCTTTTCTTCTTTCCTAACATAGGAGTTCAAGGTTCAAATATCTCCTTGTGCATAAATTGACTGTATGCTATGCTTTTTCATATATAATATGCTCATCACAATCAATTAAAACCATTGCAAACTATTGCTGCATTTCTGTCATGATTTCTTTTTTGATCCATTGGCTACTTAGGACTCTACTTCTTAATTTTCAAACATATGTGAATGTTCTAGTTGTCTTACTATCATTGTTTTCCAAGCTAATTGTATTGTGATGAGACACAATTGTGATGAGACAACATTCTCTGAGTGATGTTAGTCCTTTCAAATTTTTTGTGACCTAAATTATAACACAATCTATGAAGAATCATTGCACGCCAGTCCATGCGCTTGTAAGAAATATATATTCTACAGGGTCAGATGGATTATTCTCCTTATGCCAATCAGGTCAGGTGGTTTCTCACATTGTTCTGATTTTCTGTATCCATATACCTTTTGGCATCACTGAGTATATTGTGTTAAAATCTCTCATGAAAATTGTGGATTTGATTATTTATGCTTTTTAATTTTTTTCAACTTTTATTTTATATACTTGAAGCTGTGGTGTAAGTGCATATTACTGTGGAATGCTATATTGTTTTAGTACATTGTCAATTTTATCATTATAGGGGATGTAGCAGGACCACACGTTAAGCTGTAAAACAAGTCTTAATACATTTAAAAAGATTGAAATCCTACAAAGTATCTTCTCCAACCACAATGCAATAAAATGAAAAATCAATAAGTGAGGGAAATCCAGAAAACTCAGAAATATGTGGAAATTAAGCAACACACTCTTAAGCAACCAATGAGTCAATAAAGAAACCATGAGGGAGTTTAGAAAATACTTCATGATGAATGGAAGTGGAAATGATGTACTAAGACTTGGGGTCACAGGAAAGCAATGCTCAGAAAGATGCTCCTGGCTGCGAACGCCTATGTGAGAGAAGATACCACATCAACAACCTCGCTTCCACCCAAAGGAATGAGAAAAAGAGGAGAAAATCTAACCTGGAGGGAGTAAAAGAAGGAAATAATAAAGATTAACTCAGAGATAAATGTGCCGTGGAGTCGAAAGCAGCAGAGAAAAATCAATGAAAGTAGGAGTTTTTAAAAGGATAAACATATTGACAAACTTTTAGTTAGACCAACAAAGAAAAAAATATAGAGACAATTATAATTACTAAAATCAGAAATGAAAGTAAGGAGATTACTGACTTTATGGAAATAAGAACAATCATAAGAGAACACTATGAGCAATTTTATGCTGATAAAGTAGTAACCTAAATGAAACGGACAAATTCCTAGCAACACACAAAGTACCAAAAGTGATTTTGAAAGAAAGGGTAAATATTTTATTTTTTTTATTTTTTTATTTATAAATTAATTTTTATTGGTGTTCCATTTACCAACATACAGAAAAACACCCAGTGCTCATCCCGTCAAGTGTCCACCTCAGTGCCCGTCACCCATTCCACCCACCCCCCGCCCTCCTCCCCTTCCACCTCCCCTAGTTCTTTTCCCAGAGTTAGGAGTCTTTATGTTCTGTCTCCCTTCCTGATATTTCCCACACATTTCTTTTCAAGAAAGGGTAAATCTTAATAGATATCTACAAATGAAGAAATTGAATCAATAATAAAAAACCTCCCAATGAATAAAATCCCCGCATCACAAGGCATCACTGTTGAATTCCATCAAACATTTAAAGAAGAAATTAACACCAATCATCTTCAAGTTTTTCCAAAAATGTGAGAAAAGGGGACAGTACCTGACTCATTTCATGAAGCCACAATTACTGTGATACCAAAGTCAGATAAACACATCACATGAAAAGAAAACTAAAGGTTTGTATCCTCAATGAATATAGATGTAAAATCCTCCACAAAATGCTGGCATCCCAAACCCAGTAGCAGCATTTTAAGAGGATTAAACACCATGACTAAATGGGATTTATCTCATTAATACGAGGGTGTGTCAATATACAAAAATCAAACAATGTAATACATCATATTAGTAGAACGAAGGGGAAAACATAATTTCAATTGATGCAGAAAAAGCATTTGACAAAATCTAACACGACTTCATGATAAAGACATGTAATAAACTAGAAAAGGAAATTTTTTTCAAGTGGATAGAGTACCTATGAAAACCCAAAGCTAACATCTCAGTCAATAGTGAAACCTGTAATCTTAACTCCTAAGGTCAAAAACAAGACAACATTGCCCTTTCTCATTGCTTCTCTTCAATGTCATATTGGGAGCTCCAAACAGGGCAATTAGGCAAGGAAAACACATAGGTAAGAAGGAGCAAAACTATCTCCACTTGTAGATTACAGAGTCTTAGAGAAACTCTGAAAGAGTCCACAGAAAAGATATTAGACCTAATAAGTGAGTCAGCCAAGGTGCAGGATACAATACCAACACACACAAATCAGCTGTATTTCTATTCATAAGCAATGTACAATCCAAAAATGAAATCATAAATAAAGTCCTATTTACAATAGTATCAACAAAGAACAAAATACTTAGGAATAAATTTAAGGAGATGCAAGACTTGTATACCAAAAACCACAGTACATTATTGAAAGATATATTTTAAAAAAGTAAATACATGGAAAAGCATCTCATGCCCATGAATTGGAAGACAATATTGTAAAGATGATATTCTCAAAAGCAATCAAGTCAATCCCTATCAAAATCCCAAAGGCCTTTTGTTTTTCCATAAATGAAAATCCTGATCCTAAAATGCATATGGAATTGCAAGGAACACTGAAAACCAAAACAATCCTGAAAAAGAAGAACAGAGGGATGTGAAAGATGTAAAAAATTGGGAAGGAAGAAATAAAACTATCTTTGTTTGCAGATGACACAATCATCTGTGTAGAAAATCTGTGAGAATCAACAACACAAAACTCCTGGCTGTAACAACTGATCACAGCAAGGCTGCAAACACAGGTTAATCTACAAAAGTCAATTGTTTTCATACATACCTGCGATGAACAAGGGGAATCTGAGATTAAACATATATCATTAACACTAGCATCCCCACAAGTGATAGATGTAAGTCTAATGAACACGTACAAGACACACGAGGAGAACCACAAAACTCCCATGAATGGAAGTGAAAGTCTAAGTAAATGGAGGGGTATCCCATGTTCATGGATAGGGAAGGTCAGCATTGATAATTGGTTTGCTCAACTTGATTTATAGATGCAATGTAACACAAATTAAAATCCCAGAACATTGTTTTGTATATAATGAGCTGATTCTAAAGTTTATATAGAGAGGCAAAAACCCACACTAGCTAACACAATATTGAAAGAGAAGAACAAAGTTGGAGAATCCACACCATCCAACTTCAAGACTTACTGTAAAGCTACAGTAATGAAGACAGTGTGTTATTGGTGAAAAAGGACAAATATAGCAACAAAACAGAGTGGACAGTCCAGAAACAGACCCTCATAAATACAGTCAACTGATCATTGACAAAGAAGCAAAGACAATACAATAGTTTTTTTCAACAAGTGGTGCTATGTGTATGCTATGGAATTGGGCAAATTTACCATGATATGTATCCATCATTGTAGTGTTATTATTATTATTGTATTAGGTTAAACATAGACTAGCCATACAATCCACCAATTCCACTCCTTGTATGTGTGTGTGTGTCAGCATTATTCACAATAGACAAAAGGTGGAAACGACCCAAATGTTCATCAGCAGATGAATGGATAAGCAAGATATAATATGTGATACATATACACAATGGAATATTATTCAATCACAAAAAGGAATAAAGTACTGACACCTGCTGTAACACAGATGAACCTTGAAAACATTCTAAGTGAAAGGAGCCAGATACAAAGGCACATATTGTATGGCTTCACTTATAGAAATGTCCTAAAAAGGCAACCCCTTTGAGGTAAAAATGCAGATAAGTGGTTGTGAGGGTCTGGAGACAGAGAAATGAGGTGTGAGTGATTAATGGATACAGGGTTCCTCTTTGGGGTAATAAAATGTTCTGTAATGAGACAGTGGTGATGGTGGCAGTACATTGTAAATGTACTAAAAGTCACTGAATTATACACTTCAAAGTGATTAACATGGTAAATTGAATGTTATATGAATTTTGTAAGAGACTGATTTAACAATCCCCACATGTACAAAAATATTAACTGGAATGTTATTTTACACGGTGAACAACTAGAAACAACTTGAATACCCCATAACAACATATGGTTAAAACATTGTGAAACTAGACATGGCCAACAAGCACATGAGAAAATGCTTCGCATCACTCCCCATCAGGGAAATACAAATCAACACCCCAGTGAGATAACACCTCACACCAGTGAGAATGGGGAAAATTAACAAGGCAGGAAAACACAAATGTTGGAGAGGATGCGGAGAAAAGGGAACCCTCTTGCACTTTTGGTGGGAATGTGAACTGGTACAGCCACTCTGGAAAACTGTGTGGAGGTTCCTCAAAGAGTTAAAAATAGACCTGCCCTACGACCCAGCAATTGCACTGCTGGGGATTTACCCCAAAGATACAGATGCAATGAAACGCTGGGACACCTGCACCCCGATGTTTCTAGCAGCAATGGCCACAATAGCCAAACTGTGGAAGGAACCTCGGTGTCCATTGAAAGATGAATGGATAAAGAAGATGTGGTTTATGTATACAATGGAATATTACTCAGCCATCAGGGCAGACTGATACCCACCATTTGCTTCGACGTGGATGGAACTGGAGGGTATTATGCTGAGTGAAATAAGTGAATCGGAGAAGGACAAACATTATATGGTCTCATTCATTTGGGGAATATAAATAATAGTGAAAGGGAATAAAGGGGAAAGGAGAAAAAATAAGTGGGGAATATCAGAAAGGGAGACAGAACATGGAAGACTCCTAACTCTGGGAAACGAACTAGGGATGGTGGAAGGGGAGGAGGGCGGGGGGTGGGGGTGACTGGGTGGCAGGCACTGAGGTGGGCACTTGACAGGATGAGCACTGGGTGTTATTCTGTATGTTGGCAAATTGAACACCAATAAAAATAAATTTATTATTAAAAAAACATTGTGAAACTATACTCTGTGTGAGTATTATATAGACATTTTAAAGATTATGATGAATATGTAGCAAAATGTAGTAATCATGCTCAGAAAAAAAGAGAGTACAAAGTTGCATATATACTATAATAGCAACTTTTAAAACAGCATATATTTAAGCAAAGACTGAAAAGGAAAAGATGAAATTATTTCTGTGTGGTTATAGGTGATTTAAAATTTTTATTTCAATTTATTTTATGGTAGAAAGGTGTTGTTTCCATTTACTTGTGCCATCAGAAAACTTGAGTATGAGATAAAAAACCAAACAATACTAACAGATAAAGTGTTATATCAAAACATTTGGCAATACACATATTGAATTGTTGCCACATGCTGAATAAGTCTTTGATTTCCTTGGGATTCATAGTTACAGCAGATTTTAAAATCTTTCATTCTATTGACTATTTTAATAAGGAAGGAAACATTTATTTTGATTTATCCTAAAATTTCTAAGCTTACTACTATTAATATAATAAGATGTTTTGTTTATTCATAGGTATATTTATCATCACCAATATATTAGACAATGTTGGGAAGAGGAAAATGCAAAATGTAAATATTTCCTTCAAGAACTTCAGTTTAATAAAGGAGATAGCATGTAGAGAGAACCAGGTCTTTTTTTTTTTTTTTTTTTTTTTTTTTTTTTTAAATTTTTATTTATTTATGAAAGGCACACAGTGAGAGAGAGAGGCAGAGACATAGGCAGAGGGAGAAGCAGGCTCCATGCACCGGGAGCCCGACGTGGGATTCGATCCCCGGTCTCCAGGATCGCGCCCTGGGCCAAAGGCAGGCGCCAAACCACTGCGCCACCCAGGGATCCCAAGAGAACCAGGTCTTTTAAAATAGGTGTTTCATTTGAATTTCAACACTAATGTAGAGAAGATTTGTTCCAGATAAGTACATTAAAGAAAATGAAATTATATTCATGGGTTTTTTTTTCTAGTTCAGGATAATCAGGCTTTGTCCTTAGCCAAAACTCTGTCAATGCTCGTTTTAATAAGGTGCCACCCAATAACTTTACTGTGAAGCTGCCTTGTTCAGTTGAATATGTTAGTTTTGTGGCATTTTTGAAATCTGCTTTATTTTTTATTTTTATTTTTTAAAGATTTTTTTTATTTATTCATGAAAGACACAGAGAGAGGCAGAGACACAGACAGAGGAAGAAGCAGGCTTCTCGAGGGGAGGCCCTTGTGGGACTTGATTCTAAGACCCCGGGATCACGCCCTGAGCCGAAGGTGGCTGTTCAACTGCTGAGCCACCCAGGTATCCTTAAAGTCTGCTTTAAACAGTTATTTAATATGATCATTGCTGAAATTAGGGATATCGGAATTGAATTGTGTAATTGAATTGCACTCAATTGCAAGCAAACCCCTGGAAATGGATCTCTGTGAAAGCAGATGCGATTCCACATGGAGGGACATGCGGTGCAAACTCACTCCCATCGCCACCCAGATGTGTGACAACTCAGCCTGTGTCTCTTTCCTCTAATTGTGTGAATCCAAACCTTTCGTTTCCTGTCCCTGATTGTGGCTGTAGTTGTTGCAAAAGGGGCTGTAAACACAAGCTCAGACTCTCCTGACAGCATTTACCCCAGAAGGGACCAGGGATGTCCTGCAGTGGTACCCCAGGGATGTGTGCTGATCCACGGGATCCCCATGTTCATTACCAGCACCTGGGTAGTGTTTGGTCACGGTGCAGGCTCTGTGCAGACAGGAATGTGAGTGGGAAAGTATCTAAAGGGGACAAACAAACCAAAACAAATTTCAGAGAAATAAAAATAATTTTTCCCCTAAATTTACTTATTTATTTAGTTGAGAGAGGTGTGTGTGGGGGGGGGGACACAGAGAAAGAGAATCCTCAGCAAGCTCTCTGCTATGTGCAGAGCCTGACATGGGGCTCGATCCCATGACTCTGAGATCATGACCTGAGCCGAAACCAAGAACTGCCTGCTTCACCGACTGAACCACCCAGGCACCCCAAAACTAAAATCTTTGTTGCATTTAAATTGTTAGGTCCCTTAGAGATTTCAAATCCATTTTTAGTTCATTAAGTACAACATGTATATAACTTGTTATGTTTCTTAGTGTGATTTCGGCAGCTTAAACAAAACTGTATTCTAGTAAAGGTTAAAAATTAATGAGCACCGTTTCAATTTAAAATGTGACACATCATAAGGTGTTGAGCTTCAGCTTTTCACCAGTATTTCACAATATTATAAAAAATTAATATGAAAAAACTTAATATGATATATTGTAGAAATAAAGGAAATTAAGGTTTTTTGTAATTAATGTTTCTAATATGATGAAGCAGAAGTAGAAATCTCTTGGACGCCTGGGTGGCTCAACGGGTTGAGCTTCAGGGTCTTGATTTTGTCTCAGGTCATGATCTCAGGTCCTGGGATTGAGCCCTGCATCCGACTCCCTGCTTACAGGGAGTCGGCTTCAACCTCTGCTTCTGCTGCTCCCATAGATCGTGCTTGTTCTCTTGCTCTCCTCTCTCTCTCTCAAATAAATAAATAAAATCTTTAAATTTTTTTTGCCCAAACAATAAACATACATATAGGATTGCTTTTGTAAATATTCAGTATTTGCTTTAAGCAGTAGTTAGCAACAGTGCAACAGATGAGAGTAACAAGTTGATGCGGGTGGGAGGATATATTTATCAGTCTTCCTATATCATCTTGTTTGAGGGGAAAAAAGCTGCAGGGAACTAAATTTTCATATATTCAACCTACAGATAATAATGACTGATAAGCAAAATCCAAATTGCCCATTGTTATGACTTTGGTCTAGTCAACATCTTGTCAGTGGGGGGACAGCTGAGGTGATAAAGGTGTTGGGATGAGGGATTATGTTTTTGTGTTTATTGCTGTATAAAAATAAGGAGGGACTGAAAAGAAAAATGATTGGTGGTAGGGTCCTTGGCTCCTTGGGGCCTGGATGGGGCTCGAGCTGCACCCCACCCTGATGGCTGCCCTACGACCTCGGCCAGAGCCCCACACATGACCACCAGGTCCTCTGGTTACCTCTCACGTGGCTAACTGCCTTCCAAGACTGGAACTCATCACATGGCTTTCTGTGAAAATGTCACCATGATGAACACATGGTAATTATCAGAGTGAGCTCCCAGTGTGCTGTGATCACCTTGATGAGAGGAGCCAGCATCCAGCCACTGTCACAAATGGGATGTCACGTGTATGCACTAATGTCAACCAAACTGCTCATCCAGGCTGGCCGCCCCTAATTCTGTCTTTCTCCTTAGTCTCCCAGACATACAGTCGACTTGGTGTGGACTGTGTCTTGAGCCATGTTTCGGGTTCTGATGTGCAATGGCCATGGGTCCTCATTGCTAATGAGGTGGTGATGCAGCTGGACTTGCCACCAGGCACACCCTCAGCCACCGTGGGGCGGCAGAAATCGGAGGACTGGTGATTTATCTTCTGTCCGCCATGTGGCAGACCTGCCGCTCCATGTGGACTTGCCCCATCAATGCCATTAGTTTTCCTCCATGTTCTGAGTTTTCCTCTGGGGCCACTAACTAGGTATACGGTGGGCAGTGGGCACATTTGCAGTGTCCTTCCCCCGTCCTTGGGTGACTCCAGTGTCCTCCCCTGAAAGTACAGCATCTGGCTCTCAGCTGCTCCTGCCCTGCTGGCGGCTGGTCACCTGCCACGGTCAGATACTGGACTCTTCCTTTTGCACCAAATTCTTCACTACTTTTCCTGTAGCCGTCATTAGAGAATAGCCCTTTAAAGAGGCGTGTTTTATGGAAAAAAACCCTGGCCAATTTGTACGACTAGAATGGTCAATGTTTTAATAAAATGACGAATGTTTTAATAAGAATGAATGTTTTAATAAAATAATAGTTTTATTGGAATTGTCAAAAACCCAGCTGTGCACATCAAATAAAACAGGGTGGAAAGATGAATTTATGGCAAAGCTTTGCCCCATAAGCCTGGAGTCTCAGGGCTATGGGACCGATGAGATCTGAGTTGCTCACAGACTAAGGGGTTTTTATGGGGTAAATGTGGGAAGTTATTTGACTTTTCCAGCTGATTGGTTGCTTAGTGGTGTTGTCTCCTATTTGGATCAGGGCAGCTGAGTCAGGGGAGCAAGGGATCCCAGGATGGCCCATGGGCGTTTCTGCTGATTTCGAGAGCAGCTACAAATTCCTGTAAAATTAGGTTGTTTCCTTTATGCACCTGATTGACTGTCTCCATCTCATCCCTGACATAAGGGACTCCAATTTAGTCTTGTTTTTACAAAATATGTACATTGATTTAAACTATTCTAACACAGCATTGTTGTGATGGATTGAAGTGTATCCCCCGCCCTGAAAGAAAAGATAAGTTGCTCCCTCTGTGGAGGGTTTATAGCAAGGACAGCACTCACATAGTGTGTATGCCGCACACTGTCAGCAAATCTTTGTTGGTTTGGGTACAACACAAGTCACTGCAGCGACTTACAGGTAACACACCCATAGGCTACTATTAGCTCATTTTTATGACGTACACTGTCACAAAACATTTACATTCTATGTGGAGATTTGGGTCATTGGACACGGATTCATCCTCCAGCCCCTCTCTACTCTCCAGAGGTCAGTGCTGGGAACTGAAGGTTCTAGTTCTTTAGTCACATGGCTGGTTCTCCTGGGGACCGTCTTGGGATGGTGTTCCCCAAAGCCGCCCATTAGCACAACAAAACATATAATCAAAAGTATATATTATGACTGCGGTGTAATTTACCTAGAACTCTGTAACAAACAGAATATCTCCAAATACTTGGAAATTAGATAACAAAACCCCCAGATAATCCATGGGTCAGATAAAAATTCAAAGGAGAGATTGGAAGGTGCATCTAAAGCAGTGCTTACAGGAAATTTTATAGCACTAAATTCCTGTATTATTAGAAAAGAAAAAAAGTCTGAAATCAATGATGTCAGAGTCCACTTTAGAAAAACAGGAGCAGATAAAATCCAAAGTGAGAGAAGAGAAACACAAGCACGTCTTGAAGAAATTCCAGATCTCTACAATAGTCTCATGTTGACTATTTCACTGTCTAATTTTACATCTGCCACTTGTAGCTTGATTGTGGCAGCTCATGCCAGACATGGTGCCTATAAGGGGGTGGGCCTCCCCAGGATGGGGCGCTGGTCTCCCAGCCGGCCGGCCGGCCTCTGGCGCTCCTAGCCATGGAACGCCGCCGTCCTGCGTGGGCAGCACAGTATCCTCTGACAGAAGGAGGGAACCAAGTCACCTGGGGGTGGAAGTCCCGGCACCTCCCTCATTCTGGAGCGCAGAACTCAGCTCCTGCAGCCGCAGGAGGTGGTCCCTCCACACACTGCCAGACACCAGCTTCCCAGGAATCCAGCAGAGACATCTGGGGAGCCCAGCGGCAGGGCGTGCTTTTTTTTTTTTTTTTTTTTTTTAATTGCAAAAGCAGATAGCTTCACGTCCATTTGAAATACTTGGCCAAGGATCAGGGTGTGGGGACACATCCAGGAGTTGTTCGAACAAATCGGAGTGTTGATTAATGACTGCATGACTTTGTAAAAACCCGTTTTGAAACCCACTGTAATGTCTGGAACCCAAGTCAACTTTTTGGGTCTCCACCGGAGGAAATTTAAACAATGTCTTTTCTGCAGAGCTTCAAGGTCTTGGACAAGCAAGTAATTTCCTAACATTAAAGAAATGTTTTATGTGTTTTGAACATCGGTTCTCACCGTTTAAGTAATGACAGGAAACTATTTTATTGCCGCAGTGCTACGGTGCGCAGGAGCCCGAAGGAACACTCAGCACGCATTACATTATGTTAATTGTCTGCATTATCTTTGATACTGGAGCCTGCTCAGCCTCACCAAATGGGTTAATGACGGCCGTGTAAATAAATGGGAAGCGTTTAAGGCGGTATTAATTGAAATGCATTCAAGCAATTACAAATCCCTGCGTCAGGCGAGGGCCTCCAGTGCCCACTCTTCCTGAAATGGCTTGTGCAGCGGCTGCAGGATGTCTGAGCCCTTTCCTCACGCGCCTCTAACAAACTGTGCCACAGAAGCAGCCGTGCCGGCGCTCAGGCCGTGCACCTGCCCCTGGCACCAGGCGCCAGGTGCCAGGACACAGCTGGGCGGGGAGGTGAGTGTTCAGCCACACATGGAGGGGTCATTGCTTGCGGGATCCACACAACAGGTCAGCAGGTGCGCTGCTCAGCCATTTCCATGAGCGTGGCATTCACGATATCTAAAGGTGTGACCTAAGACCACTTCCCTGCTTCCCTGGGCGGGCCCCCACTCTGCCCCCTTTACGCCCTCAGGGAGTAGCACCTGGGGCGGGGAGGGGGGCGTGGGAAGAGAAGGCTCATCAGAGCCTGGATGAGACTTTGCGATTGCAGAGCGTGCTGTATTAGCCACACTATGCGTGCCCTGGCAGGGAGCCCAGTGCGTGGTCATCCCTGGGTTCACGGACCAGTGGCTGAGCTGAGCTGAGGAGCCTTGTCCCTGGAGCCCAGGTGGATGGCCTGTGGTTCCCTCAAGTATGGTCCACCCCACAACACCCCGCAGCACAAGTGGCTGAGAGGGGCTGGGGTGGTGGACACACTCAGAAGTGGACGGTTCCCTGAGGCCTCTGGCTTTCTTTCCCTCTGAGTAAACTGTCCTGGGCTGGGAGGGCTGGGCAGCGTGCACCCTCGTCACCAGGCACGCAGTCCACTCTCTCAGAAGCCGTGCACGGGCTGCAGGTCCCTTGGGTAACCTTGTCCTGCTTTCCGGGCCCGGCCTTCAGCCTGGATGCAAGGAAGGAAGCGCTGGCAGCACCGTGTCTGGAGCAGCAGTCGGCAAGCGCCCCACACCTGCCCTGCTAGCCTTTGGCCCGACAATCTGTCTTCTGGAGGTGCAGCCAGCCCCGCCGCCCAGCCTCCTGGAGGGGCCATCTGTGCAGGTCATCGTGTGGGGGAATGACGCAGCATGGGCCTCGTCTGTGCCACCGGAGTGCCGGCCGCAGAAGGACGGACGCGGGCCAGAGCCTCAGCACATTTGGGGCGGGAATGCACCTTGGAGGGAACAAAGGGAAGGTTGTTTGATTTTCAGGGGGAGGAATTCCACAGGGAAAGTAGAGGGACTTATGTAGCCGACAGTATCAGTTCTAAAAAGCCAATTTCCGGATTAATAACAAAGGCGCTGTTCTAGCTCGCCAGCTCCTTTAGGACGCGTGCTTGTGACCCACAGAACATATTGTGCCCTGCGGCTCCCGGCTGCGCCGTGACTCGACAGTCCTCCCCGCTTTAATGTGTGATGTCTATTAAAACGAGCCGCGGCTTGTCCGGGGCCCCCGTGGAGACGAGAGGCACACCTCAGTGGACTGGCCGCTGGTTAAATATTAAAGCTTGTATCTTTAATATTTGTGTGTCTCTATGCTGCATTATGATGGAGGGAGATTCGCAAAAGGATAGTTTCTTATGTGAAGCCTCCAGGATCCAAGCAATTTTGACTTATTTTTTCCCACTTAGGTGAAGTTTTACACCAAGGGGCCATCTGGACACAAAACAAGACGTGTAAATCACACACACACACACACACACACACACTGTACACACCTGTGTCTATACACATGTGTATATTTATACACACAAAGATGTTTATTCACATGGTCCCAAGTACCAGGTATGCTTTTGAATATTTAACCGTTTGTATTTCATCAGCTACTTTTCAGAAAAGTGGGAAAGAGCAGGTGGGCTTAATTTAAAACAGAGGCTCAGCAATTAAATAAGAAGTTAAATCTCTTCTACGGGAAGTAATCAAACTCCAGGCAAGGTAACCGATAACCAACAGGGTCAGTAAAAGTGAGAGGCCGAACTCGCGCACCCTTGTCCACCTGCCCTGCTGGGTGAATGGGAGGGAAAGTGCTCTGTTTGAAGCCTTCAAAGTCAGATGCACCAGGCAAATGGGATTTAAGAAATGAGCTGGGTGCTTCGAAGGATGAGGAGTGTGGAGCTCGCCTGGGGGAGCGGGCTGTTGCACTCTAACCATAGATTAGCATTTCCCAACTGCTAAAATTTGTCCTGGTGTTGAGTAGATAGAAACTGAGTCCCTACTTTTTTTTCTTTTTTAATATTTTATTTATTTATTCATGAGAGATGAGAGAGAGAGAGAGAGAGAGAGAGAGACAGAGAGACTGGCAG
Source organism: Vulpes vulpes (assembly GCF_048418805.1). Classification (NCBI taxonomy): domain Eukaryota; kingdom Metazoa; phylum Chordata; class Mammalia; order Carnivora; family Canidae; genus Vulpes; species Vulpes vulpes. The sequence continues at coordinate 63,016,486 of NC_132782.1, forward strand.
AGACACAGGCAGAGGGAGAAGTGGCTCCATGCAGGGAGCCCGATGTGGGACTCCATCCCAGGTCTCCAGGATCATGCCTCAGGCCAAAGGCGGCGCTAAACCAGTGAGCCACCTGGGATGCCCCAGAATTCTTACTTTTTAAAAGGACAAAACACGTTCAGATATTCTTTGCAATCACTGTCCTTGTTACACTGGACAAGGCAGGTATGTATTTGGGTCCAGAACTCCTCACCTTCTCTGTTAGGTGTGGTGCACAGGTTAATAAATAGCATTTCTTTGGAAACTCGTATATTGTGAAATGAACCTAATTTGTTTACCGGAAATGCCAGATTCTGAATTTCACAGTGACCAGAAGCAAATCTTCTGAAATGCTGTGCTCGGAAAGAGTTATTGTTCCCAGGCTCCTACCTCTGCAGGACGGACGCTCCAGGGGGGTGTGTGCACACCTGGGCAGAGCCGCCTCCCTGGCACCTGGCACAGCCTTGGAACGGGCTCTCAGTGGGTGTCCGAGGGCTGCCGGGGCACAAGAAGAGAGCAGGAGGCTATGCAGCTGCCAGAGTCACTCCTCAAGCCATGTTTGGGGTCCGTGCATGTTGCCCAGGTGAAGTGTTTGCATCAATTTTCTCTCCAAGAACAAGAAGCCTGGATCCTCCTTTGTCCTGTGTCCTGCATTGTGAGATCCACAGACGGCTGTTCTGCAGTCCTGGTCAGCGGTCCTGGATGATGGTGGCTGGAGGTTGCCGAGAAGGTCCTGGGCAGTGGCTGGAGATGAAGGTCAGAGGTCACTGTCAAGTCATGGTGTTCATGGAGGAAGGTTGTGAAGATGCCTTCAGAGAAAGCCAACAAAGTGCTCCGTGCTCTGGATCTCAGGTGATCTGTGGTGTGCAAACATCTCCCTGCATTTCCAGGGAGGATGTGGTGAGGCCAGGGGGCCTGGTGGGAACTGCGTACAATGCAGAGGCATGAACGAGTGAGCCCGCAAGGAAGAGCAGAGGGCAGCTCGAGGGTCGGTGAGTTAAATCCAGAAAAGAAATCAGATGTAGATTTGAAATTTTGTTGTATTTCTTCTGCGGTTTCTGTGATGAAGCTCAGGGGGACAGACCCGGGGGTGCCTTCTGTGGCTGCCTTCTGCGTGGGAGGCAGGATTATAGGAAATCGGGAGAGGATGGAGGGCGAGATGAGGAGGGGGGACGGCACCTCTGCTCAGGAGGGGCACTGGCAGGAGCTCCAGGGATCCGGAGAGCGGTCGGGACCCTGCATGTAAATCCTTAACGCGTGAGCCTCCATCCTGTGCTTTCGCCCTAAATACCAAACCTGGCCTCTGTTCCCAGTCCTCCTAAGTGACCTGCTGCCCGAGAACACACCCCGCACTCGGGGTCCTCACGTGAGACCCTGCAGTGTTGCCGTGGCCACCGTGCCAGGAGCCGCGCGTCCTGAGGACCACGTCCCTGTCTCTCAGGGGCGTGGGGCGTTTCCTCGAGGGACAGAATCAGAGCAGCAGTGAGGAGCACATCCTCTGGGGTCTGTATTTTCCTCTGTAAATCCTGGACCTGATCCCTTTTAACCCCAGGGAGGGACTTTGTGGGTGACCCTGATGTTTCTCACTTCCCGCTGCTGCTTCTTTGCTCCTGGTCTCGCACAGCCAACAGCCAAACGGACGCGTGGGTTTTACTGAGCCTTTCCCAACAAACTCACCTTGGTGCTGAGGCAAGTATGGGAAGCTTCCACCTCCCTACGGGCTTCGGCGCCGGAGGCCAGTGCCCGGGCGGCGGCTGCCCAGTGGGCTCTCGTCTCCGCCTCCTGCGGCCGAGCTCACGTGCTCACGCGCGGCGTGCGGGCCAATTTCACAGCTGGCGAGCTTCCCGCTGACCTGAGACAGCGGAGAGAAGGACAGCACGTGCGCAGAGCACGCGGCTCCAGGAGGACTTTGACAACAGGCTGGCGTGGCTCCGCAGATGGAACCCGCTGGGCTGGAAAGCAGACACGTTCCGTAAGATTGGGAGCCTAAAAAGGTCCGTGTGGAAGAGAGAAATAAAATCGAGCAGATAAATAGCACAGCAGGCATTTCTCCAAAACAGCATTTTCAGATTATATGATTCACTCAGGCAATTCTTTTGCTCATTGAAGATGGTGTCGGGGTGGCTTCTGGGCTTCGGTGCCGACAGCGGCACAGCAGGCGCCTCCCACCCTTGAGTCCCCTATCTGCTGTGACACTGGGTGCAGGGGGCAGTCCACTAGTCCCAGCTGACTCTGGGGGCATTTTTCAGAGGGAAAGCAGGACACTAACTCAGTAATGGCAGATGGCTGGGGTCCCAGAGGACCTGCGAGCCTGGGGGGAGATGCTGGGTGAGGTCCACCGGCCGCCCCAGGGCACGTGGGGACACTCTCCAGGCACCAGCCTCCCCGGGCCACCACATCCTGCTGCCGCCACACTGCTGGGAGGCGTTGTGCATGGCGGTCAGCCACCAGTCATGCAACCACCACGTCCCATGGGAAGGGAGGATGGGCTCCTAGCAGACCCATCACTTACCTGATTTCCAACGTGCTCCCTGTGGGGTGGAGGGAGTCTGCTTCAGACCTCACCTGCAGGGCTGCTTCAGAGGCCCTGGACAGTGGGGGTGCAAGTCACGGCCCTCTCGTGGTATGACAGCCGTGGTGAGGCAGTGTGAGCATCTGTGACCTCTGTGCCTCATGAACCCTCGTCCTGGAGCCAGTGTGTGTGTCTGGGGCGGGGGGGGGGGGGGATTGGCCAGCTTCTTCATGGAGAAAGGACAACAGGATGAGAAGTAAAACTTGATGGGATTACTTTTGAGGACAAACACAAGATTTAGAAAAAATAAAATCTTAAAGAGGATTTGGAGAAGACAGTTGGGACTTGGGGCAGGAGGGGTGTGAAATGGCCCTGGGAAGGAGGACGAACACAAACGACCAGCTGGACGGGCAGGTTTGTGGGGTGGCTTTTGGTGGGAGGGGCGAGGGTGGAGACGGCCCCTTTGCCTGCTGGGCTGTGCTGAGCCTCCACGCCGCTGGGAACGCCCAAGAAAGCCACAGGTTCTGTGGTCACATCTCGGGGTTCCTTGCTTCCCCGAGTGATTGACCCAAGGCTCTCTTTCCCCTGACGAGCAGCGTGGTCTCTGGCATCATGAATGGAGCTACCTGGTGTCTGGAGGCGCTTGGACGGCAGGAGTGGTGTGTCCACGGGGGTGCAGCGAGGGCAGAGAGCAGGCCGGTGCGGCTGTGTGGGGGAAAGTGCTGGCCAGGGGAGGCCCCACACAGCTGCACGTGCCAGCCATCCCCACAGGGGTTTCAAACAACATCATCACTTGATGCACCGTTCTGTGGGTCGAGGGTGAGATGGGGCTCGGCTGGACTCACTCAGGAGCCACAGGCAGCTGCCCACTGACTGCGGGCTGGTCCCCAGGTGCTGCGGCTGGGATGCCTCGTGTCGGCTCAAGGTGTGTGTCATCCTCCAGGGGGCCCTCCTGGGCTTGCTCACAGGGCAGGGGAGCATGCTTGGCTTCATTCTCATGGTCAAAGCTGGTCACAGGGCACCTGGAATGAAAGAGTGGGATGAGCCCCACCTTCCAGTGGGAGGAGGGATGGCTTCCAGTGGGAAGCAGCATGGCTGGGCATGTGGACACGGGCAGGAGGGAAGCATCACTGGCTATTTTGCAATTGTGCGAACACACCTTCTGCTGCAACACAGCTTTTCCTTCCAAGGAGGACCAGACACTGTTAAATGGGTGAGAGGCTGGATATGAAGCTGCGTCACGGAGGGTGGCTGGTGGGGAGCGGGGCGCGGGGGCCTCGGCTTCAGGTCAGACCACCACTCGCTCCCTGGTGCTCCAGAGCCTCCCAGCATCTCTGCCCTGGGGACACCGGGGACACCGGGAACACTGGGGACACCAAACCCCAGTCAGTGGCAGACCAGGGAAGGACGTGGCGCCCACAGTCCTACAGGCGCAGAAGCCTCAGGAAACCGTCCTCTCTGAGGACTTACAGATCGACCAGGGAGGAAGCATAACAGACGCGTGGGTGAGGGAGAATGCGTGTGCGGTACGCCCCCCGCCCCGCATCTGCGGCTGTCACTGGATGCACGCAGCAAACCCGCACAGGTGTGGAGCCACCGCACGGCCAGGACCAGGAGCGCGTGTCCCTCTGGGTGCCTGGCCCCCTCCCCAGCCCCCCGCACCTGCCCGGCCTCCACAGCCACTTCCTCGCTGCGGCTGGATGCGGAATCTCTGTGAGGGATATTACTGACTTACCCTTCTTCACGTTTTCTTTAATCCAACCTTTCCCCGGTTAGTCCAAGGTGTTTGTTATTGTCGTAAAAATATTTAAGGCAATAATGTAAGAAAAAAGTCAATTTTCAGCTTTTTACTCCCAAAATAGTAATAACATGTTGGATTTTATGGCAAGATAAACATCCCCCAAAACAGGGATTACCATGATGAACTAAGACGGCTTCCCAAATCCCAGACCCCCCTCCTCACAGAGGACAGACAGGCGAACTGAGATCCATCCCGGGGGTACCTGCCTTGGGGAGGAGGGATGGAGGCCAGGATGCAGGACAGACACCCCCACCTCCAGGGTCCTGGCCTCTGCCAGAGTCAGTGTGCGTGAGTGTGTGCACCTGTGCAAGTGTGTGAGTGTACACTTTGCAAGTGTGTGCATGTGTGTGTGTGCCTGTGTGTGTGGGCACCTGTGCAAGCGTGTGGGCTGCATGCCTCCGTACAGACGTGTGTGTGTGTGTGTGTGTGTGTGTGTGTGCTCGGGCCACTAGGGCATGCAGGGGAGGCAAGGTTCTGGGAGGAAGGAAGGACTCCCAGGCTGGGCGGCCGGGGCTGCAGTGGAGAAATGTGGGCAGATGACAGGACAAGTGTGCCTGTGGACTGCGCTGAGTGTGGGGCACACAGCACAGGACAGCGTGGCTCCCACGCAGTGGAGACCAGTGTGGACCAGGAGCCATGCCGTCACTGCCACGAGGCCCTCCGCTGGAACAGGTGCCGGCTGGGAGGAAGTGGGGGAGACACAGCCGGGGGCAGCATGTGGACTTTGAAATGATTGCACGTTTGGGTGGACCCGAGTCAGCCCACGGGGCCTCTTCACACCTGTGCAGCCTCGGGTTGCTGCCTGCTGGGAAGCAGCCCCACAGAGGGGTAGGAGCCGCGGGCGGTGGGGGGGAGGGGTGACAGTCTGTACCCCGGGCTCTTTGCAGCCTTTGGGAGCCTGAGCAGCAGCTGAGTGGGGGTCTGGTCTCAGGGACACCCTGGTGGCCCTGGGGGTCACGACCAGGAGAAGGCAGTGCCCCGTGGGGTCAGGCGTGGAGGAGGTGTCCTCTGGATCCTGAGGGGCCAGGCAGGGGGACCTGGGTCCAGGATTGAGGGCCTCTGTTCTTACCCGTGGAGCCCAGGCATGCTGGTTAGACTATCTCCATCGAGGCCTCAGAGGGAGGAGCTGAAGTCCCCATGGCGTCTCCGTGCAAGCCGGCCACTCCAGGCGCTAATGTACAGTCAGCTGTCCCCTGAACATGCTTTTGGTCACAGCACGACTTTGAGGGGCACCTGGCCGCACCCCCCCACGTGCCCGTGTTCCCTGGAGGACACTGCTCCAGTGTCCTTCCTCCCAGTGCCTGTCCCATCCCATTCCCCTCGGTCCACACCCAGGAACCAAGTGCAGTCACTGGGGTGCTGAGGGCAGCTGGGTGCCACACTGGGCGGCACCCCCTCCCTCTCCTTCCCGCACACCCTGGGCACCACAGCTGTTCTGCACACAGCCCGGCACTCCACAGCTCTGCTTCCTCCTGTGTTTAACCAGCTGCTTCCCAACGTTGCATTTCAATGTCACTAAGAGAAAATTCTGGTGAATAGAACAAACATACTTGTCTTGAACCATTATTTAAAATAAATGACACACTCTCATGGATTTGCGGAGCCCAGTGTAGATAGAAGGCTGATTTCCTTACTTATTTGGCGGAGACCAAAGCTGGAGATGATCCCTGGGCGTCTAGGCGTCCTGTCCCATGAGGGTGGGGGCTGAGTGTGGAGTCGTCCACGTAGCTCACGGACACGGACACTCACAGACCTGCCAGCAAGGCTAGATTCCTTGTTCTTTCTAGAAGTGCATCACCAAACACACGGAGGCTGTGGGGAGCTGGAGCAGAGCAGAAGAGGGCGAGAGCGGAGCACAGCGCTGAGGCTCCTGCCCAGGAGGATCTCAGGCTCCGTCCAGCCCCGGAAGCCCGATTCTACCCCAGGCCGCAGCTCCTGCCACGCTGAGCCCAGCAGGTTCACATCGAGGGCCCGGGCCCCTGGCCGCCCCCTGCTTTTCCCCACTCAGGAGGCGGACTTTGCAGCTGCGTGAGGTGCTGCACGCCATCCCAAACCCGCCAGCTAAAGGAAGGCCGTTCCAAAGAGCTCAAAATCATCTAGGAGGTGGATTTTTCTTCAAAGTTAATGACAAACCAGAAGGAAATCAGCTAGGATTTGGGTAACTTACAAAGGCAAAGAAAAAAAATCAGTACAAAGAAAGACGAAATTATCTTGAAGGCTGAATGATTCAATGAAATTGCCCACGTGCATCAAGTCACTTATTGCACCCAGTTCCCTGAGACGCCCATGGCGTGGTCCAGGTTCGCCCATGCTGCTGCCTGTGGCAAGACGTCCTTCTTCTCCGACGTGGAACAGGGTCCCCCACATACATGCCACGTTTTCCAGGTCCACGCATCTGACAGTGGACTAGTCTGCTTCCGCATCTTAGCTGCTGAGAATCCTATTGCGGTGAATGCGGGGGTGCAGGTGACTCTTCGAGATCCTGATGCAAAATAGTCACAGAGGGACAAACACTACGTGATGCCACAGACACGGGGTTTCTAAACCAGTCCAACCCACAGAAACGGTGACTGGGATGGTGGCTGCCAGGGTGGGTGGGGAGTAATGGGAGTGCTGTCCATGGGGGATGGCGGTCCAGTCATGCCCCGTCTAGAGACCTGCCACACAATGCTGTGCCTGTGATTAGCGTCACTTCACGTGCACGTAGAAGAGTTTGTCAGGACGGTAGATCTCTGGTAAGGTTTCTCACTCCATAACGCATGCACACACCCATCGTGGGCAGGTTCACAACCAGCTGAATCCACCCCAAGCTCTCCTCCTGGCAGGAGGACCAAGTGCGTCCACCCCGAAAGCCTGGTGTCCTGAAGGCAGGAGGCGCTTGCAGCTGAGGGATGCTGCTCAGAGGTGCCGCAGTGGACTCAGGGGCAGCAGACAGGCTGGATTTGGCCCTGGCACCTGCCTTTTGCCCTGGGCAGGACTCGTTTCCCCAGAACTTCAGGGACTATTGCAGACTCTGCTGCTAAAGCCTGGGGTATCCAGGGTGCAGAAGACCCTTCCAGGGCAGAGGATCACTCTACAAGGAACCAAGAGGTAGGAGCGCCTCAGTGTTCCCAGGGCCATGGGGTGGGCGGCCAGGAGGGCCGTGCGGGGGACGCGTGCAGTCCAGGCTTCAAGGGAGGCCCGCAGGGATTCGGTGGGGGGAGGGGAGACACTCAGACGGCAGCGTTTCCAGACACCGGAGAGAAGCACGATGGGATCTAAAATTGGAGCGTGGCGGTAATTTTGGAATTCTTTCCAGATGCGCCCAGCCATCCAGCAACAGCTTCCAACGAGGACAGCTCCTCTCCTGGAGACTGTGCCCTGGGAAGTCTCAGGGCTGGGACACGGCCGGGAGGCACAGCCCCACTTGGCCCCTTCGCTTCCGGACAGCTGTCACTGCTGGGTCGCGAGGAAGGTCAAGTGATCTCTTGGCCAGGCTGTTGGGTGAGGACTCCAGCGTGTCGTGTGAACTCACTGCTGTGTGCATGGGACTGTCCTCGGGACTCTGCGTCCCCATGACTGGCCCTGCGGGACTGCTTCTGGGTGCTCATTCCAGGTGAGGGAGCCTCCCTGGTGTCTCCTGGCTGCGTGATCAGTGCAGACATTTCACAGATGCCACCGGACCCCTGGCTCTCCTTTGGGCCCTGTCACTGCCGGTTCAGCTGGCCTGGGCACATGAACGCAGATGCCTTCCAGGGAGGAGAAAGAGGAAAAAGGGATCTTCTCTGCCTGGATGAAAAGATCCCTTGGGGAATGTCACACTAAATACGCATTGTAGACCCACAGAGAGGCAAAGTACAGACTAAACCCTCTACATTCCTTTACCATTTAAAAGGGTATTTTCACGTCTCGATGCCTCCTGACTGTCAGCTAGCACCAGACAGAATTAGGGGACCCCAGGAAGAAATCCTCCAAGGGCAGGCCGTCAGGGGCCCTTAAACTCATGCGTCCCTGCGTCCTCGGGAGTTGACAGCCTGCGGTGACCTGGAATCACACGACTGCCCTACAAACCGCTCCAAGAACTAATTCCACGTTAACACACATCTAATTCATTATTTATGTAGCAAATTATCTTCCTCCACAGCAAGCAGTGAATTTGCCAAATAGGCCACCACTGTGTCTTCCTGGTTTTCTCTTTTTTGGCAGGTGGAGGACGTTGGTAGTGGGGCACCCAGGGGCTGAAGACCTGGGTCTTGGGCACTTGGGCACCCTGATCACTCTCAGTCCTAAGGGCCTGTCTCCTCCACATGCTATCTGCTCTGTGGACCTGCTTCCACGGCAGATCCTGCCCTCTGCTCTGCCTTGTGCCTGGTGGAGGCAGCCTTCAGCATCCCTGGAGACCTCCGCACCATGCCTGGGTCAGGGGAGGTGCCAGCTGCCCTCCAAGCATCAGGAAAACAATGAAAACCCAAGGCGATGGGCCTCACGAGCACTTCAAGAGAGCTTCTTGGTGCAGAACACTTTATTATTTGGGAAAAGACATGGGTTTTTTTTTTAAAGGTTTTTTTTTAAAGATTTTATTTATTTATTCATTAGAGAGAGAGAGAGAGAGAGAGAGAGAGAGAGAGAGGCAGAGACACAGGCAGAGGGAGAAGCAGGCTCCATGCAGGGAGCCCGACATGGGACTCGATCCTGGGTCTCCAGGGTCATGCCCTGGGCCAAAGGCAGGTACTTAACCCCTGAGCCACCCGGGCTGCCCAGACATGGTTTTAAATCTGTGTTATTGAGCGGCAAAGAATGATGGCAGAAGGATGCAAGGCTGCCGCTGGGTGGCCTGGGTGGGTGGGAAGGTAAGTGCTGTGTACCCCTCGCTGAGGGTGTTTTTGGCAGCCTTAGGGCAGAGGAAAGGAAAGTACTCACCCCACATTGGATGTGCACGGGGCTTCCTCAAGCATGGCTCCCAAGAAGGACGCACTTGCCAGGCGCCTTGTCTGTGGTCAAGTAACTGTCCTCCTTATTCCCACAGAAGCTAATTTATGTAATAGTGACCTCAACCTAGCCGAATGGCTTGGCCACTGGTGCACCTGCTTGCTCCAGCCATCTTTGGAAGGATAGAAGAGTCATCTTTGGTTTGGTCTGTGACTCAGGCCGTTATTATAGGAAAAAATGAAAGCCAATAGACCTTCCATTGTGTGAATGTTCTGAAATCTTAAATCACCTTTGTAAACCTCTTCCAGCTTTACAGGCATAGGTCTGTATGAATATATTAATACCTGGATGGTTCCCCTCTTTTGTTGAATGATTTATTTATGGCTCTTTTTCTGTGGATAGGACATTTCAAGAAAATTAGGAATGATTTATATTTCTAAGTTGAAATGGCAACAGAAAATGATATTTTCACTCCTTGAGGCCATCCTGGTATTATTTAATGACATTCAGCTCCAGGGCATTCGACATTATCTCCAGTTCCTAAGATGAATTCCCAACATTGGATCCAGTGACTTGGGTGGTGGATCTGGTGCAGGCGAGGTGGTGGTTTGGACAGGCAGCCTGATCCAGTTTGATGGACTGCTGGCAAGTACCTGCTCTGAGTGGCTTCTTGGCCAGGTGCTGGGATGCAGAGATCCTCATGCTTCTAGAAAAGTCTAACTGAAGGAAAATGGTAGCAGGGTCTTTGGGAAGAAGCTACACTGAGCATGTGCGCATCTCAGTGAGGCTGGGTTCTCATACCCACTCGGGCCGCTAACTGGGGTCTGCTTTAGCACCTCTGAGGGAGGAGGGGTTGGGAATGATGGGTTCTGGGACAAGATTCTGGTGACAACTACATCATCCATCTGTGGTCGTTGACTTTATGTGTCACTTGGTTGGGCCATGGTGCTCAGCTTTGGGTCAAACATCATTCTGGGGACAAAATAGAGAGCCCAGAAACAAATCGGCATACATATGGTCATTTCATTTACCATCGAGGAACCAAGAATATACAGTGAGGGAAGGACTGTCTCTTTCATGAATCCTGCTGGAGAAACCAGACAGCCACATTCAGAAGACTGAAACTGGGCAACTATCTTACAATAGGCACAAAATTAACTCAAAATGGATTAAAGACTTGAGTGTAAGACCTGAATCCATGTAAGTCCTAGAAGAAAACACAGGCAGGAAGCTCCTGGATGTAGGTCTGGATGCTGGTTTTTAAAAATCTGACATAGAAACCAAAGTAATATAAGCAAAAAAGAAACTATTGGGACGACAAAGCTTCTACATGGGGAAGGAAACCATCAACGAAATGAAAAGATGACCTACTGAGTGGGAGAAGATAACCATAAATCATATCTGAGAGGAGGCTAACATCTGAAATATGTAAAGAACTGATACAACTCAATAGCAAGAAAATCCAACTGAACAATGGGCAGAAGACAGGAACAGACAAGTCTCCAAAGAAGGTGTCCAGATGGCCAATAGACAGACGCATGAGAAGATGCTCCATATCACTTATCGTCAGGAGACACACAGAGAGAGGCAGAGACACAGGCAGAAGGAGAAGCAGACTCCCCGCGGGGAGCCTGATGTGGGACTCGATCCCAGGACCCTGGGATCACAACCTGGGCCGAAGGCAGATGCTCCACCACTGAGCCCCCAGGGGCCCCTATAAAGAGATTTGTGATGAGGAACTAGCTACACAAGGAAAGAGATGGACGGTCCTATGCTCTGCCTTCTGTGGCTGGAGACCCAGGGAGTGGCTGGTGCAGTTCTGGTCTGAGTCGAAGGGCAGAAAACACCGTCCCAGCACACAGGCACAAGAGATGGTGAATTCCTCCCTCCACATTTGCTCCTGAGGCCCTAAGGATGGGAAGACACCCTCACTCCAAGTTCCTGGATTCACGTCCAAATGTCCTTGAAAAACACCCCCACAGACACACCCAGAGGGATATTCAGCAGGATGTCTGGGCACCTCGTGACCGCAGCAGGTTAACACACAAAATTTAGCACTACAAGGTGCGGGTTCATTGTTTTCTCTTCAGTTTTCCAAAATTTAAAGAGCCTACAGTATTTTCCTTTTATCATAATGAAAAAAAAAATCCAAACTTCTGAATTTATGCTTTTCCCACCTCATTGATGTCAAACTAGGCTGTTCCTGGCATAGGCTCCCTGGATTAGTGAGGGACATCCTAAGTGAGACCTGCAGGGTCTTCTCATTATTTGGGAAAGTCACCTGATATCTTCGGACCTGTGCTTCCTCTTCTGTAAAGCAGGGGTGACAGGGACCCTGAGGCAAGTCATCTACCGTTTTCAGGAGGAAGACAGAGCAGGAGCGATAATAGGATATGACCCAGCGTGCAGATCTCACCGTGCAGGAGACTCCTTCTCTGGAAGCCTTAAAGTTCATGGAAAAATGAAGTAAAGGAAGGTTCGTGGGAACTGCAAGGTCAACAGCATGTTTGCATTGATGCTACATGTGTCAGATGGCATGAAAGACACAAAAAAAAATATGAAATAAAAACAAAAAAAAAATCGCAGAATGCTCAGGCACGGGCAATAGCAGCCCGTGTGAGCCGTGGCAGCAGAGGATGCACCGTAAGGGGCAGACGCTACAGTGAGTGGGCTGGGTCAGAGGGCGGGGTCTCCAGGGGGGCAGCCAGGAGTACAGAGGGAAGGGCAGGCCAGAGAGGTGAAGCTGTATAAAAATAATTTATTTAAAAATAGTCTTATTAAGTTGAACTTTGTAGGTTTTTTTTTTTGTTGTTGTTGGTGGTGGTTTTTATTTTATTTTTATTTATTTATTTATTTTATTTTTTCAGATCTCCTCACATGCACTTGTGCTAACTCAGTGGCTGGGCACGAGGTTGTGGCAGTCCTCAGGGCTGGTTCACTTGTGAACACGACAGCAAGCTTCTTGCACGTGCCTGTGTTGGAGTCGCATGGGGGTGTGTTTGGTGCCCGCTTCTCCCTGCAGGGACCAGCTGCCCACGCTCTCATGAGGATGGTGAGCGTGATGCTGAAGGAGTTCAGGAGAGATACGCCAGCACCAAGCACTAGCCACCATTGGGGATCATGAAAGCTGCTGCACTGCAGTGTTTGATCTAAACTACAGATTCAGAGGGTCAATGCACCCCGATGTTTGGAGCAGCGATGCCCACAATAGCCAAACTGTGGAAGCAGCACAAGCGTCCCCGGACGGCTGAATGCATCAAGAAGACATGGTGTACTTGCAGAGGAATATTACTCAGCTGCCGGAAAGGATGAGATCTTGCCATTTGCAACCCTGTGGATAGACCTAGAAGGTTTAAGCTGAATGACATAAGTCAGAGAAAGACAGATACCGTATGATTTCACTCACATGTGGAATTTAAGAAATAAAACAGATGAACATCGGGGGGCGGGGACAAAAGGACAGAGGGAAACAAACCACAAGAGAACAAGAGACTCTTAACTCTGGGAACACACTGAGGGTCACTGGAGGGGTGGTGGGAGGGTTGGGGTCACTGGGTGCCAGGCACTCAGGAGGGCGGGTGATGGGATGAGCACTGGGTGTTGTATGAAACTGATGAGTCACTGACCTCTACTCCTGAGACCAACATTGTGGTGCATGTTAGTTAAAATTTAAGTAAAAATAAATTCAATTCTGCTGGTTATTGATGTATTGGTATTGATTTTGTGCCTCTGTTTCCCTGTCTGTGTACCGAGGGTATTAACGGCCTAGGTCCTCATCCCATCGTGGGCACTGCGAGAGCAGGGATAACCTCTGTGTTCAGGACTCTGTGCCTATGGAGCACGCGGGAACAGGCTGTGGCGGGCACCTTCATGCCAATCCTTTTATAATTGGCTCTTACACAAGAGGTTGACTTCTCCAAAGGCATCTGGAGTGGCACTCGAGAGACCCAAGATTCTTCTGAGCTTTCGTAAGCACCAGCAGGAAACTTTTCTGGAGGCATCTTGGAAACATATAGTCCCCAGTCCACAAAACTGGGGGCAAAGCAGAGGGGCCCACGAGCACTGGCGTGTGGAAAGAGCACCTTGACGCATCTCCAGAGTGATTATGAAACATCAGAACATACTTGTCTCCGTGAGAGTTCTGCTTTCTGATTATGGCCTGGGCAGCCCCTGGCAGGGAGCAGCTAGGTCTGAAGCACATCAGGGTTTGTTCACACCGTTGCAGGTGTACGGTGGCTCAGCTCCTGCCGCTGCTCTGTGCCAGCTGATGGGCTATCGGGAGGCCTCCGGGAGGGTGCAGGGGGTAGGTGACAGCCCGGGATGCCCCTCCGTCAATTCAGACAGGAATCTGCATTGTTTCTGGAGACAAATAGGATTCTGCTTGTTGAGGCAGGAGCCCCGGAAAGCAGGTGTGCAGCAAGTTTTCTGGGGGTGGTGGAGACTGAAGGTCAGGGCTCTCTTGAAAATGGATGACCAAACTTGGAACAAAGATAGGAAGAGATAAATGATGAGCTTGTCGATATAATTGGCCTGACAATTAATTATTGAAGTTGCCGGGCGGCTGCACATCACAGCTGAGTTGCAGGACCCCGGTCCCTCTGTCTGTCCATCTCTGGCTCTGAACTGTGTTAGGAGGTGAGCAGAGGAGCACCGAGGGGTTCTGGGGTCGTGCTGACTGACCTGTCTGCAGCTCCGGATTGGGAAAATGAGGATCCTGCTCCTGGCCCAATCCCCTTGGACGGAGTGGATACAGCGATCTTCCACATCTGTTCTCAGGCTCACACTCTCTGGGTTTCATGTCTCTGATGTGAACCCAGTTAACCTCCTTCCTTTGTCTCTCCCAAAGCTGGCCTCCCTGCTCTCCCTCCCGTGCTGGCCCCTCCCCTGCTCCCGCAGCCCATCCACGGGGTGATTCTGGACAATCGGGGGCACCCGTCTGCACTGACTTCACACTCTGTCCAGGAGGCCAGGCAGAGGCCAGGTACTTAGGGGAGCCCGCAGCTCGGCGCCGCCCCAGCGATTTCACGGGTCAGCAGGAGGCTCCCTCTCCGGTGGCCGCCCCAGGCAGATGCTGCTCCCTGGGTGCTCACGCCAGGCACTCGCAGGGAGCCTCTGGGCAACTCGTTACTCAGGGTTGCCGTCAGCCTGGCTGAGGCGGCCTCAGGAGAGTGGGGGAGGGAGACACAGACGGAGAGGGTGGGAGGCCCATGCTTTTCAGGGGTGACAGCATTGGAAGCAGCGGTCATCCCCAGACCAGGCATCAGCTTGGCCAGGCACGTCTGGGAAATGTCTGTTTGCTCAATCCTGAATTTTCTGCATTTTCCATCCGGAATAGCTTGGCTCTCCCTAGGCTATTACTCAAAGTAAAAGTTCTTGGTTTGTGTCACAAACACACACTGGTCCCGAGCACTAAGGCTGAAGGGCTTAAAGAACACAGAAGGACAAGCAGAGCTGTGGGACCAGTCCCTTCTCGGGCTTTGGTGCTGGGTAGGGACCTGGGGCCTGATTCTCCTGGTGGAAGATGTCAAACAGCCTCTCTCCAATTCAAACAATTATAAAAGAATCTACCAGAATTTCTGCATTGTGAAGGCATTCTTGTGTTTAGTCAGCCCTCTCCCACAGGAAGAGTTTTGCTGAAAAGTTACTGAATTCGATTCCTGGCGACAGCTCTGAGTTGTCTGTGACACACAGGAATCACGAACACACATGCACGCTGAGGCCTGTGAGCTCGTCCTTTCTAGCTCGGTGCTCCCTGGTCCTCCCGCAGTTGTCGGGAGCTTCAAAGAACAGACCTCTTTAGAGATCTCCTTTAAAGAAACCAGGTTTTTAAAAAAGTTATTATTCTAAGCACTGGTTTATTTACAGCAAATAGTCCTGGGATACTTAAACCGTTGTTTCTCCTAATCGAGTCTCATACCATTCAAAGTCACCAAGGTTGGTGATGACAATAAATTGTCATCCAAGACAATCTTGAGCTAGTTATTGAAAAACATAACCTCTTTGCACAGATGGCTGGGTAGTATTTTAGGCATTTTAAGTAACACACACAAGGTGAGAAACAAAAAGCAAAGTTTTTTTACCCCCAGCCCTGCCGGAGCCCAGCGCCTGGGGTGGGGACACGCTGGTGGGCTGCCCTCCACAGATTTGTAGTAGCTTCTTTGTCCAGAATCCCTTCCTGACTCCTGGCACAGGCCAGCCTCCTTCCTCTGAGCATCTGGTCCCTTGGCCACAGGACGGTTATGCCCACCAACCACCATGTTTTGTCCCTGTGGACCTGGTTGGTGGCTCTAGGGATTGAGAGCCCAGTCCGGCTGATCTGATTGTCTCTTACTTGGATTTTTCCATTACGAAGCACGGCCCTAATGTTTTAATTTTGCCTACTTATTTGGCCCTTCGGGGTTACTCAGTGAGATGACATAAATCTGAACAAAAGCAGCCAGTTCTCTGTTGCATGGGGAGAGCCCACTGCTGCTGGGACAGGCAACTAAGGCGCAGAGAAGGGCTGGTGGCTGAGCCAGAGGAGAAGAGGGTTGCAGACCATGGGAAGCAGGTGGCGGCGGCTGGGGCAGGTGGCCGGGGGTCTGCTCTGCACCCACCCTCTCCTGCTGCCATTCCTGTGTGAGCTCTGGTGGGGTTTCCGTCTCCCAGGGCTTGAAGGTGTGTGCAGGCTCTCATCTGGCTGCTGGCCTCAGGCAGCCCACATGGCCTGGACCCCGGCCACACATTGCTTTTGCTTCAGCATCAGCACTTATGAAGACGAGAGCC
Source organism: Vulpes vulpes (assembly GCF_048418805.1). Classification (NCBI taxonomy): domain Eukaryota; kingdom Metazoa; phylum Chordata; class Mammalia; order Carnivora; family Canidae; genus Vulpes; species Vulpes vulpes. Next base: position 63,032,490 of record NC_132782.1, read on the forward strand.
ACTGGCTCCAGCGCCCAGGTGGCAAGGTGGGCACGGTGGGCTCCTCGCTGCTCCTGACCATACATTTCTTTCCAGACGCCGTCCGTGAGCCAGGCTGCCTCACCACCCAGCTCCACCTCCTCACCTCTGCAGATCCTGAAGGACCTGCTCACCTATGTTTAGGAAACCCTTCCTTTTGTGGAAAGAGAGCAGAGATGCTTGGTCCTCAAGTTGCAGACATGCTGGCATCCCCTCCTGGGTCCTCACACGGAGAGTCTGCAGAACCACATGCTTTACTTCCAGCACACACCCTTGTCCTGCCTTTGGCACCCTCTTTGCCCCGCCAGCAAGTTCTCACACTCACCCGGACCACTCAAGGGGGGTATGGAGACGTTGGCTCAAGAAAAAAAAAAACAACATTCCTGGCTAATGGAAAGCAACTTGTGTGCATTTCTAAAACAGACTAAATGTGTTCCCTTGGGGAGCTTGCAGACCCGTCAACGCACAGACCGGACGGGCTCCATGGGGCAGTCATCAGCCAGCCTCCCCTGTTCTTAGGTGCGGGCCTGGCACCCCTGTGGGGTCGGTCATTTAAGAGAGCTACCCACTTACCAGAAGAAACCAAGACACCCAGGAACTACAAAGTCCACAGAAAACACAAGGTGTCCACCTCCTTGGAGTACATTAGCACAAAGCCTGGGATTTTATTTCTAACAAGGCAATTAAATGCCAGCATATTACTGGCCATTACTAATGGTGATAGTAGTATTAATATTTCACTTTTATATACTGTTTTCCTCTTTTCAAGCTGTTTTATGAGAGCCCACTAGATCATGATAATCGTGTGATGTAGGGCAGCGGAAGCGTCGTGTTTTGTAAAATGTTCTTCTTTTATAAAGCTGGAGAACTTCGAGGGAAGTTTACTTTGTGGATGTCATAACATAAGACAGGAAGTTACTAATTATTTTAGGGCCACTGTGTAGAGAAACTGCTTAAATACACATAAAAATAGATCTTCATAGAGAATCCTGGTAATTCCATAAAAAACTCTTGCAAGTATATGGAAATTAAAAGTGGGGTTGGATTAATAGTCGTAGAGTTACACATTCTGGGGCTTTTAATCTTGGTTTCCTTTTTTCTTCTTTGTAATTACACTGCAACATGAAGATAAAGTATACTAATTTTGGTTATGATTATCTACCTCAAAGGAAGCAAATACAATCGCTTTCAGAGTGTCATCTTCTGGTTCTTACAGTGATTTTTATTCAGAAAGGTTTCTGATGCTGGGCCCTTCCCAGCGCAGTCCAGGCTCCCGAGGCTGAAACTTTTCAGAGGCACAGAATGAGTCCACACCCACTGGTGAGATATATATGTGGGTAAGAGAGCACGTTTCTGAGTTAGTTCAACCCTCCAACACTTCTTTATAGGCACCTTTCATAAAAAATAGGCGTTTTGAAAAACGAGTCTAAGTTAAACCCTGCATTAATAACACCTCTGTCGGGAGGTGCCCTGGAGCTGGGCCGCTGACGCCGGGGCTGCAAACATCTGAAATCAATAGTATAATCGCCACCGTGGAATTGGATATGCGGTGATAGCTATCGACGTTTAGGACAGGTGGGAGCGTTAATCAAGCTGGAGTCTGAACTTGATGAATCGGCGCTGGAGGAGGAGGGGAGGTTGGAGCGCCGGCCGGGGTGCAGAGGGTGCACCGGGGCACAGGTGGGCACAGCTGGGTGCAGGGCTCAGGGTGCAGGGTGCAGCAGGGCGCAGGACGGCCAGGGCCTCCCCCCTCACCTGACCGGGGCGCAGAGCACACACTGAAGACAGCTGTCAGAGGGGTCCTCCACTTTCCATTTTCAGTACCTTTTCTACTCGTCTGTTTTATTCTCTTGGAAACTTCAATATTAGGAAAACAGCCCAGCACGCTCTGTCTAGGGACACATGTGTCAGGATGGGGTTGTAGGTTGGCTGGAGACCTTGACTCTGGGAGGACTGGCCTCGGGATCATCCTGTGCAGAGACACTGACCTCCAGGAGACGTGCCCAGCAATAAACACAAACTGGGACCTGCGGTCTTAGGTCTGGTGCAGCGCATGCTGTGTGAACACTAATAATTGCTGCAGGACGCAGCCAAGCCATCCACACTCACCTGTCTGCAGGGAGCATTTCAAGCTAAAATGGCATTTCTACTCTCATAGCTCTTCTGGCATTCAGAACATTTTTTTCTCTTTTGAATGTATTCATTCTACATGGAATTAAAATTAAGTTGGTAAGCTTAGGGTTTTTGTTGTTGTTGTTCTTGTTTTGCTTTTTTATTCTTTAAGTATCAGTTTACTTTAGCTTCTGAATAACCAGAAGTTGTTACAAATACAATCCAGTGCGAAAACACCTGCTACACTGACTGACAAGTACAAAGAATGTATGCTTGTTCCTTAAAGATGATTGGATTGTGTGAAAAACAATATTTAATGACATTGTTGGAGAGCATGAGATAATTCAGGTGCCTACGTCCAGAAGTTTTCCTTTATCTAAAGAAGCATGTTTTCGCAGCATCCTCGGTGACACGGGAGATGTGTTCTCTTCTGACTCTAGCTGACTCTGGAGCCTCAGCCTCTCTGTGGGGAGGGCAGTGGGAGCCCCGTGGGCACGAGGTCTGACACGACTTTCCCTGTGAGCAGTGAGGGGTCCTGGCCCCCAGTTTAGTGAGAGGTGTACTACAACCCAGCGCTGGTGTGGCCGACCTGGCAGGGCGGGGGCTTTCCCCAGGAGGCAGGGGGCTGTCCCCGCAGGCTGCCACCTGCTCCTGCACCAGGATGGAGGACAGGCTCTGGCCAGGGTGGGCCAGGCCCAGACAGGTCCACTTTGCTCTGTGAGGGTGCGCGGGGTCGTGGGGAGCCTCAGCTGTGCTTCCCACCTCTGCAAGAAACTCCTTGCCCAAAGTAGAATGTGGTACGTGAATCAGTCAGACCCATTCCCCCAACCCTGTAAGAGGGCATCCAGGCAGGAACACAGCTGGAATGAGACTGGATCCTTTGGGCTTCAGTGGGGCCAGAAGCCCCTCGGGGTGTCAGGCTCAGCAGTAAGAACAGAGACATGGGGACACACCCGGAGATCCCAGCAGGCTGCAGGGTGGAAGGAAGAGGTTGGGGAGATGCTGAAAGGAACTAATGGTTGTCCAGAGGGCTAGTTCAGCTTGTAAATAAAGAGAATATTCCAGAAAGAGGAAATGGAGCATATGGACTTCGAGCCTGGGTAGGGGAGCCTGAGGCTAGACTGTGTCCCTCTGCTTGGCCTGCACACTGCATGTTCTCTCCTTGGCGGCCACCCCACCTTGCCAGCAGCGCCTGCCCGCCTGTCTTCCTGTCCAGAAGCCTGGACACAATACTCATCATGCAGGCCTTGGACTCTGCATCCTTTTCCAGGAAACTCCCCGTGCCCGCTGCTAGGTGCTGGCTTCCCAACAAAGACACTTACTCAGTTGGACCAGGAGGCCTAGATTGCGGGTGATCACATTTGTTGGGTGGTTGCCTTCTGGCAAGTCCTCTCTGGGGCTTACTACCGGACTCCAGGAATATGAGAGGCTGCTGGAGTTCCATATGTGAACTCCAGAGGACGCTGGGACACGTGAGTTTATGCTCGGGTGTTCCCCAACATCCCAGGTTCTCTCTGGGCTAATTAGTTATCAAATGACTAGATATTTATTAAGAAGATTCCGACTGTATTAAGAAGAACCGACTATAAAATCCTATGTAGGCTGCCAGTGGGGGCTGCAGAATTGTTGGGTTTAGGTGGGACCATGTGACTGATTCCACATGTAGGAATTGGGAAGTGGCCACACAGACCACTTCCAGGCCTGCTCTGTCCCTGTGCCCCTGCTCCAGCTCTTCCTTCTCCCTTCCCGGAGGAAAGCCAAGTGAGAATGCTGGGAACAGAGCTTGAAATTCAGGGGACTGCCCCTTTGCAGGAATTGGATCTCGGTGGGGGTTATGAATACAAAGTGTTTAGCAGATGCAGATCTGAAACACAACAAAACAAGTCTTTTTTTTTTTTTATCGGAATTCAAATTGCCAACATATAGCATAACACCCAGTGCTCATCCCACCAAATGCCCCCCTCAGTGCCTGCCACCCAGTCACCCCCACCCCCGCCCACCTCCCTTTCCACCACCCCTTGTTCGTTTCCCAGAGTTAGGTGTCTCTCATGTTCTGTCCCCTTTCTGATATCTTCCACTCATTTCTTCTCCCTTCCCCTTTATTCCCTTTCACTAATTTTTATATTCCCCAAATGAATGAGACCACATAATGTTTGCCCTTCTCCGATTGACTTATTTCACTCAGCATAATACCCTCCAGTTCCATCCACGTCGAAGCAAATGGTGGGTATTTGTCGTTTCTAATGGCTGAGTAATATTCCATTGTATACATAGACCACATCTTCTTTATCCATTCATCTTTCGATGGACACCGAGGCTCCTTCCACAGTTTGGCTATTGTGGACATTGCTGCTATAACAAAACAAGTCTTTAAAGAAAATGCTGAGCTGCCACTTGATCAGAAGAGAAGCGACAGTGATGCTGCCCAGGCGTTCCAGGCTACAACTCTTCCGCTCCCTGCTCCCTGGTTGATGGACGTGTGGGTTGTTTCAGTGTTTGGTTTTTGGGACTGGCCTGCTGGACATTTGGGCAAGTGTCACTGTGTGGTCACTGCTTTCACTTCCCTTCAGGTGGAGTTACTGGGTCCCACGGTGCATCTCATATTTCGCTTTTGAAGAACCTGACAGACAGTTCCCACGCAGCTGCACCGGTCATGCTCCTACTAGCCATATGCGTGTGTCCTCTCTTCCTTGGACACGCGTGTCGCTGCCCACCTTCCTGCTTGTAGTTGTTTTAGTGGGTCACAGTGGTATCTCGATGGAGAGCAACACAAGGATGTCCATTTTTGCCATTTCTATTCAATATTGTTCTAGATGTTCTGGCCAGTGAAATCTGGTGAGAAAATGAAATAAAGACATTCAGAAAGGGAAAAAGAAAAGATATAGTTATACACAGATGACATGACACTGTATGTGGGAAATTCCAAGTTCACCAAAAAGTCTACTAGAACTAATAATAAATGAGATCAAAATGGTATCAGGGTCCTGAATCAATGTAGAAAATCAGTTGTGTTTCCGTCCACTCATCATGAACCCACCACAAACGATTTGCAATCCCTGATGGCTACTGATGTCGAGGATCTCTCTGTGAGCTTACCAAGCTCATCTATTTTCTTTGGTGAAAGTACATTTTCTTCAGTGAAATTTCTATTTAAATATATTGCTCATTTCAATTGAGTTTTTGTCGTGGTTATTCCATTGTAATGGCTCTTTACATACCCTGGATATAGATCCCACATTGTATCTATGGTTCCCCTCAGCAGTGGGATGACTTTTCATTTCCTTGATAGCATCTTTTAATGTGTTTAATTTCCATAAGTCCAACTTACCAATATTTTTCTTTTATGTATCGTGGTTCTGGTGTCAGATCTATCACGTCCATGTTTTCTTCTAAAAATTTCCTAGTTTTAGCTCTTACATGTAGATCTATAATCTGTTGGCAGTCAATTATTGTAGGCGTTCAAGGTAAGGGTTTGAGTCCACCTTGTTGCATGTGAATGTCCAGTGGTCTTGAATCATCCATAAAGAGAGTTGTCATTCCCTGAATTGTCTTAGCCCCATTGCTGAAAATCAAGGTTTATTTCTGGACTCCTAATTCTATTCCAATTGGTCTGCATCCTCACTGCTATGCGAGTCCCACACAATGTTGATTACCTTTGATTTACGGTAAATTTTGAGATGGGGACATGGAAGTCTTCCCACTTTGCCTTGGTTATTCTGGATCCTTTGCATTTCCATATAAAATTCAGGATCAGTGTCTATTTCTGCATCGACAGACTGCTGGGATTTTATGGGAACTGTAGACTTCCAGGATGGTTTTGGGAGAAATGCCTTCCTAACAGGGCTGAGCTGTCTAATCCATGGGCATGGAATGCCTCCCCCCACTTTAAAGATCTTTAAATTCTTTCTGCATTATTTCATTATTTTCAGTATAGGAGCCCTCCACTCCTTTGTTGAATTTCTCCTGAGTATTTTATTCTTTTTAATGCAATCATGAACAATTTTCTTAACTTCATTTGTGGTGGGTTCATGACGAGTGGATGGAAACACAATTGATTTTCTACATTGATTCAGGACCCTGCTACCATTTTGATCTCATTTATTATTAGTTCTAGTAGACTTTTTGGTGAACTTGGAATTTTCCACATACAGCATTATGTCATCTATGAATAAAGATATCTTTTCTTTTTCCCTTTCTGAAGAATGTCTTTATTTCCTTTTCTCGCCCGATTTCACCGGCCAGAACATCTAGTACAATATTGAATAGAAATGGCAAGAATGGACATCCTTGTATTGCTCTCCATCATGAGGAGAAAAGTATTCAGTCTTTCTATACTGATGAGTTCCGTGTGCTTAATATTTTCTTGAGGATCTCTGAAGATCTCTGAGTCCATGTTCATGAGAGATGCTGGTCTGCAGCTTTCTTTCCTTGTGGTGTCTTTATCTGGCTTTGGTTTTAGGGTAATACTGCTTTCATAGAATGAGTTGAGAAATTCCCCCCTGTTCTGCTTTCTGGAAGAATTTGGAAAGACTGATATTATTTCCTCTTTAATGGTCTGATACAATTAGTGAGTAAGCCATCTATGTAAGGGCCTTCCTTTATGTGAAGATTTTTTTAAGACTTCTATTTTTTTTTTTAGATTTTATTTATTTATTCATGAGAAAGAGAGAAAGAGAGAGAGAGAGAGAGAGGCAGAGACACAGGCAGAGGGAGAAGCAGGCTCCATGCAGGCTCCAGACTCAGCCCTCGTCTTCAGGATCAGGCCCTGGGCTGAAGGTGGCGCTAAACCACTGAGCCACCTGGGCTGCCCTTGAGACTTCTTTTTTAAGAGCAGTTTTAGGTTTACAGTTTAAGTTTTCTTAAAATTAAGAAAAAGATACAGGGGTATACTCATACCCCATGATCCCATTTATGCAGAGCTTCCCCCATCAACATCCCCCTCAGAGTGGTACATTTGTGACAGTTGATGAACCTACAAAGCACATCATTATTGCCAAAGTCCATAGTTTACCTCTGGGTTCAACTTTGATGTCATACACTTTATGGAATTGGACAAGTGCATAGTGCCATGTATTCACCATCACAGTATCGCACTGTATATCCTACGTACTCACTGCCCCAAACATCCTGCGTGATCCACTCATTCATCTCTCCACCTCCCAGACCCTGCCAACCACTCATCTTTTTACTGCCTCCACAGTTTTGCCTCTTCAAGTTGGAATCATACAGTATGTAACCTTTCCAGATTGGCTTCTTTCACAGAGTAATATGCATTTAAGCTTCCTCCATGTCTTTTTATGGCCTGGTAGCTTGTTTCTGTTTAGTGCTGAATAATACTCCATTGTCTGGGTGCACCAGTTTGTTCACCACCTGAAGGACATTCTGGTAGTTTCCAGGTTTAAACAATTATGAATAAAGCTGCTATAAACATCCTTGTGCAGGTTTCTGTATGGACATGTGTTTTCACTCCATCGGGTAAATACCAAGAACTATGATCATTAGATCATATGGTAAGAATATGTTTAGTTTTGTGAGAAACTGCCAAACTCTCCAAGTGACTGCATCATTTTACATTCCCACCAGCAATGAATAAAGAGCTTCTGTTGCTCCGTATCCTCACCACCATGTGCTGTTGTCAGTGTTCCAGATTTCAGTCGTTTTAATAGGTGCGTACTGGTATCTTATTGTCTTATTATTTATTTATTTATGCATTTATTTATTTATATTTTTAAAATCTTAAAAAATTTAAATTGAAGTTAGCTAACACAGTGTATTTTTGGTTTCAGGGGCAGAATTTAGTGGTTTGTCGGTTGCATGTAACACCCAGTGCATATGACAATCATGTGTCCTCCTGAATGCCGTCACCCAATATTATTTTAAAACATATTTCCCTACTGAGGGTCTCTGAAGGGAGCTGGGTAACTGGGTGATGGGCATTCAGGAGGGCATGTGCTGTGATGATCACCAGGTGTACAAAAGACTGATAAATCACTGAACTCTACCTCTGAAACCAAGAATACATTATATGTCAATTAACTGAATTTAAATGAAATTAAAACAAAAAAACAAAAAACACGTTTCCCTGATGGTATAAACTGTAGAGTGACTTTTTACATACTAATTAACCACCCCTATATCTTCTTCAGTTGGATGTCTGTGTCTTTGGCCCATTTTTAAATCAAGTTATTTGCTTTCTTATTGTTGAGTTTTAAGAGTTTTTTGTATATTTTGGGTAACAGTCCTTTATCAGATGTGTCTTTTGCAAATATTTTCTCCCAGTCTGACCTGTATTCTCATTCTCTGACATTGTCTTTCAAAGAGCAGAAGCTTTCGATTTTAGCAAGGTGCAGCTTCTCAGTTGTTTCATAGGTCACATCTTTGGTGCCACATCTAAAAAGTCGTCTCCATATCCAAGGTCTATGATTCATTTTGAGTTTACTTTTGTGAAGGGCGTAATGTCTCTATCTAGATTTTTTTTTTTTTTGCGTGTGGATATCCATTGTTTCAGCACCACTCTTTTTTTTTTAAAAAAATAAAGATTTGTTTATGTATGTATGTATGTATGCATGTATGTATGTATGTATGTAAGGATGTATGTATTTGAAAGAGAGAGAGAGTATGCATGATTGGGAGAAGGGCAGAGGGAGAGAATTTCAAGCAGACTCCCCACTGAGTGCAAAGCTGGCCTGGGACTCAATCTTGAGACCCATGAGATCATGACCTGAGCTGTAACCAAGGGCTGGACACTCAACCCACTGAGCCACCCAATCATCCCCTAGCACTACTTGTTGAAGAGTTGAGCTTTGCTCCATTGTGTTGCTTTTGGTTTTTGTCAAAGATCAGTTGACTGTATTTATGTGGGTCTATTTGGGGTTCTCTATTATGTTCCAGGGATCTATTTGTCTGTTCTTTCCTCAATAATGTGTTGTCCTGATTACTATAGATTTATACTGAGTCTTGACATAAGGTAGTATTGGTCTTCTAGCTTTGTTTTTCTCCATCAATATTGTGCTATTCTAAGTCTTATGAGAAAATGTTTAATTACTAATTAAGTTACTAATCAATATCTCTATTTGTAGTATGTTTACTCATATTTTCTCTTTCTCGTTGAGCCTTTTGGTAATTTGTACCCTTCTTAGGATTTGTCTATTTCTTGTAATTTGTCTAATTTGTTAGCATAAAGTTGTTCACAGTATTCCACTTATAATCCTTTAAATTGCCATGAAGTTACTGGTGATGTGTTCTCTTTTATGCTTCATTTTAGTAATTTGTGTTTTTTCCCCCTCTGCATCAGTATAATTAAAGATTTTTTTAATTTATTGATCATTATAAGGAATCAATGTTTCCTTTCATTGATTATTACTCTATTTTGTCCTGTTTTTTTATTTTTTAAATTTTTTATAAATCTATTTTATATTGGTGTTCAATTTGCCAACATATAGAATAACACCCAGTGCTCATCCCATCAAGTGCCCCCCTCAGTGCCCATCACCCAGTCACCCCCACCCCCTGCCCCCCTCCCCTTCTACCACCCCTTGTTCGTTTCCCAGAGTTAGGAGTCTCTCATGTTCTGTCTCCCTTCCTGATATTTCCCACTCATTTTTTCTCCTTTCCCCTTTATTCCCTTTTACTATTTTTTATATTACCCAAATGAATGAGACCATATAATGTTTGTCCTTCTCCGATTGACTTATTTCACTCAGCATAATACCCTCCAGTTCCATCCATGTTGAAGCAAAAGGTGGGTATTTGTCGTTTCTAATGGCTGAGTAATATTCCATTGTATACATAAACCACATCTTCTTTATCCATTCATCTCTCGATGGACACCGAGGCTCCTTCCACAGTTTGGATATTGTGTTGTCCTGTTTTTTTTTTTTTTTAATTTGATTGATTTCCACTCTTATCTTTATTTTTTGATTTCTTCTGGTTACTTTGGTTTAATTTTCTCTTTTTTAAAAAATTTGTAAATGGAAGCTTAAGCTAACTGGTTTGGGACTTTTTTTTCTTTTCTAATACAGACTGAAAGCTAGAAATTTCCCTCTAAGCACTGGTTTAGATGCATCCTGTAAATTTTGATATATTGTGTTTTCATTTTTATTCATTTAAAGCATATTTTCTAAATTCTTTTGTGATTCCTTCCTTGACACATGAGTTATTAAAAATGTGTTGTTTAATTTCCAAATATTTTTGGATTTCATAAATTTCTTTTGTTGATTTCTAATGAAACATAATTGTATTGTGGTCAGAGAGCATACTCTTAATCCTTTCAAACTGATTGTGTGTGTGTGGATGTTTTTCTTTTTTCTTTTTTTGGCTTAGTATGTGATCTATATTAAAGACCATTCTATGTGTACTTGAAAGGATTATATATTCAGTTATTGCTGAGGGGAGAGTGTTTACTAGATGTTAGTTGGGTTAAGTTGGTTGATAATGTTGTTCAAGTCTTCTGTATCCTTGTTGATTTTCCATCTGGTTTTCTATCAATTATCCAGAGTGGGATATTAATGTGCCCAACTACTATTATGGAACTATTTATTTTTCTAATCTCATTAGTTCTGCTATGTATTTTGGGCCTCTGTTGTTAGGTGTGTATACATCTATAATTGTTATATCTTTTGGTAAATTGACTTTTTACTTCATAAAAATCCTTTTTCTTTAGTAACATGCTTTGTCTTAAAATTTACTTAATCTGATATTAGTATAGCTCCTCTAGTTTTTGTATGGTTCCTATTTGCATGGTATATTTTTAAGTCATCTACTTTAAAATTTTTTTAAAGTTTTATTTATTTATTCATGAGAAACAGAGAGAGAGAGAGAGAGAGAGAGAGAGAGAGAGAGGCAGAGACACAGGCAGAGGGAGAAGCAGGCTCCATGCTGGGAGCCCAATGTGGGACTCAATCCTGGGACTCCAGGATCATGCTCTGGGCTGAAGGCAGGTGCTAAACTGCTGAGCCACCCAGGGATCCCTACTTTTAAATTTTTTTGTGTGTCTTTGAATCTAAAGTGTGTCTATTACAGAAAGCATAACATTGGACCTTGTTTTTCTTATCATTTTGCTTTTAACCTGGCCAATCTCTGCTTTCTGATTGGAGTATTTAATCCATTCATATTTATTGGATTTGTTAACATGGTTGGATTTATTTCTGCCACTTTGCTAAATGTTGTTTTTTATGTTCATGTTTTTCTTCCTCTGCTCTTCCTTTAGTGCTTTATCTTGTGCAAAATAGTAGTTTTCTAATGTACTATTTTTATTCCTTTTTAATGCCATTTTCTTAGGGACACACTACTTGAGGGACTGTAGCATACATATTTACTTATCACAATCTGCTTTATGTTAACACTATCTTAATTTTGGCAAATATGGACACTTTGCTCCAATATAGCTTCATTGCCTTTCACCTTTGTGCTGTGATTGTCCCACATACTATATTTATATATATTATAAAGTCACCAACACAGTTTTCTAGTTATTACCTGGAGTCATTGTATTTTAAATAACTTTAGAAACGATGAAAAATATATTATTCCGTCTTTATATTTATGTACGTAAGGACTTTAATGGCATTCTTTATTTGTGTTACCATCTGGTACCATTGCCTTTCAGCATGAAGGACTTCCTTCAGTTATTTCTTGTAAACAAATGTACTAGTAGCAAATATTCTCAATATCTGTTTACCTAAGAAATATTTTTTTAAATCTTTAAAGCATACTTTTGCTTAGTATAGAATTCTTGGTTGACAGCTTGCTTTCTTTCTTTCTTTCTTTCTTTCTTTCTTTCTTTCTTCCTTCCTTCCTTCCTTCCTTCCTTCCTTCCTTTCTTTCTTTTTGACAGGTTTTTTTCTTTTAGTACTTTTAATGTTATCTCAATAGCTTCTTGCATGCATTCTTCCTTATGGGAAGTCAACTGTTAATCTCATTAAAGTTCTCTTGTATGTAGTGAATTGTTTTTCTCTTGCTCCTTTCAAGATTTTTCTTTTTGGTTTCGGTTATTAACAATTTGCCTATGATGTGTCTAAATGTGGATCTCTTTGCATTTATCTTATTTATAATCTGTTGAGATTCTTGGGCAAGTAGATTTTTCATCAAATTTGGGAAGTTTTCAGCTATTATTTTTTTCAATAATATTTCAGGATTTCTCCAATTTTTTTTTTTTTACTATTTCTTCAACATTCTCTGCTACTTTCTACCTCTTCTGTGAGTCCTATTAAATGCATATTGATATATTTGATGGTGTCCTATAGGTCTCAGAATATTTGTTTATTTTTTTTTACTCTTTTTCACTTTTGCTTTTCAAGTTGCATATTTTCTTTTGATGTAGTTTTACGTTTGCTGATTCTCTATTTTATCAGTACAAATACTTTGGTGAGTGAATTTTTCATTTTGGTTATTGTGCTCTTCAACTCCACAATATTTCTTCTAATTTGTCTTTTTAAGAATCTCTATCTCTTTGTTAACGACTCATTATCATTATATTTGTTTTTAATCTTTTCAATATGATTTTCTCAATTCTTCGAGCATATTTATAATAGCTGCTCCAAGGTCATTGTCTTCTAGTTTCAACATCTGGGTCCTCTCAGAGATACTCCCCCCACCCCATGTATGAATCACATGTTACTATTTTCTTACCTGTCTTGTAATGGGTGCAGTAATGGGTGTTAAAAACTTGATATTTTAGGTGCTCTATTATAGCAACTCTGGGTTATGATTTCCCCTCTCCCTGGTGTTTATTGTTGTTGCTGGTTTTGTTTGTTCAGCAACTTAGACTGATTCTGCAAATTATGTCACCCCTGAGGTTTGTTACTTCTTATATGTGTGTTCAGTTTTTAAAAACTCTTGTTTTTATATTTAAGACTGGTTTCATAAGGGTCACTTCTGGCTACTATAGCTTACTAGTCAGACAAGGATTGGTGAGAGGTTGTCTCAAAGTACCTTGAGCTAATAAAGTTTCCATCATTAGCCAGTGATTCTGTGTGGGTTGGGTTGTGCATTTAAACATTTGGAAGTTTATAGGACATGTTGCAATATTTACCTTTTTGTTTTGTTATTGGTGTTGTTGGTTGGTTGTTGGTTTTGTTGCAGAGACAGCTATTCTATTCAATGTCACACACCATTCCAAGTGAAGTCAGTGCCTCCAATAGCCATGATGCTGGTCTCTACTGCCCACCCAACATAGGGAGAATGAGGAACCACCACGCTGTGAGAGCTCGTGGTATGGGGTTGAGGAAGCCCTATAAAGACACCATACACCCCAATGTTCTCACTTGAGGTATAGCAGTGTTTCTTGAATACATTTTTCTACTTTTGATATGTTTTTATTTAATTTCTAGAGTCTTGAAGCATTTTTTTTAGTTTACTGTCCAGTTTTGTCATTGCTTTTGCAGGAGATTTGTCTAGTATATCACTCCATCCTCTCAGATGTCCCACACATCTAGGATAAAATTCAAGATTAAAAATATGTGTTAGTATTTCTTAGTTGATATTGCCACCACACCAGAGAGTTGGGGGAGAAATAACTGATGCATTATTGTTTATTCTGAACCGTCTTATGACTTCTTAATGTTATTCCTCCTGGAAGTCCAGTTTTATCCAAGACCAGTTCTGGAAGTGTGATGTCATGTCTTAAAGCACCAAGATATAGAACCTGCACAGCTAAGAATTCCTCAGGTATCACTATTATTTCTTGGAGAATGTGGCATTGTTAGAAGTGTTGTCCTGGAAGCAAGACATCAAGCAGAAGTTCTTTTTTTTTTTTTTTAAATTTATGATAGTCAGACAAACAGAGAGAGAGAGAGGCAGAGACACAGGCAGAGGCAGAAGCAGGCTCCATGCACCGAGAGCCCGATGTGGGATTCGATCCCGGGTCTCCAGGATCGCGCCCTGGGCCAAAGGCAGGCGCCAAACTGCTGCGCCACCCAGGGATCCCCCAAGCAGAAGTTCTTATCAACCATCTCCAAACATTCTCAAGACATATGCTAAGAATCCCACAGCATTATTTCAAAACAGGATGACCTCAACATTGCCAAGACAATTCCCAGCTAGAAGAGCTGCTGCCATGTGTCCTGTGATGGCTGCATTTGCCTACAGGTAATATACTTCTGTCATTTAATCACCCACATGCCTGATGCAGAACTCATTGTACACACTCAAAGTTATGTACAAATGCATTCATCCAACCTACAAGTGCATAGTGGGAAGAGCTGAATCAATTGTTTATTTCATCAAGGTACAATCTCATGTCCTTGGATTGCTCAGGAGGGTCCTCTAGGTCAGATTACACAGCAATGAGGCCCTTGCCCTCTCTTCACTGATACACAGAGTTGTAGGAAAAAACTATTTTAAGACAGAAGCTTTGTAGAAGTATGATTTCCCCTTGTTTATTTTACATCTGAATTCAAAATGCGGAAAATGAACTCTTTGTATATTCTTGAGTATTCTTATATTATTTTTGAATATTTAGAAATAGAAAAACAGGTGTTAATGTTTTCATTTCAACTTAACTATTATTTATATTCCCCAAATGAATGAGACCGTATAATGTTTTTTTTTAATAAATTAATTTTTATTGGTGTTCAATTTTCCAACATACAGAATAACACCCAGTGCTCATCCAGTCAAGTGTCCCCCTCAGTGCCCGCCACCCATTCCCCCCCACCCCCCACCCTCCTCCCCTTCCACCACCCCTAGTTCGTTTCCCAGAGTTAGGAGTCTTTATGTTCTGTCTCCCTTCCTGATATTTCCCACACATTTCTTCTCCCTTCCTTTATATTCCCTTTCACTATTATTTATATTCCCCAAATGAATGAGAACATACACTGTTTGTCCTTCTCCGATTGACTTACTTCACTCAGCATAATACCCTCCAGTTCCACCCACGTTGAAGCAAATGGTGGGTATTTGTCCTTTCTAATGGCTGAGTAATATTCCATTGTATACACAAACCACATCTTCTTTATCCATTTATCTTTTGATGGACACCGAGGCTCCTTCCACAGTTTGGCTATTGTGGACATTGCTGCTAGAAACATCGGGGTGCAGGTGTCCCGGCGTTTCATTGCATCTGCATCTTTGGGGTAAATCCCCAGCAGTGCAATTGCTGGGTCGTAGGGCAGGTCTATTTTTAACTCTTTGAGGAACCTCCACACAGTTTTCCAGAGTGGCTGCACCAGTTCACATTCCCACCAACAGTATAAGAGGGTTCCCTTTTCTCCGCATCCTCTCCAACATTTGTGGTTTCCTGCCTTGTTAATTTTCTCCATTCTCACTGGTGTGAGGTGGTATCTCATTGTGGTTTTGATTTGTATTTCCCTGATGGCAAGTGATGCAGAGCATTTTCTCATGTGCGTGTTGGCCATGTCTATGTCTTCCTCTGTGAGATTTCTGTTCATGTCTTTTGCCCATTTCATGATTGGATTGTTTGCTTCTTTGCTGTCGAGTTTAATAAGTTCTTAATCCTTTTACTTTTTATGTTTTTCTTATTTCAGAAATATTTTATCAATGTAAATAAATTCTGAAATTATAAATGAGCAAAGATGAAACTTAACATCAATGCTAATGTCAGCCCCAGAGGTAATTCCTGCTAATTCATTAAGGCATTTTCATAAGGCATTATAATGAGGTGGCAACAACATTTTATTCCGTAACTCAGATTTGTCCAGAATTTGACTTACAATGTTGTGTTTTCTCCTAAGAATCTATCACAATCTCCTACAGTTTGCCTTTTTTTTGTTTAGCTACTATTTGTTCTTTTGGATTAATGCTTTTGTCCATGATAGTTTTCAGGACTTTTATAATTTTTAAAAAAGATTTTATTTATTTATTCATGAGAGAAACAGAGAGAGAGAGGTAGAGACAGGCAGAGGGAGAAGAAGGCTCCATGCAGGGAGTCCGATGTGGGACTCGATCCCGGGATTCCAGGATCACAGCCTGAGCCGCGACCTGGCTCAACTGCTGAGCCATCCAGGCGCCCCATAGCCCCCATATATCTTGCACTCTCTCCCTTATTATTAACATTTCTATTAGAATGTTACTTCTGTGGACATTACTGCTAGAAACATTGGGGTGCAGGTGTCCCGGCATTTCATTGCATCTGAATCTTTGGGGTAAATCCCCAACAGTGCAATTGCTGGGTCGTAGGGCAGGTCTATTTTTTGAGGAACCTCCACACAGTTTTCCAGAGTGGCTGCAGAAGTTCCCACCAACAGTGTAAGAGGGTTCCCTTTTCTCCGCATCCTCTCCAACATTTGTGGAAGGAGCCTCGGTGTCCATCGAAAGATAAATGGATAAAGAAGATGTGGTTTATGTATACAATGGAATATTACTCAGCCATTAGAAAGGACAAATACCCACCATTTGCTTCAACGTGGGTGGAACTGGAGGGTATTATGCTGAGTGAAGTAAGTCAATCGGAGAAGGACAAACAGTGTATGTTCTCATTCATTTGGGGAATATAAATAATAGTGAAAGGGAATATAAGGGAAGGGAGAAGAAATGTGTGGGAAATATCAGAAAGGGAGACAGAACATAAAGACTCCTAACTCTGGGAAACGAACTAGGGGTGGTGGAAGGGGAGGAGGGCAGGGGGTGGGGGTGACTGGGTGATGGGCACTGAGGGGGGCACTTGACAGGATGAGCACTGGGTGTTATTCTGTATGTTGGTAAATTGAACACCAATAAAAAATAAATTTATTATTAAAAAAATAGAATGTTACTTCTGTTACACTTAGTGAACTGACACTGACACATTTTTATTAACTAAAACCCGTATTGTATTCAGATTTCCTTAGTTTTTGTATAACTTCCTTTTTGCTGTTCTAGAAGCCCAGCCAACATTCCAGAGCACATTTTGTGAGCATATCTTAGCTCCTGTCATGAAGGATGAAATAGTTTCATCAACAAGAGGAAAGCTTATGGGAAGTTTTAGGAAAGGTCATAGATACATGTCTAGAAAATTGTTGTTAAATAAGATGTCTGGAGTAGATCTACACTGAGACTGAGCACACACACTCAGTCTGGTTTCCGGTATCTGCCCTCTGTGCTGTGGGACCATCTTCCTGGCCTCTACACCTATGATACAGGTCCCTTGGAATCTCCCCACCCAAGACCTTGAGGTGACAGTGATACCTAGCTCTTATCTCTCAGTTTGGGGAAGACTCAATGCTCTTTTGCATGTGAAAACAAAACAAATGAAATTATAATTTATAAAGGCAGGTAGGAGAGAAGACTCCCACAGTGATGGCTGGCCACATGGAAGTAGCAGAGGATACACCTGCATGTTGTCACCATGTTTGCTCATAGTTCTGTCTCATTTGGAAAGCTGTAAAATCTTCAGTGAACATGAGCCATGCCCAAGAGTCTGGGTCCATGTGAGTATGAAGACAGAACCTAGGTCTTTTTTTTTTTAAGATTTTATTTATTTATTCATGAGAGACACACAGAGGGAGGCAGAGACAGAGGGATAAGAAGATTTCTCACAGGGAGCCCAATGCTGAACTGGATCCCTGGACCTGGGATCATGCCCTGAGCCAAAGGCAGATGCTCAACCACTGAGCCACCCAGGCATCCCAGAACCTAGGCCTTGGCAAACATGGTGATTCCCTGATACCTGCTTCTTCTGGAGAAGGGGGAGGTGAACCTCAGAGAAGTGAGGTGGCTCCCCTGGGGCCACCCAGCAGTGACCTGCTCAACAAGGCTTCTGGCTCGATGCTCTTTCACATGTGAAAACAAAACAAATGAAATTATTGATTTCTAGAAATGACTCTTTACCAACTCATTTTGGGTTGTACTTTATCCATGATGTTCATTCAGGTAATAGCAAATGATTGTGCTATGATTTGTATTAATAGGTTACCAGGCACCAATATTAAGTAACCACTGAAGATCTAACAGGATTCTTACTGTTTGCTCAAAAAGGGAAAAAAGTATTATACTGTCCTCTTAGCCAACATCTTGGATTTCATCTGTCATGAGGATTTTCCAAAAGTACTGTTTAGAAGTTATGTAATGACATAAGCTAATTCCTAAAGGATTCTTGAATCAGAGATTAATATGTTGATTAAAAAATAGCCAGGAAATGTTTGTCCTATTGCTAAGACACAGCCTGTCTCTTCTCCTATCTGCCAACTACCGAGAATTCTCATCTGTTAAAGTCTCAACAGACCATTCCTGGCACACTTTCTTACCTCTGGGAAGAGAAGGGAAATGGAGCAATGATTTTTATGGAAGTTAGGGGAGATTTTCACCCCTAGGGTAGTGCTGGGAAGAATTCTCACCCTCACATAGAAGTGTGATGCAGCTTCTCCTTATTCTCTCCCGCACCTGGCTTGTACCAAGTCATTGGAAATGACTTTTAGCTGTGTTTCGACTGTTCCTCTCCCACACAATGGCTGGGCTGCATGTGCCCTTTGGCCTCTGAACATGCAGTCTCCTGGTTTGCCCTTTCTTCCAGCCATGCCTGGGGCCTTCCAGTTTTCTACACAGGGTCATGCCTATCATTAACCTGCCTTCTACCTCCTCATACACTCGTGAATCAATCAGCTTCTTGTTCCCAGGATCCAACACAGTGGATGGTACATAGTAGGGCCCTGTTGTTCTTTTAAGACTGAACCACAATGGCACACATTATTGTGAGCATCACTGTACCAGACATGTAAGCCTATCATGTGAGTCAGCGTATTGTTAAATCCTACCTGCAGTCCCAGATCATCACCCTCACTTTGCAGAGCGGGAGTGGAGGCTTTGCAAAGCTTCTGCTCTGGAGCCCAACTGGAGGTAGTCAAGCCACTAAGTGTCATGCATCATGCTCTGCTTCCCCTTGGCTACATGATGGCCTGCTCATGTTCCTTTTAGACATCTGGGTCTTCACTCACATGCCCCAAGAGCAAACCATTCCTCAGGGCTCCCACACTCACTGTGCCATGTCTTTCTCTCTGGTGACCATCATTTGCATTTGGCTCAGGGTTACCATCCACTGCACTGTCCTCTATCCTGGCCCAGGTCAGCATCCACATGTCCTAGCCTCCCCAAACTGTACCTCCGAGAGTTTTGTCTCATGAGTTGAAGACAGCTCTTGATCTTAGTGGACCCGCCCATTCCGCAGCCTAGAGCCCATGTTCTGGGCTCAGCAACTCTCCTGTTCACATGTCATGTTCCCAGGTGCTCTTTATTTCCACCCCAGCACTGAAAAACCCTAGGACTGGTCAGACCCTAATACTTTTTTTTTTTTTAATTTGGAATTGGAATTTTCTTGTCACAGACTACTTAGCACCATCCTTCTCCTACAACCTACTAAAATCAGCACTTCCAGAAGGTTCCAAAAGTTACAGTGCATACTGGGAAAAATCTGATTTTAAGGTATTCTGAGAAAATAATGGATTCAGGAGGTGGTATGGGATATGGGAAATGCTGAATTCTATTGTCAGTAGAATGAATTAAGACTAGGATGATTAGAACAGCCTTAGAAAGGAGTACATTTTTAAAAGCATTCAAAATGAAAAACCCTGTATCTGCAGGTTCTTCTGGTGTTGAAGGCTCACGTGGCTGTCTTTCCAGGGTGTAATTTTATTAGTTGGCATTGGAGACGCTCAGCGGATGTTCAGCCACGGCTTGCTCCTTCAAGCTGGGTTGCAATAGGCCCACAGGCCCTCCAGAAGAAGGACCTAGGTCTGCACTGCAGAAGTCGGCTGCTCATGAGGAGTCCCACAGCAGGATGGCTGGGCTCCCGTCCTCGTTCAGGACCCTCTAGGCTTCCACGCTGCCCAGTGTTCCTCTCTGTTCTCATGACTGCTTGCCTCTCACCCTCAATTCTGCTATTTCCAACCCTCCTCCTTTCAGAGCCTACTCCCCACAGCACCCAGCATTGGCCTCATTTCCCAGTGTTGGAGATGACAGAGATCATCATCCTTTAACACCAAACAACTATGCTTTGTTCCTGATCCTGTAGAGAAGCTCTGGCTTTCCCCACAGAAGTATCCCCTCCATCTGGTTGCAGATCCCACTCTCTCTTATTTGGGTGCCTTGCCCTGTGGATCATCCTCTTTAGCTCTTGACTATGCAGCCTGTCACTCTCCACGGTATCTGTCTGATTATGCTAAGACCTTTCCCACAGCGGTGGTGTTGAGGGGTGCTCCTCAGACCCACACCTCTTTCCTATCCCATTTCCCTCTCTTTCACAGAACATTTCTAAAGCATATGCACTTGCTAACCTCTTTCCATTTTCTTATTTCACATTTACTTCTCCAATGAACTACATGTCTTTTAATTTTCAGCATTTTAAATTAGCTCTTAACATCCAGATGTCCTTTATGTTGGCCCTTTAGCTCCATAATCTTCCTGTTTGGTCTTCTTTTTAAAGCATACTGATTTTAACGTTCTCTTAGATTATTTTATTATATCTATTTCCTCAGGAGTGAATTCTCCCATTTGCTTACTTTGTCTTAATGGCCTTTCTTCTTAGTGTGTTTATAAGTTCATTTTCAAGACTGTCCCTCTTGTTCTATCCTTCCAGGAAAATTTGTCTTGTGATTGGCTTCCTTTTTCTCCTTAAGACCCCCACTTCAAAGGCCATGTTTCAAGTGCACTTTCTCTTGGTCAAAAGGCCCCTAATCTAAACAGATCTGCTGCCCCACCCCCAGCACATCGCAGTGACACTGAGGGAGGAATGCCATGATAAACCCTCCTGCTCTGAAAAGGGAGAAGGAGGTGCTGGGAGCTACAGGAGACAGTGTTTCTGGATCCTGCCAGGCACATGTCATCACTTCCACAGAGTTCCCACTCCTGCCCCCCGGGAAGGAGCCTCCACAGATCTTGTCAGTAAACTGTGTTAATTCATTTAAAAAGTCAGTGGAGTTTTATGTCTCAATTCACAATCTGTTCCATTAGACCAAAGCACTTTCACCGATCTAGTCCAGATAAATCCTTCTCTGCCTTGGCCACATGCGAGGCTGCAGAGAGCAATGTCCTGCAAGGTCTTTGAAGCACTGTTGTCCTTAGGGTTATTTTTGTTTATAGTGGAGGCCTTTTTGTTTAATGGAGAGGGTGCATGATATTTTACCTTGAATTATTCTGATATCCTTTTGAAGGGTCTCACAGCTGTGCCTCCATTCCATGAGGCCATATTTTCCTGGCAGTGCCCTCAAATTGATCTTTGCCTTTATTGTGAACCCTTTGCTGGCTGCAAAGACTATCCTGGATGCTTTACATTTTATGCTCACTCTGCTAAAAAACTAAGCTCGTTGTCTTCATTCCATCTCTCCCCGACCCCCATCTTTTTACAGGCAGCCGGGAGGTGAGGGGTACTTTAAATATTCTCCCTAGAGATTTCCTTAGAAAGAGCATAATGATAATTATGTACATTTCCTACATCCTGTGTTACCACAGGCAATGATGTTGCCAAGTCTGTGCCATCGCATAACAGGGGTTCCTTTTCTTGGTTCCAGTCCCGCCTTCCTCACCTCCCTCAAGGTGGGTCCAACAGCCCCATCAAGGCCATTCAGACTTCCGTTGGTATCTAGTCTCAAAACCCAATGCATGTGGCAGGTTTTGTTCTGGCAGCATCTGCCTCCCACCCCAGGTCCATATTCTGTCCTAGTTCTCTATTACTGTGTAGCAAAATGCCCAACATTTGGTGCATTTAGAACAACAAAAAGTTATTACGGCCACAGACTCTGTGGATCAGGAGTTCTGGAAGGGCTTGGCTCGATGCTTCTCATTCTGGGCCGCTCATGTGCTGTGGGCAGGTGCAGGCTGGAGTGCAGGCATCTGAAAGCTCGGTTGGACTGGGTCTCTATGGTGGCCCAAGGCTGGAAGGTGATGCTGGCTGCTGTGGGGGAGCCAGGTTCATCTGGTGGCTGGAGTGCCCTCAGTGATGTACTTGGGCTGCTCTCAGTGTAGTGGCTGAGTCCAAAAGGGAGCCTCCTGAGCAGAAGCACCTGGGAGTGAGTGACTAGAGACAGAGGCAGCAGCTGCACCCTTTCCTCACCCGAACTTGGGAGTCAGAGTGTTATCTCTGCAGGTACTTTTTGTTGTGGTGAGAGCCTGGGGCTAGCCTCCAATAAGAGGAGAAGACTTAGACCACAGCTTTTGATAAGAGTTTGTGGCCCTCCTGAATCCATCCATCATAGCTCAGCTCAGCTGTCCCTTCCTAGGGAAGTTGTCTCTGACATGCCTGGGCAGGTGGCATCCGCCATCATGTGCCTGGTGCCCCACATGCTCCCAAGCCCCCAAAGAGCACAGGTGTAATTTTACATGCATTTGGGTGATTGATGACACCATCAGCGTCCCCATCAGACTACTTCCTTGAAGGCCACCACCTTTACTTTCCCCTGACATTCGGGGTCTCAGATCCCAGCAGGGTGCTCAGCAAGTGTTCAATATGTAAGAAGCATTTGCCCGAAGAATGGATGGATGTGCTTGGAAATATGTAGGAGAAGTTCTGAAAATGTTCCTTCCACTTCACTGTGCTTGACTCCTGTCTCTGTCACCACTTCCCATTTTGAGTGATCACTGGTCCACATCTTAGCCATCACTGTCCTGGTTCCTAGCACTGTGCCTGAAACCTTCAATAGACACTGGCTGAACCTATACCTAAAAAGTGGCTGCATAATACTCCACCTCCTTACACTGTTTAATTTGTGGAGCATTCTCTAAAGAACAGTGCTCTTTCTCCCTACTATTTGTATCTGGTTTCCCTATTTGCCTTTGGGTAAGTTAAAGTCTTGACTCATCTTACTTGTGGGTACAAAGACGTGAAGTCGTGGTGCCCCCAGAGTCCACTTTGCAGGTTCATATTGCTTCCCACCCACCTGCCACGAGCCCACACACACATGCCCACAGACTCCAGGCTGGACCCGCTGTTCTTCTCTGTCCACATTTCTATCTCTACTTAACAGATACAGCGTCATGGTGCAGCACTGGGGTTTTAAACAAATTTGTTGTGAACTCCCATTATTTCCTTTCGGTTAATCTCTTAATAATACTTTATTGTGATTACTTCTCTTGTTGCAGTGACTTCTTTTTCTTGGCATCTGAATGTTATCTTTGCATATCTACTAAGTTTACTAAGGTTTCCATCTATCTGTAGAATGTCTCTTTGTTCCTAATATTAGATACGCTAGGCTATAGACGGAAACTTTTGTCTTTCTCCTCACACTGTCCTAGGAAACATACAGTAACAATATCATCTGATGCTGGGCTGTTTCATAGACTTCCCTCACCAGATTCTGTCTGACCCGTTGCCGTGCTGGACAGTGCTTGTCCCCTTTACTTGTTTAAGGGGTACAGGAGATGCTATTAAGAATGCCATGGCATTCATTAATTGTTGTTGACACTTAAAACCCGATGTTATCTGCAAAATCCAGTTAAGTCACTGAATTTTAGCCTTATATGGAGGTTCCCCTAATAAAGCATAGTGTTCCCTTTTCCTTATCCTATCTCATTCCAGCCCTGAATTTAGGCTATCCTTCCATAATATTATGATATTATGATCCATAATATTATGATATATATGTATATTATGTTTTTATTTATATATAATATGAAATATATATAATCTGTTAACAGCCCTACTTATTATATATAATCTGAAATACATATATAATCCCTAGTTTTTTACCTATATATTTATAGGTAGTATATTTAAAATCATATAATGAAAAACAATAATATTATATGTGAATAATTAGTATTACATATGTAATAATTAGTATTACATTATTATTATTATCTATTATTATGTGTATATATATATATATATATATATATAGAAACCAGTAGAATTTCTCTTGCTTTTATGCACTCCTCACATTTATACAGCTAGGATGTCCCCTGATATATTTTTGTGTTATAAATGAAGTGTGTTTTCTCATTAAATGGCTAGGTGTATTTAGCTCATGCGTACAAAGTTGCACAAACCAAAGATATACCAATAAACATGAACTACTGGAAAACAGTAGCGGACCATAGTGAGAGATATGACCCTTGTAACGCAAACCCTGCTTTATGTAGTGACAGGAAGGGAAGGCCATGTGTCATACTGAGGGCAAGGGGATGTGACAGGAAGCCATCACTGTCCTTGAAATGAAAGTGTGCTGTGGCATTTTGTATTTGTGCATTTAAAACATCTATCTTCTGTTTATATTAATAGGATGTCAACAGCTATAATTAGAGCCTTCTTTCATGTTTTGGTGGTACACATATTTCATGATAAAACATATATATATAAATATAAATATATTTATCCCCCCCCCCCCCGAAGAAATGAATGCTAGAGAACCTCAAGTTACATCCATCACACATCCTAGGAGTTGGGGTGGGAGCCGTGTTGCTCCATTTTGCGTGGGTCCCAGCCCTCCTTTTAATTAGAATGTGTGCACTAACTCGTGAGCACCACTGTGCCTCCTGGTCACCCTCCTCGGTATTTAGGAGGCAGGGTCAAGACAAAGCAGAAAGGATGACATCTGGCAAAATTAGTTATAAAAGGTATTGTTTGTAAATCTGAATTCCAAGTAGTTCTTCATACCTATGACCAACCCAAGTAGCTTACACAAATATCTTGTAGCTTACATGGATTTTAAAGATGCATTCATTAAAAAGATTAAAAATAAATGTACATAGGAAAAAACCGAGACACGTGTTGTCATTTATTTAATGTCTTCCCCGTGAAAATGATCCATGCTAGTCACGCCTGGACCTTGAGGAAAACACCAGCTAATTTAATAAAAATATCACATTATAAAGAAATCAAGTTTAGAAATACTGCAGCACTAAAGATAGGCGGCACGCAGCGGGTCCCGCCCCCAGGGCAGGCTCCGGCCCGGACTTCGCCGCATGCACCCCCTGCTCAGGGTGGGCTGGAGCCAGGCCCCCGCCCGGGCACCCCCCCCCCCCCCGCCCCGCACCCCTCCGGCCCCGCCCCGCCCCGCCCCGCCCGCCTCTCCCCGCCTCTCCCCGC
Organism: Vulpes vulpes; assembly: GCF_048418805.1. Classification (NCBI taxonomy): domain Eukaryota; kingdom Metazoa; phylum Chordata; class Mammalia; order Carnivora; family Canidae; genus Vulpes; species Vulpes vulpes. The sequence continues at coordinate 63,057,568 of NC_132782.1, forward strand.
TCGTGCAGTGCGGGCGCCGCGCCAACAGGTGGCACAAACGCATTTGGCTCGCGCAGCTCGCCGCCCTGCAGCCGCCCGCACCCCCCGCACCCCGCACCCCACCCCCACCCCGCACCCCGGACTCCCGCCCCGCGGCCACGCTCCCCGCACTCCGCTGGGTCCGGGTCCCGGTCCGAGTTCCGAGTTGGGGTGGGGGTCGGAGTCCGGGGGCGGGGCGGGCTGCAGAGTCCAGGCGGCTCCGGGAGGCGCGCCCTCTGCTGGCCACCTGCGGACTCCGCGGCCTCGGCGGGCGCCGTCGCCTCGCCTGCGGGGCTGGGGGCTGAGAGCGCCGGGCGGGGCCTGGCTGGGCGGGGCCGGGGTGGGCGGGGCGCTGGGCAGGGCCGGGAGGGGGGCGCTGGGCGGGGCCGGGAGGGGGGCGCTGGGCGGGGCCGGGAGGGGGGCGCTGGGCGGGGCCGGGCGGGGCCGGGGTGGGCGGGGCGCTGGGCGGGGCGGGGCGGGGCGCTGGGCGGGGCGGGGCGGGGCGGGGGGGGCGCTGGGCGGGGTCGGGGTCGCGGGGCGGGGCGGGGGGGGGCGCTGGGCGGGACCGGGCCGGGGGTGGGGGGGCGCTGGGCCGGGCCGGGCCGGGCCGGGCCGGGCGGGGGCGGGGGCGGGGGGGGCGCTGGGCCGGGCCCGCCAGGCCGATGTGGGGGGGCCCGGTGGGGTGAGGGCTCAGCAGGTGCGGGGCTGGGAAGGCACCAGGGCTGGGCAGGGCCGGGCTCGGCTTGGGAAGGATTGATCACGGGCTGGGGCTGGTCTGCACAGTGGCTCTGTAGCTCTGGGCGGGGGCTGCACCCCAGGAATTCCCTGCAGGAGCCCCACCACTGACCAAGGATCCCGAATCGGAAGCTCCTGGTTATTCTTGTAATTATTTGCGGATTCAGTCGAACGGCTGCCCCAGTCTCTCCTGGTAGTGCAGGGAGCCCGAGAACAGCGTTCCAGGAAAGCCCCCACCGGCCCCTCCCATGTCTTCTTTCTGGAAGGCTCCCGTCTGCGGCAGCACGTGCAGCAGGGAAGGCAGGCCTGTCACTTCAGAGGTTCCAACTCACTGGAGAGGAGCCTCGCTTGAACCTGTTTTTAATGTGTCAAATCACAAAGTCACTTCCCGGCAATAAGGTGGGAAGGGGTTACAGCCTCCCTGGGGTCCTCCAGGCAGCTGTGCCGCTGGAGTGACAGGTTTGTTTCCAGCACACCAGGCAGCCCGCAGCCGCCTGGGCTACCCCTGTCTCTGTCACTGTTAGCAATGCCTCCCGTTTGGAGGGCACTTCGCAGTTCACGATGTCCCCTCCTCTGCCTGGCCCCGAGATCCTGCCATCCCTGAGGGGTGTCCTGCAGCCTTTCGAATGCCCCAGGTATGCGCCTGTCCCCTGGCTCACGCCCAGCAGGTTATATCTGGTCCTGTGGTGGTGTGTCGGAGCAGGACCTAAATTTAGACCGGTTCATTTTCTGGCTCTTACTGTCAGAAACACATTTGTCCCTGAGTAGACTGCAGTGTCATCCATCTGCTGGTGGCCAGGGAGCACTGAGAGGTCCTGAGGGAAGAGAGGGACACCGCCCCCTCTGGCCCTAAGCTCCCAGGTCACCTGCATAATAACCCAGGCCTTCACAGCTGATCCAATGCTTCTCTTGTTGGCCTTGCTCTATGGAGGAGGAAATGGAGTCTTGGAGGTGCTGGTTTACCTGGAGCTGCGTGGAGCTGCCGGTGTGGGGGTGTTCACAGCAGATGCCAGGCAGGCAAGAGGCTGGATGTCCCCCCGCCCCTGAAGAAGAAGGGAGGGGTCAGTCTCACTAGCCTCACGCTGGGTGCACAGGACCCAGGATACTTAAATTCCATCCCATAGCCAGGAATGAACACCTACCTTATCCATTGGAGATGAGTCCCCAGGGCCACTGTGGGATTCCCCTTGGTTCCCATCCTGTGGGCTTCCAGAACCTCCTCCGGGAGTGGAGGACCTTCGAAGAAAGTGCACGGTTCACGGCCCCTAATTCCGAGGCACAGATGGAGGTAGTTATTTTAGGAAGAAAGATCTACTCTGGGCATCTATTAAATAAACCTTCAGAGACTAAAAAAATCATTCTTGATTCTGTCTGCACCAAAATTGTAAGTGCTTTTTATATTTTAACTCTGAATTACTGGATTTGGAAAAAAAAAAAAGTGGATGAGGAGAATTTAAAGAGGGCAAAGAGAATTTGAAGTTTCATCATTGCCTGTAAACACTGACAAGGACTGAACGTGGTTCTTTGTGGAGCGGTGGCTCAAGGACCCCACGTCATCACGGCTAAGTGAGTATCTGTTGAGTGGTGATCGGCACCTGGTTTTGTCTGAAGGGGTGAATTTATGAGCTTGACATTTTAAGAAGTCAAAATTTTAGCTCATTTCAAAACCAGTGGAACATATCTAAAACTGCATTGCCTTCTGGTGGCGGTCCATTCAGCCTGAAGTCTGACTTTGAAGTAGCTCTGACCTTTTAAACGTCTCTGGAAAATGCAGCGTATGAGGCCTGGGGAAAGCACAGAGTCAAATCTTTTCCCTCATTAACTGAGACCATTTCAAAAATGGTATGCAAGAACTAGAACATTAATTCCAATTATTTTCATAGAAATTGGTGAGAAAAACATGAGATCCAAGTGGAAGATGTAGGAACAATCTAATCAAGAAAAGAAGTTCAGAACACCCAATATGCTTTTGAAAAATGTCCTGTGTCATGGTGAGCAAAAGACATACAAATTAATACAACTGGATGGGGGGAAAAGGCCGATTTTCACCCATTTCCTTGATAGGCACCGAGCGTTGTGATGGCAGCGAGTGTTGGCAGCAGTGCCATGAGAATGGCCCTTTCATGGGTGAGTGGGTGGTGGATGCAGAGGTCATTTCAGCTCCACAGAGAGCACTGTGGCTGCGCTCAGCCGGAGCACTCGGTTGAGTTGCTTTGACCTTGTGATGCTCCTTCTAGGAAAGAAAGTCCCAAGGGAACCAGAAAGCCCCACAAACGTTTACGGAACTCCAACGACAGTATAATCTAATCTGCCTCAGGGGAGATACTAGAAAAGACTCGGTCCTGTAAGAGGAGGTGTTGCTAAACTAGACAGGGCAGGTGCACCAGATGACGGGGTGGTCCCAGGGCATCGCGACAGTGTTTTCGCGACTATTCAGAGACCAGAGACCATCCAATGCTGGGATGTTAAATGAGAAAAACAAGACAGTAAATTGTATAAACAGGCCGCTAAAAAAACCTACAAAAACCACATATACGTACACATGTATTTATCTACATATACAGTTGCACATGGGTTTTATAAATTTATGTGTTCTTTTCATATATAAGAAAAATATAGACACATATGCTTAATATATACATATTTTCAGAGGCTGAGAAGGAGAATAAGACAATGTACTAGACATGGAGGCAGGGGTGCCTTCGTGAGGAGGCTTACTGTACTGGTCGATTTTGGAAGATTTATTATTATTATTATTATTTAAAGATTTTATTTATTTATTCATGAGAGACAGAGAGAGAGAGAGAAAGAGGCAGAGGCAGAGGGAGAAGCAGGCTCCATGCAGGGAGGCCGATGTGGGACTCGATCCCAGGTCTCCAGGATCACGCCCTGGGTAGAAGGTGGCGCTAAACCACTGAGCCACCCAGGCTGCCTAGGAAGATTTATTATTTTATGTGTCCCAGACTTTCTGAAGATACACTTTGCTTTCATAATCACGAAACACACTGACAGTGTTTGACCAAAATCAGCCTGCCCCCTGTTGCACCTGCCCTGACAGTGTCATTGGGAACTGGTGTGCTTTAAAGATCGCTGTAGACGAAGCGGCCAACGTGCCGCCCCCCCCCCCCCCATCCCCCAAGTAGCAGCTCACTTGGCACCACCCAGCCCCTGAAGGGCTCCTCGCCCAGATGGCTGCCTTTCCCCGGACGCACTTGGGGGGCCGTGATGGGCAGGTCCCCGCCAGCTGACACGGTTCAGAGCGTGCCTCTGTCAGTACAGGAGCACCTGGAAATTGGCTGGATCAATCACAGAGCCGCGGGCCCTTGTAACATTTCGGAGAGTTCTGACTTCTAGAAGGGGAACAGCACGGTGTCTGGTGGCTGGCCGTGGCGTGGCCATCTGAGCTGAAAGGTTGACCGAGAGGTCATCTTTGGAGGGAGGAATACAAGCAAATGTATTTAGCTGACCTACCAGAGCAGGCTTATTTTAACGTACGTCAGGGGTTATGTGTTTGCCTGCTGGGGTGCGCTGCACGGGTGTGCAAATGTAGACACTGCACTGAGACGTCTGTGTCCTGAAACCGAGAGCAAGCAGCCAGAGAAACGCGGTCCTCCTCCCGCCCCCGGAGGAGGAATCACTGATGCGGTTCATGTCCATCCAGGGTGCTCACGCCATGGAGAAGGAAGGGAAGGTGCGGGTATGGCCGGGCCTCGGCTGGGTCTTTGCTGACACCCACCTGCCTCCACCTGCAAGGTGGGGATGTCTGTGCCCCGGGCTGCCTGTGGGAACCAAATGAGAGAATGTTCAGGAGGACGAAGCCCAGCGCCTGGGCCCCCTCCAGGCCCCATGCACACCCTGTGGCTGCCCTTGTGCCCTAGTCCACTGTCACTGGCTTGCATTCCAGTGACCCATCGGTTCCATGAGGGCAGTGTTCACATCCCGTTTGGCTAGTACTCTCACGTAGTAACGTAATTCCTGACCCACTCGGTAGTGACTCTGTAAATGTTTGCTGACAGCCCTGGGGCAGGAGGGCCCCTGTCCACCTGACTTGCTGTGGGGTTCGTTGAGTCTACAAGTGCGGGGGGCCATCCCAAGCATAGGCAGATGCCCCATTCTATCCACTGCAGGCTCCACGTATGAAGTAAATGAGTGAGTGAGTCTGTGTCTTCCTGGGTAACAAGTACTGGCTTTTCCCCTAAAGTTCTGTGGGAAACTGAAATACAAGCCAGGAAAAGAAAACCATGCATGGGGCTTGGAAAAAGAATTGTGGCAAAATTGAAGAAAGATTGAAATCTGTGTGTGTTACCGTTTAACCATGCTTTTTGTTTAATAAATAGAGACTCCTGAGACTTCCCTGGGCCAGTTACGCGTCCCTCCGTGAGTCAGGCTGCTTCCCACTGGAGGGATTAGTAGTCATGCTATGAAATTGCACTGGCCAGGCTCAAGCCTGCCTCAGCCATCTAGAGCACATACAATATTTAATGGCTCTGAACTTAACCGGGAAACACGGTGTTAACGTCGTACCCATCTTTCTCTGACATCTGGGCCGGTTTCTGGAGTCAATTGAATATAGCTAAGGAGCAGAATTATAATAACAAACATGTTAAACATTTCATTTCCATTTTAAACAAATTTTTGGCACCAACCTGCTAATCATTCAGTGTGGAGCCCAGGATTTTTCTCTGAGAATAACTTTACCGACCAAAGTTGATCAGATTTTTTCCCATCTTTTATACATATGTATAGTATATTGACTTCAGTTTAGAGGTTGGGTTTTCTCCAGTTGGGTTGAGAACATGAAAATATTTTGTACAACAACTTGAGGGAAGAATCCTTCTAGATTCCTAAGAGATTCTTCCGATCTTTCATGGCTATATTATCCAATATTAATTTCATAGGAATTGTTACATAAGTCACTTTTCTTGCTAACAAATATTTCCCTAGCATTTAACTTGGTTTTCATATTCATCAGATTGCATGACATTTAATTAATTTATGTATTTATGATAGAAATATGAGTGGCATAAGCAAATTTTGGAAAAAAATATGCCTTTTGGAATGTGTACAAGGCAAGTGGTGCTAGCAGATGGACATGTGCACGACAAAGCAGCCTTTCAGCTGAGACACAGTCCTAGGTGGGGTTGCAGAGTATGAACGGCTAGATCTGAGATCTGGTGTGAGCAAATGAGCCAAGAAGGTATTATGGTTGGATTGTGTTCCCCTCAAAATAGATGTTGAAGTCCTAACCTCCAGGACCTCAGAATGTGACCTTATCTGAAAACAGGGTCTTCATAGAGGTAGTTAAGATGAAGTTACTTGGGTGAGCCCTAATCCAATATGAATGATGTCCTTAGAAGAAGGGGCATTTAAACACAGAGACAGAGACACAGAGAAGGGACAATGTGAAGAGACACAGGGAGAATGCCTTGTGATTGAAGGTGGAGGGCTGGGGGCCTGGGTGCATCTGCAACCATATATTGTCAGCAGATAGCCAGAAGCTATGAGAGAAACCTAGAACAGACATCCTCACAGACCCAGAAGAAACCAGCTATGCAGATGCCTCCATCTAAGATTTCTGCTCCAAGACTAGGAGGGGATAAATTTCTGTCACTTTCAGCTGCCCAATCTCACTGGTTCCTCTTTAGTCCTCAAGACTGGGTTCTTGGATCTCTTCTCTTTGTCTATACCCTTCCTCTCTCAAAGATCTCATTTGGTCTCATGGTTTAAATAACATCTAGGGACCAATAACTCAGGCAGCCATGCTTCCAGTTCAGACCTTGCTCCAAAACAAGACCCATATAACCAACTGCCTGTTTGACATCCTTGCTTGGGTTTTTTCTTTCTTTCTTCCCCTTGTTTGGAGTTCTGATAAGCGTCTCACTGAACATGGCCAACTCTGAGTAGATTTCTCCCCACACCCACTCTTCCACAAAGAATTAAGGGAAATATGAGGGGGATAATTAGAGCCAGAACTCAAATGTGTAGAAGTTGGTGCCTCACAGAAAAATATGTCTTCACTCTGGCACTTTGTAGTTTCCTAATGTAATGACTGGTTCATAACCAACTCAGTCTAATGTGAAGTCTGCTGGTTGGTGAGCCCTGCTTGTGTGTAACATAATCTAGGAAATAGAACAGCTTGGCTATGGAAAAGAGAAACAATATAGAGAACGCAAGAAAACATTGATAATAGTCTCAGTCTAATAGTCTCAGAAAAATGAAAGAAGATATTGCATCTTTTAACTAATTAAGAAGCGGGGAACTTATGCTAGAATGCAGTGACCATGAACCTCAGATTTCCACGAGAATATTTTCCATCTAGAATTGTGTACCTGTGGAGGCAGACCCCTGCATGCCCTCCTATAATCTTCTGCAATGAACTTTCCTGAGTAGATTGATGCTTCCTAGTGTGACAGTTGCAAATCTTTGCCAAAGGGCTTTCTCTGGTTGAAGCAAGAGCCAGTCTGCAGGTTGGAAGTTCCAGGCATTTAACACTCTCAGGAAAAGCCCTCTCATTATGCCTGATAGGGTTCTTTCGGCTTATTACTCTGATTGAGATAACTTGGAGGATATACCCATCAAACAGTCTCCCAGAGGTGCTCACTTGCTCAAGTGGTAACATATGTATTAAGGCACATGGTGCAAGTTTGTTTTTTCTTCTCTTCTTTACTTTCCTACCTCCATACCAGAGCTTCCTGGGAGTACCTCCCAAACAAACTGCTTGCAGTTAATGCCTGTATCAGGCTCACAAGTCTTAGATATAAGTAAAACTAACTATGAAAATAGTATAAGTGAAGTGTAAATGTGTAAGCCTTCATTGCCTATGTCCCATGCACTAATCCTTTGTTAGGATATTACTGGAGGGGGTACTCCAACACAATAACGTGGAAATCAAGAGGACAGTCAAGAAGACATGGATTGGGGAGAACAATGAATACCACTCAGAACACTGAGAAATGTAAGTCCCAGGAAGATAGACCTAGATAGCAATAAGCCCCAGAGAACAGAGGTCTCCGGGAGGGAAGTCCTTGGGGAGAAAAAAATCATGATGGTGGGAGAGTTCATTGATTTGATACTTCCCTTAAAATATTAGAATTTAAGGACAAGGGAAAAGCAATTGATGCAAAAAAAAAAAACAAAAAACAAGGCAATTAGAAACTCCAGAGAAACCAAAGAGCTATAAGAGGAAGGGAATACAATTATAACATATGATTCCAATTTGCAATTAGTAATGCACAAAGTTCATAATGTAATGTGGTTCAATGATCTCTAAGGTTTGGAATCAATCAGACAGAAATCCAAAGATACGTCATTATGATTATGGAATAGAATGCCAATTCATGAAACTTGACAATATAAAAGTAAAATATAAAGAGAATTTAGGAGCTGGAAGGGAAGGATGATGGGTAAATGGAAATGTAGGCAGTGTTACAATCTTGTATTATGAGGTAAGGAAACGTTTTCTCTGTATTTAATGGAATAAGAAGTAGAATTCCAATTATACAGTCTAAAGTGACAAAAAGTAATTAACATGGGAGCTGAAAATAGTCAGATGTAAAAAGGGAGAGACCGGGTGAGGGAGCTAAAATCCTATCTTCCACAATGGGAAGTCAATAGACAATACCAAAAAATGGATATTTCAATAAATGTGCTATAAACATATTATTAAGAGATATGGAGGTAAAAATAGCCGGAAGAACTAATAACAGAAATCATTAGAAGTGGCATTTTTCAGGGAATGTGTGGTTGGGTTGTGGAGTGAGAGCTTTGTTGCTTTTTGACTATTTAATTTAAAAATCAACATATTTGAGTGTTGTTTTTATAATAGTTTACAAACACAATTTAAAATTTTAGTAATTGAATAACCTACAAGATATCTTTTTCCTGTTTTCACTGTGCAGTTCATTTTAAAGCTAAATGTACATTGTTTTTAATTGCCTGTCAGTCGGGTTCACTCCTGCCACTGACCTTCTCTTGTGATGGATAATTGAGAACTGACTCTGTAAAGGGACAGAGAGCTTAAAATAACTGTTGTATAAGTGAATGGCACAGCATCATGACGGGTTGGCTAATTCCCAATACAGAATACTTTCACAATGACATTTCCCCCCGACACCTGCTTTTCAGTGACAAGGAGGTATCTAAAAGGGGAGTAAGTGGCTCATGGAGTGGTTGGTGACATGTCCTGCCCCGTCTGTTGTCACTGAAAGTCCCCCATGCTGGAGTCTGCCTGCTGTGTGGACCATGCCCCTCCACAGCACAACTTTACATGATTAAACCTGACCAGAATTACCCTCATTATGAACCATCTCCTGATAACTTCCAAGCTGCTTGGTTTCGAGGATCCTGTTGTAACAAGGAGGTCCTGTTCTATATTTGGCTTTTAACAAATGAGGCACTTTTCCCAAGTTGCAGAAATAGACAAATAAAAAGCACAGGCACAGATTAATCCAGAAGTAGAGACTAGAAAAGATAATTGAGAAAAGCACGTACTTTTAATTTTGTAGTATGAACCTGAGTAACATACACTAGCACCTAGGTAACTTTGTAATTTGAGTTTGTGCAATCTCCAAGATAATTAATTAGGTGAAGGTAGCCATTTTTCATCAAAGATAGGATAGTGCTTGGAACATCACAGAATCAGAGCAGGAAAATAACTTTGAGGTCCTCAGCCCCCCAGCCCAGTTTCTGAATGTGACATCAGGACCTGCAGAGTTAAGTTAGTTGAGCTTTCAACCCATCCCCATGACTGCAGATAAATTTGCTTGCATTATGTCATTGCAGCTGCTTGGAACTTTACTACTTGTTTAAAAATTGTCTTGTTAGAAAGTCAGACAAGATGTTTGAAAATGGTTTATGCTTTCAGCTGTGCTCTTCCAAGAAGTCAAGTAACTACAACGGCTATAAATGCTAGGAGCAAAGGGTTTCCCCTCCTCTGCAACATGGTGTTTTGTGTACCAGTAGTGAACAGCAAACTGGATACTTTCATAAAGTCAGAGAATGTGTATTTTGGAGATGCAGCACAACTGTGTTGTGACTCCCACAGAGCTGGAAGCCAGAGAGACCCACCGCCGACCTGCATTTGGCTTGTGAGTCTCATACATGAGCCTTACCTCGCAGCCTTGCTGTGAGGGCAGCATTTGAAGGTGTTGGAAGACACCCTTATGGTCCTGGCACTTCACTGGATCTCAGAAGTGGTGGTTGGATGTTGGGGACTTTGGTTCATGTTTAAGTAGAGTTAAAGCATTGCCCAGACTGCACTGTCCCAGGGGAAGCTGAGTGTAATGATGGGCAGCCTTGGACAGACACGAAGCTATGGATGCTAAGGTCTTGTTAGGTGCTCTGCTGAAGACCACCCCCAGCATCTAGAATCTAGACTGCGGAGTGGGAAATGCACATATGAGGTGTCACACCTGGGACTGGCCGGGGCATCCTGGAGCTCATTCTGGGAAGATTGAAGCTGGGGTTAGTCCCTATTTCACTCCCATGAGGACATGGGCGAGTGCAAGGCAGGCAGTGTCAGCTGCCACCTACTGTTCCCCATGAGGTGCTGGCCTTGCTGAACACAACCACACAACCACTGTCCTCCCAGAAGGATGATTAGAAGATGAGTCAGAGCATCTACTTTTAAGTCACCTCCCAATCCAGCAAACCACATGCAAATAGGCCAGGAGATAAAAGAACTCCCTCCTGGCACTGTCTGGGGCTGAAAAGAAAAATCTGGGACTCCCAGCATGTTCTGAAAAAAGGCTTTCCCTTTATTATTTTATTGTTTAAAATAATTATTTGCCTTTATTATTCAAGGAATACACGTCTATTATAGAAAATTGAGAAAACACAAAGTTACTGAAACCAACATGTTCTTTTTAAAAAAAATTTTTATTTAAATTCAATGTAGTTAGCATTTAACATATTATTCAGTTTCAGAAGTAGAGTTCAGTGATTCATCAGTTGCAAATAACATCCAGTGCTCATCCCATCACATGCCCTCCTTCATGCCCATCACCCAGTTACCCCATCCTTCCTCCCCCCTCCCCTCCAGTGACCCTGTTTGTTTCCCAGAGTTAAGAGTCTCTTGTGGTTTGCCTCCATCTCTGATTTCATCTTATTTTGTTTTTCCTTCCCTTCCCTTATGTTCATCTGTTTTGTTTCTTAAATTCCACAAAGGAGTGATATCATACAACAATTGTCTTATTCTGACTGACTTATTTCACTGAGCATAATATCTTCTAGTTCCATCCATGTCCTTGCAAATGGCAAGATTTCCTCCTTTCTAATGGCTGATAGGATTCCATTGTATATATAGACCACCTCTTCTTTATCTGTTCATCTGTTTATGGACATCTGGGCTCTCTTCATAGTTTGGCTATTGTGGACACTGCTGCTATAAACATTGGGGTGAACGTGCCCCTTCAAATCAGTATTTTTGTATCCTTTGGGTAAATACCTACTAGTGCGATCCCTGGGTAATAGGGTAGCTCTATTTTTAACTTTTTGAGATCTGGTATCCAAAATCTATAAAGAATTTATCAAACTCAACACCCCAAAAAACCAAAAAAATCTAGTCAAGAAATGGGCAGAGGACGTGAACAAATGTTTCTCCAAAGAAGAAACCAACATGTTCTTAAGAAATATTGAACACTAGCATCCTTCTGAGTTATTGGTAAGATTTTAACATCAAGGGTATTAATGGAGGCATCGTGAAATAACTGAAGATTTCCCTCTGTCCTGATTCTGCCAACCATGGAAATTCTGTGCTCCTTGAATGCTTGAAATAATACAGTAGGGAAAAACCCACGACAATTTCTTCCTTTTTTTTTTTCAAATAATAAAAGCACTTAAATATTTATATTTTCTCTGAATTCAGCTATTGCCACATCCTGTTGGTTTTCATATGTTGGGCTCATTTCGTTTTTTAAATCAATCTTTAATTTCTCTTTGAATAGTGATTAGGATTTTATTCTTCAAGTTGCATAATTGGATTTTATTTTAAACTCCTGTTATTTGTTTTTAATTTTCTTTTATTGTCCTTAAACCATGGTACAAATGCATCATCCAATAAAGTCACTAACGATTTCTTTGAAAATCAGCATATGATTATTTTCTATAAATGTTTGATTATTATTCTGAGCGACAGTTTGCTATACAGCTATTAATTTACAATTTATTTATTACATTTCACAGGCCCTGTTGTATTTCTTCACTTTATCTGTCCAAGGCTGAGAGATGTGTTCACCTCTGATAACTCTTGATGCACATTTAAATCTCTCCTTGTATTTCTAACAATTTCCTTACTATATCTAGCTAACTAAAGTTTGTGACAACGGTTTCTTCACTGCACACCACTGATCTTGTCAGTTTAAAAGGCCCTTTTTTAGCACTGGATGTATGGAGATCGGACCACAGCCCCCAGTCCTCCACAACCTCACAGTCCTGGACTTTTTTCCTTTTTAAACTTGTGGCAGCATCCCATCCTGTGGCTCCCACAGGGTCAGTGAAGACACTTTCAGGCCCAAGGATGGGGCTCTGATGGGCTCAGCCCATGATGAGCTCTGGATGCTGAAGCTTACATGGAGTTCCAATTGCACGGAGCTGACCGGGCTCAACCCATAGTCTGAAGCAGAACCAGCTGACCCACAGACCCTATACAAGATGTACGTGCTTATTATTCCAACTGCTGAAATTTCAAGGTTGTCCAACAGCATCATGTCAGCAAAAGTCTTAGGCATGATATGTTCATATTATTTGAAAGACCTTTGCAACAGAATGGACAAGTATTTAGGTGAGTTTTCTTGCTAGGAGAGTAAGTTCCCCCAGATTCAGAGCTGAAAGAGCCCCAGACACATTGAATTGATAGCTGTGCTGTTTCAGGGGTGTGTGTCTGTGTGTGTGTGTGCATGTGTGTGTGTTTAACTCATTGACCACTTTATAAATTAAACTAGTGTTGAAGAAAATCAGTTGGTTTAACTTGAATTACATCAACTAATAAAAGAACAACAGAAGGATGCCTAATTCTTCAAGATTTATACACGTTATAATGGTGGCTGCAAATCAGACTTGAATCCACAGTGACATTCAAGATTTCACATCCATAACTTTAATGTATTAAATACTCCTTTAAACCAAATAACTGTAAACAGCACATTCTGTGCACAGAAGCCACCCTCTGAAGGCAACATATCCACCTGCCTCCACTCAGAAGAAGACAGGACATGTGTCTGGGCTGCGGCAGTGGACACGCCAGGACAGGACACGCGTGGTCAGTGATGCTCCCTCACACCATTGTGGGGGTGGCCATGGGAAGGGGTGGCAGGGTCCTCTCCCTGCTATTTTTGTGGAGTCTGACACTTACACGTGGGCTCACTGACAAATGTGGGCAGTGGCCCCTTGTGTCGAGGTGGGTAAGGGAACAGCAGTGGACACTCTGACTTTCCCTTCATTTTATTTTATTTTATTTTTTCCTGACCCTCGTGGGGCTGGCAGTCTGAAACCCTGACGCATCCCATGAGACTCAGCAGCTGGATGATGAAGGAGAGCGTTGTAAAACCACCAACAGGAAAGGAAGACTTTGGCTGGTGTACAATTAATTAATTAATTAATTAATTATATTTATTTTTTTTATTGGAGTTCGATTTGCCAACATATAGTATAACACCCAGTGCTCATCCCATCAAGGCCCCCCCTCAGTGCCTGTCACCGAGTCACCCCATCCTCCCGCCCACCTCTCTTTCTGCAGCCCTTTGTTCATTTCCCAGGGTTAGGGGTCTCTCATGGTTTGTCTCTTCCTCTCTAATTTTTCCTACTCACTTCCCCTCCTTTCCCTTATAATCCCTTTCACTATTTCTTATATTCCCCGTAGTGGTGAAACCATATGATGAGCGTCCTTCTCTGATTGACTTACTTGACTCAGCAAAACACCCTCCAGTTCCATCCATGTCGAAGCAAATGGTGGGTATCTGTCCTTTCTGATAGCTGAGGAATATTCCATTGTATACATAGACCACACCGTCTTTATCCATTTGGTAAGTATTTTGAGGCTACTCTCATGGCCTTATCCAGCTGGTGCTTATAAAGGCAAGAGCAATAGCCTGCCACAATATATGAATGAAAGACAGACTTTTAGCGTAAGTTCACTTGAAAATAATTTTAAGTGGGTTACCTGTCCCTGACACTTAGCTAAATCGTCTCACTGAGCCGCGACAGGTCTGGCTGAGTCCCTGACCGGGGCCTGCCCACGTCATCTCATGCTTGTTTTTCTCCTTCTTTTTTTCAGCTGGAGGTGAGTCCAGAGCCCAAAGAAGCGAGTCCACTGGGTAGGCCTCAGCCTGCCCTCCATGCGGCTCCTTTACTCCTGCACAGCTACCACACTCCAGGCACCGACACAGCACACGTGGGTTTTCCCACACCCAGCGCTTCCGGGACACCAGCTGGGGGTCCTAGATGAACTCACTTCCAACACCGTCTACCTGGAGCTGGTGTGGATCCCCCAGATTCTGGGCTCTGTCCCAGGAGACATCCCCGTGTCAGATGCCAATCACATGTAGTGGGTCCCCCGCTTACTCGAGACTTGTATCCGATTTGGTTACACATCAGAGGCCCCAAGACGCCTCCTTAGGTTGGATTAACTTGCTGGAGGGGCTCACAGGACACAGAGGGGCAGTGACTCACATTTACCAGTTTAGGAAAGGATGTGATGGAGGACAGAAGAGCAGCCGGGTGAAGAGACACGTAGGGCGAGCTCTGGGAGGTCCCAAGCGCAGGAGCTTCTGTCCCCGGGAGCTGGGGCGCACGACCGTCTCGGGGTGGACGCGTTCACCCCCGGGAGCTCCCTGGACCCTGTACTATCGGGATCATGGAGACTTCCTCACGGAGGCGTGATCGTTACCGACTCCATGTCTAGCCCCGGCTTCTGTCTGGAGGATAGAGGTGGTGCCCAACAGTCTTTCTGGCCACCACCCTGTCCAGGAGCCACGCAGGAGCCCCCAGAGTCCCCGCATTCAAACACGAGATGCCCCGAGGCCTCTCATCACGTGGGGACTTGCAAGGATTTCAGGAGCCCCTTGCCAGGAACCAGGGTATGCATTCTGCCCCTGTCCACCTTCAGAACGAGTCTGCTCATCCCCAGGGGCTCGTCCCCAATGATCCCTTGGCTCCTCACAGTGGCTTTGGTGTTTCAAGGCTTGCTTCTGCTTTTTAAAGTATTTCTCCCAAAAACGCTTATTAGTAATTCCCTTTGACAACATAGACCATTGAGCAAAACAACTTCCCTGGCCACAAAGTGAATCATAGTTTCTTAGCAAAGGTCAGTGAAAAAACAAATTTAAGATTTAATAACACGAGCCAAATTCAGACTCTGGTATGAAAATTATAATCGTGGACCCGTTTTTAAGAGCTAATAGTATAAAAGATTCAAAATATTAAAACAGATATGTCATCGTCAAGTAAGGGGCGGGGAAAGGGAAGAATAATTATCCTATGAGTGTTATTTTGAGGAATAGATTTTTGTTTTTAAAGTAATGTTATTTTTCCTTAATAAAACTGTCATTAAGGAAAAATACTGACAAGTGCTAGGCTTCAGCCTCCATATCTAAGACACAGAGATTGCATGCCTGTGTGTATGGAAGTTTTTGTATAAATCTTTAATCTGGGGTTAGCATTAAATAATGTAGGAAAATACAGTATTTTGTTCAAGTAATCACATGATTACAAACAATACAAACACAATAATAAATACAAACAAAAGCCTTGTGAACCAACATGCCACATATTGTCCTTGTTGCAAACATCCATCTGCGGTGTGTAATTTTGCCACGAGATATTGAGATAAGCAGTTTTCCTGAGAGACATGAAGGAGGACCTGGGAAGAGATAGGACCTGCGAGCGCAGGGAAGCTTCCATCAGCAGGTGCTGAGATGGCATCCTGACCAGTTTTTGCAAAGATTCTTGGCTCTCCCTCCTAAGCAGGGTGGACATTTAACTCCCATTACAGGGAACTAATATTCTATTTTGTCCTTTCGTGCCTCTGCTAAAGACCTGAAAAGAGATCACGAGAGGGAAATATCTCCTGTCAGATACTCTAGCCACCGGTATGCAGTGAGTGCTAACTCCTGGAGTAGTCGAACTGGAAAAACTTACAAACTGGTTGTCGAAGGCACTGGTGAGTTTCAGGGTCCAATACGAAGTTAGTGGAGGAAAGACACTGGGCAGAAGCTGTGACCTTGGCAGGTGTGTTTGTCCAGCATGTGTGCCTCTGTCCTGGAACGGAATGAAGATGGTCCAGTTGGCACTGGAGGTGGGTGGGGCCAGGAGAAATAGGTTTATCCTCCAAAGCATATTTCAAGTTAAATTCTACTTCTAATAAACCTGGGAGAGATCAGTCACTTTTTAAAAGCTGCATTTCTTCCTTCCTAAGTCTTACTATGTGCGGGAGGATCAAATAGATAAGGTTTCTCCTGCCTCTGTTTTCCCTTCTGTCCTCCTGGATCATCATCTCCCCGCTCAGATGTGGATGGGCATCCCTGGTTTAAGTCAAGATGCAAGGGTGTGCAGTGCACCTGTTTGGGCACACCCGTCTCTGACCCATGCCGGCTGTGGGAAGGGCTGTGTTGTGTAGGGTCCTCTGCCCTCAGTCCTGTGGGGTGTGCGGCCCGCGGCTCCTCATCCCTGGTGGGCAGGACGGGGCTTGCCATGTTCTTGTTGGCTGTCAAACGGGGACCGCCTGCATTCTGTGACTCAGGACACTCGTCCCCAGCTTCAAAGCAAGCAATGGTGGCTGGAGATCCTCTTCTATTTTGAATCCCTCCTTCTTCTTCCGTGCAATGTCTGACTCCTCTGCTCTTAGAGACTCATGCAGCAAGGTCAGGTGAGGCTGACTGAGAAAGTCCAGGGCAATGCCCTATTTTAAGGTGAGCTGATTAGCAACCCTACATCCACCTGCGCACTTCATTCTTTTATACCACAAAGCATAACACATTCGTACGTCCTGGGGTTGGCGTCAGGACAAGGACATCTTTGGGGCACCATTGTTCTGCCTGCCACACTACGCAACCCTCAGGCAAATGATGGAATAAATGAAATTGTAGTCAGGCCCAGAGAAGGGAACCAGAAGACAGGGAACAGTACCCTTTTGTAAACTAATTTGGCTCTCTGTTCCCTACTGTCTCCATCAAGGAAACTGCTGTGTGACCTTCAGCAAGTTACTTCTTGATTTTGCTCTATTTTCTTCTGTTTTCAGTTTCATTGCTTTTTACTCTCTATGATTTCCTTCCTTTTGCTTGCATTGGGCTTGTCTTGCTTTTCTTTTCCAAATTGTTGAAGTGAGAGCTTATGTTACTGACTTGGGACTCTTCTTCTTTCCTGGTGGGTGCATTAGCCCTACACATTTTCCTCTCAGCACTGTTGTAACTTTTTTCCACAAATTTTGATTATTTGTATTTTTATTTTCATTCAGTTCAATTTTTCGTCTCTAAATATATGTATATATTTTATTATTTATTTAAATTGTACCTAGTTTGCATACAGTGCCATTTTGGTTTCTGGAGTAGATTCAGGGATTCATCACTTACATACAACACTCAGTGCTCCACATGACAGATGCCTCCATCATGCCCAACCCCATCTAGCCCCTCCCTCACCAATCTCCCTCCATCAACCCCCATTTTATTCTCTATTGTTAAGAGTCTCTTATGGCTTGTTTCCCTCTTTCCTTTCCCCCTTTCCCTATGTTCATCTGTTTTATTTCTTAAATTCCACATATGAGTGAGATCATATGATAATTGTCTTTCTCCAATTAATTTATTTCACTTAACATAATACTCTCATTCCATCCATGTGGTTGCAAATGGCAAGCATTCATCCTTTCTGATTGCTGAGTAATATTTCACTGTGTATATATGCCACATCTTCTTTATCCATTCATCTGTAACTGGACATCTGGGCTCTCTCCCTAATTTGGCTATTGTATATAATGCTGCTATAAACACTGGGGTGCAGGTGTGCCTTCAAATCAGTATTTTTGTATCCTTTGGGTAAATACCAGTAGTGCAATTGCTGGGTCATAGTGTAGCTCTATTTCTAACTTTTTGAGGACCTTCTTTCCAGAGTGGCTACACCAGCTTGTATTCCCACCACAGTGCATGAGGATTCCCCTTTCTCCACCTCCTCGCCAGCATCTATTGTTTCCTGTCTTGTTAATTTTAGCTATTCTGACAGGTGTGAAGTGGTATCTCATTGTGATTTTGATTTGTATTTCCCTGATTTGTACTGATGAGTGATGTTGAACATCTCTTCATGTGTGTGTTGGCCATCTGATGTCTTCTTTGGAAAAGTGTCTGTTCATGTCTTCTGCCCATTTCTTACCTACATTATTTGTTTTTTGGGGTGTTGAATTTGATTTGTTCTTCATATACCTAGAAAATTAACCCTTTATCTGATATGTCATTTGCAAATACCTTCTCCCATTATGAAGGCTGTCTTTTAGTTTTATTGTTTCTTTTGTTGTGCAGAAGCTTTTTATCTTGATGAGGTCCCAGTTGTTCATTTTTGCTTTTATTTCCCTTTCCTCCAGGGCTGTGTCTAGTAAGAAGTTTCTGTGGCTGAGATCAAAGAGCTTGATGCCTGTGTTCTCCTCTAATATTTTGATGGTTTCCTGCCTCACATTTAGGTCTTTCATCCATTTTGAATCTATTTTTATTTATGGTGTAAGAAAGTGGCCCAGTTCATTCCTCTGCCTGTTGCTGTCCAGTTTTCCAATACCACTTGTTGAACAGACTCTTTTTTGCCATTGGATAGTCTTTCTTTTTGTCAAAGATAAATTGATCATATCGTAGTGGGTTAATTTCTGGGTTCTCTATTCTGTTCCATTGATCTATGGGTCTGTTTTTGTGCCAGTACCATACTGTCTGGATGATCGCAGCTTTGTAATAGAGCTTGAAATCTGGAACCTGTAGACACCTGCAGATGGAAAGTGAGGAGATAGAGAACCATCTATCATGAAAATGGATGTCAAAAGAAATCCAGAGTAGCCATAATTGTGTCAGATAGCTATATTTTAAAATACAGATTATAATAAGAGATGAAGGACACTACATCATAATTAAGGGGTCTATCGATGGAACTGGAGGGTATTATGCTGAGTGAAATAAGTCAATCGGAGAAGGGCAAAAATTATATGGTCTCATTCATTTGGGGAATATAAAAAATAGTGAAAGGGAATAAAGGGGAAAGGAGAAAAAGTAAGTGGGAAATATCAGAAAGGGAGACAGAACATGAAAGACTCCTAACTCTGGGAAACGAACTAGGGGTGGTGGAAAGGAGGTGGGCGGGGGATGGGGGTGACTGGGTGGCGGGCACTGAGGTGGACACTTGACGGGATGAGCACTGGGTGTTATTCTGTATGTTGACAAACTGAACACCAAAAAAATAAATTTATTAAAAAAAGAAAGATCTAATGATTGTAAATAATAATGCCCTCAAAGCAGAAATGAACAACTGGGACCTCATCAAGATAAAACGCTTCTGCACAACAAAAGAATGCCCTAAATGGGCATTGTAAATATTTATGCCTCAATGTTATGCCCACAATGCCACCCAAATATATGTCAATTAATAATAAGCATAAAGAAATTCATGGATAATAATACAATAATAGTAGGGGACTTCAATACCCCATTCACAACAATAGATAGATTATCTCAGCAGAAGATCAACAAGGAAACAAGGGCTTTGAATGACACATTGGACCAGATGGACTTCACAGATATATTTAGAGTATATCATCCTAAAGTAGTTGAATACACATTCTTTTTGAGAATGCACAAGATATTCTCCAGAATAGATCACATACTGGGTCACAGTTCAGGTCTCAACTGGTATGAAAAGATTGAGATCAGACTATGCATATTTTCTGACCACAATGCTATGAAACTGGAAGTCAACTGCAAGAAAAAAATCTGATAAGACCACAAATACATGGAGGTTAAAGAGCATCCTACTAAAGAATGAATGGGCCAACTAGGAAATTAAAGAGGAATTTAAAAAATACATGGAAACCAATTAAAATGAAAACATGACTGTTCAGAATCTATTGCATGGAGCAAAGTTGGTCTTGAGAGGGAGGTACATAGTGAGACAGGCCTTCCTCAGAAACAGAACAGTCTCAAACACACTTTTCAAATACTTCATACCTAACGGAGCTAGAAAAGGAACAACAAATAAAGCTTAAAGGCAGCAAAAGAAGAGAAATAATAAAAACCAGAGCAGAAATAAATAATATAGAAACAAACAAACAAAACGATAGAACAGATTAATGTAGCTAGGAGCTGGGTCTCCAAAAGAATTAATAAAATTGACAAACCCCTAGCCTGACTCATGAAAAAAAAAAAAGAAAGAAAAAAGAGAGAAAGGATCCGAATAGATAAAATCGCAGATGAAAGAGGTGAGATCACAGCCAACACCACAGAAATACAAACCATCATAAGAGAATATTATGAGCAATTGTATGCCATCAAATTGGGCACTCTGGAAGAAATGGATAAATTCTTATAAATCTACAAACTACCAAAAGTGAAACAGGAAGAAATAGAAAAACCTGAATAAACCCATAACTAGCAAAGAAATTGAATCAGTAATAAAAAAAATCTCCCAACGAATGAAAGTCCAGGGCCAGATGGCTTCCCAGGAGAATTCTACTAGACGTTTAAGGAACAGTTAATACCCATTCTTCTCAAAGCGTTTCAGAAAATAGAAATGGGAGGAAAACTTCCAAACATTCTACAAAGCCAGTTCCATTTTTCAAAGACTGTTCTCTTGAGCAATTTATGAAAAACATGAAGCAACATGACAAGTAAGGTTTAACCCAATAATGTAAGGTTGGTTTTTACTTGAAAACCAGTTAATATAAGTCACTATCTTCACAGAAAAAAAGATCATGAAGAATATGATATTCTCAATAGATGTAGAAAAGGCCTTCCACAGAATCCAGCTGCTATTTCTGTTATACGCAGCCAGCTAGCTAAGACTGGAAAGGAACTTCGTCAATCTGATGAAGGGCATCTGTAGAATAAACATGCATCATGATTAGAGGTGGAATGGGAATGGTTGCTACTCCAAAGCTGGGAATGGGGCGACAGTGTCTGCCCTCAGCACTGCTTACGCTGCTGGTTACGAGGTGTGCAGAGACAGCACACAGCGATCCGCAAGCGTAGGATCAGCTTAAAGATGGAGAAGTGAGACAGCGCAACAGAGCAGCGAGGCTAGAAACAGACACATACTCATGGAGCCAACTTATTATTTGACAACGATACTAATGTAATCCAGTGGCATCGAACTAAGGGCCTCTTTGCCTGGATAAAAATGAGACTTGATTGTGCTTTACATCATGAATATGAATTGAGATTGATCATAGATCTAAACTGAGAAGCTATATAATTTCTAGAGGATATCTTAAGAGAATTATCTTCATGACCTGAATGTATGTAAAAATTTCCTGGAGAAAGGGGCCGCCCAGGTGGCTCAGCGGTTTAGCGCCGCCTTCAGCCTGGGGTGTGATCCTGGAGACCCTGGATCGAGTTGCACATCGGGCTCCCTGCATGGAGCCTGCTTCTCCCTCTGCCTGTGTCTCTGCCTCTCTCTCTCTCTCTCTCTCTCTCTCTTTGTCTGTCATGAATAAATAAATAAAATCTTTAAAAACAATTTCCTGGAAAAGACACCAAAATAAGAAACAAAAAATTACGTAAAGTTGTAATACACCAAAATTAAAAAAAACCTGTCTCATCAAAATGTACCATAAACAGAATCAATAAGTAGGGCAGAGACCAGGAAAAATACGTGCACGACATATATCAGATAAGAGGCCAGTTTCCATAACCTGGAAGGAATTTCCACAACATAACAATAAAAAGACAAATACCTACTAAAAAAATTACACTATTTGAAATGACACTTTGCAATCATCACTTGGCAAATGATTTCATGGAATGATATTGAACATCACTTTTTAAAAAAAAAATCAGGGACATGCAAATTATAATCTGGATTTTGGCAAAACTTGCAGAAAAAAAGACAACCCTGCATGCAGGAGCAACCACAGATCTCCTGCTCCGCTCTCGGGAGTGTGAGGTTGTGCACCCTTGTGCAAACATTTTGGCAGTTCCATTAAAACTCACTATACACTCAGCAGCAACACTGCTACATATTTACCCATGAGAAGGAAATGTCTATTTTCACAAAAGGGCTCACACAAAGTTCACTACAGTTGATTCACAATAGCCTCTAACAGAAACAACCCAAATGTGCATAAAGAGAGTGGTCTGCCTGCCACTCTCAGACACTGGAGTGACAAAGTGACAGCAAGGCAGCAACCACTCCTGAGGCAGAAACGTGGGTGAGGCTGACAGACACTGATGGGCACACACCCCAAATCCATTATGCGAGTCCCCCAAAATGTAAGACTAATCCATGGTGACAAAAATCAGAGAAGTTTGCCTTGTGCAGGAGGAGGGTTGACAGTGAAGCATATAAGGGAATTTTCGGAGGTGCCAGGTTGCTCAATATTTTTATGGGTTCACGGGTGCGTGCAGCTGTCCAACTCCATCAAATTATACACTTAGGATTTGTGCATTTCACTGTATGTAAATTGTAAGCAAAAACAAAGAAAGCCTGCAAATATTGAACTTTGGGCACAGGCTTGCTTTTATCACTTTTATGGGTAACATATCTGAGACTCTTTTTTGTGTCTGTTCTAGGCCTCAGCAAAGGAACAGCTATCTTGAGAGTCTTGGAAACCCAGGCTTCTCTCTGTTGGGGAAAGAAGCTATAAAAATTGAGAAGGAAAAGACTAGGATGTTTCCTATGTTTTGAGACTGGAATTACAGGCATTATAAGCAAACCCATGATTGTATTTTTACAGTTGAAGAACAGCAGATAGGTATTCTTGCACCTGTTTCCATGATCTGTCTACTTCTTTCCTGGTGTTGTCTGCAGAGTGTGACAGTGGTGACACATCCATAGCAATGAACACTCCTGCCACCAGATCTCAATTTTCCATCACTTTTCTCCCCTGAAAAGAAACAAGGAGCGTGTAGAACAGACTGATCCAGCCTGAGGCCAGGAAGGGCCAGAGCACCTTGTCTTCCAGAAAGTCCAAAATGGCCTCCAATATAGAAGGGCTCCTCCAATCATGCGTTGCTCCATAATGAATCACCTTGAATCTTAGTTACCTACAGAGACAGCTGGTTATCACATCCCATGTTCTGTGGTGACTGGCTGGATGGGAAGGTTCTTACTTGAGGTCTTTGATAAGACAGCAAGGAGTTGTTGCCCGGGTTGGAGATGGCTTGTTTCCAAGTTCTACAAACAGCTTTGGATTTCATCCTCATACTGGTGGACTGATGGCCAGTAGACAGTGGCCAAAGCTGCAGGACTCACATCCATGCTTAAGGGGAAGGCAGGGGAAGGGACGTGCCCATGAGCTTGCACCTATCCCTCTTCTCAGAGGCAGTGGGGCAACTGGGAAGCCCCACAGCATTCTTCTGTCATAGCTTGGCCACAACTGGTGTCATGGAGACTTGCGGCTGAGAGAAATGTTGGGTCTTTGAAGGTTTCTCTTCCATGGGGCAGGGAGGAGAGAAGGAAGTATCATAAGTGGCATCAGGGGTAACCAAGCGATGGCGAATAGATGAAGATGGTAGTCAGGTCGATAATATTGTGACAACATGGATGAACTTGAGGGACAATGTGTTAAGTGAAATATGCCAGACACAGAAGGACAAATGCTGCATGAACCAACTTCTCTGAGTTGGAAAGCAGTCGGACTTGGAAGCACACAATGAGCAGAATGGGGCCAGGGCTGGGGCCGGAGGTGCTGGTCAAGGGCACACAGGTGCAGTTGTGCGGGAAGGACTCAGCCTGTGGTTCTCAGCATTGTCCCTGAGCTTAAACATTTGCAGAGGGGAGACTTTCATTAAGAGGCTTAGTTATACACATAGTAGTAACAATAACGGCAACAGCTCGGCAGGAAGAAACTGGCGCAGGTGACGGGTGCATTCACGGAATAGATTATGGCGCTGGTTTCATGCATGTAGGCTATCTCCAGACTGACCAAGCGCTGTACATGAAATGTGGGCAGCTTTTTGTATTTCAATCATCCCTCAATAAAATGTTTTTTTTTTTTTTAAAGCCTCATGAATTTCTGATGATTCAAGTATAGGTGGTGTCAGTGAGCACTTCCCCCCGCCTCCAGGGGCCAAGTCAGGCAGCAGCTGTAGGACCTGCCTCCCTGGATGCTGCCCACCTTTTGGGTGCTGTGTAATGTGCCTCTCCTGGAGTCGAGCCTGATTTCAGCCAGTGTCTCTGATCCGAACACAGATCCACCGGAGAGACGCACCGAAACCCATGTCTACAGGCCACTCGCCTCTCTCCTCCCTCAGCTCCTCTGCTTTGATGCCTGGTGAACCGTAACATTTTGACATTAAAAACTCTTTCTCTTAAATGGCATTTTAAAAAGATTTTTATTTATTTATTCACGAGAGGCACAGGGAGAGAGAGGCAGAGACACAGGCAGAGGGAGAAGCAGGCTCCATGCAGGGAGCCTGACATGGGACTCGATCTCAGGTCTCGAGGATCACACCCCAGGCTGAAGGTAGATGCTCAACCACTTAGCAACCCAGGTGTCTGACATTAAAGACTCTTGTTAGGACAGGTCATGAATTAAAAACAAAACAAAAATCCCATTTAAGAAGTGTGTCGCCCTTCTTAAGAGTGTGGACTCCTCTCTCCCAACATGCATCCTGGGGTCTTGCAGAGGAAAACAATTGCTGTTTTTTGACTATTACTAATTTTAATGCCTGACACATACTTGGCTGCCTTCCTGTCAGTACTCCTCCTAAAACCCTGAGCTGTCTAGAGGGAGGTTTTGTGGAAGTGAGGAGGAGGAGTGAAGTGAGGGGCCCTCAGGGTTTGTGGGCGTCCAACCATCTCACTCTGGTTGTGCGTGGGTCTGATGCCACACCTGCTTGCAGTCAGGAAGCCGAGCCAGCAATGCCTTGAGTGACCCAAGGGGGTGTGAGGTCCCACCTGCTGACCTCGCAGCATCGCCCTTGATGGGTTCTGTGCCCGCAACAAGGCCTTTGCTGTGTCCTCTTCCAGCGCGTGCGGCAGGGCCTAGAACTCTGCACCGCAAAGCATATGCTCACCTGCTGGATACGGTTGAACCAGCAGTATCGGCAACACAGAGTGTGCACAGGTGGAGGAAGCCAGATTTAAAAGTAATAGCCACTTAACAAGGATTAGTTTTCTTTTGTTTATCCGAGTGGAAATCTTTTCCACTTGGGCGTATTATTTTTAATTTTCAAGTTTTTCTTTTTCAAAAGAAAAATCTGGTATGTGGAATTTGCAGTTTGATGGATTTTTCTGCTTATGCCAAGCAGCTGGCAGAAGACAGGGTCCTGACTTGGGCCCCGCAGGGCCTGGGGCCCCTGCCGAGGCAGCTTGAGGATTGTCAGGTTTCCCACCAGATCCGAGCTAAGCCTGGAGATTTCCCAGACTGATAACTTCGCCAAAGAATCCAGGGCCCTGCTCCGGGGAGCCTTGCTGGCTGGCTCTGCTCTGAGTGACGTGTGTCAGCCAAGTCTGGGACTAGCTGGTGTCCTGCGCCCACATGCCCACCCTGCTTGCCAGGGGCAGGGGTGTCTGCATGCCAGCACCCTGGTATGCCAATCCAGGATTCTCTCCAATGGCATCCGCTGGGTTTTCTGTTGGGAGCAAGTTTGTTTTCCGATTTCAATCTGGCAGCACATTTACATCATGCACATCCAAATTCGATAGACTTTGGAGATGAACATGGGTTTGCTCTTTTCAGACAAGTTTTAAAGGGTATCTGGGGAGGCCTCCTGTCTTATTCCTTTTACTTATTTTTTTTCCTCTGCCCATAAAAGGACAACAGAAAAATTCAAATTAAAGAAAAAAGGAAAGCAGAAAAAAAAAAGCAGAAAAAGAGGCTTCTGGACGCTGTCATCAGTGACAATTGAACATCTCCCTTGGTGTGGGGCCATCGCGGGTGGAGCGGAGCACCTGGGGAAGGGGGCTTCCCCTTGCTAATTTTACAGCAGGTAGTGTGGTGATGATGACACAACACAAACTACGGAACGAGGTAAGGATGCAGAGGACTTGGCTAGCCAAGAGGACAACACAACCCTAAATGTCCACACAGTTCACAATGAGCTTCACAAGGCACGAGCCCCAAACTGTCGGAGCTGAAGAAGCAGACACGTCACATTTATTTTTGGAAATTTCAACATTCTTCTCTCAGTGATTAGTGGAATAGGTGGACGGGAGTGGTTGCAGAGCAGCCCTCTGAGAAGACTCGATTCACTCGTAAGGACACTCCTTACAGCACAGGAGCTCATGTTCCTGCCGGATGGTGATCACGGGCCACAAATAGGCCTCACCGATTGCTGGAGGGTTAGACCTTATGGAATACATGCTTGGACTCAGGGGACGTCAATTAGAGATTCTTACAACTCAATAAGATGACAAAAACAAAGCCCATTAGAATGGACAAATATTCGCAAAGGTATTTTACAAAAATGTCTTAATGCCCCATGTGCTCAGAAGATAAAATGGTCAATTGTTTAGAAATGTCAATTCCAGCAATAAGGACAGACATCCAGTAAGGAGTCAGAGACCAAGGTGACTGCAGCACAAGCTGGTGAGGAAGGGCCGCCAGCGCCTTCGTGTTCAGAGTGGTTTCGCGGCTTCGTCCGCAGCTCAGCACAGGCTTAGCAGATGATGCAGTAATTCTATTGTAGATACTTACCCCAAACAATGCAAACACAGGTCCTCACAAAGGCTTATGCACGGATCTTCCTAAAACTTTCAGTTCTTATTATCAAAACCTGGACACCACTCAAATGTTCTTTAGGAGACGAGTAAACTGACTACAGTAGAGACAGACTGGAACACGACTGAGCAATAGGGAGACGAGCTGTTGATCCAGGCGGGAGAACAGATCGATCTCAAAATCTTTACATTGAGTGAACAAAGCCAACCACACCCTTCAAAGAGTCCACATAAAACTGGGGAGAATGTGGTGTAGTTGTGGGACGTGAATCAGTGGATGGTTTCCTTGGTCTGGGGGGGCTTGGGGAGTTTTGTGGGGGGGGTGGTAGGGCATCATTGTCCTGCTAAAATTGGGAACATTTGCTGTATGCAAGTTATACCTCAGTAAATAATAACTTCAGTGAAGTTTTGTTGTTTGAATCAGTAATGAGAACAGGAGTCAGACAGGCAGGTGCTCCCTAGCACAGAGGAGTGGGGGTGACGCAGCTGCAGCAGGAACCGGGGTGGGTCAGCGACCGTCTCCGTCACTCACTTGGGTTACTTTTGTGGAGTCCTTTCGATACTTCAGAACTAGAAGAAACCAAAGAAGAGCTGTAATACATTTCTTCATATTTTCTTCTGATCAAAAGCCTTCAACCAGCTTGATCTCAGTTCTGTGGGCGAGTGTTCTTTCCTCGATTCCAAAGCCCTGAGAGGAGAGACGCCTGATTAGGAGTTGAAGGGACCCAGACCCCGGGAGCCAGCGCTCGAAGATCTGTCTTTCTGGAGTGAAGCGTCAACATAAGGCAAGTGGACCTGAATTCAGGCTTTTCATGGCAGGTGGATGCAGCGGGTGCACCCCTGCCCCTGACATGGGACGTGGGGACGCACTGGCCGGAGGAGCCTGGCCAGGGGTGCGGGCACGCGGCTCAGGATGCCGGGTGCTGAGTGGGTGATGTCGGTGCCCAGGGCCTCGGAGCACTGATTCCAGTTGACCAGGTGGCGCCCACAGACCTGCCTACTCCGTGCCCGCGTGTCCGCCGCCGGCTAGTGCTATTGGTGGGCCAGGTGCCCAGGGGTCTAACTGGTCGGTTTGCCACCGTCCCTATGAGGACCAGGCTTGGGGGCTGCCACCCTGTGCCACCAGGGCTTTCAGATGCGAGAACTCACCCCTAACAGAACTTGGGGAGGTCCTGAATGATGACCGTTTGCTTTGAATTTCCCGCGGGGGAAATGGGGGCAGTGACTATTTCTTACAACTGTGGGATGAGCTTGTAAGCCTGTCAACAAAGGTGTCAACTACGCACAAGGACTCCCGGAGGGCTTAGCGGTTGAGCATCTGCGTTCGGCCCGGGGTGTGATCCTGGAGTCCTGGTACTGAGTCCCACGTTGGGCTCCCTGCATGGAGCCTGTTTCTCCCTCTGCCTGTGTCTCTGCCTCTTTCTGTGTCTCTGTCTCTCCCATGAATAAATAAATAAAATCTTTTAAAAAAAAATACGCACAGACACGACTTAGCACAGGCTGGGAAGGCTGGTGCCCCCTTAACCCTCTGCCCAGCACGCCATGCCCCCAGGAACCAGGCTCCCACCCACGCCAACCTTGTCATCACAGGCTCCTGGCCAACCCCCTTGGTCCTTGGGGAGGAACGGGAAGTGTTTGACAAGGAACTGGAGCAGGTCCCCAGGAAGTTTCTTTCGACAAAGGCTTTCTTTTCCTCCTTGAGATCTCACCTCATTAACTTATCTGTTTCCACAATTTCATTTAAGAAGCTGTCTTGGAAAAGTGATGTCATGACCGAGGAGCCCACCTACTGGCCATGCCTTTGTTGACACTCATCCCATAAGGGCCCTGAACAGGACACGTGGGACACCCTCAGGAAGTAATGGTGTGGCCGCTGGACTCGGGAGCCCCAGGGAGAGCCCCTGAACATGCTCCATGGGAGGTGATGTTTATATCCTCACATCTCATCAGCGATGGTGGAAAACCAGCCCCTACAGTGGAGGTGCTGACATCACTCCCTGGAGGTTCCGAGAAGCCCGCCTGTGCTGGACACGGGGTGTCTGCAGCACAGCCCTCACACCTTGCCGACACTGTCCACTTAGCATCCAGCTGCTCCCGACCCCACCAATGCGTACCTTTGGGGAGTCCCAGAGGCTCCCTCCTGGCTGTTACCTGCCCATGATTGATGGCCTCTGTCTCAATGCCCTGAGGTCATCTTGTTAGGACCCAGAAGCTGGAGCTGCTGCGCCACACAGAGATGGGAGCTGTCCTGGGGTCAACAGACACAACTGCCCCCCATTTATCTCCCAGGACCCGGACCTGTCATCAGCTGCCGCAGCTCTGAGCGCATCCCCTCAGCCTGTAGTAAGAACAGGAAACACTTCCCACCGTCTCCGCTGTGCCAGACCTACTCGTGCATCCCCTCAGCCCTCATTCGTGCCTACATCTGAACATCTACTCCAGCCTCTTGCTCATTTCCTAATTCTTGAAGTTCCTAACCTGCCATGTAGCTAATAATACCTGCTGGATAAGCACTGATTGATTGCTCAGAATTGGAGATTTGTTCTTAGAGAAATGTTAGACTCCAGCTGTCTTTGCTGGACCATGGCTTTTTAAAAAGATTTTATTTATTTATTAGTGGGGTGGAGACAGAGAATGAGCAGGGTGGAGGGCCAGAGGGAGAGGGAGGAACAGGATCCCCACTGAGCAGGGAGGCCAACACAGAACTCTATCCCAGGACTCGGGATCTTGACCTGAGCTGAAGGCAGACGCTTCACTAATGGAGTCATCCAGGTGTCCCTGGACCACAATTTGATGGTTATCAACCATTGTGGCTTTTCCAGAGAGAGTGGCACATGCCCCCAGTGCTCTGCATCCTCCCGTCACTGAAGACCCCAGGATAAGCTGTTGTCACCACTGGTCTGTAAGCCCTGCGGTACCTGCTGGCTTCCAAGTGGGTCTGCCCACACCTGCTTCCCTGCTGGCCCTGCCATTACATGGAGTGTACCTGCTGCCTTGTCTCCCACATGTCAGTCACTCACCAGGGAGGCAGCTGGTTTTCTCAAAACAGGTGTGTTCTGGAGCTTTCCAGAACACAGAAGCCATACTAGCCAAATCCAGCAAGTGCTGAGAGCTCAGTGCATCACCTCTTGCTGTCCTGCCTACTCTGGTGCTTGAGGACACTGGCTTGGCCACCACCAGACACTGGGCCCTGAGGCTCAGCCCATCCCTGTGGCTGCGAGGATCACATGGGTCACCATGCACAATGGGCCTGAAAGAGCAAGCACCCAGGGAACTTCGTGATAAGTGACTTTCTGCTCGGGGTGGGGGTCGCCGAGGAGGAGAGGCCCTCGGCTCCTGGCTCCCTTCCTGGAGTGTCCCCTGTTTCATCAGGAATCCACACAAACACACTGCAGGTGAATCAGAACTGGAGCGAGTGTCATCTCGGTGGCTGTCCTCAGGCACACGTGTGGGAGTCCGGCTGGGAAATGCGCTGTGTGAGGAAGGCATGCTCACGTCGCCTGAGTGTCTCCTGGAGGAAAGGTGACGGAGGAGGCCCAGAAACATAGCAGGAAAGTCAGTGTCTGGTCAGGGCAGAGCAGGATCAGAGCCAGCTTCTCGGCTCCTCTCATTGCCCGGCTGCCTGGATGCCACCCACAGGGGCCGGCAGAGGCTTTTGGGGAGAAATTTAGCCATAGGTATGTCCTGCTTGCAGCTGATGCTGGGTGCTCCCCTGGACTGTGCCAGGGGATGAGGTCTGGCTGTGGCTGAGGGTGGGGGTCCCAGGGTGGCCAGCCTGGGGTCAGGGAAGGCCGGCAGACAAGCAGACAGATGAGCAGAGGGGACCACGGGCGGGACCCGCCTGGCTAATTGGAATGGTCCAGGCCGCAGACACGTCCCCCTGGGCTGCTTGTTCCAGCTCCAAGGCTCTGAGGTCCTGACCTCTTCCATCCAGATGGCCTCAGGTTTACATTGTTCTCCCCTGCCCCCAAAGCCTTGACTCCTTCCTCCAGCCTCCAGGAAGACAGACGGTCTGCTGTCCTGGGTCCCTGCCAGCCCGGTGCACAGCTGGGATGGCCTGCCCTGCACCTCCACTGCCCGCAGCCCCTTCTCTGCCTCAACTTACTGCCTCACTCATGTGATTCCACCACCGTCCGTGAACAGCCTGCAGCCTTGGTCCGTGTGGGCGTCTATGTGGGTGTTCGTGTGGGCGTCTGTGTGAGCTTCCATGTGGGAGTCTATGGCCTGGCTTGTAGGCCCAGAGGCCGTACAGTGCTTCCACCGGGCACCACGCTCAGGGTCTGCCTCAACTGCTGTCCTTCAGGCAGCTCGTCCAGCCAGTTCCTTCTCCTAGTGATGGGCACACAGGCACGTTTTTAATAATAACTTCACAATTCACAAAATTCTACAATGTATTCTCCATTTCAAATATATAAAACTATGCTATATTTAATAAGACACAGTTGTTGGGAATTTCTGGTGGCTAACATCCCATCCCAAGCTTCAGTTAAATCTCTATAAGATATAGTTTAACAACCTCCTACTGAGTATCCACGTGGAACAGGCATATGGATGATTAGGCCCAGTCCTAAACCCTCGGAGAAATAGTGTATTAACTACAAGAATGTTTGCTTCCCTTCAGGATAAAACAATTCAAGATGATATACTGGTTTTGGGATACCACCTTCATAGTTTTTCAGGGAAACATGGCTAATTTTTCAACAAATGAGATTTTTAAAATTTCATAAGGGTTTAAAAAGTAATATATACCTTTTTGTATGAAAAATATGCTCCTTAAAAGTGGAACTTTGCTGGGATGGCTTTCTGACCTCATTGCAGGGGCCAGTGAGACTTAATGCGCTGGCTGTTTCTCCTGCACTTGGAGCAGGGGACACCTTTCTTCTTCTCTGGATACAAAGGAGCCACATGTATAGGGCCACGCAAACAGATGTGAGGATGCTGTGTAGAGGAGACTGGGATCTGGGGTTCTGGGTGTATCCCCCACTAGGCCAGGGGAAGGTTGTACTCTAGCCCCCTGGAACCATGCCTGGGGCATCTGAAACATGACAGAGACCTCACCCTCATGTGGTAACCAAGTTGCTAACCCACTGATAGGAGACAGTCTCCAAAGCAACCAGAGGACAGAGGTGCCTTGTGTATGGAAGAACATGGGTAGTGTGATGGAGAAAACTCACAAGTCAGAAGACAATGGAAGGCTATCCTTCACATGCTCAAAGGCAAACAATCTGTCAACAGAGAAAGCTTATTCCAAAAATGGAGGAGATGTGCTGAAAATGCATGAAGTGACCTCACAAGAGCGGGAAGGAAAAGGAGCTGACCTGAGCAACTTTGGTAGTGAGTATCTGTGTGGCTAAAACCAAATGGAGTATGCACAGCACTGTCCTCTTGCTGATAAGGTTGTCACCACAGGGGCACCAGTTAACAGTCCTGGTGCTACCACATGTGCGTGCTGGAAGTTAACAACTACTTAAATGGTTGGCAAATGACGGGAGTCACATTTCTCCTGGAGAGTTTACAGATGGAGTAGGCTAGGTTGATCCACCTAGCAATCAATTAGAGGTGGAGATGCAGTGTGAACTTGTGGTTAAGCTTCATATAGATACATAGAGTTACACATAGAAGCATTTACAGATATGTGTACATAAATGGGTTAGTTCATACTGGTAAATTTCCTTTTTCATCAGTTGAGAGGGCCTAAAAGCAAGATCAATCCAGAAGCAATGTGAATAACTCAAGCCCAAATCTTTGTAATACTGTTGTCCAATAAAAGCAACCACAGTTTCTTGGAGAAGTGACTGATTCATGAACTGTGTCACAAAATACAGGATGAGCCTGGAGCATCTTGTAGTCCCCAAAAATAAGGAAGTGTTAAAAAACACAGACATTCCTTAAACTCCAAAACCCTAGAATGATGGGAATATGTCAAAGAAACATAGGAACCAACTAAATGAGCCCCCAGTGGACAAAATGAAATATTTCGAGCAATACAATTTTGCATATAACTCAAAGTGCAAAATAAACGAGTCTATATTGATAAAAAATAATGATTGCATCAGCAAATAAATAATGGGAGGAGAGACAAATCTCCATGCAGAAGAATTCAAAATAATATATTTGGATACTTTCCCTCATGAAGGGGAATACAATGCCTGCTCCTTAAGTATGGGGTGTGTGTAGTGACCTCTTTCTAAAGACTAAGTTAAGGAAAGATGAAAATCAAGTAACTTTACAGTGCAGGGATTGGACAAACACCACTGCAGCCAGGTGGTCAAGGTCAACATCAGCAGTGATGAGTTATGTGAGAAAGTGCATGCTTGATACAAGTGGAAATGGCCACTTTCCTCTATATGGTCTTTCCCCAAAAAACCCATAACCTCAGTTTAATTATGAAAACTCAAGGACACCTGGGTGGCTCAGTGGTTGAGCATCTGTTTTCAGCTTGGGTGGTGGTCCTGGGGTCCTGAGATTGAGTTCTGCATTGAGCTCCCCGCAGGGGGCCTGCTTCTCCCTCTGCCTGTGTCTGTCTCTCTCTTTCTGTCTCTCATGAATAAATAAAATCTTACAAAAAAGAAAACTCAAAACAGATCTCAGTAGAAGGACAATCCATAGAGTACTTGCCAAGTACTCCCCAAGACTGCTAAGGTCATTGCAAACAAGCAAAGTTTGAGATACCATCACAGGAGCAAGAGGAGCCTGAAGAGAGATGATGACTAAATGTATATGGCATCTGAAAGGGATCATGGAGCAGTAAAAAATCATTGTTTGAAAAAAGAGGAAACCTGGATAAAGCACAGTTTAGTTAGTAACAATGTGTCAATATTGGTTCATTAGCGAAGATGACGGTACCATGCTACTGTATGATGCTATTGACATGAGAACCTTGGTGTGAGGTAGAGGAGAACTTTGTGTTATCCTCATAATTTTCTGTTAATCTAAAATTGTTTTAAAATAAAACATTAACTTTTAAAAAAGAAAAAGAGGTTCCTACTTCCTTTCAAGGGGGAATGATATAAACTAGATCTTATGCTTGGAAAAAAAAAGCAGAGAAAACATATGAAATAGATGTTTTCAAAGCACAGTGAAGAACACTGACCACTGGGATATGGGAAACAGATGAAGGAGCCCTATGATTGCTTTTGCTTAGTGTCCAAACAATTCCTGTTGTGTGGCACCTGGATGAGGAAGAGCTCACTAGACTTGCCAGGTTGAAGGATGGAGATGAGGGTTCGCAGATAGAGATTGAAGGACAGAGTATCAGAGAGCTAGCTAGATAAAGAATGAGAGAAAGGGAGAGGGAGGGTCAGAGGGGAAAAAGAAGGGAAAGATGGGAAGATGGAGGGAGAGAGAGAGAGAGAGAGAACTGTGCAGATAGTGAAAGTCATCCTTAAATAATGATAGTAAGCAGAATATAGTAATGTATATGGACTTGTGTAAGGATATTATTGAAGACTAGGTGAAAAGTGCTAAGAGAGTTAGAGGGGATAGTGATGGTTGAGATATGGGATGTTCCCACCAGGTGGAGAACAAAACCTAATTTCATAGGACATGAAGTAGAGTTGTGTGCTCCCACCAGTGGGGAATAGTTACACTTAGAGTGCCATAGTCCTGCTTAACATAGCTTAAAAGAAGGCCTGAAAGGAGGAATCTTCCAAAGGAATTTAATAAGGGCTGACAGCAAAGTCCAACAGTATTTTTAGCAATACAGAAATATTCAGCACCTAACAAACTGAAATTCATAATAGTTGACACCCAATAAAAAAATGACCAAGCATACAATGAAGAAGAAAAATAAAACCTAATTATTCCATTGAAACCAACATGGGCAGACACAGATGTTAGAATTAACAGATAAGGATATTAAGCAGTTAAAACTGTATTCCAATGGTTCAAAAGTCAAGTAGAGACAGGAATAGTATTAAAAAGATACAAATGAATCTTCTGGATATGAAAAATATAATGTCTAAGTTGAAAAATACATAGAGGTGGAATCAACATCAGATTAGGCATTTCAGAAGAAAAGATTAGTAAATGTAAATATTGCAACTGAAGCTACCTAAAATAAAATATAATGAAACAAAAACTTATAGTGAGAGTAACAGAGTGTTAATGAACTCTAGAACAAATTCAAACAGCCTAATATAAGCAGATATTAGTCTAATATACAAGCCTGTGAAGGAAGGAAAAAATGGGGGGTAGAAATATATGTTAAGAAAATGCTACCAAAATTTTCCAAATGTAAAGAAAATTATAAACATGCAGTATTAAGTTCCGCAGACTATTATTACAAGAAACATGAAAGTAACTGTACAAAAACACATCAAAATAAAAACAATAGCAGTCATAAAAACAAAATCTTAAGAGTGGTCAACAAAAAAGACAAATCATGAACAAAGAAGCCATGATAAGGAAGACTGCAGAGTTCTCTGTTGGCAATAATGCAATCAGGAAGACAATGAAGCAAATCCTTATAATTCTGAAAGAAAGATAAATTAATCTACAATTCTATACCAAGTAAAAATATCTTTCAAAATAAAGGTGAGATAAAGTTTTAGATAGAAATTTTGAAAAAGTTTTATCATCAGCAGACTTGAAATGAAAATAAAAAAGTTAAAATAAGTCCTTTCAACAGTAGGAAATGATACCAGCTGGCTATATGTATCTACACAAAGGGATGGATGGGAATAAAGGGACATGGTAACTATATTGGTAAATATGTAAGATCTTTTCTTATCATTTAAATCTCTTGAAAAAAATTATTTATGTAAAACAAAATAATGGCAATGTATGTGGGTTAATCTTGTGAGTAAAATGCATGAAAGCAATGTAACACAGTTTGAAAGGCAAGAAATGAAAGTATACTATCATAAGATTCTTATATTATATGCTGAATGGTATAATATAATCTGAAGGTAGACTTTAATAAAGTAAACTGTATACTGGAAGCCAAGTGACCAAAACCAAAACCAAAAGTAAATACTAAAAGATATAGCTAATATGGAAAGGAGGAGGTAAAATAAGTCATAAAAGTTTTTGATTAATCTAAAAGAAGGCATAAAAATAGATGAGAAAGAATGTAGATAAGATAAATAGAAACCAAGGTGAAGAGGATAGACTTAATTATATGAATAAACATATTAAATATAAATGGTCTAAATAACCCAATTAAAATGCAATGTTTGTATTGGATAAAAAAGAAACACATCTATGCTCCCTAAAGAAAGCATTATAAATGTCAGAGCACATATAGGTTAAAAGTTAAAGTACGTAAAATACATACCACAATAAGCATTTTAAAAATTAACAGTGTTGCTGTGGCTTCAGTACATCAGACAAAGTAGATTTCAGAACAAAGAACATTACTACTTCATAAGGATAAGAGGTATAAATCCATCAAATGGACATAATAATCCTAAACCACGGTGTATATAACAGTGCTTCAAAATGGAAGAAGCAAAAGCTAATGGAACTGAAAAAACAAGTAGAAAAATCCACAAATACAGAAAATGATTCCAGTGCTTCTGTCTAAATAATTGATAGTAACAGCTGACAGATTATCTCTGAGGATATAGAAGACCTGAAAAATACTTTGATTTAATTTACTTAATTTATGTTTACAGAGCCTTCTACAAAACAATATAGCAGGATACATATTTTTCTCAAGCATACCAGAAATTTACCAAGGCAGACCAAACTCTAAGCCATCAAGCAAGTTTTGGTAATTTAAAGATGTTTCTAGTCAAAAACATATCTTCTCTGTCCACAGTGGAATGAAATTAGAAACTTAGAGCAGAATTAACTCTCGAAGATCCCTGAATATTTAGAAAGTACATGACATATTTTGATATATCCCAGGGGTTAAAGAAGAAATCAAAAGGGAATTTAGAAAGTGTCTTTTTTTTTTTTTTTTTTAGAAAGTGTCTTGAACTGGAAGAAAGTGGAAATTCAACTTGTCAAAATTTGTGAGATGAAACAAATATAGTACTATCTGCATATTTACAGCATTTAGATGCCTATGTGGGAAAAGAAAAGGTATAAAATCAATGAGATCAGCCTTCGTGGTAAGAAGCCAGAAACAGATGAACAAGTTAAAGGCCAAGCTAAATAAAAAAATAAGTAGAAAAAGGAATAAAGTAGAAAAAATCAATGTAATAAGAAACAGATAAGCAACAGAGAAATTTAAATGCAACCAAGAAGATCAATAAAATTGATAAATTTTTGCCAGATTGTTTAGGAAAAGATAGAAGACATACAAATTTAATATCAGGAATGAGAAAGATTACATCACTATGGAGCCTACAGATATTAACAGCACAAGAAGGGAATATTATAAAGCAATTTCTTCCAATAAATTTTACCACTTGAATGAGATGGAAAAAGATCTTGGAAGTCAAAACTACCAAATCTCTTTTTTTATTTTTTTAAAAAATATTTTATTTATCTATTCACGAGAGACACAGAGAGAAGGTAGAGACATAGGCAGAGGGAGAAACAGGCTCCTTGTAGGGACCCTGATATGGGACTCAATCCCGGGACTCTGGGAATCATGCCCTGAGCTGGAAGGCAAACTCTCAACCACTGAGCCACCCAGGTGTCCCAAAACTACCAAATCTCATTCAAGAATAGATAACCTGGGGGCGCCTGGGTGGCTCAGTCATTGAAGTGTCTGCCTTCGGGTTCCCTGCTTGGCAAGAGGGGCATGCTTCTCCCTCTCCCTCTTCCTCTAGCTCCCCCTGCTTGTGTACTCTCTCTCTCTGTCTCTCTGTCAAATAAATAAATACAATCTTAAAAAAAAGAATAGATCAGTTGAAGGGGACACCTGAGTGGCTCAGTCAGGTAAGCATCTGACTCTTGATTTTGATGGAGGTTGTGAACTCAGGGTTGTGAAGTCAAGCCCCACGTCAGACTCATGCACTGGGTGTGGAGGCTGCTTGAGATTCTCTCTGCCTCTCCCTCTCTAAAAGAAAAAAAAAAAGGTCATACCACTATGACTCTTAAAAAAAATAGATAATCTGAAGAGGCCTAAAAATGGAAATTCCTTATCCCAATGGCTTCATATTAAAATCCTATCAAGGACTTACGGAGGAAATAATACCAAGCCTACAATAACTCTTACATAAAATCAAAGAAGAGGAAATACATTTTAATTTGTTCTGTGAGGCCAGTATGATGCTGAAACAAAACTTGAAAAAGACATTATAAGGGCAGGTGACCCTTGAACAGCACAGGTGTAAGGAGTACTGGATCTGTGCATTTGAAAACTTTTATCACTTTTGACTCCCCAAAAACTTAACTACCCACCATTGACTAGAAGCTTTACCATAAACAATTGATTAACACATGTTTGTATGTCATATGTATTACATGCTGTATTCTCACAATAAAGCAAGCTAGAGAAAGTAAGATGTTATTAAGAAAATCATCAGGAAAATACATTTACAATGTCCTACTGTATTTACCCCCCCAAAAAATTCCACATACACATGGACCCAGGTAGTTCAAATCCGTGTTTTTTAAGGGTCAACTATAAATGAAACTGTAGTCCCATAAGCTTCATGAACAGATGCAAACATTGTAAACACAGTTTTAGCAAATTGATTCCAGCAATGTATAAAAAGTATAATAAATTGCAGCAAAGTAGTACTTATTCCAGGAATTCAAAGTTGACTTAACATTAAAAAATTAATAGATGTAATTTGTCATATTGACACACTATAAGACAAAAAAATATGATCGCCTTAATTCATGTCAAAATTTTTTTCATTATCACAAAAACCTACAGCAATTCCTGATGGAAGTCTCAGCAAACTAGGAATGATAGGACACCTCCTCAAACTGATATAGAGAAAACTGATATATGGAAGAAACCAACCAAACAAAACTATATTTGTATTTAATGGTGGAATAATACATGTCTTCTGCCTGAGATAAGTAATAAGACAAAAATGTTCTTTCTCTTTTGCCACTTCTGTTTCACATTGTATTGCGTTGTCTAACCACTGTAGTGAGTAACAAAACAATACAGGTGAAAGTCATCTAAATTGGAAATGTTGGTGATGAAGTAAAACTCTTTTTAATCATCTGTGTAAGAAATCCTATGGACTGTACAAAAATCCTACATAAACTCATGAGTTTAGCAGATGGCAGGATACAATGACCATATACAAATATCAATCATTTTTTCTGTATGCTTGCAATAAACTATTGGAAATCAAAATAAAAAATTACTATTTACAATAGCACCTGACCAAAATATGCGAGACTTATATACTAAAAATCAAAACATTTCTTCTTTTTCAAGATTTTATTTACACACAGAGAGGCAGAGACACAGGCAGGGAGCCTGATGTGGGACTTGATCCCATGACCCCAGGATCATGCCCTGAGCCGAAGGCAGATGCTCAACCACTGAGCCACCCAGAGGCCTCCAAATCAAACATTTCTAAGAGAAATTAAGGACTACCTAAACAAATGGGTAGATATATATGGTCATAGATCTGAGAATGTGATATTGTTAAGGCATCATTTTCCCCAAAACGATCTATTCCATGCCATCCCAAGGAATACCAGCAGGCTTTCATTTTTGCACAAACTGACAAACTTATTCTAAAATTAACTTGCAACTGCAAAAGGCTTTGAATTGCCAAAACAACTTTGAAAGTGAAAGACAAAGTTGAGGGACTAACATTATCTTATTTCAAGACCAAAAGTGGCCATAATCCAGACACTGTGATTGGCAGCAAATTAGACAAGATCAATGGAGCAGAGAGTCCAGAAAATGACAACGGCGTGTATGAAGAGCCGACTTTCAACATACAAAGAATTTAGCAGAGAAACGATAGCTTTCTTAAGAAGTGGTGCTGGAACAATTGGATATCCACATGCAAAAAATGAACTTTGATCTGTACATCATACAGAAATGGATTATAGACAGAAATATAAAGCCCAAGACTATGAAATTTTTCAGAAGGAATCATAGGGGAAAATCTTTGTGACTTTGAGTTAGGCAAAGATTTCCTAACTATGACATCAAAAGCTTGGTCTATAAGAGTAAAAACTTGATAAATTTGACTTCATAAAAATTAAAACTTCTGTTCTTTGAAAGATACTGATAGGATAATGAAGAGACAAGCTATTGACTGGGGAAAAATTGCTAATCTTTTATTGACGAAGGACTTGTATCCAGAATATATAAATAGCTCTCAAAACCCTGTGAAATGAACATGAGCAATCCAATGGACAAAATTTGACAAAATTTGAACAAATGATTCACCATCAAGGATGAATTAATGGCAAAGAAGGCCATGATAAGATGGCCATCCGCAGTTAGAGCACACGGAGCCACCACCACACAGCCGCTAGATGACCAAGATTGAAAAGGGGCGACTGTGGGTCTGGAGGCTCACAGGTTTATATTTACACCAAACCATGAGCATACTCTCTGGAAAATGCTTGTATGGGTTTCTTTTTTGAGTTTTGTACTTTTTGTTTTGTATTTAACATGGCTTAATGTATTTTTTGAGCTATGGATGATGATAAAGGGTTATCGCAAAACTGTTAAAACATTTTCAAACAAAATATGAAGTAGGTAATACAGTGATGGACGAAACCAGGATAGTGTCCTACGAGTGTGTATGTGTCATACCTGGTGGGCTGTCCAGGGCAGTTCTGTTCTGCTTCTACCTG
Source organism: Vulpes vulpes (assembly GCF_048418805.1). Classification (NCBI taxonomy): domain Eukaryota; kingdom Metazoa; phylum Chordata; class Mammalia; order Carnivora; family Canidae; genus Vulpes; species Vulpes vulpes. Next base: position 63,097,837 of record NC_132782.1, read on the forward strand.
CTGCACATGTCACACACATTTTGTATACAATTTCCCTCTTTTCCCAGTGACCTACTCTGCTGGCAGCTTGTGTCTCTGTGTTTAGCACAAGCCATGCCTCCACACTAAGCGGCCAGAGGGCAATGGAGTCCCTAGACACTCTTGTCCGAAGCACACTTTTAAAGTGAGCAGCCATATTCTGTCCTTGAAAGAAAAATGTAATAACATTGCATCAGAACACTAGAGAAAGAGAAACAAATGTTAGCAGGTGTTCAAGTGCTTCAAATGTGTCATGTATGGAGCAGGAGCTAGAGACATCCATCCGTGTCAGCAATGATGGAGAACTTCCTAATACGCTGCTTGGAAGCTGTTGGTCACAATCTCACATTTTGAGTTTTTGTAGAATTTTTAATTAGGTCATCTTTCATTTTCTACTAGTCGGGTGAAATTTCCTTAAAGATCTTATGTAATATATTTCCTTTTCATCCTATAGGACATGTAGTTATTAATTCATGAAATAATATAAGTGAGTAAAGTTTTTTCTATTGATTTAAATCCTTGGTCATGATGTGATTAAAAAAACACTGAATTTGTCTACAAACATTTATGGGTCCCCTAAAATGTTCCATACATCAGGAACAGGGGCAAGGCCCAATGATAGTCTAACAAAGTGGCACATGAGTATCATTACATTTTTTCAACTGAATCTATTGACTTTTTTCTTTCTCTAACTGTGGTAAAGAATACATAATGCAAATGTACCATCTTAACCATTTTAAAGTGTACAATTCACTTATGTTACGTGCATTCACATTATTGTGCAAATAGTTTTTTTTTAAAAAGTTAAGCACTTGCCTCCCATCTGATTCAGTCATTCCATGCTATGTACCCACCCCAGAGAGGAGACAGCAAATGTTATCACAAAGACGTGAACACAAATGTTCATGGCAATTTATTTGTAATAGCTAATAACCAGACTCAACCCAAGTCGCGGTCAATACATGAGTGGATTAACCTTGGTCTATCTTTTCAATGGAAGCTACTTGTGATATTAAGAGGAAAACCAACTACTAAGGAATGCATCTGTCATGATGAGCACCTGGTGATGTATGGAAGTGTGAAATCTGTATATTATACACCTGAAACTAATATAATGCTGTATGTTGGCTAACTGGAATTTAAATAGAAAAGGAAAGACCAACTATTGAGGCCCACAACAACATGGATGTATCTCAAAAGTATAATGCCCATGGAAAAAGCCAGGCAAAGACAAGTACATCATGTACTGTCCTACTAAAAGAACAACTTATTACCTCCTAATAACTATATAGCTACTTAGAGAATTCTAGAATATGCAAATGCACCTCTAGAGACAGAAAGCAGATTGAGGAGTGTCTGAGGGTGGAGGTGGGAGGAGCAGGAGGAAGTGATCCCACACGGAAACTGCAAAATAAAACTTTGAGGAGACGCATATGTTCATTATTTCGGTAGATTTGGTGGTTTGAAGTGAATGATGTATATTATAAACCTTAGAGCATCCGTTTAAAAAAAGGGGCTGATTCTGTTCATATGCTAGTTGCAAAGCAAACACAACTGTAATTTGTGAACACATGTGCTGTGTTTGATTAAAATGTGGAGGACCCTGAATCTTGAATGATAACTGGATGGGAACGAGCCACTGGAATGTGCAGCCCGTGGAGTTCCCTTGGCTCTGAAGGAGATGGTCTCCTGAGACTGCGGGCGTGGGTGGTGCTGTAAAGTTGTGAGGCTTCTGCGAACAGTTGGGGCAATGACAGTGACAGAGGGTGCGGCACTCAGAGGTATAGAAGGCTCAGTCCCACCCTGGAGGACAGGTGTGTGTGGAGACGCGTCTGCCATGGCCTGAACGCTGCTGTGACTGCATCCCCTCTCTGGGTGGCCCAGCCTGTTCACACTCAAAGGCACACACCCGTGTGGGGTGCCTGTGTCTGGGTCGGTGTTGTGTGTGGAGTGTCATCATTAGTGCTCTCCTCAGCAGTCATAACACTTCCTAGACACACCCAGCACCCTGTTTTATTTTAATAATAGCTTGTTCCTTACTGCAAACCTGGTCATGAGATACTGTCTGTGTGATAAAATTGTACTTTGTTTCCGTTGTCAGCCCTAATATTTTCCCCTCTAATAAGGAGCCCCCATTGCCAAGAGAACCCAAGACTGCCCACAGGGTGGAGATAGTCAGTGAGGAGGGGGACATCCTGGGGCTGGGCCTCCGAGATGCTGAGAGTGCTGCAAAGAAGTCTGTGTACTTGAATGCGACCTCATCCGGAGGGCACTTTCCAGAGCGCAGGTGCAGGGAGGGAGCAACAGGTGTGGGAGCCCCAGGGGCTGTGGGGGGGCATTTTGTCTTGGAGCCTCAGCTGGGCTGTGATGCCTGCCTTCCCCTCGCAGGGATGAAGGTTCCAGGGAGGCTCAGGTGCTGGGCTGCGGTGCCCACCCTCCCCTCACAGGGATGCAGGTTCCAGGGAGGCTCAGGTGCTGGGCTGCGGTGCCCACCCTCCCCTCACAGGGATGCAGGTTCCAGGGAGGCTGCAGCTCAGGCCACGACAGCTTGCAGTGTCTGGACTTACCCGTGCGACCCTCTGCATCCTCTCTACAACTGAGTGCAGATTGCCCCAGGGCCACTGAGTTGTTTGCTGCAGACCTGGTGGCCCGGGACCCTGGGGCCTCTCTGTTCCCATCTTTAACCATAAGATGCTGCGCACATTTCCCACCTGTGCATGGAACCGCTTCTCAGAGGACTTGGGACACTGGAGGCAGATGGTTCGCCCATGCTTACCACTCAGGAACCCGGTCACAGGGTCACTGACGGTCAAGTTCAGGCCATCGTGTGTTCTGGGGCACAGGGCACAGGGGCATGGGCACATTTGATGTCTGCGAGGACCCGCTTCCCAGTTGTAGGCGGCCCACCTCTCTGAGTGCCCATGTGGGGGAGACAGTGGACAGCAGAAGCGGAGCTTGCTTCCCATTCATGGGGCTCCACCCTCATGGACCACCGTCCCCCACGACACACCCCCAACACCATTGCAGTGCAGTTAGCCCTCCAGCAGGTGAACTTGGGGACACGTACACATTCAGCCCTTGACACGGATGTTTTAGAACCTTACATAGAAGACCCACCTTAAGTACACAGGAAATGCGACCACCTGGCTGATAACTACATAGTATGTGTGACCCTCGTACTTTCAGGAGTAGGAGCACTCATGCTTTATAGGACCCAACCATCACCCCACATCTGAAACTTTATTAACTGGAAACCATAAATGAGAACAGGAAATTATGTGGCTCAACAGTTCAGAGTTAACGCCATGCTTGAGTAAAACAATAGCCACACAACTCAAGGAGGCTCTTCCATGGGTCTTGTAGGACCTTCCAAACCTTCCCTGGAGCTCTCTTGGGTAATATTTGTGTTCTGAATATAGGCACCTCTTGGACACTCCTCGAGTCCCGGACATCACTGGGTGCAGCAGGCAGTCTCAGCGCTCCACCAGGGAAATGGATGGACTCATGGGGGAAAGAATTTGAATAGCGGGTGGAACATAAAGGGGATATTGTGCTGGGTTGGGTATCCAAAAACGGAATTGATATATATGTCCTTCCCCCATTAGACCCGGGCTCACTCTGGGAGCTCAGATGCCTCCTTGGTGGGTGTATTCAGGGGGTGCATCTGTCAATCAAACTCTCGCACTTGAGACCCGGGGAGTTAGAGTGACTCATCCCGTCAGGCAAAATAGTGAACCTCAATAATTGGTTCAGATTCTCGAGGTGGGAGACAAAAACATGTTCCAGTGGCTTCTCTTGGGAATCCGAACCGTCCATCAGCTTTGTGGGCTTGCCACTGAGCCAGCGACCTTCCTGTGACCCCAGCGCCTGAAGCTTCACCTACAGCTCTCAAGGTGACAGGTGACAGTGGCCAGGCCCCCAGGCCCCGCTCTTGCTGGGATGTGTGGACGTGTTTCCTGCCCGATGCCCTGCATTCTGTCCTGTCTGCACAGGCAGGGGCTGATCCCACTTCCTCCTCCCACAGAGCAGAGAGCGGTTCTGCAGGCAGCGTGGAAACGCGCCCCAACGCTGCCTCTGCTTCTGGCTGCGGCCTTGCGATTGCCGGCCACCGAGGATCTGGGGGCTTGACATCTCTATTCTTTTGTCTGACAAATCTGTGCACTGGCTTGTAAAAAAAATCAATACTGTTTCTCCCTGGTACTTTCTCCACAGGTGAGGTGATGGATTATCTCGGCGCTTCCCAAGCCCACCCCCGTTTTATCAGTTTCTTTCTCTTGCTTTAGGGCCGAGCGTCGGATAACATCTCCAGTGGGATGACACCAAAAGAGCTTCCACGACTTTGTCCCCTGGCGATGGTGTCCCTGGTGACTGAGTGCCGGCCGTGGCTATAAAGCAGCGTCCGTGTCACCCACGGTCCCTCACCAATTTATGATGTGTGTTGCTGAAGGCACCCCGGAGCCAATAAGAGGAAGCGTCTGTGGCTGCGCTTTCCTGCCAAGGGCGACCCTGCGCACTGCTCTATTACCCGTGTTTAAGAAGATGTACCTCTATTATGTGGAGCTGTGGCTCCTGTGACGACACGGGAGGGGCTCTAGGGAAGCAGGGGAGCTGCAGGGGCCAGTCACAAAGGGAACCTGCTGACTGGCAGGATGGTCCTATCCCTTAGAAGAATTGAGGTTTTCCTGTTTCAGGTGACTTGTGACCCTCTGATGGCATTCAGGCCCCACCCTCTGCAGGTGGTAGTGGGTTCTCCGTGGCCCCAGCTCCCTTCCTGGCTCCCGATGACCCCCTGCGCTGCAACAGGGCTGGGGTGGGAGGGCCTCTGAGCCCCCCGGGGGTTCTGATCTGAAGTGGGTGCTTTCCTTGCTTCCCTTCCTCAGATGATAAAACCCATTGTCACCTCCCATGTGATGTGAGGGGGGCAGTTAGGGGGGGCAGGGGGTGAGGGGCAATGGGGCACCCACCACTCAAGCCCAGGCTCCCATGGTTGCTCCTCTGCAGCCCGGAGGGTCGGACCCAAGCACTGCCGCTGGACTCTCCTCTCCTCCCTCTGCCTCTCCCCTCCCTGTGTACCTCTCCCATTCTCTCTCTCTCTCTCCCTCTCTCTCTCTCTCTCTTCTCTCTCTCTCTCTCTCTCTCTCTCTCCCACCCCCTTGCTGACTCTTGCTCACTTTCCTTCTCTCTTATTATAAAATTGTTTGTCTTTATTTGAGATTCAACCACTGACCACATGCTGACTTTTTTATGAAGATTTTATTTATTTATTCATGAGACACACACACACACACACACAGAGAGAGAGAGAGAGAGAGAGAGAGAGAGAGAGAGGCAGAGACGAAGCAGGCTCCATGCATCTATGCAGGGAGCCCGACGCGGGACTTGATCCCGGGTCTCCAGAATCACACCCTGGGCTGAAGGTGGCGCTAAACCTCTGGGCCACCCAGGGATTCCCCCACATGCTGATTTTTATGGGATATATATTATAATGATATTTGCAATTTGTGAATGACTATAGTGAAATGACTGCTCAGTAGAAACAGTCTTGAGGGTTTTAAGTGTATTTTAAACCTGCCAATTTTCACCCAAGATACTGTTCTTTCTGGCCACGCATCAACCCTTGGTAACAGCTGTCCCTCGGGCTCTCCTAACTGACCTCAGCCTCCCAGCCGGCTACTCTGCCAGGGGGCCAGGTCCCATGTGCACCCACACTCGAAGGTCCTTCTGAGGATGGTCCCACAGGCCTGTGTCTTTTTCTGCAATTTTTCACGAATGCTTTCCTTTTCAAAGCAGGATATTCAAGATTAGAGCTCACAGTTATTCATTTACTAAAATAAAATACTATAAAATAAAATATAGGTGGAAAATCAGCGTATGCTCACTGGGTGAGCTCCAACAGTGATCAACTTTCCCTGGCTTCCTTATGAAGGTGCCTCCCAAACAGCCCTATGCTGTATTCTTTATTTTAGATGCTTAATATTTTAAGTGTGTCCTGAATCACATGAAGATTTTCTTTGCATCTCAAATTATTTTGGTTGGGTTGCATCCCTTAAGATTCCTTTTTTTTTTTTGCATATATATATATATTTTACTGGAGTTCAATTTGCCAACATATAGTATAACACCCAGTGCTCATCCTGCCAAGTGCCCCTCTCAGTGCCCATCACCCAGTCACCCCATCTCTCTGCCCACCTCCCCTTCCACTTCCCCTTGTTCATTTCCCAGAGTTAGGAGTCTCTCTCATGTTCTGTCCTCCTCCCTGATATTTCCCACCCATTTTCTCTCCTTTTGCCTTTAATCCCTTTCACTATTTCTTATAAGATTCCTATGTTTTTGCTTCAAATCCATGGGCTGCTGCCCTGGGCAGAGCCCTGCCTCCTCCCCAGGTGTGGGAAGGTGGCACAGGCAGGTTTCCACTAAAGGCTCCTCATCAGAAGTGAATCCCTCTGTAAAGTGTTCCCTTCCTTAAGTGACAACAGGTGCTCCCTTCTGACACCCAGAATAGCCGAGATCTCTGGGCCAAGTGGGGCTCCCTTCCCCAGCTACCCACAGCAGGTATGGGCCCCAATGCCTCTTTGTGCATGGACCTCTCGCTCTGCCTGTCTGGGGGCCCTGGTCCTTGCCTAGTGAAGGGAGAATGTGCTCAAAGATTACTGATGATTATTGTCAATTGCTAAAATATGGAAAGAGCCCAGATGTCCATCGACAGATGAATGGATAAAGATGTGGTCTATATATGCAATGTAAATTCCCTCAGCCATCAGAAAGGATAAGTACCTACCATTTACACTGATGTGGATGGAACTGGAGGGTATACTGCTGAGTGAAATAAATCAATCAGAGAAAGACAATTATCATATGATCTCATTCATATGTAGAATTTAAGAAACAAGACAGAGGAATATAGGGGAAGGGAGGGAAAAATAAAACAAGGTGAAATCAGAGAGGGAGACAAACCATGAGAGAACTGAACTCTGGGAAACACACTGAGGGTCGCTGGAGGGGAGGCAGGTGGGGGATGGGGTCATTGGGGGATGGGCATGAAGGAGGGCACATGGTGGGATGAGCACTGGGTATTGTAGCAACTGTTGAATCACTGAACTCTACCTCTGAAACTAATAATACACTCTGTCAACTAAATTGAATTTAAATAAAAAATTTTTAAAAAGAGCAGGATTGTTGATGAGCCTAAATCCATGTTCCCATTGCACTGGAAACAAAACCAAGCTCCAGAGAAAGGAGGAGGTGCGCTGCGTCAGCAGCAGGTAGTGATGAGATGGGGGAGGTCACCCCTCCCAAGCTTTGCCAAAGATTGTCACTGCTCATTAAGATGTGGTTCCTACATGTCCCCACCTATAAATCCCCAAATCAGGAGGAAAGGTCCCATTCGTTAGGTTCTCTTACATGTTAAAAGAGCACATGTAAAAATAATAAATGTTCGGGAACTCCCCTGGAGCTGAGCTTGTGTGTGTCATCCGGGGACTAGCCAGCTGGGTGGAGAGTGGCCTCAGGAACACGTCTGTGGGAGAAACGCATGGGCTGGAACTGGCACCTTCCCCCTTGTGGGCCTTCACAGAAGGGAGTCATATATTTCGTGATTTCCTTTACTATGTATCCCTTTACTTAGGGCTAAGCTTGAATCAAGAGAAACCAAGGTAAATAATTGGTTAATGTATAATAATTTTAAAATCATCTACTTCCCATACATTTGTCAGCCAGAGCATTTGTGATTTTTGTAAAAATCTTATTCTATTTCTTTTTACCACTGTCTTCAATTCCTGGGTACTTTTCTCTAGAACTTTATTACATTTCTCAGTAATCCTGCTATAGCTGATGGTGGGATGAGGGCCCCAAAACCCCCCAACAAGTGATAAATTTCAATAAAAGTGAATATTGGAGCAGCATCTGGGAAAAAACATCCTTCCTCGAGAAGTTAAAGATAGACCCCAGTGGGGTCCTGCCCTGGGGTTCCTGGCCCGACCCTCACAGGAGTGAGAGCAGGGGCTCGGCGACCCCGCCCTCCGTGTGCACAGCAGCGCGCCTCAGAGCAGCCACTGGAGGAAAGCACCCACGTGCCTACCTGTGGCCATCTACACAACAAGGATGTCACCGAGCTACAAACAGGAATAACATTTCACTACCACATACGTACGTGTACTTTGAAAACAGACTGAATGAAATGGGCCAGACTCGGGACAGGTGCTGGATGATTCCACGGGCATGGGCACCTGGAACAGGCCAATGAGGAGATGTGCAGCATAGAATAGCATCTCCCGGGCCTGGAGGATATGCTACTTCATGGTTGGGAGGACGAAACGGTTGGGGGCCCAGGGAGTGCCAGCAGTTACACAGCATCCAGATTACACAGTGACTGGATTCAGTGCTGCCCAACTGTCTACTTAAAAACGGGTACAATGGTAACTACTGTTACTTACAACTTATGATGATAAACACTGATACCTCTTAGGATTGCTTTTTTTTTTTTTAAAGATTGTATTTATTTATTTGAGAGACAGAGAGCATGAACAGGGGAGGAGCACAGGGAGATGGAGAAGCAGACTCTGTGCTGAGCATGGAACCCAATGTGGGGCTCGATCCCATGACCCCGAGATCATGACCTGAGCTGAAACCAAGAGTCGGACTGCCAACAGACTGAGCCAGCCTGGCGCCCCACCTTGTAGGATTTGAATGTGCTTTGAGCTCACTTTCAGCCGTCACAATCCTCGTGTCTTTTGGATCATTTCTGGTTGTTGCAGAGAGGAGAAGACTCCCTGTATATTCAGTAAACCTGTCATCCTTGCCACGGGGTTCTGCAAGGTGGATCTTGGGGCTGTAGCCCTTATGGGGACAGCTGCCTCCTGGCTTCGGGTGTTTCCCTGTGAAGTGAAGCCTCAGAGGCCACCTGGGAGACTGGAGAATATAGCATTATATGTACCAGCATTATATGTGCTAGATTGCAAAGCAATCTAGCCTTGCTTTGTGAGGCTTTGGAATTTAATGTTGGTGGACATTCCCAGAGGGCTTCCCTCTCCAGGTGTGTGCTGTGTGTTCTGCATCGGGGATCTCTCTCCTTCCTCACTGTCACCTTAGAATTGATATTAAATCTATTTTACAGAAAACTGAGTTTTAGAGCAGTTAACAATTTCCTCAGGCTGCAAGGCAGCATGGGGAGGCGGTCTCACCTGCACCTAGACTCACCCAAGCCTACAGCCAGGCTCTGAATCCTTGCCGGGTGTGGCTCACACACGCAGCACACCTGAGACCATGGGATGTGCTTGCGGCAGATACGGGGTCTCCTCGCGCTGTGTCCTGAACACTGGAACAGCTCCTGGCTCATGGAACACAGTTCAAGCCTGCTGGTCAAATAAAGGGGTGCATGCATGAATGCATGCAAGCAAGTGTGCATTCAAAACTTAAGGCAGATCAGATCAAAAAATGATAAATAAATTACTGGGGTACGGAAATCAGGCCTTTAACATTCCACCAGATATTTCTGTGCTTATGTTAATAACGATGCCATATTCAAATGATCAATTTGGTGTCAAGATATAACTTTTTGAAAGCTAATTTAATATTTCAAAGTTAGAAATCCCTGCATTTTAGGCATCTCTGCAGCGTGAGGCACAAAGGACGTGTGTTCTTGGCTCCAACAATTTAATGGCAGTATGTCACTTCCAGGCAGGAAACCCCATCTGAGTCTGCAGCCTCCCTCGTCTGTCTGAGCATCGATAATTCTCCATTCTAGGGCAACGGGCCCATTAACACTGAACAGCTTGAGAATACACTCTTCATTGATCAGATAAACAAGTCATGAGATATTTTATTACAAAATGATGGACCAATTTAGCCATCTTTTCACCAACAATGGACTTATATTGAATGTGAAATGGCAAGAAATTTGCCTCCTCAGGGAGCTATCATAAGAAATGCAAAGTGAAAGCTTATCATGAAAATGCTTCATCTAACTGGATTTATATTGAATTCAACCCAAATTTAAGTCAGACCTCTGATCAACAAAAGTTTTATGGAATGAGGATTGGTTTTTATTTGTTAATCTTGTTCTAGATCATTTGTAATGTTTTGGTTTATAGCTGTGTTATTTGGCTTTTCCTGGGTGTTTCTTATCAAAATACATTAACTACATTAGTGACTAGATTAGCATTGTTTGTTATGATTCTGAATTCATCTTAGGGAAATGACTGAGCTGATTTTAGATCTATTTCATGAAGATCTTAAATTATTCTTGACTTAAAAATATAACAGTTATCATGGTAGCAAAGGTGTATTTATAGAGAGCTAAGTTTGTGCATGTTCTAGCAGTGGCCCACCTGAGTAACAAAAACTGTGCAATCGGTCTTTCTAACATGATTTTGAATAAATATTGAGGGAACTCTCTCTCCTACAGAGATTCTAACAATGCCAGGTGGAGTCGAGGTACACTTGAGAAAGCCCGTGAGTGCAGAGTGACAAGTGAACCCGCGGCCACCCTGGCTGCTATGTGTGGTCCTGGGGATGCCACGGGAGCCATCACTTACAGCACAGCACATATTCATGGCTCTCCTTGGAATCCTCTGTGAAGAATCTACAGGATTGTGTGTGGCAGTCCTGCTCCTGCAAGGGAAGCCACCCTGGGAGCAGGTGTGTAGGTCGATGTCTGATGGCTCAGAACCTTCATGTTCAGGGCCCAATGTGGTGGAACAGAAGTTGAGGCCCCGGGCAGGCTGAAGGATTATATTTGAGGTTCCTGCAAAGGTAGGCCTTCTGAGGAGCGGGATCTTCAGTGGAAGGTTGGCCCTCTTGGAGTAGGTTGCCCCTGGTCGTTTTGATCTAGTGGAAGGTCAAAGGAAAAAATCCTATTCATTCTGCTACACTCAAGCAGAAGCAAACACAGGTCTTTTCTGGAGGAACACACTTTAAACAACAACCATGACTTCAAAGAGTTTCACAGATGAAGTTCTATGAAACATGAGCTCAGAATAAAAATTCCATAAATAAAGGAAGTGAGCTGTCACAACCAAGAGCTAGCAGAAACCACACACACATGGGATGCTGGAATCACAAAAAAAATAAACAAATAAAAATGCACATCTGTAATACACTTAAAAAACAAAAAAGGAAATTTATAATATGAAGTAGCAGAAACTATCAAAACTGACACAGTGAGTTGACAACCAAATAAGACTTCCAGAAATGAAAAATGCAACAATCAGGACAAACGGGGTGGGTCACACAGAATTTCAGTGACTGAACTGGAGCTGAAGTTATTACACGTGAAATCTGGAGGACAGATTTTAGGAGATGACCCAGAATGCACCACCCCATTAGAAAAAGGTGAAAGCTGAACAAGAGTTGAAGGATACAGCACAAAGAGTAGGGGTGGGGTGAGGAGGTGATACGCAAAGAGGCACACCGGGGATTTTTCTAAGTTAGTAGCAGACACCAGATCTCAAATTCATGAAGCTCAGTGAGTCCCAAGCAAGATAAACTAAAAGAAATTCTCACCTGGGTACTAGAATGTGAATGAAAAGCACCAAGGAGAAAAACAAGATTAGTCTTCTCAAGACAGAAAGATTTACTGCAAAGGGGAGAGCCATCAGATAGCAGCAGGCTGAGGACCTCTCAGAGCTTACACAGATGTGGGAGCGGTTCACATTCCAGCCAGCCGGGGTGGGGAAGCCTCATCGTGCCTGCGGTCCCAGGTATAGAGTGCAGGGGCCCATCACCTCAGGAGGGCTGCTAAGTGAGCCCGAGGCCAAGTGCGACTCAGAGATTCCCTCGCAAACTTTCAGGGTGATTCTCAAAAGAGCTAACCAATTCCAAAAACTTAAATGTAAGCAAGACAGGTGCAGTATCTTTTAAGGGAATACAACAAACTCTTAGCATCCAACGATGTAAAACTAACAATTTCCAACACTGAGGAGAACTATGTCAAGGAAGCATAGATGTAGGACAGAATGACCTGGGACCAGGAGAAAAACCAGTCTGGGTGATAGCTAGTCAAAAGCTAGCTTCCGGTTAGCAACTACGGAGGTAAGCATAGAGTGGATCGACATCTTCAAAGTGCTGGAAGAAAATAACTGTTCAGCCCTAAATATTATATCCAGTGAAAATATTATTCAAGAAAGGAGGCAAATAAAGACTTTTTTCAGATCTAACTGAAAGAACTTGTTGCCAGCAGACCTCCTGTACTACAAGAAGCACTGAAGGTAGCTCTTCAGGATACAGAATTATATTAGATGAAAACCAGAACATGAGAAAAAATAGAGTAGCAGAAATGGCAAATATATGAATAAATTCATAATACTCTTTTTCTTTTTGCTTTTTTCCTCTTGATTTCATATAAATCATAAAACTGCTTAACATTGTCTCATGGGTTTATGATGTATATAGTTGCATTTTATGTAATATTTATAAAGGGCAGGAAATATAGACATTATTGTGACAAAGTGTCAATATTTTACATTAAAATGGGTCCTTAAAAGTTAAGAATGTATATTGTAAACTCTAGAGCAACTATAAAAAGAAATGGAATTTTATAAAATTTGTAGTAGTGTGGTGGGTGGCAACAATAGGCCAAAGGACAAGAATGAAGGAGAGATAAGTGATAGATGATAGCTAGCTAGCTAGCTAGATACATAGATAGATGATAGATACATGTTAGAGAGATGATAGATAGATAGATAGATAGATAGATAGATAGATAGATAGATAAATGATAGAGAGGGATGACAAGTAGATACATGACAACAGATGATAGATGACATTAGATGAAAAATAAATGATAGGTAGGTAGATGGCTATTGAAGTATTGAGTCAATAGAAGAGATATGATTATCATAAAAACATTAAATGAATCCAAAATAAAGCAGAGATAAAGATAACAAAGATCAAATGGAAAATATGGAAAACACCTTATGAGATGGTAGATTTAAATCTAAGTCTCTCAATAATGACGTTACATGGAAATAGTCTGAAAACTGGTTAAAAGGCAGATGTTGTACATATGGATAAGAAAACAAAACCCAACCAAATCAGTGCACAAGAAACTCACTTTCAAAGTAAAAACACACATAAATTAAAAGTAAATAATGAATACATATATATCATGCAGGTGCTAATGGAGGAAAGCTGAACCAAATACAGAATAAGGAATATCACCAGGATACAAGGGAGCAATTTGCTGAAAATGAGGGGGGTCATTCATGAGAAGAATACCATAATCCAAAATGCATATGGCCCAACAACAGGACATGGAGCAAGAACTGAAATAAATGAAAAGAGAAATGGAATAATCCACAATTACAATTACAAATGTCATCACCCCTGTCTTAAAAATTGGTAGGACTTGACTCAGTAGTTGAGTGCCTCCCTTCGGCCCAGGGCATGTCGGGCCCTTGCACGGAGCCTGCTTCTCCCTCTGCCTGTGTCTCTGCCTCTCTCTGTGTCTCTCATGAATCAATAAATAAAATCTTTAAAAAAAAAAGAAAAGAAATTGGAAGGACAAAGTTGATAGAAAATCAGTAAATGAAAGGTTTGAACAGCACTATCAACCAATTTAATTTTCAAAAACACAGATGATTCACAAGATAAATCATATTCTGGGCCTTAAATAAAATTTTACAAATTCAAAAGGTCTGAAATAATAAAAAGTGTGTCATTGGTTGTTAATGAAATTAATGTAGAAATCAACAATAAGATGTTTGAAATTTTTTCACATACCTGGAAGCTAAACAGCCCAATTCTAAATAGGTTATGCATCTCACCTCCACCCCTCAACACAAGAAATTAGTAAATGTTCTGATCTGAATGAAAGTGAAAACACACCCACGTGCAGCTAAAGCAGTGCATAGAGGGAAATTCATAGCATTAAATACTCTCATTAGATAAAAAGAAAGCCTTGTATTAATTATCTAAGCCTCCCCTTATAGAAACTAGAAAAAGAAAAACAAATGAAGCATAAAACAAGCTGAAAGGAAGAAATAGGAATCAGAAAGACAGTAGAGAATAGTGGAATGACATGCAAGGCTGGCTCTGTGGAAAGGAGCTCCACTGTGACGATCGAGAGTCACAGTGAGGCTCATCCACTGGGACCTGTGTGCACAGTGAGTGGTGGTGGGCTGGGGTTGTATAGTTAGAAGAGACATGGGAGTGGATGGGCACATTTTTCTGGGATTCTAGTAAGAAATGTGTGAATTTTTACTTTTCTTCTATTCTTTAGACAATGTGCATTCTCCAGTATCAGTGGAATAGCAGTCTGCCTCCTCTTGCCTATGGGGTTACTGTGGCCTCTGTGGTCATCCAGGCACCTTTTCCTTGGTCTTTGCCTGGCCTTGGACTCATCCTGGGAGCCCGAGCCTTCCAGGAAAGTGCTCATGGATGTAGAGACAGCTCTATGTCGGGCTGCAGGCAATGCACCTGTGCCCCTTCCACTCTGCACAGTTACAGGGTGGCATACGGTGTGCAAATTCCCCGCTGTGTCAGTGATGTGTGTTGGTGTGTGTGTGTACATGCAGGAGGGTGAGCTTACAAACTCAGTTTGCCATTAGAAATCACCAGTTTGTAAATTGGTTGATAATTAATTACCATGATTATTAAATAATTCTAAGTGATGTTGGGATGTTCGTGGTCTGCTCACAGTGTACGCAGATGCTCTTGGCAGCCTCGCTATGAGGAGGCATCGGGAGTGTTGCCGTGTTTCCCTGTCCTCATTCAGGGCTCACATCAGTGCCTAATGGGCAGGTGCTCTTGGAGGCGCTGAGCTGGCCTCACACTGCACTCTGCCACATGGCCCATCTCTGCTCTTTGGCCCTCCGTCAGCCCACTTCCACCTGCCCGGTCACTCCTGGTGCCCCCCATAGGGATCTGCTGGCCATGGACAAGTTCAGGGGCTCGTATTCGATACTCTGAGAATGGGGCAGGTCTAGTTGTGATGCTATCCTCTGCCATTGGCTTCTGACTCTCTAGACTCCGGCTTACCTGGGTTCTTACTCACCCATGGCTGTGTTGCAATCCTAGGACCACTTGGATGGTGATGAATTGTTGGGCCACACACCCCAGGACAAGTAGGTCATATGCACTCAGCGCTCAATCTGTGGAGTGAATGGATGGGCCGGATGCCAGGAGGACGCTGTCTCCGGAGATCAGCTCACCTTCCAGCTCTGCTCTGTCTCCTGCCCGTAGAAGGCCCTTTCCCTTCCCTGAAGACACACTCGCTTTCGTGGGGCAGACCCTCCACGGCTGCCCTCCAGACCTGGGTCCGCCTGTCTGCTTCTCCCTGGGCCAGGGCCTTTCTGTCACTCAGCAAGACCGTATTGGGCACACAAGTGATAATTGTATGAAACATTCAGTTTTCTCCGATCATGGGGCTCATATTTAAAATGTGAATGGCATCTCGGAGAATATGAACCATGTGCTATTTATGAAAATGCCTCATTCAGCAACGCAAGTCAGCAGACTCTTGACTTGGAAACCAGGTTTCCTGTGAGATGGAGGTTTTTAGAGAAAAGAAAGAGCTGAATTAAAAAATTATAATTCAAACCCACATCATATAAATTGTTCCTCACCCAATCAATCTTGGCATCACAATACTTTTTTTTTTTAAAGGGTAACATGGTTTCCTTGAACTCTGAGTATATTAGATATAAGTTATAAATGTGGATGCATCTAGGTTTATGTACTAATGTTTATTATAAATTGGGCAATTTCTCAGGGGATGAACAACATAAATTAATCTTGTAGGTTTTGATGTCTTGGAGTAAAAAAAATGAAATGAACAGTAACTCATTGATATTTAGAAAATAGTAGACATATCCTGCAGTTTATTTTTTCTCCTGCTGAAAACATTTGGGATTTGAACAACTATTTCTTTTAAAGTACAGACAAAAAAGATTGTACTTCTGACAAGAAGGCTCCCTGGAGTCCGAGCCTCGTGTGGAGGAAATGAGTCTCGCCGAAGCCGGAACACCTTCCTGCAGGCTCTCCAGTGGCCGTCTGGGTCGGTGACCCTCGGCTGCCTAACACTCAAGCTCCTTCCTTTCCTGGGAAAGGCATTTCAGCCTCGGTGGGGGCATCTGCCACCTTCCCCTCAAGGACTGCTGCCCGGATCTTGCCCAGATTAGTGGCATCTTGGGTGAATAACGGCCCGACCCCCACCTGCCATCCCCCATGGTGGCCGGGACCAGCACCCTCGGGGCTTGGTATAGCACCCAGGTACCCACCTAATGTGGGTGTGCACCCACACAGTACAGAAGCCCAGCCATGGAAGACACCTCCTGATTGATGGTTTATCATACCCACTTGTACCAACATTGTTGTTTTTTGGTTTTATTTTTGTTGTTGTTTTTTTAGGCAACTGTCTTCGAAACTGAAATGATGAGAGGACAGCGATTAGTCTGCTTATTTTGGCCATTTCCAAGATGAACTGAGTCAGTTTCCTGCTCCAGTGGTTTACGGGAGCCATTTAGATTGTGCAGATGATCACAGTACTGCATCACATCGATTGCTCCAAATAAATATAAATACAGCCGAAAGCAGCCTGCCCCCAAATAGCAATAAGAGAGACAAGATGGAGCAGCCTAGAGTTGCTTGAGATACAAAAATCAATAGGCTACTTCAGAGTCTAAGAAGAAATATTTGATTTGTCAAGTTTACTTATTTGTATTTATATTTAAAATTGAATGAAAGACTGATTGCTCATCTTCACTCTGTGGATTTCGAGCAAAAGCCAAGAGTTTTCCTTATGTGTTTAAAATAAGCTAGCCAATTCATTAATGGCCTTCAAAGTTTCAGTGTAAGTAGTTCTTAATGATTATGGTTGATCACTGTGGTGAAAATGTATTGAGTAGAGGAGATAAATGTACAGTGTAAATATAATGGCTGGCTTCAATTCGTTCCAAGAAGAAATAAGAAAAAACCTGCCCCTGTAACTGTGAGAAGCGGCCACTGCTGGAGTCACTGAGGACAAGGTGACACGGTAGAGTCGTTTCCAGGGAGGAACAGGGAAACACTCCCGTGGTGGCTGGCAGCCAGGGATACCTGTCTCCCGGATGTGTGACCTCAGAGTCCTTGTCACGAGGCAGTTTCATTTCTGCATCAGGCAGGCTGTGTGGATGGTCCCGAGCACGACGCCCTGGGTTTCAGTGCCTTCAGGGTGGTCTGGACGGCGGGCCTGGAGCACACCTGGCTTGCTCCCATTGCTGTGTTTCAGTGACCCAGGACTCCAGCCCCAGCGGGGTAGCTCCACCTCTGGGAGCACTGGGCGCCCTCCGTCCAGACGTTCCATGCCTGGTCTCCCGCTCCCTGACTGGTGAGGCTGCCTGCCCACCACAAGTGTCCACACCTGGGCAAATGCTAGTGCAACACAGACGGCTCTGCTTTCCTTGCCTCCCGAGGAGCCAAAAGGACAAGAGGACGGTTTCAATCATCCGGGAAGTCTCAGCCTGTGAATGGGCAGTGAGCCTGGGTTCTGGAAGGAGGGGCCCTAGGGCTGCCACCTGCTGTCCTTGATGGGAGGGGCCTCCTGGTAGAGGCACCTGTACGTGGGTTACAGATGTTGCTAATACAACATCAAGAAGAAGCAATTGGGTGGTGACATCTGGAACCCAGGGGCGGGTGCTGGTGAAGGTGGGGAGGACAGAGGGTCCCAGAGGGAGGACAGAGGGTCTGGGGGAGGGGGGAGAAGTACAGACGGACCCACAGAAGGAGGACAAAGGGTCACAGAGAGCACCATGGTCTCTCTTCTGCAAGCTCCCTCAGGAGTCCTGTGCTCTGACACCCCGATGGCAGGTGCCCTGTGCAAGCCTGCAGGAAGCATCTGTTGCAAGAAGACTGCATTTCGTGCCCTTGTGTCATGCGTGGAGGAGTGCCAGGGGCTGCACATACACGCCTGCAGGGTCAGAGGTCGCTGCCACACTCAGGGACCCGGAGCTGCGGCCATCATCAGCACAGATGTGTTCCTGAGCAAACACCTTTTGATCCCTGTGCCTCTGGAATGTGAGGGACTCAAGAGTTACATGTGCAAGTGCAGGGTGCCAGGCAGTCACACGCCAAAATGCAGAGTGCTGGGCCCCAGAGGGAAAGGTGTTCATGACACCTCCTTCCTGTGCAGGCTCTGGAAGGCTTCTAGCATGCTTCTGGGGTGGGGTGGGGCACAGGAGAAGCGGGTTACTATTAGGGGCCCTTTCACAGGGTATGGAGGCAGCCTGGAATGTTCTGGAAAGGTGCATGACTGGGCAGGCCCCTTCCCTGCAAACACCTGCTCCAGGGGCTTCTGCTGTCTCTCACAAAAGCACCGTCCACACCAGGGGACCCTGCGCAGAGCCTCCCCGGAGGCCGCCGCCGCCCCGGGAAATTCCTGCAAGCGCCAGAGCGCAGTGTGCGCGGGCAGGGGCAGGGAGGGCGCCGACCAGGCGGGCATGAAGTCCTAAGGAGCCACCGCTGGAGCCGCCCCCTGGCCTGTCCTGGTCGCACCGCCCGGGCTGCTCAGGGACGGCGTGAGCACCCGCCACCCCGACTGCGCCTCACAAAGAGATGTGCGCTCATTCCTTGAGCTACCTCCGCAAAACAAGGCGCATCTGCGAAGGGCGAGGTGCGCGGAGGGCTCGCCCGGGGGGGCGGGGGGCGGCGCCTCCTGCGGGGCAGGGGCAGGGGCCGGGGCCGGGGCCGGGGCCGGGGCCGGGGCCGGGCAGCCGCGCACCTGCAGCGTCCGTAATGGGCTCTAGTAAGGCTCTATTACCCGCCGCCCGCCCATTGGCCCGCGCGCCCTCCAAATTAGCCACAAAGAATCCGGCCTGTCAATATTAATTCCACCGCAGAGACTACTTGTTATGGGAGAACAAAGGTGTTCTGGCTTGGGCAGAACAACTTAACTCCTTGTCTCATAAAATTTAAGCTGCTATTGATCGCCGCCTTCCATTGTGCGGAGGATTAAAGGTGCGCGCACAGGCAGGAGCGCACGCGCAGGAGCGCACCCGCGCCCAGGGTGGGGGGTGGCCCGCGCCCCGCGCCCCCATCACTCAGCCGCGCTCGGCCCTCCTCCCTGCGCACCCAGAACCATTCAGCAACATGAAGCAAATTAAATCAATGAATTCATCCTAGCAGATGGCCACTTTAACACTCAGTTAGCCTTTAGATAATTGAGCGTTGACTCCGGAATCATAAAATGGATGGCTCGTTTGTACATTTTACTGAAATAGATCGCCGAGGTTAAATAAATGAAATCCCATTTGTCAGGCGGTAATAAATGGTCTCCCCTTCTGCAAACAGCTCTGTTTGGCCTAATAAATACAGGGACGTTACAGCTCCTCCCTTGATAGGGTTACAGCTTAATGAAATGGTCTTCCCTCTGCTTGTTCTTGCCTCCTCCTGCATGGTGTGATAAGTAGCAAACCAACGAAGCTTGTAATTACAATCTTACAGAAACCCGGCCAATCTGTATATAAATCTCACCCTCCAATTACAAGATGTAATAATTTTGCAGTCAAGCTGGTAATGAGGTCTAATACTCATGCCTGCGATAATCCCCCCTGGATGCTGACTCTATCAGATGTTAGCTTTGTAATTATACTGGCAGAAAATCATTATTTCATGTTCAGCAGAAAAATGAGGTTGGTGGGAAGTTAATTTTCTCTATGCTCTGTGAAGCATAGACAAAATTTTAATGATTTAATCATTATGGTTATCCCTTTTGCAATTGACCCACGTTACTTGTGTAGAAACATTGGCACATTTAAAAGTCCCTGTTACCCGATAAAGCTTGCCAGGTATGCAGCTTTTAATGTAAGAATAACTGTATACAATTAAACTATTACCCTGCTGATAGGGAAAATTCATTTTATTTTTAGTTTTCATTATTTGCGGGTATGATTCATGCAAATGTTTATGTCATGACCAACTGTAATAAATGGCTATTTTTTAAAAAAAATTGAATTATGCTTTCCTGATTATGTCAATTCCTCAAAATATCATTAAGCAATGCAAGTGGTTGATTTCTGTGGGTTCAGCCTGCGAAGTTATGGCTACCTTGTTTTGCATAAGAAGTGAGGACAAAAAGTGGGGAGGGTGGTTTGTCCACATCCCATTTTGAAAACATGACTTCTCGACTATAAGCTTTAATATTTCTAAGGTTGGATGGTGCAAGTGTCTAAAATGATGCACTTCTGAATATAGTTAAAATAATTTACTTCTCACAGTACTTTCATTCCACATTTTTGGTAACTCTTTGGTGACGTGGGAAAGCACACACACACACACACACACACACACACGGCATTTCAAGCCACTTACAGGCTAAAGGAGACTAAGGTTATTAGCGTCACACTCTCCTGGAAGTGCAATTCAGTGGTAGACTTTTGAAAACATAAAGAGTTCTTTCTTCCAGCTGCTATATTTTGTGGTAAAATTAGTTTCATTCTGAAACTCCTAAAAACATCAGAACAATGTTTCTGCCTGCCCAGTCAATGACTGTCAGTGGCTTTGCCCCCGCACTTACATCTAGGCCCACCTGCTCGGGGTGTTGGCAGTCCCACACACAGGTGGACTGATTGTTCTAGTGAGTAAAGCAAGCGCGCTCAGGATAGGATCGTGTTCCTGGTTCTAGGTTTGCCTTTTGCCCCATCCACCCTGCTCGGTGATTTTTATTTCTTCTGAGTCAGACTTGGCCCAGCTGCCTTCCTGGGACCACCAGCTGCCTGAGCTGGGCTCCTGGGGATGAAGGAGCAAGCATGGGTTAGCCACACAAAGGAGGGGAGGTTCAGGAGGTAAACCAAGGTGACTGTGGGGGGGAGGACAATCCCCAATTAGTAGATAAGCCTTTGCTAAACCTTGTCCATACAGAGCGATTGGCAAATAAAATTTTACACACATTATAATTATAATTTCCAGCCAGATGTGTGTGAATAAGTCAATCATGGAACTTGGTTTCTTCCTTTGCAAAAAGCAGTCACAACTCTTGGAACATCAAGATAATTGAAAAATTGGCCTTTTTAGGGTACAAGCCAGAGTGATACTTCTGAATGACCCTGTGTCGGTTACTTGCATCAGGACTGCCGAGTGTCCTGTGAAATGCAAAGGGGTGCTTGTACCAGGATGGGGCTATGGCAGTGGAGGTGTGGAGCTGTGGAGTGACACTGTGAGATGGTGGAAGCGTGTCTGGGTTCCTGCTGCTGTTAGATTCTCCCCCAGGGGACAAGGAATGGGAGGACATCAGTATCTGCTGTGCTGGAGTGTGACTTTTTGGTGGGCAGGGGTCTCAGGGTTCTCTGGGAGGGCTGCATGAGCTGACGCTTCCTGAGGGTGTCTGGAGGTGGACACCTATTTGGAGAGGTCCAATGTGGCTGCACACTTCAGTGCAGTGGCCTTGAGTCCCCTGCTTCTGCTGACCCCCCACTTCCTTCCCCACACCCCTGCTTCCTGAATGGCATTCCTACAATCTTGGGGGAGCTTTAGGGAGAGCAGGACAAAGTTCTTTCCCACCTGCCCTCTGTGTTGAACAATCTCACACTAATCTTGCTTCTCTGACCACTTCTACTTTTGTAGAAAGATGACCACATGGTCTGGGCAGAACGCTGGGTCCACATCCATCCCATCACAGGTGAACTGGAGCTCGCAGCCTGTTGGGGGCCACTGCACCATGCCTTCCAGGAGAACTCTGCTGGCTGGGGGAGTGGTAGCCATGTCGCCTGCCGTTCCCAGTGGGGCAGGGTGGTGGCAAATCCTTTTCTCAGAAAATTTCCCTCTAAATCCTCGGAATCTCTCATTTCTCAAAGTACAACTTTCCTTCTGTTTCCTTCTTGAGATAAATAAGGTCTGGTAATTTTTTAGCCTTTTCAAGATGGTAGTGGTTAACAGATCATAGTCTGGTTGGAGGGATGGGGTCAGAAGGTCATCCACACTGCAGGTGCTCAGCGTGGGACTTTGGCTCTCATCTAAGAGCGAACGTATGTATGGATGTATCTATAATCTATCTATCCTCCATCCATCCATCCATCCATCCATACATACATATGTACACCCATTTGTCCATCTGTCCATCCATCCATCCACCTAACCATCCATCATCCATCCATCCATCCATTCATCCATCCATCCATCTATCCATCTATCATCATCATCTTTTGGTTTTGTTTCCCTGAAAAGCCTGTCTAACACAGAGTTCAAAACCCCATATTTATTTTTGTGAAGAGGACAGGAGTTAAGCTTCAGAATAACTGAATATTCTACAAAATGAGGACCTTTTCCCTCATTGACAAACTTTTGTGGCTAAAGCACAAAAAGAGATTAGAGAAGCATGCTAGAGTCACGTGGCAGCATGTCCATTAAGCTGACCAGGAGGGAGTTTCTCTGGCTTCTCCACCCATAGTCTCCAAGCCCTGGTCTGTGGCAGGGAATCATCAACCCCAAGAGTGGCTCTCTGGCTTAAAAAAAAAGGCAATTTAGTGTTTGTTTTTTTTAAAGATATTATTTATTTATTCATGAGAGACACAGAGAGAGAGAGGCAGAGACACAGGCAGGGGGAGAAGCAGGCTTCATGCAGGAAGCCTGACATGGGACTTGATCCCAGGTCTCCAGGATCACTACCTGGACTGAAGGCGGAGCTAAACCGCTGAGCCACCTGGGCTGCCCGATTTAGTGGGTTTTAACACAAATCTTTTACTTACACTTGCATATTGTTTTATTTTTTTGGTTTCTGTAAACTCCTTCAAATCTTTTGTGGAGGCAAGTAGGCTATATGTGTACATATCAGTAAAAAGGAAATACCAATCGTATCTAAAAATGAGATGTTTGGGTGACCATGGAAGGCTGGGGTCAGATGCCCAGCGTTGACGTTTGAGGTCACAGAGGGCACCTGCTGCGGTGTCTGTCTCTCATGGTGTACCCGTTGGTGCCTCAGCGAGATGCTATGTGCATTTTCCCTGAGAAGGTCTAGCCTGTAGTTAATTATAAGCAGAAGTCAAGAAGGCAGTCCATCTGGGTTTGAGTTCTGACTGGACATTTATTGTGAGATCAGAGACTAAGCACAATAGTCTCTCTTAACTGATTGTGCTTATCTAGGGAGCTCTTATGAGGTGGTGACTGCACAATGACTGGAGAATAGTAACTTCTTAGAAAATGTTAGCCATGCTTTAACCCTACTCATGAATTACATGGTCACACATTTACCAGTAGGAGAGAGTGTTCTGGAAGCATGCTGTTTGTCAGCCACACCCTTTCAGAGGTGAACTGTGTGGTGCAGGGGCCACTGAATGGACATACTCTCTCCTCTACCAGTCGGGCACCAGACCTGGAGGTACACCCTACAGGTAGTGTCACTTCCTCTACTACTAACATGTCCCTATGTCCTTTGCTTCTGTGTGTAGGAAGCAAGAGGAAAGTCAGGCAAAATTTTCATTAACTGCAAAATGTTTTTCTTTCTATTTGTTATAAGAGAGCAAAGATTTTCCTAAATTTTGGAAAAATTGAAGACATGCTTATCGCTTTTCTTTTCCTTACCATCTTAACTGTTTGTCCCCACTTTTCCATCCAGGCATCTCCTGTGTGGGGCCAAGGAAGAGTGAAGAGCCCAGCTCCTTCTTGTCCACTGATGGCAGTGCACATTCCTTACACCCACCAGGACCAGAGAGCCCCCTCCCGGCCCCATCAGTACATTTAGTGGGTGAACTTGCAACTGAAAGAAGCTACAGTCACCAGAAGCCAGAGAAGGCCTTCCCTATGAACTCAGTTTCCAGAACTGTGATCCCGAACTAGATGTTGCCAGCAGAAATGCTCAGCTCTCCATCTGAATGAGGGGGGTTCTTAAGGATTCAGATTTGTGAGTAGGAAAGACAGGGGTCTCTCTCTTCCATGTGCTGACCAGTGACTTGGGGACAGTAGTGAGCTCCTAGAGGCTCAGCACCCCTCTCTGAATACAGAGCTAACAGCTGCTTCCCATAGCACCCGTGATGGAGGAGTGGTAGGCAAGGAGGCCGGCTTGTGGGGTGAGTCAGTGAAGACACAGGCTTGGAGAGAAACCAGGGCTCCACCATCCTTGAGGCCCCCTTCAATAGAGTGTTCTTCACACACACACACACACATGTGCACACAGGCACACAGACATAGGCACATACACGCACGCCAGCATGCCTGTAAAAGCAATGCAGGTCTTCTGGAATAGAAAATGGAACATTGTCCAAATCCTCCCAGTTACTGGGAGAGGCCAGGATTCTGTCATTGAGACTTGGCAAAACTCATCTCCGTGTCCCATTCTGCTCCAGGTTCCAGACATTGGATGCCCACTCCCCATCTGTCCCTGATCGTGTCCCCTGTTGTGTCCCCTGACAGGGCAACCCCACACCCTCTGACAAAGAACAGCCTGCCACCTTCTCCTGATTTTTCCCACGTGTAGCTCTGTGTGCCTGTCCAACGAGAGTTTGCAGACCCACCATGGGGGGAAGGGAAAGGGTTTGCAGACCCGCCATGGGGGGAAGGGCAGGGAGCTCTGGATGCCATTCACATGCTTGTGCTGGACACTGACTGCCACCTAAATGCACATGTCCTTTCAGAATACTAATGACCAATACCAATTTCCAAAATGTTTTTCCTATAAATGTATGGGGAAAGATCCTGTGGTTTGTAAACGACAACTTACAATTCTCCCTTTATATATGGGTGTTGGTTGGTTTCCCACTAAAGCAAAGGAGCCCAGGATGAAGAATCCAGTGTCACAGTCTGGGGCTCAGGATGCTCCATATCACCTCTGTGGTAAACACAGGCCCGTTTCCTAAATTCCTAGACATAAAAAAATTGTATCACATGAAGTGGCAAATTTTTTAAATAACCAAATCTCTCATTAGATGAAGGGCTACCACCCTATAAGTCTGATAATTCTTTCATTTGTTTGTAAAACCTTTCTTATTTGGGTACTAAAACATGATAAGATACCCCATGAACAGATGACTATCTTTCTACATTTCCTGTTTTCTTTTTAAGTCGCAAATAGTTATTAAAGCTCTGTATCAGAATTATACTTTTGATTCCTAATATATGCCAAAATACATTTTATCAAGTATTTATAGTAAAGTCATGCATAAAGTATATAACCTCAAGAACATGAGCTATGAATTTGTACTGCTCTGGACTCCGTTTGGCAAGTTAAGGGATTAGGAATGAAATTTAAGAAGAAGCCAAAGGGTACATTTATTTATGATAAATATTTTAGGCATCTGTCATAAAATGTGGCCAACGCTGTCTGCACTTTGATGACTGATTTCCATGTTTTATCTCTCTCTACACCCTAAGTTCTTCTTATACACTTTCACAGATAACTGCTGTGATTTTTCTTGCCCTGAAATTTCTGAAGTTATTTTTGAGGAACTCTTTTGTGGTAGTGGAATCTGGGGGGAAGGGTTGAGGAGCCCCTGTCCTCAGCCAAGGTCTCCCTAATGTGAAGCCATAGAAGGTCCAGATATCTCACAGCAGATCCCAATGATGGGCTGACCCAGGCACTTGGATGGTGGTCTGTTGTGCCCTCTCCCTCTTGTTGTGATAAGGAATAGTCCTCTTCTTTCAATGCCCCTGCCCTAGAGGCATTCAGTTCCACATTGATTTCATGCCTCAGCTTTACTTAACTTTTATAAGATACATTTCAAGATAAAACACTTTATTTCTCATTCAGAAATAAGTATTTATTAACACCCATTTATAGTCTTATTTTAGCAGATTGCTTTTCTTCTCTCAGAGGAGAGCATTTGCATTTTGGATTAGAGGGAGATTTTGACAAATCTGAAGTCCTTTTAATCATAATAAAGCATGTTGGAATGGTGTTGAACATGTGTATAAAAAATGCATGTATTTGCATTGGCAGGAAGTCCTCCAGAAAATGCCAAGAATTTCCAGGCACCTTTCAGATTCTCTAGATAATAAGTGATCACTTTTCAGTTTTCATAAGCACGCTGGATTGCCTTCACTCACTCCATGGCAAGAAATACAGTTAATGAAGTGTTGTGTCATGCTCCCAGAGTCCCTGCTCATTATACCGACACCTGAGATGTTGTTAGATAACCCCAGAATGATAGGTTATTTTGGGGACAGGGGTATTATTTCTTCTACATCCAATGAAAACAATCATAAACTTTTTCAGAATAAGGAATAAAAACACATTCTACTTTTAAATAGAAAGAGGTCATGAAATAATGAAAGAGATCCAGTAAAACCCATGGGCTATGATATTTGCTAGCGACAGATTCTTTTAGCATCCTTCATCTGAGAATGTCTTTGTTTCCCCTCCTTTCTGAAGGCAGTTCCACCTGGCAGAGAATTCCGTTAGCACTTCCCTTCCACTGCTTGACGGGATGTGGTGCCACTTCCTTCTGGCCACGATGGTGCAAGGTGGAAAATCTGCAGTCTTTCCAACTGGCGATCCCTGTCGGTAATGAGCCATTTCTCTTGCTTTCACAATTTGTTCTTTGATTTTAGTTTCCACAAATTTACTTATGAATGCATGTGTGGTTATAGTTGTTTGGTTTTGATTAATCTCATTTGAGGTTTCCTTGTCTTGTGTGTGGAAGTTTGTGTTTTTCACTCAGTTTGCAGTGTTTTCAGCCATGATTATTCAAACACTCCCACAGCCTCACCATTCCCTGCAGACTTCAGGGATGGGATGTGGGCCCTCTGCTGTTCCCAAGGTCCATGGGGCTCTCCTCCTACTGTATCTTCACTCTGCTACTGGGCTGTCCAGGGTATTTCTTTTTTATGATTTCCATTTGGTAATTCTTTTTTACAACTTCTATTTCTTGGTTACAACTTTTTTTCACTTGTTTCAAGGCAGTTTATAACTAATATTGAAGGATTTTTATGACAGCTCCATTAAAATCCTTGTTGGATAATGTCACCATCTGATTCAAGTCAGTCTTATCAATAGCCAATCATCTATTTTCAGCCCAGTTGTGGCCATTGGACTGTACTGTGGCCACTATTATACCCTGGACACTCTACCTGTCATGTCAGGAGACACTGGCCCTATTGCAACTGCCATGTTTAGGGGCAGCATGTGGGTCAGGCTTCCTTCTGTGGAGCTATCTGGTGGCCTTGGTATAGCCAGTGTGGCTGGGTGCCCATGGCCCCTGCTGGTCACCCAAGAGAGCAGGAGAGGTTCCCACAGGGCCCCACATCTCTCGTTGGTGAAGAGGAGCCCCAGGTCTAGGCATACAGAGACACTTCAAGGCTGGGCACTTGTCATGGTGGGATTCCTACAAGTGTCCCTGGATACTTCCAGATCTCTGAGCAGGGAGGGGTCTTCAGCCCCAGTTCAATATGGAGGGACATGAAGATGGACGAGATTGTGTGATGAGAAGTAGAGGGAGACTGTGTTCCTAAGCAGGAAAATCATTGCTGGGAAGGGATCTGGGTGAACAAATTGGGGGAGACTGGCGGCTGTGATGTTTCCTCTGAGGATGGCATGACTAGAGGTTGTTAATAGGGCAGCAGGTGCCACAAGACAGACACGCTGACTCCACACTATTCTCCCTGTATCCTCTGTTGGTGTGAATTAGCCAGAAAACCATCGATGTAGGAGAGTAACATTTTAACGAGTCTGTATGTTTTCTTTAGTACAGATTTAACAAAAAACTGAAATCAAATTAAACCATTGTTGTGGTATTCTCACTTTTTAAGTTAGCAAAATGCCTAGAGGTGCTGAGGACATATTAGGCAAAGTAACTTTATTAATCTTCAGGCATAAAATGCATGAAACACATGCTGGTCAGTGCCCCAGGGTTGCCAGCAGAGTTGTGCCTGTGGTGGACGGCATCCCCGTGCTCCATCTCTGGTCGCCCAGGTTGGGCACAGTCCTTATGGAATAAGCTAGGCCGGGGTCTGAGTGTCCTCCTGCTCACAGGGGAAGCACAGAAGGTGGACTGCACCTTCCAGAAGTGGATATGACTCTCCAGCAGGACTGAGAGCCCTTGGTTTTGGGGAGGGCACACTGGAGGTTGGGGAGAGAAGCTGCCACAGGTGTGGGGACCCCCAGTGGGCCATGTGAAACCACAGCAGGCTTTGGGTTGGGGGACTATATCCTGATTTTCCAGGAAACGCTAAAGGCGAAGATCAGTGACTTTGTTTTTTTAGAACAGTTTTAGATTTACAGAAAAGCCAGCAGAAAGCAGAGACCTTACATGCCCTCATCCATCCCCTCCCACCCCAAGAAGCATTCCCCTACTATCAACGTCCTGTGTTAGTGTGGTGCGGCAGCTACAATTCATGAATGGATATTGTTACATTATTATTATTACTGTTTAATTTAATTTATTATGGAGAGAGGGAGAGACAAAGAGTGAGGGGAGGGGCAGAGAGAGAGGAAGAGAATCGTCAGCAGAACCCCTGCTGCATGTGGTGCCTGACCCTGGGCTCGATCCCACAACCCTGAGATCATGATCTGAGCTGAAACCAAGAGTCAGACACACCACCCAGGCACGCCTTGCTACATTACTATTAACTGAATTCCATTGGTGTTACTCTGGGAGTCATATATTCTATGGGTTTGGACAAATGGGCAATAACATATATCCACCATTGTAGTAAAATGCAGAGTACTCTCACCGCCCTAAAAATCCTCTGAGCTCTATTTAGTGCTCGCTTCCTCTTGAGCTATAGCGACCACTGAGCATTTTGCTATCTTCACAGTTTTGCATTTTCCAGAATGTCGTAGGGTTGGAGCATTTCAAACTGGCTTCTCTCAGTGAGGGATGGACATTTGTGTTTCCCCCATGTCTTTTTGTGACTTGATAGCTCAGTCTTTTTTAGCTCTGAATAATATCCCATTGTTCGGATGGACCACAGTTTATCCATGCATCTGCCCTCATCAACTGTTTTGGGGGAGAAGCATCAAGGTTAAGATAAATTGTGCATTTTTAAGGGAAGACGCTTTGGGTTGGTGGAGTTTTACTTCTACAGGCCTCAGTTTTTCAAAGGTGTAATCCAACGGTGCAGAAAAGTCAGAAACAAAAAGGACTAAACATTTATTAACTGCATCTGGGTTTACTGGGTAGTATGTATTGCCTTGCTGGTTGGGTCACCTCACACTTTAAACAAGCAAGCCCTGTGGGGCTTGGTGAGAGCACACCCAGTTATCCCATGAGGACTGGCAGCAGGAAGAACCAGGGTCTAAGTCCCAGAAATGTGGAAATCCCAAGACATTTGCATCACTCACAGCATGACTTTATACTTTTCATCTTCAGTTCTTACCTTTTTACATATTAACTTTACATTGTCTTACAACCAAGTTTGCACATTATCTTGAAAGATGTCGGGTGAACACAGTTTCACTTGTTATACAAGCGGTGATAACGCTGCTCCTGTGATGACGCTGTGTGTAATGACACAGGTGTATCAGGCTCTGTCGCTCCTGAAGCAAAACATGCAGCTCTCCATTAGAGGCAGGATTTTGGGGAGGAATATTGTTATTTTAAAAGCGTAATAACTTGAACATAGACCTGACAACCCCCCCACCCCCAATTTCCACCATCACTGCAGAGGTCACATTACTTTCATACCCCAAAAAAGTGAATGGACATTCACCCTTGGAATGAAGCCAGGGTATCCTGCAAAGGGACATGGGTGCAGCATTCGGGAGGGCAGCACAGATGCACCTGCGGGACAGGCAGGCCCTGCTGGCAACCACATAGACATTGTCACCAGAGCGGCTGGCGCCGGCACCACACAAGACTCCCGTACAGAAACTTCAGTCACACTTGGAAAGTTTGGCAGATGGTGTCTTGTCTCATTTAATTTTTTTCCTCCAATTTTTCCCCCTGAAACTCCAGCTCCAGGCCCTTGACCCCCCAGTTCGATACCTTTTTTGTTAATAGATCTAATCAGCAGCGTGTTAAACAAGAGAGGCCCTTTATGTGTGTGGTGTTAGGACAAGCGGAGTGCCGCTGTAGATCACTAGAATAAACAACGCGGACCCATTCAATTACAATGTGGGGGCCCGGCCTTTATCTGCCTGTGACATCACTTCAATCAAAATGTAAAATAATACAATCCAATAGTTGGGAGCAGTACAGATAGGACACACACGGCTGCACTTAGTCATTTAATAAAGAGAAGAGGAAGGGGGCCCTCCTTGTGACAGCGGCGCGGCCCCAGTTCCCAAACTCCATTACCTGCTGTAATCGTATTCACAGGGACCGGGTGCAGGAAATTGTCTATTACTTTTTATTAGTGGAAGCTGTTATGTAGGATACAGCCTGCTGCACTGTTTTTTCCCTTTGTTCGTTTAATTAACAAAAGCATGAAATCTCCCTATTGGCAGCTTCTATTGCTTTACCCTCCAAGCGGGGATTTTATTCATTTTCTTTGTCTCCTTTGAAATTTTTTTTTTTTACAGTGATGTTTTTCAAGACTCACAAATCATCATGAGAAGAAAAACATAATTCAAGGACAAACCCGCCGTCTCTGAGCTGGGTGGGCGGCTGGGACGACCAGGGGGTCTCCACGTTCACGGCGCCTGGGTGTGAAATGTCCCTTCCTCTTGTGGGGCTTCTGGGGTGAGCGTCACCTGCTCTGTGGGCCTGATGAAAACAACCACACTGCTCTGTGCTCTCTCCGTGGGCCAAGATCCGCGGAAGGGGCAAGGAGCCCAGGTCTTAGGAGGACGACGGGAGCGTGTCCGTCGGCAAGCACGTTCCCTGACCCTGGCCGTTTGGATGCGGGCCTGGCTCTTCCACAGCCCATTGCAGTTAATCAATGAGTTCACTGCTTTTCCTTGAACTGTGTTTAGTTTATAGCAATCAATCATTTTTAAAAGGAAATAATCGTTATCCTTCAATGTTTTTGACCATTCTGTGCACCAGGCAGATCCATCAAACAAAAACTGGCTTGCATGAGCTCCAAAAGGAGGCGTGTTGCGCAGGGTCCTTTTGGGAGACAGCCTGCAGGCACCTGGGTGCTTCCCCACCTCTTTTGCAGGACTGTGAACCTGCAGCCTCGGGCCGCAGGGATCCGGGTCTCCTCAGCGGGAGTGGTAGATGCCGCGCCCTGACCCCAGCCTCATGAAGAACACGGTGTAGTTGGGAAGGTAGCATTGTCACAGGAGAGAAAGAGCGACGCACTCCCATTGGAGCCAGGAGCAGAGCAAGAACACGCGAAAGCCCATCAGAAAATGGGGTCCAGCCTCAGGAGGTTCAGCGGGGATCCTCACCTGCCGCTGAATCTCAGGCAAAGTTCCACATGAAGACAAGAGACCCTTCTAGAGCGGGCTTGGGCTCACCCAGGCAAGACCCTCCCAGAGGAGCAGCCCAAGTGTCCCCACCTCATGCAGGAGCAGAAGCTGGGCCGTCGTTGGGAGGAGCTTAGGCTGTGTGTCCTAGGCCACCTCTAGGGCAGGGACACCCAGACCCCATGCCAACGGAGGGGCCTGCAAGGAAAGTGCTGGCCAATGCCGGACGTCCCATGCGCCAGAGATTACAAGTCTCTGTGTGGCCCGGGGGCCCAGGACTCATTTCTGAGGTGGTTTTGAGGAGGACTAGAGGCACAACTAGAGGTTTTGGGGTGGATTTGAACACGAACTCTTCCCGGAAAACTCTAAGGATGGGTGGCCATCCAGGAAGCCCACACTGTGCTGGAGGCACAACTGTGGGGGCTGCATCTCTGCAGTTTGGTGGAGCATGGCCACGAGAGTGTCTCAAGGGCGAGTGGAAGGAGCAGCAGGTCATGGGCTTGAGCCCTCTTGGTGAGTGTGCAGGGTGACGATCAGAACGTCCCTAGTGACCCCACCCCATATCCGTGCCCTTCTGCAGGGGACTTAGCATCTCCCCATGAAGTGGTGGCAGTGCTCTTCCCGCCACCTGGATCTCCGAGGGCCCTGCTGCCACTGGTGGTTTTGGCCAACATGGCAGCAGTGACGACACTTCCCAGAAAGTCCTGAGCCCAGGACTTCGGCCATGATGGTGGGACCCCGAAAACACCCCAGCTCACAGCCACCTGGGCACCAGGGTGATGAGACTAACCTGGGCCCAATGGCCGCAGCCAACCTGTGGCCAGTGGCCGAGCCTAGCCCTGGTGCACATCTGCTTAAAAGATGGACTAGGCTGCCCCTCTCAACAGTCGGACATCCTAGTGCCTGGAGGTCTGCAGCACTGGGTGCCCTCCCTCCTCGGCCGCAGAGCCCTGCACCAGCCCCTCCATGAGGGCTCCCTTACGGGGTCCTCACTGCAGACCCCACCACTGCAGGCCCCAGTCTCGGCCTGCAAGGAGGCTGTGTCCATCCCAGAACCAGCAAACCCTGTTGTCCTCACAGCAGCTGGAAGTGCCCCTCCTCCCCACTGCCCATGCTCCTCCTGGACCTGCCAGCTGGTCCTCTGTACTGGCCTGGCCCTGCAGTCTTTCTACCCCTCAGCAGCCAGAGTGACCTGTTAGAACACAGGGGGGGTCCAGGGAAGACCCCTGCCCTTCAGAGGGAGCCAGCAACCTCATTCTGGTCCTGCAGGATCCTTGCTGCTGGTGGACCAGGCCCTGCACACTCCCACCTCAAGGCCTTCCTCCCGCCTCCACTGGAGCTCTTCTCCTGATGCCCTGCTCCTGCTCCCCCTGTCTGCTCAATGTCACCCCTTAGTCAGTACCCCTGAGGCCCCTCTGCACCCTGAAGCCCCTCACCGTGCTGGGATCCCCCTGGGCCCCATCCCTCACTGCACGGCCTACTGATCCATTTCTCAGATTCTTCTCTCCTCTCCATCCAATGCTGTGTATGTCTGGGACTTGGGCCCGTTTTTCCATCTGGTGTCTGTTCTCCAGAACCACAAACGTGCCCTGGAAATTGCAGCGGCTGCTTTACTGAGGGTTTGTTGGAGGAGTGGACCGAAGCTGTCCCCGACCAGGCTCCCCTCGCTGCTTCCCACGATAAATACTTAGGGGATGTTATCATCACATTAGGGCCAGCACTCTGTGGGCTGTTTGTGTGAATGTTCACACGTACATCTTCAGGCTCACATTCTACCCTGAGGGCTTAACTTTGTTTTTCCAAAAAAGGACGCTTCTTCTCTGAGAGGTGCTCTGGACAGATGCCCAAGAACATGCACAGGATGCACAGTGCCTCCATCCCAGCGCACATGAGATGCTCTGTCTTTGGGGACGGTCCCTGTCCTCAGAGCACCTCAATGCAACCCCTTCCCCTGAAGAAGCCAACGGCGCCATCCGGGTGCCACTGTCCCCCACACAGCCCATGGTGGGGACTCAGACTTGCTGGCGGTGGAGCCCTATACTTACTCCAGGCCGCTGGAGCCTGGCCTGCTGATGGGACTGGTCATGGCCATTTTAATCTGGTTCGTCTTATGTTTTTGGTTGGGAACAACGGGGCTTGCAGAGCAAGTGCTCACCACCGGAGCAAGCCCGGGCATCCCAGGAGTATGCTGGTGACTGCTGCTGACTTTGTGCACACAGTGGGCGAGGACCTTCAGAAGTGCCTGTAAACGTGAATGGAAGGTAACTGCATAACCTCTCACACAGCCTGGGGTGGGATCTGGGGCTAAAGCATCCATGCATGAGACTGCGCAGCTCTTAAGGGGCAGGGAGCCAGCCCAGCCTCCATCCGTCCTCCCCGGTCCATCGGGCCGGGTGCCATCCTGGAAGGGGGGACCTTCCCTATGTCCCCAACCAAGCTCCTGCCTGCAGCTCCAGGCCCAGTGAGCACCCTTGGAGCTGAATCACACCTTTGATGTCCTACTGGCCTCCCTGTGTGGCCAGTGCCCAGCTCTCGTCTTTATGAACGTTGATCTGATGAAGCCTGACCTCAGTGTACTGGAAAGTGTGTCTGCAAGAGGAGGGCACAGACATTTTGGGGCGCCACGTACTTTTTTTGCTACTTATGTAGAAATAGAGATTTCAATTCACCATAGACATGGTGGTGGCTCCAGCATGACCTATTACGAAGACAAGAAAACATCTGATTTCAGGGTCTAGGGGTTCATGCTGGGAAATTCTGAGCAGTTTGCATCAAGATGTTATTGAGAGTGTGACTCATCTTTTTCTAAACACGAGTTTACTTTGCACCACCTCAGAAGATCACTGTTATCCCCACACGTGTGAATTCTCACCCAAGAGAAGGGCTAGAGACACCCTGGCTACGAGTCCCTGGGGGGTATGCTCGTAGACCTTGAGGGCAGCATCCTTGGGGGGATGACCTGGGTCTGACCGCCCCATCCACCTGCTGGACTGTCGGGGCCTCAGGGGGCAGATGTACGGAGGGAGTAACTCAGAAACGTGCAGAAAGAGCAGCGGTGGATTATGTGAGGGGCGGTGACGGGCCAGACCTGTGGCAGGGGCTGGGCTCTTCCTGGGGGGACACCGACCCACCTCAGGCTCCCTGAGAAGAAGCTGTGAGTAGGATCCTGGGGGTGGATGGAGGAGCTTGCTTTCCCAGAGGTGGGCCCACATCAGGATGGGTGCTGGCAAGCGGTCCCCTCAGGAGGAGCAGAACTGGCAGGAGGGCGGTGGGCGGGGGCCCCCAGGGGCTGTGTGGGCAGCACTGCCCGATGGCCTCCAGCCTGAGGTCTAAACAGCCACCGAGCCCAGCTGTGGAGTGCTCAGGGTCTGACCGTCACCCCTAAACCTCCAGGAGCTCTGGAGCTGGAGAGCCTTACTCCCACCCTCCTCACAGGGGTGAGGGTAGAGGGATTGAGGGGGGGATCCCCACTACCACTGGGGTCTGGCCTCGCGCGGGACGCCGTGGAGCTCTTCAGACTTGTCCAGAGGTGCAGGCGAGGCTGGCTGAGGTTGGCTGGGTGTCTCTCTCAGGTCGCTGGGACTCAGGGCCTTTGGAAATGAAGCATGATGTCGCCGTGTCTCACAGGCCACCTGCAAGCAGAAGGCTGAGGGCGCGGGCGGCTCCCGGCTCTCCCTGCCCTTGTCTGCCCGCTGTTCACCGGGCCTCCCGGCCTGGGCTCAGGGTTTCTTAGGTGTTTCCTACTCCCGAGGAGTCAGAAGGAAACCCTCCTCCTCGTTTATATCCTGGTCTTACGGACTTGTCACCTCCCTCCTGGCCTCCAGAGATCGGAACCCCCAAAGGGAAGGGAGCGCCTTCCCATCTTCACGCCCTTGGAGAGGCGCTGTCCAATATCGGCCCCGTAGCAGATGCTGGGTGTGTGCTTATGGGACGGGAGGTGTGCAGCTGTGTGAGCCGCTGGGGATACAGAGTGAGAGGGTTGCATGTCCTTTCATTTTGGGCTGTTTTTAGGAGCAAACATTCAGATTCAAGGATGCATTTCTTTTCACAGATCAATTTGACGCTTAAACAAAAAAGAACAGTTGACAGTTACATTGATTTGTGCGCAGACTCCAAGTAGACTTTGGCGTTTAGAAGCAGGAGAATTCGTCTGGGGCGTCTGGTCCCACTGACCAGGCTGCTCGTACAGGGCTGGGCGTGGGTCGCACTCATCGTCAGCTGACAGCCCCGACGATTGTGGAGTGTGGGCCTGGGCCTCCAATCCATGTGTTCTGAAGAATCCGCTCTGGTGATCCCACTGCTCATGATCTGGGTTTTCTGCTCAATGTGGCATGAAGTGACTCCTGCCCGGACCCGAGGGCACCCCTGCAGCGAACAGCCTGCCTCCGCAGCTCATCGCCGGGAGGACACCCCCAGGGAGGACAGGGCCTGTCCATCAAGGGACACAAGGGGCCTTATTGCAGGACTTGGCTTATGTTTGAGGCTTGGGGAGCAGGACTCTGATCTGTGCCGGATTCCGTGTGGAAGCTGGGCGGGTTGTGACCCTACATCTGACACACGACATGTAACATGTGAGGAAGTGAGGCTGAAGCCATGGCAGCTGAGGAGCCCGGGAGGGGGTCTGTTTGACCACTGCGTGGTGGGTCCTGCTAAGGTCTGTCTGCATAGATGCGGCTCAGGGTGGGCTTGTGGAGCCTGGCACTGCCCAGACCCCAGGCCTCCTGTGGGGGCGGTGGGGGGAGACACCCCTGCCCCGGAGGGGGCCCTGGGGTGGACATCCACCTGCTCTGTGCACTGGCTATCCTGCAGGTGGGAGCTGCCCTAACGTGCATCTCCCCCAGGGTCCCAATTGCGGAGCCTGGCGAATGTGTGCTTCCCTCAGGAAATCAGGAAATGCTGACCTTTGCTCAGATTGCAGAGGATTCCCAGGAATTTCTATGCAGTTCCTAAAACTGAAAGGACACAGGGCTCCCCTAGGGCAGGGCAGGGCAGGGGCGGGGGTCGCCCTTCTGGGGTCTCCTTAGTGTGGCGCCAAGGCGGCCCAGTGATCTCTCAGGGTATTTTAC
The DNA here is from genome assembly GCF_048418805.1 of Vulpes vulpes. Classification (NCBI taxonomy): domain Eukaryota; kingdom Metazoa; phylum Chordata; class Mammalia; order Carnivora; family Canidae; genus Vulpes; species Vulpes vulpes. The sequence goes on from NC_132782.1 coordinate 63,134,107, forward strand.
CGATCCTGGGTTATTTTCCTTACAAGATTTTTTTTTTTAACTTTGAGTGGAAATGGTAAAGTGCTCTTTCCTATGAATTGTTTTCATTTTTCATTTCACTGGAAGGAACGCTGATTGGAGATGGGGTCCCCGCTGGGCACTGCTGGAGGCACTGCTGGAGGGACCGCGGAGAAGGAACCTGATGTGAGCCTCGGCCCCCTGCTCACTGCAGACACAGGATTTCAAGTATGTGCTCCTTCCAGAATGCCCCTCTTGATGGATGGCTGCTCGCACAACTTGAGGGTATCCACACCTGTGTGCAAGCACACCTATGTACCCCGTGTGGGCTGTGTCGTCTTGCAGGCGCCCCCTGCCCCGTCCTTACCTTCCAGAGCCAAGCGATCTGGGCTCAAGGCAGCCCCTCTCTGCCCTCCTGCGCTGTCCCTCCAGCCTCCCTGCCAGGCACCCTCCTGAGCCCTGCTGGCTTAGCTGCTAGGAGGGCCTCCTGGGCCGCGGTCCATGTGTGCCCTGCCTGTGGAGGCCTGTGTTGCGGGGAGCCACTCAGACTCCTTCCCAAGGGGCTTCCCTTTAATAAAGAAAGAGACACATAAACAAACAAACCCCATACGAGGAAGGATCTCTGCACTAGAAACCTGAAAGGTGCACTCAGTGTACACACACCACAGAGGAATAAGCCATGGATGCTTCCAGAGACTTGCTGCTGGGGAGATGGCCCCACAGAGTGCTGGGTGAACCACTGCATCTGGGACAAGCCAAGCTCACAGGCAGGCCTCGTGGCCATGAGCATCAGGTGTGGGATGACATGTGCGGATTGATGCGGCTTTGGGGGCTGTTGGAAGCTGCTTCTTAGGGTGGGAGGTAGGACTCCCCAGTAAGGGACACCCAGCCCTGGGCTCCTACCCATTCAAGATGCCCTGAGACGTCCTGAGGCTTGAAGTGTTTACATAACACGGGTTGCAAACATTTCACGTGGTCATCAGATACTATGGTCTGGGTGTTTATGCTGCCCCCCTCCATCCACATGCTGAAGTCCTAACCCCAATGTGAGGGCACAGCGAGAGGCCCCACACCAGGCGAGGCCCTCCTTCAGCCCCGCGGGCAGCAGATCTGGGACGTCCAGCCCCCACACAGTGAGCAATGCCTCTCTGAGTCTCATAAGCCACCCCTTGGTGGCATGTGCTCGGAGCAGCCCGATGGATAGAGATCGTGCTTTTCTGAACCTTTACATCAAATTCAGGGGGAAAAGGAAATACAAGCCATTGTTTGGTATTGTGAGCCTAAAAATAAAATTTGCTTATCGGAGTTTCCAACTTTGTCCCACAGACACTTGCTGGGCGTTAACCAAATCCAGGAATGTGCCAGGATGCTGGGTGGAGCCTCGGACAATAAGACCACACACCCCTCATCATGCTCCCCCTTCCCATGTGTCCCTGGAGCATCTTCTCACCGCCTCCTGAGGTGATAGCCCAGAGGGGCCAGAGCTGAAGTCCCGCATTCACACCTGCAAGTTTTATTAGCCCCAAGACACACATCTTAAAAGCAGACACATCACATTTTTAAGTCCTCTTGAATATGAGCAGACTCATCCCAGATCCAGGGGGCCGGCGGCACTGAGGGCCCGGCCTGGCATGGGGGCCCTGTGGGGGCTCAGGCGGGTCTTGGGTGCCTCTGTCCTCTGTGACGACATGGATCCTGACCCCTTTGCTGGTCGTGGGGTGGAAGAAGGAAAGGTGGTTCCGAGTCCTTCCTTCTGTCTTCCCGTCTGCTCTTCCCCCCTCCCTTTTATTTCCTAAACAAGCTAAGAGTTTTTATAATTCATCACCTGGCTGACAGATGAGTTCTGCTAGAGAATATTAGAAAATGTCTCAAATCTCATATATATGCTAATGGTATGCCGAGACTGGTCGGTGGTGTGCCGGAGTTTTAATCTGTCTTGGCCGGTGTGGAAAGTGCTGGAGACAGTCACTGCACCCGACAATTTATGATCAAACAGCTGAATTGTGAAGGAAGAAGGACATGCAGAAAGGGAGAGTAATTTTCTGATTTAACAGCGTTGTTACTACAAATAAAGAAATCTTGATTTTGACTGCACTCGACATTAAATGAGTTTCCTGTGCCCTGTGCTGGATTTTTCATTTTCCAGATCCGTAGAAAGTGCCCTGCTTAGATACAAGTGACAGATAAGAGGACGGTTGCATATGGAAATCAAATGTGTATAATAAAGCCATCTTCTGTTTATTAAATAAACACATGTAGATTACTTCTGTGGAGGATGCGCTGATAATTCTTGTCTGCGTTCCCCTTTTTTTGCAAGTCACAAAGAATCTTATTTAACAACCACGAAGGCTAGATCTGGGCTCTTCAGTTTATTACCTTCTCACCATCCAGGGGGTTCAGCATCTGGAATTTACGGTGAGCACTTTGTTTGGTCTCTCCAGTCCCTGCTTCTGTGTATTATTTCAGTACATCATTGTGAGCTCCACAGTAATTTTGGAAGATGCAGCATTAAGTTGTGTTTTTCTAATATTTCCATTATAGAAATGGTAGGATGGACCAGTAGGACAAGGACGGGAGTCAGAAAAGTGTCAGTAGAGGCCCTGTGTGTCGGGCTACAGGGATGCGGGAGCCTGGGCTCTCCTGAAGAGACCACAGAGCATCAATGGCTTGAGTACCTGAGCAGCACAGGTGGAAAACCCGACACCCCACAGGGTCTTATCTGAGTTAACTGCCCAGCAGTGTGCATGGCTGACCTGAGAAGTCATTTTGGCTAACTGAAGACGAGGGGTGTTCCAGCTGTGGAGATAGGGAGGAGGTCTTTGGGGCGTGTCCAAGGAGAGCCCATGTGGAAGAGGGGAACACGTTCACCCAAGTTCTCTCCTCTCCTAGGAGATTCATGTTAGCAAAATAGTGCTGAGTCTACATTCCCAGATTGCCTAAGTGATATTTTCTAGAACGTTCAAAGTTAGGGTCTAAGTTGGGTTAAGTTAGGGTTCAGGTCAGTGCCATAGTGGGGCAAAGAAGCACAAAGTCCTTGGATTTTCTTCAGGTTTCCTTATAAACTTAGATTCTCAAGCATATAATGGGAATAATACAAATAACTTTTATTTCTTCTTACACTGTTATTGGCTTTAAAAACTTTCTATCATCTTTCCATAATCCATCCATTATTTATCATGTATCATGTATCATCTATTATCTATCTATGTATCTACCTATCATCCATCCATCCATCCATTCCTCCATCCATCATCCATCCATCCATCCATCCATCCATCCGTCATCCATCTATCAATCCATCCATTCATCCTTCCATCATCCATATACCATCTTTTTTTCTTAGCTTACTTTATTTTCTTTCTTAGCTTGAACATTAATGACCTTGTTTTTCTGCAGTTTGGTAAGGAAAACAACAGGGTAATATTTGTGACCTCTGGGTCTGGTTGAGGGTTACATCAGTCTGACGCAGTGCTTCTCAGCTGGAGGTGACTTTGCTTTCTGTGCAGTTAACATACAGTACAGTATTGGTTTCAGGTGTACAATCTAGTGTGCTTGAGCTTCCGTACAACAGCTGGTGCTCATCCCAAGTGCACTCCTTCATCCCCATCACCTGTTTCCCAACCCCCCTCTGCCCCTCCATTCTGGTGACCGCCAGTGTGCTCTCTAGAGTCTGTTTCTTGTTTTTTTGTTTTTTTCTCTCTCTCTCTTTTTGTTTTCCCTTTGCTCATTTGTTTTGTTTCTTGAATTTCATAAGTGTTTGGGATCATATGATATTTGTCTTTCTCTCACTTATTTTGCTTAGCATTATTCTCTCTAACTTCATCCACATGGTTGCAAATGGCAAGATTTCATCCTTTCTGATGGCTGAGTGATATCCCGTTGTACATACATCACATCTTTATCTATTCATCCATCAATGGACATTTGGCCTCCTTCCATAGTGTGGCTCTATAGATAATGCTGCTGTAAACATCAGGGTGGGTGTATCCCTTTGAATTAATATTCTTGTATCCTTTGGATAAATACCCAGTTGTGCAATTTCTGGGTGCTAGGGTAGCTCTAGCTTTAACTTTTTGAGGAGCCTCCATACTCTTTTCCCGAACAGATGCATCAGTTTGTATTCCCAACAACAGTGCAAGAGGGTTCCCCTTTCTCCACAGCCTCTCCAACACCTGTTGTTTACTCACTTGTTAATTTTAGCCATTCTGACAGGTGTGAGGTGGGATCTCATTGTGGTTTTGATCTGCATTTCCCTGATGCCGAGGGATGTGGAGCATTTTTTCATGTCTGTTACTCATCTGAAAGTCTTCTTTGGAGATATGTCTGTTCATGTCTTCTGCCCATTTACTAATTGGATTATTTGTTTTTTGGGTTTTGAGTTTGATAAGTTCTTCATAGACCTTTGGATACTAGCCTTTTATCAGAAATTTCATTTGCAAATAACCTCTCTTATTCTGTAGTCAGGCTTTTAGTTTTGTTGATTGTTTCCTTCACAGAAGCTTTTTATCTTGGTGTAGTTCCAATAGTTTATTTTTACTTTTGTTTCTCTTGCCTCAGAGACATATTTAGAAAGAAGTTGCTACAGCCAATGTCAAAGAAGTTGCTGCCTTCTCTAGGATTTTGATGGATTCCTGGCTCACAATTAGGTTTTTCATCCATTTTGAGTCTATTTTTGTGTACAGTGTAAGAAAATGGTCCATTTTCATTCTTCTATATGTGGCGGTCTAATTTTCCCCAATGTCATTTGTTGAAGAGACTTTTTTCCACTGGATGTTCTTTTCCACTTTGTCAAAGATGAGTTGACCATAGAGTTGAGGGCCCATTTCTGGGTTCTCTATTCTGTTCCATTGATCTGTGTGTCTGTTTTTTTGTGCCAATATCTCATTGCCTTGATGATCATAGCTCTGTAATACATCTTGAAGTCAGGCATTGTGATGTACCCAGCTTTGCTTGGCTTTTTCAAGGTTTCTTTGGCTATTTTGGCCCTTTTAGGTTCCATACAAATTTTAGGACGGTTTGCTGTAGCTTTATGAAAAATGCTGATGGTGTTTTGACAGGGATTACATTACATGTGTAGATTGCTTTGGGTAGAATAGACATTTTACACTATTTGTTCTTCCAATCCATGAGCATGGAATGTCTTTCCATTTCTTTGCATCCTCTTCAATTTCTTGCATCGGTGTTTTATACTTTTCAGAGTATAGATCTTTTACCTGTTAGTTAGGTCTATTCTTAGGTATCAATGGTTTTTGACACAATTATAAATGGGATCAATTCCTTAATTTCTCTTTCTGTTGCTTCACTATTGGTGTATAGAAAAGAAGACATTGCAATCTTTATTTACATTACCTATTGCTCTGTTTGGATCCTAACTTTGTATCCCTTTTATAAGCTATTTATTCCAGGAAACACCATTCTTATTATATGGCTCTAATGAGGTGCTAGAGGCATTTAGAGTGTTAGATTTTATTTTTGAAGAAAGAAGAAATTGCTTCTTAAATCTACAAAGTGAAACCACACCAACGTGCTAGAACAGATACTTAGGGCAAGTTTGGTTTTGCGTGTTAGGGGTTGTACGCACGGTTATTTCAGAAATACTTCTTTGTTTCCAAGCCAGGAAAACACAGCTGAGGGTCTCAAAAAAATATTTCCGTTTACTATCTGGGATGTGAGGATGTGACTTTTCTGCTGTACATTCCTGTCTTTCCAGCGTCACCTGAGATGTGAAATGTGAGAATGGCAGGAGGAACAAGCAGAGAGGACCCTGCTGCTGGGGCTGGCCACAGTGCCAGGCCGTTTCCCCATGAACTTCTGGCTTTAACATCCCTCTGGAGTCCTGGGAAGCCTCAGTGTGTGGAACCTCCCTGGGTTGAGGATGCCCCCCACGACCATCTTTTTGCTTATGTTTTTCTTATTCGGTCAGCCCCACCTGGACCAGAGGGGCGGGCGGGAGCCTGTCCAAGGCTCCCTGGTTCCCTGCAGACAGTGCCCTAATCTGAGACAATAAGTTTCTGGAAGAGATGCAAACCTTTTTTCACAGCTTGTGCATCAGACAATAATTTGATGCACCTAGAACTCAGCTATTTCTTCCTCCAGCTCCTCCCACCTGATGTACTTCAGCAGAACAAGGTGGGACCCAGGGGGACCCAGGGATTGCACCTGCTGTGGGGAAGCCCCGTGAGGGTGCATGCGCAATCCCCTGGCGTGAGCACACTCGGCCGAAGGACAGTTCACTGCTTGGCAGCACCCGAGCACTTCCCAGAGGGGAACCTGCCTCCCTTCCTCAGAGAAGGATCCTGAGTCTGCGTGTAGACACAGGCCTTGTGGAGAGGATGTGTCACCTGGTGGAGAAACACTCTGCCCAGGACAGCGGGGAGGGCTAGGGATGCTCACACTTGTCTGCTCCGCCACTAGCCAGCAGCACATGGGCAGGAGGCAGGAGGAGGGCCCGCTGATGCTGCAGCAGCCACATGTCCCAGCTCTCTTTTCTCTTCTTGTGTTTGAATGAGCACATTATTTATTTTTGTTTTAGAAATAGCATCTCTTGACTTTAGAGATCAGAGGAAAGCATAGAGATAGAAGTAAGAACACATTAATGTTTTCGTTGGGGCAAATACTAATTTTCTTCTGTTTTTTTTTGTCTGTAAAATAGAAGCATGAACACTGTTAAAGTCAGAACATATCCAAGTGAACATTTGGATGTCCCATTGCATTTAATATTATAATGGTGCTATTTCCTTGGTTTATGCTTGTGTTAAAAATATTTGCAAATCCCTTCACTGGCTGAACAGTCTGTGATCTGTTCAAGAGGTGCCTCAACATTTTCAGGTTTAATTGCTACCAGTTTTCTCTCTGATGACAAGATGAAGGCGGTGCCCAGGTGTGAGCTCCCTGCAGGGTCACACCTGGCCTGGTGCCCTCCCCTCTGCTTCCCTGGAGGCAGATGGGAAGCTGGAATCCGTGACGGTGGAGCATGTGCACAAAACCAGGAGTGACGGTGATGTGAGCCATGGCCATAGACCTCGGAGTCTGATGGCCACGATGGCCGGGGTCAGCGGTCACCACCACCAGGGAGGCGGCACAAGGAGGATCCAGTACTTGCAGATGGGAAATCCCACCCTGGAAGTAGGGAAGGGCGCGCCGGGGTCAGAGCAGCCCCTACACGTCCCAGGGCCCTTGGACGTTCCCTTAGCTGCCTTCCCTCTGTCACTTGCTTCCCTGCGCACCTCCCTGCTTCTCTGCTGCGAATGTTCTGGGCATTCCAGATGGGACGCATACCCCGTGCTGTTGGGCCTGGCCGTCGGCCCAAGGGTCCGGTCCCAGCCTTCCCCATGTTTGACCTTTCCAGCTTCTCTGGCAAGGACCTGTGTGGAGCGTGGGCCCTCCTAGCCCCTGAATCATGCCCCTGCACCCCACAGTCGGGCGGGTGGACTCTTTCTGGAGGAAAGAACTAAACGGTGTGGTTCTCACTGGTAACACCTGGCCTGGCTGCCAGCCGGGTCCCACCCACGCCCTCCAGGATGCTCCTCCTGGTTATTATGCAGGAGGTCTGTGGGGTCCAGCTTGATTCACTCCCCGCAGGCGCTCGGCAAAAACAAAACACAAACCAAACAAAATCAGATAAACCAAAACCTCTTGTTAGAAAGCTCTGGGAGGGGGAGATCCGTGTTGCTCCCGTGCCCGGGCCACTCCTGCATGGTTTGGGGTGCTGGGCTGTGGGGTGCTCCCACCCGGTGACTGCACAACCACTAACTTGCCAATGTGCCCAGCCTAGAGCAATCCTCGAGAAACAGATGTTTCTAGGATCAGAATAGTCACACATCCCCAAATAGCCTCGTCTTTCCCCCAAACTTGTCCTGTCACTTAAGCTGATTTTTTTCTCGGTGAAGGGAACCACCTCTAGCATAGCACACATGTAACCCCGGTAACTGAGCGGGTGCTGGCTTGGACCCCAGGTCCTATGCCCCCCACATGACATCAGAGCCACAAGGGCCTTCTTATGCCCCTTCCCTCGCCCCAAAGCTCCCAGTGGGGCCTCCCACCTGGGCCCCTATGCCCCTAGTGCTCCCATCCGCAGTTGGATCATCCCCCACAGCCTTCCCACTGACCTGATTTGAGCCCCTCCTCATGAATCACAGGAGACTTTGCCAACATCATTCCTCCCTGAGAGTTCACAGGCCCCCCAGGATGGTTGACGCAATCTCATGGGTCCTGGCTAAAAAGCTTAGCCACCCCACAAGGAGCCTCGTTGTTCTCTGGTCCACCACTGCCAGCCGCCTGCTGCACTTGCCCAGGATGTCCAGGCAGGATGGGGCAATACTTCTCAGGAGGGATGCTGTGGGAGTGGAGGAGACATGCCGGCGATGTACCTCCAGCCCTGGCCAGGCAGAGCCAAGGGGCTGTCCCAGACACTCTGACAAATTTCCAAATACCCAATGGGGGTGTTACATGATTAAAAACCTCAGGATCACACTTAAAGACCTCCCTCTACCTGTCTGTCTGTGGTCTGTCTATCCATCGAAAGGGAGACAGAGCGACACAGAGAGAGAGAAGGATTTTAGGAAATTGGCTCAAATAATGATGGAGACTGAGGATTACAAATCTACAGGGTGGACCAGTGGGCAGGAGACTGGGGAAGGGCTGTAGTGTCCACAGGGTACCTGCTGGCGGGGATCCTTCCTGCCTAGAGAGGTCAGCACCTGTTCTAGCCAGGCCTTCGACTGATTGGGTGAGGCCCACCTGTATCAGAGCTCACCACTTTCAAAGTTAATCTTATCCAGAAAGCATCTTCACAGAAACACCCAGGATGGCATTGTCCTAACACTTGGGGTCCGTGGTCCAGGAAAGTTGACACATAAAATTGACGATCCCAGGAAGATGGGGGGCACGTGTGTGAGTGGAGTGCACCGAGCTGGTACATACCTGAGGTTCCTCGGTTGCTGCGGGGCAGGGGGCTAGTTAAACGTGTTCGTTGCTGGCACTGCTCCAAACCCTTCTTCCCCTTCTGCGCACACCCTGTCTCACGGCTCATCACCACACTCTCGGGTGACAAAGGGCAGGGTGAGGGTTGGGGACTGGGCCTTGCAGCTGGGCATCCCTGAGCAGGACCCTGGAGCTCACACAGGGAATGATACCAGATCTTAAAATAATCTACGTTCTACAATTAGACTATGTGAGTTCCCATCCCAGGATTTCCCAGAAACTTTGTCTTTTGTTGCAATTTTTTTTCGGGTTTGCTTTTTAAGCAGTTCAAGGGGAGAAAGCACCTGCTGCTGGACGCAGGGCTGGTAAGTGGTGACTTCCCCTTCTCCCGGCAGTGGGGAGAGGCACATCTACACCCCACTGGGCCGGGTCTGGTTTCCCTGGAAACGGCCGCCTCCCTTCCTGGGGTGGCCAGCGCCCTGTGTCCAGTCCTCACGCCCTCGCTGGACCAGCCACGGGGGCAGGGTGCCTGCCACCACCGCAGGAGCGGCTGCAGTGCCCTGGGTTAAGTGTTATTGATTTCAGCGCAGCGGCTTATTTCTTGGCAGTGTGATCGAGTTTCAAGCTAGTTCCCATTGAATTAATTTTTGTTGTTCGGTGTTTGAAGTTCAGACAGGAATAATTGGCCTGGGAAGGAGTCTGTGCATTCTTGCCGAGTAATGAAGCTAGAGGCAGGCATTGCCTCCTCTCCAGGGAAAGGTTTGATTTTGAAGTCTTTTTGTGGTTTCCAGGAGACCGTCTGACTGCCCGTAGCCAGCAGCACACGCGGCAGTGGATGCGCAGGTGGGCAGAGAGCTTCTGATCCCCGGCTCTCTGCGGTCGCAGGGAGCTGGTTCCGCGTGGGGGAGGCTGCGCCTGTGATTGCCGGTGAGATTGGGGCGCGAGCTTCAGGAGATGGGCCCGACCAGTGCTTCATGGGTTCCACGGTCAAGCACCCTCAAGCCCCTCGGCCTGCAAACATCCCAGCGTCCCATGGAGACAACCTCGAAGGAGCCAGCTCATTGGATCCCTCACTTTCTCGTTTTGCTTTGTTTTCATTCCTTGTGTCCTTTAGGTTAGGTCTTGGTCTTAGCCTTGCTCAAAGATGTCGGGGTTGTGCTGTCTCTATCCTCACCCTTCGTGGGGACGAGGGGGTCCCTCACCTCCTGGGTGCGGGGGGACCGGACTCCTTGGCTGGTGAGTACGCTGGTGCACATGACAGGAGTTCCGTGGCTGTGGCTCAGCTGATGCCCAGGGCTTGGGGAGAATTACAGGAGTTAGTGTGGGAGAAGGCTCTCTGTCAGCCTTGGACAGCTGTGTAAGTGCCAGCCGTTCTTGTCAGTAAAGAGTGCACGGTCTGTGCAAGTTGGCCGTCACTGTCTGGGAGACGTCACTTTCTACCTGAGTTCAAAGCACCAGGTGTAACCAAGAATCCAAGGCAAAGCCAAAGGCACACTGACCAAAATGTCCCCTGGTTTGTCCCTGCAAGATCCAATGAGAGGCAACCACTGTTGCAAAAGACACAATGAGCTGGTGGGTGAGGGATTGGTTGTTTTTAACAGGAAATGGAGTGGCATCCTTCAGGGGATGGGTCCTACCAGGTGTGGTCTAGACGTGACATTCCTATCTGCACCTTGCTGCTTACACTGGCCATCCCCTTGTGCATAGCTCAGCACCCTCCTGGACAGGGTCCAGGGGGCCTGAGGACACCGAGTGCTCAGACCCTCTGCACGGCAGCAGAAGGGCCAGGAGGAGCTCCACACAGGTGCATGGGAGCTGGGGAGCATGGGGGGCAGGGGTGCTCAGCGCACAAGACAGGAAGGTCCAGGCCCAAGAAGGCTGGACTCGGGGAGAGAGGCTGAGCATTGTGCTGGTTGGTCAGTGTCCCGAACAACTTAGAAGGCTGTAGGATGTGCACTGCAGTGTGTTTTGGTAAGTGAGCTATCTGGAACTTCAATCCACTGTGAATGTCTACATCGAATGTCTATTTTATTGATTTTTATTTTTTTAATTTTAAATATTTTATTTATTTATTCATGAGAGACAGAGAGAGAGGCAGAGACACAGGCAGGGGGAAAAGTAAGCTCCTCACAGGGAGCCTGTTGTGGGACTTGATCCCAGAACTCCAAGATCGTGCCCTGAGCTGAAGGCAGATGCTCAACCACTGAGCCACCCAGGCATCCCTATTTTATTGATTTTTAAATCAAATTCTTATTACATTAGACATTTCTGCAGCTAAGCTTGTCTTCTCCCCAAATCTTAAGAAACCAGGTGGAGAGACTCTTAGCACAAAAAACTAAGTTTGGTTTCAGGGAAAGAGTGAGGTTAACAAAGGGGAGTTGTCAGTGAAGCACAAACTCCCTGATTCCTTTCCTCACCTGCGAGTGTGGCCTTACTTGGACTAGGATGGGTGGTCTCGAGGATGGCAGGTGTCTCCCGGCGAGCTGCCCTCGTCCCCCAGCTGGTGTTGATGTGTGGAGCCCGTTCCTGCTGCCAGAATGAACGAGGGTCACATGCAGAGGCCACAGCATCGAGCTACCGACACGGGTTCTCAAGGCCCCAAACCGGAGGCTCACCCGTTCCCTCATCCATGTCTTCACTCCACAGGTGCCCTTGGGGGACTCGAAGCCTGGAAAGATAACGGTCATCACAGATTCATTATTATCAATCTCTTAGAAGATAGAGATTCCAAATGTTTCAGTTAGAAGCACCCAGTGCAGTGCCCCCTTCACACTTTGCACCAGGGCTACAGGACACCCCCCACCCCCACCCTGCACTGCAGCCACCCTTCCCTCCACACACACCCTGGGCAGCAGAAATGCCACTTGCTCAGCTCACTCCCATTTTGCAGAATCACGCCGAAGCTCGGCAGGGCACAGCGGCTGCTTCCTCTCAGTGCACAGGTGGGGCCCGAGGACCTGGGGGGAGGAGTTGCCGGGTCAGTGGCAGCAGAGTCAGGCTGCACCTGAGGGCTGGCCGTCAGCCCACAGGTGTTTCCTCTGGCGATGTTTCTTGGATCTTTTCCTCCCTCCCTCCCTGCATCCTCTTCTCTGCTTCCTTTACTCAGCAAGTCCTTCTTGATGGCCCATTTCAAGTGCCAGGTGCCCTGTGGAGGAGGGGTGGGCCATCTCAGAAATATGGGAGGGGATGTTCTTGTGGGGATGCATCCAGTGGGTGGGCAGTTGCAGGGTCTGGAAAGAGAAGAGCCAGGCACAGTCATTGCATTGTGGATGACAGAGACACCACCCAACACAAACTAGCAGAGACTGGGAGCTGGGCTCCTAGCCCGGAAGCCAGGATAGTGGCCTGCACACGTAGACTGTCACCAGGATCCTGCTCTCGCTGCCCAGCTTCCACCTCCCTCTCTGTGCATGAGCACAGAGCACCGTGGGGACCATGCCAGGTAGACACATCCATACACAGAGCAAGCTGAGGCCGGAGGGAGGACAGCCCAACTCTCGAAATCCCAGCCGAGAGATGGGCTGTCCAGCAGCACCGGCTGGAGGTGCAGCTCCACCAGGACCCAGACCGTGAAGGAGTGTCAGGATGCTCTCGGTCCCCGCCCATCTCTGCAGCCAGGAGGGTGGACTTCGTGCCTGGTGACACCATGATGGGACAGGAAGGATGCTGGTTGGATGCTGATCTGATGCCGCTTTGGGGAATTGGGAAAACACCTCGGGCCACAGGAGTTGGTTATTTCAGGCAGGAGAAGTGGGTGCAGGGGTGGAAAACTGTCCAGACTCAGGGAACATACAATCCATGTGGGAGGGTGGAGGGCACACGCCAGCCCTGGGAGGGTCTGGGGGGCTGGGCACACAGCCATCACTGTGGGCAGGGGACCCGCGAGCGCTGGACGGGAACACGGGTTTTGTGGTCCATGTCGGCATCCGCGACTTCACTCAGGGGCAGTGTAGGGCCATGGCGGGTTTTTAGTGCAGAAGAGATCTGCTCAGGATTTGATCTTAGAAGGATAACTGTGGTTGCAGTAGGAACCCAGGACACCCCTGGCAGCAGGTAGACGGGCTCAGAAGTTACGGCGATAATCTGGAACAGAAGGGCTGTGGATCTCCAGGACGGCCTGACTAAGGCCCACGGCTGGCTGTACTCACCATGACTTTGAGGGCATTTCCAGGTCAAAGAAAGCAGGACGCAGACGCCCCCAGGCCCTCCGGGGGGCTTTAGCTGTGGGCTTCGGTCTCTCTGTGAAACTGGGGAATTAGAATCAACGACTTGAAAGACTCCTTCCTCTTCTGAATTCTGCATATTGTGCTACGTAATTAAACACTAGGCAGGAGTGCCTGCTGTCCCCAGAAAGAAGCGAGGTGTGGACCTGTCTTCTGGTCTCCCCACAGAAAATGCCAAATACCATTTCAATAACATTCACGTCAATTCCTTTGCATTCAAATATTCAAAATAAAATCAGTATCCAGACCTGACTACACACATCCCGGCAGCTCCTCGTGCAGAAAGCTCCACCCAGGGTTTAACCCACGCCGGCCCCCATCTCCCGCCTGCCGAAGGGGTCACGCACATCCGGTTGGACGCTGCTCCCTCTCAAGACCCCAATTACCCCCTGGCCAGTGCCGTGTGCCCAGAGGAAGACACCAGCCAGCGGTCCGCGTCAATATTTGCCCAGGATGTGCATTTGCGGTGCTGACACGCACCTGCTGTTTGGGGGGCAGGCAGCCAAGGGTGCATTTTGAACGGATGAGGACGCAGACATTCAGTTTTCTCTGATCTGCATTTTTTTACGAGCTTGGGATGCACAAGATGAACACTCTGAGTTCTGAGTTCTTAGATTAAATGTTGTCTTTTTAAATCAAAAGTAAGCAAATCCTATGTAATATGCCTGACATATATTTATTACAACGTTCTTTAGAAGTAATTTCCATTCTGATATGCCGTTGCCGGGATCATTATTAAAGAGTTAAGAAGAATGGGGAATAGGTGATAGAGATCAGATTTTTCAGAGATGTAACTGTAAAATGAATGGGGCATTATAAGGACATTATAAAAGCAATAGGGTTTAAACTATTAAGCAGATAGATGTCAATTGACAGATGCTGCATAGCTTGCTTTTTGACACCCCATTCTCAAAATTATAAAGCTGCAGTCTTGCAGCTGTGCTTTTAAAACATCTGTAGGGGAGGTTTTTTAATATTCTGCAGGGGGATGAATCAGTTTGGAAGTAACGCACAACTATATTATTATTATTTATCCTTCCTTCCCTGATTTGAAAAAAATAAAACTACAAGAAAATCAGAGGATAGTACAATAAATGAGCAAACAGAAGCATCTGCATCAGACTTTTAATTTATTTGTGCGAGTGAAGCATTCTGGGTGGGTGGAGGTCCACTGGTCTGGCCTCAGGACCCGCGCCACCCGCTTCCGACAGCAGCCCTCACTCGCTGTGCACACACTTCCATCAGGTGTGCACTTTCACCATCACACATGCTGCTCACCTAATAACGTGTCCACCTGACGATGGGTGGGATGGACGGGGCTGTGCTCCTTCTACCTTCTGACGAAGCTTGGGGAAAGCAGAAGAGTCCCTGCCTGGAACTGGCCATCCCTACCCCACAAGCACTAAGGACTGGATTCATTCCCTGGGCCGGTGTAACAAGTGAGCACAGGCCAGTCGGCCCAACACAGTGGGAGTGCGCTGTCCTGCCATCGGGAGCCCGAAGACGCATGTCACGAAGCCAGCAGGGCCCTGCTCCCTCCAGAGTCTCCAGCGATGGACCCTTCCTGCTTCTTCCAGCATCTGGAGGCCCCAGGTGCCCCTGGGCTTGTGACTGCATCCCCCACCCCGTCCCTGCCCCCATGGTCACCTGGCCTCCTCCCTGAGCGTCTGTCCCTGCCCCCTGCATCCCCCTGGTAAGGACACATGCACCTGCACTCAGATCCACCTGGACGGCCAGAATGAGCCCCTTCTCAACATCTCCAACCTAATGCTGTCTTCTGTCATAAAAGATAACATCACCCTCTTTCCATATAAAATAATGTTCACAGGTCAGGAGATGAGTGAATCAATGTATCTGTGCAGGGATATTTGTGGCGTGTCCCCAGCTTTCCTGCTTGGGGCTCAGCTGTGGGCGCAGCTGTCCGCTTGCTCCTTAGTCATTTGTATAAAGTTCTTCACCTGTTTGGATATTACCCCTTTTTCTCAGTACGAATGGTGCAAGCGACTTCTCTCAGGACATCATAAAGATGATTTTGGTTCATAAAGAAGTTGTGAAAGTTAAAGAAGTTGGTTCAGTCCATCTTTCCCTTCCACCTGCACTTTGCATCTTGAAGATTCTTCCCATATCACCTGACTGGCTCATGGTTTTGTTTTAGTGCGTGTTTTGTGTGTGGTGTGGGTAGAGATCGAGTTTGACTTCATTTTTCTGGAGGGAGGCTTTCTCACTGACTTATGACGTTTCCTCTGTCATCTGCCAAGGTTCCTACGATGTTCCCCCTTCCAGGTCCTCCGATGCCCTCCGTTGGCATGTCGGTGTCGTTGTGGTTGCATTTCTGTGCACCTGAGATAGCTTTGACGGTGGGCTGGGGAAAGTTTCACTCTTTTTCATTTTTAAAGTTATCCTTATATTTTTCCTTTTATATTTAAACTTTAGGATCAGTTTTTTGAATTTCTTCTTAAAGCCCTGTGGGGCTTTGTTTTCTTTTGTTCTCGATTGTATGAGGTAGAAAGCCAGACTCAGGAAAAGCTCAGTTCCTCAGTTCTGTTGGGTTCCCCACATTGGGATGATCTATCCCACTATCCGTTATATTTTTCAGTTCTTGAGAAATGCTGTCTAATATTCTCCACAGGGGTCTTTTATATACCCTCCACTACTTTATTCTGATGCATCATAGTTTCAGATCTTACTGTATTTTTTTTGTTTTTAACTCTTTATTCTCCTAGCTGATGTAAAAGAAAACTACTTAAAGCAATAATTATAAAATTGAATTCATTTATAAGATATAAAGATGTAATTTGTCTGACAATAATAAAAAGTAGGAGGGAAAGGAATGGAGCTATCTATGTTGGAGCAAATTTTTCATACGATTGAAATTAGTTTGATATTAGTCTGAGCTATGCTGTTTTTTTTTAAATTGGAGTTCAATTTGCCAACATATAGCATAACACCCAGTGCTCATCCCATCAAGTGCCCCCCTCAGTGCCCGTCACCCATTCACCCCCACCCCCCGCCCACCTCCCTTTCCATCACCCCTTGTTCATTTCCCAGAGTTAGGAGTCTCTCATGGTCTGTCTCCCTTTCTGATATTTCCCACTCATTTTCTCTCCTTTCCCCTTTATTCTCTTTCACTATTTTTTATATTCCCCGAATGAATGAGACCATATAATGTTTGTCCTTTTCCGATTGACTTCACTCAGCATAATACCCTCCAGTTCCATCCACGTTGAAGCAAATGGTGGGTATTTGTCGTTTCTAATGGCTGAGGAATATTCCATTGTATACATAAACCACATCTTCTTTATCCATTCGTCTTTCGTTGGACACCGAGGCTCCTTCCACAGTTTGGCTATTGTGGACACTGCTGCTAGAAACATCGGGGTGCAGGTGTCCCGGCGTTTCACTGCATTTGTATCATTAGGGTCAATTCCCAGCAGTGCAATTGCTGGGTCATAGGGCAGGTCTATTTTTAACTCTTTGAGGAACCGCTACACAGAGTAGCGGTTTCCAGAGTGGCTGCACCAGGTCACATTCCCACCAACAGTGCAAGAGGGTTCCCTTTTCTCCACATCCTCTCCAACATTTGTTGTTTCCTGCCTTACCGTATTTTTATATCACATTTTTTTCTGAAGCACTCTGCTACTGATCTGTAGGAAGGCTACCGAGGTTTTAATGTCTGTGTCATGCCCTGGAACTCACTGAGATCTGTCACGAGTTCTACTATTTCTCCATGTATTTGATGGGACTTTCCTGCTGACAATTACATCGTGTACATTTTTAAATTTTTTTCTAGCACGAGCTGACCAGCAGGAGCCCCAGGCCCATTGTGTAAGCTGTGTATTGTTGTGTAACAAGTAATCACACACCCAGAGGCACACAACAGCACAATCGCCTCACCATTTCTGAGGGCCCGGAATCTGGGCACAGCTGGGCCGGGTCCACCACGCAGGGCAGGACAGGCTGCAGTCTGGGCATTGGGCAGATGCATTGGTCTGGAGCACCTTCTCTTCCTACCACACGGTGGTTGGAGGAACTCAGTGCCCTGTGACTGCAGGACTGTCTTGTGGGCTGTTAGCGGAGATTGCCCTCAGCCACTGGGTTTCCCCCACATGGTCCTTCCGGTCCCTCAAACACAGGCTGAGAATCTCCCTTTCTCTCCTTCTAGTCAGAGTCTCACATGATATAACATGACCGTGGGAGTGACTTCCCACCTCCTTTGCTGTCCTCCACTAGCTCGGGGCCACCTCTGTTCAGGGGAAGGGGAGTGCATGAAGGTATGAATCATGGGGGGGTCATCTTAGCTTCTGCTGGCCACAGATCACCATGCCCCCAATTATTCACATCCCTCTCACATGCAAAATACACGCATCTCTCCCTAGGGTCCCCAAAACTCTTATATCATGACACCCACCAGCAGATGCTGGACTATGGATCCACAGAGATGGAGGCTTCCAATACGCCACTCCACGGTTCTGCAGCTGGCCCCCAGTGGCTGGACGTGCTTACACAACATGACCAGCAGTCAGGATGACAAAGTGGATGTGACATAGAGGAGATGGTGGACAGAGTGGGTTCCTGTATTTGTCCATGACCCTGTCTGCAACACTGAGGGCCGTGAGGGCTGCCCCCCCCCCGCCCCCCGCCTTCCAAACCGTGTGCCTACAGCCATTCAACACATGCAAATCAGGGAAGCCATGAGCACATGCACATAAACTCCAGGGACCACCATCACCTCGCCAACCCCCAGGAACATTTATTTATTTATTTATTTATTTATTTATTTATTTATTTCCCAGGAACTTTTAGATCACAGCACTCTGTTAGAGTGGCCATGCTCCCCTTGCTGTTGGAGTAAGTCTTGTCACACCCCATTGTCCCTTCAGCCTGCAGGCCAGCCACTGCAGAACTCCTCAAGACGCATGCCTAGGCCTCTCTCATGGAGCAGACTCAATGGCACTATTGAGCAGAGCACGCTAGTTGGGGGTGGTGAGCAGATCTCATGTAACATGTTTATTCTGGTATCGCTGTCACTGGATGCTTTTCTCTGGGATATTAAAGATGTTCTAGGATCTCAGCTCAGTCCCCTGCACAATGTCCATTAGCCACTCCCACTGGTTCGAGTCGATACCCTGAACTGAGTTTCTGCTTGCTGCACCCAAGCCAACCAATGTGTTTAATTCTCAAAGTATATTTCTTCTACCTAGAGGCAACATCCTAAGATCAATGTCCAATCAGATTCTATAGTTTCTGTCAATATAAATTGGCAAAATATTACAATTCTTTTGGTGTGCATTGGGGTGTCCCAAGCAGTTCCACTCAGTCCTCGCTCCCTGTACACCTAGCCTGCCTTTCCTACCCCTGTCCCTGCTGACTGCCCGTGGCCCCGGGCCCCCCTGGGCTTGAGTTATGGGTGTAGAAACAGTGCAAGAGGGTGGGCATGGGTCTCCAGGAGGGTTAGCATCCCCTCCAGGTCAATGTCTGAGATGTCATTGCACACTCTCCAGGCAAGGGGAGAATAAACCCTCAGGCAGGGGAAGAGGGGCTCCTTCTAGTGTCTGAGGGGCTTTTGCAGAATTGGGGGGATAGAGATGTACAGCCTCGCTGAATCCTGAGCAAATATCCTTGCTCCAAGTTTCAGGGTTCAGGTCCTGCTGCCTGACCAATGTCCTTAAATCACTAGGATACTCTCACAATGTTGTGACTCAATTTGTGTTGCATTTTTTTCACTTGCAGGATTAGATTTTAGGCTTGGTTTGCAAAAGTTTTGACTTATAAAACTTGTTAAGTTTTTTGTGTTGTCTTTTGTACATTGACTTACAACGTACAAAAGACACACATTTATTTGTCAAAGAAGTTTTCTGGCTCACCTGGTGCCTGGATATTTAAAGCTACGGGCTTGCATATGTTCCTCCCCATTGTCCAGTAGGTGTGGGGACATCCAAACTTCCCTACTGTCCTCATGCTCACACTTCCACCCAATGTCCCGACAGAGCTCTCCCCAGCATAGTGTTTGGGTTGGCCACGAGGCACCGTCGATCAGTAGGGCATGGTCAGAAAGACAAGTTGGGTGCTCAGTAGAGAAGAATGAAGAGCTGGGTGTTATTTAAATTTTCAGTTAAATGGTCAGCTATGCATGTATTGCTGCTGAGTGGAGAGTGACTTTTCCTGGTAAGCCTGGGGCAAGCGATGGAAACACTAGACGAAACAGGAGTTTGCCACCAGGCTCCTGTGGACGAGTTCGCTCCCAGATCCGTCCTGCTCTGCTGCGGTCCCCTCCATTTCACTTTGAGCCTCTGAAAACCGCAGCCACAACCTGTTCTGAGGTCAACAAATGCTTAAAAAATACCTCCCCGCCCTTAGGAAGGGAAGTATGTAGCAACCCTAATAATAGACTGTGTTGGGATTTGAAGAGATATTTTTCAAGGAAACAATGGACCACACACTGGAGTGTCTTCTCAAGCTTCTCTGATTAATCTTCATTCCCATCTGGGGTGAGACACTTTCCACACCATCCCTGGACAAGGGGTGCCCTAGATTTTCTTTGCTGAACAACAAACTCAGAGAGCTAATACTGTTACCTTTAGTAACTACCCAAATAACACCTGGAACAGTGGGGCTGCGGTCTGAAACAGGAAGGAGAGAGTGAGGGAGCCCCTGGGCCATGTGAGACCCTCTCAAGATGACTCTCAGATCTTAAAGTTGAGCTTTGGTATGAAGCAGACCCCAACTTGAAGCCAGCAGGGGTGGCGAGAGAGGAAACCCAGGCGTGTGTGTTTGTACACAGCAGGGACCGTGGAAACGTGAGGGGCTCAGATGTACTCTCCCTGTACAGACACTGAGCACAGTGCACCTTGCTTTTGAGCTTGGTCAATAAAGTTATCATGCAATTATCATCAACTGGTCTTTCATTATTAATCGTCACCTCTGGGGCTGTCTGTGGACAGAGCGCTGTATTTCATCTGAAAGTGGAACCCCGATTTGACAGATAGGAGGAAAGTATGAGAAAATAATCAGTGCCACCATGAATAATTGAGCTTTAATAATTTTTGCTGCATTTAGAAATCATTTCCCACACTTGTTACATGACCGAAGTGCCTGAAGCCAAAAAGTTGATCAGACTCATCTCACTCTTGGTGAAACTCTGCAGCCTGAACGAGAGCGAGGTACAGATTTTCTGGATGGAAGCGCAAGGGGAAGAATCCAGGTAAGAAATGTCTGAGCGACCGCTGTCCCTCTGCAGCATTGCAGGACACACAGCACCACCCAGGAAGGAAGCTCTTTGGGCACTAAGATTGAAGACAGAACTACTTCTGTCAGAACTACTTTATCATTACTTATTTTAATTAAAAAGATAATGTTTTAAAAACAAAGATGGTATTTATTCATTGTAAACAGTTTTTTTAAGTTAAAAAGTATATATCAAGTAGGGTAAATAACCCTCTTATTTCCCGTGGTGGCCACCCCAGAGAAACAGAATGGACCATCACCCAAAATTTAGTGTGAAGTTTATCACTTACATAATGAGGCCTTCGGGGGAGAACAGAGTAGAATCCCCAGCTGATCTGGAAGGGCTTGAGATGGCAGGGAAGGACACTGACTTGGGGTTCCTACTGCGGTTGGGAAGGCTGGAGTGGGTGCTTCCACGTGTGGGCAGGGCCTTGTGTGGTTTCAATATTCCACTGGTGCCAAAGGAAGGGGCACCCAGGCTTTCAGATCCGCTTACCCAAATGTGGACCAGAAGGAAAGAAAGAGAGATGAGGCTTTCAAGCTGTCAGCAGCCAAACACCAAACAATGGAGCCATAGTATTCTGTCTTTTACCCTTCATACTGCAAGGGGACCACTGTTTACACTGTTCTTAGTATACATTCAGACGTTTTTATGTATGGATGAAAATATTCTTACATATGAACAATATCTCCATCTTTCACCTGTTCATCCATCCATATATCTATTCATCCATCCATCCATCAACTGTCCATCCTTCCAGCCATCCCATCCATCCATCTATCCACCCATCTATCCATCCATCCCATCCATCCATCCACCTGTCCATCCATCCACCCATCCATTCATCCTCTTTCAGTGTAGAAAAGGCATCACATTACACATACCATTCTGAATTTGTTTCCCATTCACCAACGAGTATTAAAATGACATTTCTCTGCAGACCCACTTAGTTCTCCTGATGACTTCATGCTGCCCCATGGCCTCTGGTGGTGGTCATTCGGGGTAATCCATTTACCCCATCGTGAACAATCCTTGTTCCCCTGCATCTGTGTAGGTATGCTCTCTCAGAACTGTGATTACTAGGTCACAGGGCAAGCATGTTAAAGTTTTAATAGATATTGCTAAAATGTCTTTCGAAATGTGGCTCTAGAGCACTGCAACTGACAGGTCATCAGAGTCACCATTTCTGTCAACTGGGGTGGGGGAGGGAGGTTAACAACAATCTGTCCATTTGAAACATGAGAAATTCTGTTGCAGAATTAGTTTACATCTTTCCAAATATTTATCAGGTATTTTTATGTCTTGTTTCTCTGAAGTGCCAGATTTTATCAAGTCAACATTCCTTGCTTATTAACCTTCAAGGAGATCCTCACTATAAACGTGCTGCCAATGTTATTTCCAACTTGTCATCTGATGGTTTTGGAACACTTGGCTCCTGAGAACTTGCTCATTGATATGAAGTCAAAAGGAAGAGTTTCATCTTTTGTAGCCATTTGTTACTCTTAGAAAGTACATTTCTAATAAGACATCAGTTGTTTTCCTATCACCTGTAGTTGTGTTCTAGTAGCTTTTCATGCTTGTACTTAGGTGGGTGCTCCAGAGAACTTCCTTTGTTTTAAGGCACGAAACAGAAATCTGAGCTTTACTTTACCTCATTAGACAGCGACTGTCTCCATACCATTTAGAAGTCATGGATCTTTCACCTGGTGACCTGAGATGTTACTCTTAGGATATAATCACTCTGAATGTTGTTTCATGTTTTATATGTTTTATATTGATCTA
This sequence comes from Vulpes vulpes, assembly GCF_048418805.1. Classification (NCBI taxonomy): domain Eukaryota; kingdom Metazoa; phylum Chordata; class Mammalia; order Carnivora; family Canidae; genus Vulpes; species Vulpes vulpes. The sequence goes on from NC_132782.1 coordinate 63,156,256, forward strand.
CGTGCTGATTTCTCTCCAATTTCACATGGCTTTATTTATTGTGCTATATTATATATTTGAATATCAAATAAGGCAGCTCCTCTGAAATATTCTTTATTCAAAACTTTCTGAACTATTTGAAAAGATTTACATTACAGGAAGATCTTTAGTCACTGTGTCACGGTATACAAGTCTTCTCTTTACCAGTTAATATTGAAGATTCTGTCGCTATTTAAATTGGAAATGCATTAAAAATATAGATTAATCTGAGTAGAATCAATATCTTTATATAGTCACCTTTTTAGTAAGAACAAGATTTGTTGTCATTTATTCAAATATTTTTTATGTCTTTACATAATGTTTTATTTTTTAATATATGTTCTGCATTTTTAAGTTTATTCACAGATACATATATATAAATATAACATATATATTAGTATGTATGTGAACTGATTTGTGTCTTCCTTTCTATTTCTAATTGGTCATTGACTTAAATAGGAAATCTTATAGTTTAAACTTGTTTTCACATTTTCAGGATTATTCATGTTCCAGGCATTTGATTACACAATCTGCAAAGAGTAACAATGATCTAATTCCTGACATCAACACCTTCCCACTATGTGACCAGGACAGGCCTTCTAGCACATGGAGACTCAGTTTCCTCATCATCAAAATGAGAATGACTCTACCTGAAGGAACGCCCAGGCCTCGGTGCTCAAGGGATGCCGTCTCAGTGCTGATCCCCACTGGTAGACGAGAACCCAAGCTCCCCTGGACAACTACATCCTTAGGAGGAGGTCTGGGCCACACGGCAGCTCAGGCTGGGAAGAGGGCAGCAGGGCGGCAGTGAGGAGGCATCTGATGCCTCTGGGTCTTCATGCACATCTGTTTTTAAAGGGGTTCAGATGGGATTGACTCCTTAATTTGCAAATGACATATCAGATAAAGGGCTAGTATCCAAGATCTATAAAGAACTTATTAAACTCAACAGCAAAGAAACAAACAATCCAATTGTGAAATGGGCAAAAGACATGAACAGAAATTTCACAGAAGAAGACCCACACACGACCAACAAGCACATGAGAAAATGCTCCGCATCCCTTGCCATCAGGGAAATACAAGTCAAAACCACAATGAGATACCACCTCACACCAGTGAGAATGGGGAAAATTAACAAGGCAGGAAACAACAAATGTTGGAGAGGATGCGGAGAAAAGGGAACCCTCTTGCCCTGTTGGTGGGAATGTGAACTGGTGCAGCTACTCTGGAAAACTGTGTGGAGGTTCCTCAAAGAGTTAAAAATAGACCTGCCCTACGATCCAGCAATTGCACTGTTGGGGATTTACCCCAAAGATACAGATGCAATGAAACACCGGGACACCTGCACCCCGATGTTTCTAGCAGCAATGTCCACAATAGCCAAACTGTAGAAGGAGCCTTGGTGTCCATGGAAGGATGAATGGATAAGAAGATGTGGCTTATGTATACAATGGAATATTCCTCAGCCATCAGGAAGGACGGATACCCACCATGTGCTTTGATGTGGATGGAACTGCAGGGTAACATGCTGAGTGAAGTAAGTCAATCAGAGAAGGACAATCATCATATGGTTTCATTCCTATGAGGAATATAAAAAAATAGTAAAAGGGATTATAGGGAAAAGGAGAGAAAATGAGTGGGAAATATCAGAAAGGGAGACAGAACATGAGAGACTCCTAACTCTGGGAAACGAACAAGGGGTGGTGGAAGGGGAGGTTGGCAGGGGGTGGGGGTGACTGGGTTATGGGCACTGAGGGGGGCACTTGATGGGATGAGCTCTGGGTGTTACACTATATGTTGGCAAATCGAACTCCAATAAAAAAAATACCAATAAAAGAGGTTCAGAGTGAGGTGGAAGCTGGGTGACATGGGGAGTGCCCTGCTGAGGAATGGGGCAAGGCCAGCTTGGGGGCCTCTCCTCTTTACAGGCACATTCCTATTTCACTGAACTGAAGTGACGAGGAAATTGTGAGGTAAATATCCGGATACATGAATTCATAGAAAGCACAGAAAGTCAACCTGAGAGCATGGCCATCCACCTGGTCCACAGAGCCGGATGGGTCCTGCTCCGAACACTGGGGGCTGACCCGTCCCCCTCACAGGAGCCCTGCACAGCCTGGAACTGGTCTCAGGCACTGGGCTCCGCCTGGCTGGGCTCCAGCCTCAGGGCCCCTCAGTGCCACTCCCAGCCCTGGTGGAGAGCCACCAAAATGCGCCTGGCTTGGTTGAGCCAGAGGCCTGAGTTACTCACCGCCTTGTCTTTAAAACTACACGATGATGTTAAAGCAGGATTCTCTCTCTCTCTCTCTCTCTCTCTCTCTTTTTCCCTCAGGAAAGAATGTACCAAACACATCTGCATTTGGTTTTTTTTTAAGCAAATGACAAAGACCCAGTTTACCAACTTTACTTTTTTAAAATTTTTAATTTTTTTAATAAACCTAAGCTTAACATTACATATTTAAACAATTGTCAAATCCATTTTTCCTGTGCTGAGACCTTTGTTTCTCTGTGACCCTGCTCTGCTCTGCAGGGGGGCTGCGGTCCTAGGTGCTCCTGCTCCCTGTGGTCTCCCTCACTCCCCTGCCTCATGTCCCATCCACCTGCAAGTCTGCTGAGTCCACCTCCAAAACAGCAGACACCTGTTGCTCTTCAGCCGTCTGTGTCCCGCCAGGTCCAGCTGCGCAGCTCTTGGGGGGACCACTCCCACAGCCCCCAACCATCCGTCCTCACGTAGCAGCCACATATGTCTTTATTTAACATTTAGACTATAGTATCCATTAGTACCCTCCAAAAATTTCCATTGTCACGGGAAAGGGTTTTCAGCCCCTCGTCTTGATCTGCAAGTGCCCCTCAATCTGTCCGCCCTGCCTCCAGCACAGGCCTCACTGACTACAGGACCTCATGCGTCCCGGCTCCGGCAGCCACCAGCCACACAGACTGCCCCGCACCTGCCACCTGCCTGCATCCTCCACGGGTCTGGCCTGCCCACTCGCCAACCTGCTCTCGAACATCACAGCTTGCCTGGAGGTCAGAGGCTGTGAGCTCTCAAGAGCCCCTCTGTGGTGCGGTGGGTGCTGGCCTGGCACCTGGGGGATGGCACAGTCCTTGGGGACAAGACGCCGGTCATCCGTGGTCCACGCTTCAGCCCCTGCTGCTCCGGCTTGTGCCGGCTTTAATCACTGATTTTGGGAAAGTTCCAGACAGCTCTTCACGAGGGGCCTTGGTTACCGCTCACACATGCTGGTGTTGAGCTTTGCTTTCCGTGATTCCCTTCCTGCCATGAAACCCGTAGGCGGCTGTTCTTTCACAAGAATGTAAAATCTGGGTCATTTGTAAAGCACATTGCATCCCAGAAGAAACTCCTCATTGTGGTATCAGCTGAGGGCCACCTGACCCATCCAGATCAGAGATTAGGGGCCAGGCCACAGATATGGCCACGGAGACCTGAGCCTAAAATAAAAGCAGAATTTCATGGATCCTGTAAAGAGTCAGAAGGAGACCAGACAGTGGGCTGAAACGAGCAGGTCCATTGGCCTGATGCTATCTTAGTCCTGTTGGGCACAGGACTTCATCACAACATTTTTTTCCCCCCTGATCACAAGTAAAGATTTTTTTTCCTGATTAATTAACAAGTTAATGTGCTTGGTTAAGTACCCACTATTTTTTTGCACAGATTAAAAAAGAGCATAAACATGTCTTTCTACTTCCCATATATAAATAAGGATGCAGCAAACACTTTCTGTCCCTATAATTAAATGTCCATTAAACTTAATTTATAATTTTGTAGTTTATATTCTGTATAAGACTGCTGCTCCTTGGCCTATAAGTTTTTGCAAAACTATCTCAAATAATAGCATAATACCATAAAAACATTAAATGCCGGAAAAAAATGTACATGTAAGAGACAATCTAGACAACTTCTTCAGTCTGGAGAATGCTCTTCTGATGGTGTCATGGTTTCCCAGCACATGTGCATGAGTGTGTGTACACGCGTGTGTGTGTGTGTGTGTGTGTGTGTGCGTGCAAGGCTGAGAGCTAGAGGCAAGGAGCTGGCTTGTGATCTGGACCAGCGGCTCTCAGACTTGAGCATCAGAACCACCTGAGGGCTCTTTAGGCAGGTTTCTGCCTCTACCCCCAGTGGGCTGTAAGAGCAGGGTCTGGCGGGGGCGGGGGGCAAATATGCATTTCTGAAAAGTTAAGTTCTTAGTGACTCTGCTGCTGCTGGGGGTGGCTCTTGAGGATGCTGCTTCATATTCAACTTACTTCAGATCTATGAAGTGCAGGTGATAGCACCTGCCCCTCGAACCTCAGGCACTTCGAGGGGTCACCTGAGTTAGCTGTTGGGTGGGGAGTGCTCTGTGCAGGGAAGCTTCTGTCTTGGGAACCACTTGTCTTAATGGATGTGCAGCACATGGCTCCCCAGGACATTCTTCTCCAGCACCTAGATGGGGAAGGTGCCCCATCCCCTCCCCTGATTCCTAGGGGTCTTCACACAGGAGGTGCTCGTTCAATACTGCCCTCATCCACTGCAGATACTCTTCCAATTCTAAACTCCCACTTGCAGGATGATGGGAGAGCAACTGTGACAAATTGTGGGCCTCTGGGTCTTGTTGGCAGACAGACCACAGTGGGGTCGTTGGTGGCTGAGCCGCAAGACCGCTGTCATAGTCAGGCTGGTCACACAGTCCAGTCTCTTGTGCAGGGGGCCAGAGTCTCCTTTGGCTGTTGGTGAGACAATGCATTGCCTAGGACAAGTGCTCCAGACGGCTCCCCTAACGGACCTGGGAGGCAGGCATTTAGGTGGGAATGGCTCCTTCTGCAGGAGGCACGCAGACCCGAGGACCCTCAGCCCCCTGCGTCCTGGTCATGCTCACCCTCAAGCCTGCACCCTTGGAGGTGGGTGGGACCTGTGGCTTGCTTCCAACCGATAGGATAAGATGTGGCAAAGGGGATGGGCCATCCCTCCTGCCATCCTGTCCCCTTCTGAAGATCTCATCGGGGCACACTGGGGAGTCCTTGTGTGCTCCACGAAGTAGAGGCCACGCTGGTGACCACAAGTGGTAAGGAGCTGTGGGCAGTTTGAGGGCCAGGCATGGCCCCAGCCATGGCCTTGCCACCAGGAAATGGATTCCGACCTCCTCAGGGAGCTTGGAAGCAGGTTCCTCTCCAGTCCCACCTCTAGGTAGGAACTCAGCCCATCGACAGACACCTGGAGCGCAGCCTGGTGAGACTCTGGGCAGAGGCCCTGGCGAAGCCTTGCCCAGAATCCTGACCCACGGCCCCAGGAGCTAATAAACACACCCTGCTCTAGGCTGCTATATTTGTGCCAACTTGTTACGCAGCAGTGAAACAGGTATGATTATGGATGTTTAGAACTTCATAATAAGATATTCATTTCTTCACATGAGCCCAAAGGGGACTCTCGTTATTTGACAGCGGTGGTGACACATGGGACACTGTGATGCATGAGAGCATGCTGGGAAGAGGATGTGAGCACAGACAGGGAGGCTGAGGAACGGGGCTTAGCCTCTGCCCCAGGTGGGCTGAGCTTAGGAAGGAACCCAATGGGCCTGTCTGAGCCCATGTGGACTGTCTACCCTTTGTTCCAGAGGAGGAGGGGGGCAGGAGGAGATTAATTTAATGATTTAATGACTCGGTATTCATTAAAAGACTGTTACACATATTTATTAAAATAGGAAGTTCAGGGCTCTTCACCATGGGCCAGCGGAGCGCGTCCAGACAAGTCAGCTGCCCTTGGGCGGCTCTGTCACCCTCTCAGAAATGACAGACAGAAGGGCTCCACCCCAGGTTGGCAGAGGGAAAGTGCGAATTTTAAGGTCAGTGCAGACAGGGAAGAGGCTTCCCAGGCAATGTGGCTCATTTTTCACAGACAAGAAATGTCCAGAAAGGGGGGTACACATGGGGGTGGGGATTGAATCAGGCTCCCTGCCTGGGAGAAGCCCCGGAACCTGGTCCACCACCCTGGGGCGGTCCTCTCTAGAGCCAGGCTCAGGGAAGGGACCGGTGGGGGTGGCCACAGGGCCAGGCTGGCACCTCAGTGACCGTTGGTCCCATGGAGCCCGTCTGGTGTGACCGACTTACTGGGGTTCCCAGACCATATTCCTGGGTCAGTGACTTTTTGTGCCAGCTTTCCCAGGAAGACGAAGTAACAAAATTAATAAGTAACCAAACCTAGCTGTTTTCCTTCAGCTCAAGAAGACAGAAGGAGGAGAGCACCGCGTTCAGGAGAAGTGCTTCATTCATCTTGGGTTGATCTATAAACTTGGCATTTACTGATTTCCAGGGCCCCTTGAATTCTTGAGACAAGCAGGGATACTTGAGCACAGACTGTTTTTCTCCCCCTTTACAGATATGCTGAGCCTTTTATCCTTCATGCAGCGCCACCTGAAAGTAAATCTATCTTTGCAGGTCACCCTGTGTGGGTCCGGGGGTGGGGACCTGCGCCGGCTCCTGCGCTCCGCGCTGGGGCCATGGGTCCTCCGGGTGGGCTGTGCCCGGCCCAGCTCGGACCTCCGGCCCGGGTCCTCACACGAGGTTGACGGGGACACAAGCTGGACTCGGTGCCCGGTGGCTGCTCCCCGGGGCTGGCCTTTATGGGGCCCTCCATCTGCTCCCCCATGTGGACTTTCTTTAGTTTCTGCATCCAAAGACCCTCCGGGGCAGCGGCCTGTCCCCTGCGTCCTTCGCCCTCCAGCCCGCCGCCCCCTCCGACACCAGCGCACGGAAATTATCACCCTGGCCGCGCTTCTCGTTGACGCCCCGACAGGAAATTATTACACGTCATTACATTGCTTCAAACACAATTTTCCAGCCTTTGCAAATCAGTCTCCGCGAGCGTGAGGGGTAATGGGAACTGTCTGTTTCACTTTCTTCTGGACGATGGACAATTTATGTTTTCTCTTTGCAGGAAATAGAAAAAAAGAACCCTGTTTGAAATACGTACAAGGCAACTTAGCAGGTAATCGGGATAGGAAGGGGACCCACTCTTGGCTGTCTGCTTTGCACGTGCCCCGCAGGAGCTGCTTCAAACACTGCCCGCAGCGCCCTCCGCCTGCCCTGCCCCCGCCCCGGCCCCGGGCGGGCTCCCAGGCCTGGCCCCAGGCCGGCAGGTGCACCGGTGGGAGGCGGCCCGTCCCCGCTCGCCCCGCACCGGCCGCTCCTGGGGGCCAGCTCCCGTCCCCGACCCTTCCCGGGCGACCCCCGCCCCTCTGCGCGCCGCCTGTCCCAGGCACAGCTCCAGTCCCCTGCCCCCGCGGCTTCTCCACCGGGTCCGCATTCGCCTTCCAGCCCTCCCCTTCCCCGACCCCCGCCCCTCCCCTTCCCCGGCCCCCGCCCCTTATCCCCCAGTCGCCCGTCCAGGGCGGCTCCCGTCCCTCGTCCCCCTCCACTTCCCCCGGGCCGCCCCCCCCCTCAGCCCGCCCCCTCCTCCTCCCCCTCGCAGGCACAGCCCCCGCCCCTTCCAGGCTCAGGCCCCCTTCCCCCTCCCCTTCCCTTTCCCCAGGCCTAGTCCCCGCCCGATCCCCATCCCAGGCCCCCCTCCCGCCCCCTCTCAGCCCCGCCCCTTCCCCACCGCGGGCCCCTCCCCTCCCCTCCCCCTCCCCCTCCCCCTCCTCTTCCCCTCCCCTCCCCCTCCCCTCCCCTCCCCCCGGGGCCGCCCATCGGGGACAGCTCCCGGTTCTTCCAGTTGCCGCACTTGTGCTGTGTGACTCTATCAAATAACCATTTGTCTTGAGGTCTTGTCTGAAATAATTTGAACTGCCAAATCCTGAAATGAATAGGTTTTGTTAACACAAAAGGGTAAGGGACTGGCTGGAAATTTTAAAGAGCTCGGGTGCCCGCGTCGCGGCAGCCCGCATTGTCGGCTCCGGGCGCCCCTTTGTCGGCGTCCTTCTGCCTCGGTGGGTGCGGGATGATGGATGGCCTGGCTGCTGGAGGCGGGGAGGGGCGCGCCGCGGGGTCTGGGAATTGGCTAAGTACTTCTGGGCGCTTCACCTCCGAGCGGAGCGCGGCGGGCCGGCCGCCTTGATTTATAAACCGGGGTGGTGATGGATGATCTTTTAAGTGGACAGGGCGGGCCGGAGCCGCGAACCGGAGCCCGCAGGCAGGCCGGCCACTTGTCGCGGGGGAGCCGCGAGGCCTGGGGCGCCCGGGGCAGGCCGCCGCACGCGCACCGGCTCGGGGTGCAGCCACCGCGTGCACAGAAGGAAGCAGGTGCTGGGCGGGGGGCGCCCTCCGTGTCCCAGGCCTCCCTCCTGCACACGGAGCTCTTGCCACGGCCCTGGGGCGACCTGTTGGCCCAGGCTTTGTTTTTGCTCCGGGACCACCCCGGCCACCCTGAGGACCCTAGTCTACTGCTCAGAAGCTGGGGGCCTAGCTTCTCCCACTGGACCCCTTGTCCCTGGCAGGTGATGCTCCAGGCTTCCTTCTGAGCCCGAGGTGAAGTGGCCGAGTGGGGCCCCAGGGACCTGTGGGACCATGGCAGGGGGACTGCGCGCGCGCACACACACACACACACACACACACACACACATACACACCCCAGCCTGGGTGCTGGCTCTTCCAGGCCTCGTTGCCTGGGGACAGGGCGGCATGGGCACCTCGGGGGGCAGCAGGGAGAGCCCTGGACTCCACAGCCAGGCTGGCACCGCCTGGGGTCACCGTCTGCCCAGCAGTCACAATATCTGTCCACGTACTGACTGTACCGGGGCGCCGCCCACTCGCACATAAGCGCAGGCGGGAGCACTGCCTCGTAGGGGAGCTGGGAGAGGATCAATAGTGGAAAACCAGCCTCTGCTAAGAAAAAGCTGCCGGGTCTCCCCAGAGGGAGGTTCCAAAATCATTTCAATCTGCTCTGAACTCCAGGGAAAACTTCAGTGTGTCTAAAGGAGGAAGGAGAGCAAGAGAAATCTCAAAGGCAGACTTTTCCAACATCCGTTATAATGAACTGAGCCCTTTGCTCCGAGACGTGTAATATCTTCCTCAAATGCCTTTTGCAAGGAGCGGAGGTGCAACTAATGAATTATCCTGTGGCTCAGGATATCTGTGGATAATTAATACCACCTCCTTTTAAGCAGTTCTGCTCCTGTTGCCTTTTGCAAAATGTAGACGCAAAAGTCTGAAAGCATTTTGAAGAGGGAGAGGTTTGAAGGGTCCGTTAAAAACTTCATCCCAGATTCTACACAAGGAAGCAGGTTGGGAAGACCTCAGGAAGAATATTACTTATGCACATATATTTCTGGTGCCGAGGGTAGAAAGGGAAATGGGTGAGCGGGAGGACATGCCGTACCTATGATGTTGTTTCTTTTTTCCTGCAGAGATGAATTTTCGTTTCATGCCACTGGTTTCCGAAGTCAGCAGAATAGACCATCAGTTCAGAATAGTGTTTAATTTGTAGCTCAAAATGCCTGTGATTATCTTACTTTACTTCCGTTACGAAGAATGTCATACTTGTTGCCCAGGATATGGCAGGATGGATAAAAAAAAGGATGTCATGGCTTTTTTTTTGTTTTGTTGTTTTATTTTGTTTTAAATAAGAATGGGAGTGTTTCTTCTTTCTTTCCAATTAAGGCTTTCTAAATACATCCTTTATGTTTTGCTCCAGATTTTTTTTTACTTTAAAAAGCACATTATTAATTTTATAATGGAAAACAGAATTTAGAGAGTCAGTGAATTTCACCTTTAGAGAAAATAACAGTATTTGGCTGCATTTGGCTCCACTTTTCAGGAGGACTCAGTTTTTGTGAAAACCCAAAGGACTGCCTATTTCATCAGCTATTTTTGAGGCTTTCACACATATCTTCTTTCCACCTTTAGAAACAGCAGAAGAAGTACAAGTTTGGAGTTTATAGACATGGTCAGGTCCTCTCTGACATATCCTCAAATCCAAGCAAGGGACCTGGTGCTCCTGGGTGACAATGGCAATAACTAACATTTCTCTGGCTCTTGGCACACCCCAAGCACCGTCCTGAGCCCCAGAGCTCACTAAACTGAATCAATCCTCGTGACAACATCAGGAGAGAGGTACTGTTTTTATAGAAGAGGAAACGGAGGCCAGGAGAGAGCAAGCAACTCATCCGGGGTTGCACAGCTACCAGGAGGCAGGGCCTGGAGTCTGACTCCATGCCTGAGCTCATATACCTTGTCCCTGTTGGTTGTTGTAAGAATTAAGAAGACTGTGTGAACATGCTAAACACAGGCTCTTTTTTTTCTCCAGCAAATCAGGTAGACCAAATAGCCCAAGTTAAATTAAACAACAGGTGACCCCAGTGGCTGCTAAGTGATCATTATTCGCTATGACAGTACTCCCACTGAAGCGTGATGGTGCACCATCTTGGATTTGCTCATTCAAGTTCAAATTCCATTCCTCCGGGGACTGCAGTGCTTCAGACAGCAGAGCCCTCAATTGCTTCTTAGGAACAAATGGTCTAAACTGCATTTATTTTTAAAAAATGTGACACTATAATATTTTACAAGGAGACATAAGCTGCACTATAATACATGATCAGCTTATGCTCTTGGCTCAGGTTGGTTTTTGAAAAATAAGTTAAATTACAACAAAACAAAACACAAAAGCTGAAAAAAAAGAAAAAAACTAAAAAAAAAAACAACAACAAAAACCCAAACCCCCAAAACCCAACCACATACACAAAACAAAACCACTCTGGATTTGCAAAAGGCCCATAGGACAAATGTGAGTTCTCCTTGTGGCTTGTAAATCATTCACATCTGCAACCATTTTGCTCAGTCTGTTTGCAACTATCAAATTGTAGACTCATTTGCTATTCCTAATGGGAGAAAGAAAACCAACTAGTCAACAGTTGGAGAACAAAGACCGTATTTATAACAAAAGTGTTGTACAACATAAAATGGTTCAGGGTAATTGACTTTCTGGGTGGGATTATTTGGGGAGAGAAAGCAACATTTATTTAGATTCCACATCTGCAGCAGATACTCTGTGCTTGCAGAAACTGCTGAAGCATCATTGAAAAGTTTATTTTGCTATGGGTTGTTTCATCTTCAACCAGTTGTAGTATTGATTTCTCTCAGTGGATTAATTATCAGAGGCAGTTTCAGACTTCCCTGAGATGGACGGAAGGAAAAATGATGTTTTCATTTCAATGAAGCCTGTTGGCAATTGTGCTTGCGTTTCTCTGGAGCCCTGGTGTCGGCGAATCAGAGGCCACGCCAAACAGACTGTGCGCAGGATTATCCATTTTCTCTGTGGTCCTGAAGTCTTGGCATGGTCTGGGGACTCCGTAAAACGGGCTTCACATAGTTCTCTGCTAGTATTTGTAGAAGGAGCATTCAGCCCTTGGGGGAAAGAAAGAGAAATTATGGAATGGCACAGACGTGGAAGTCTGGGTTATTTATAGTGGGGCCGGCGGTCTGACAGGGGGAGATTTAGTTTGCTTGCCAAGACAGAGAAGGCTCTTACACGGGAGCTCGTTTAAAAGTCACCTGAGAGCACGAGGCCTGTGAACAGCTCTTAGAGAGTCACTTCTGTGGGCTCTAAGAGTCTGGGTAATAGGGATGAGCACACACTCAAACACGAGATTCTTCATGTGCGTTCTGTGAGCTGCGCAGCCCTCGAGATAGGACCGCGTGCCTGAGTGTCCACGTTAACTTCAGTGTGCCAAGGTGTCGCTCACCTTCGGGATCACCCCTGAGCGGTCGACCTAGCAGGTCTATGGATGTCTGCTGTGTTTCCACCATTAAAATCCGGTTGGAGGGCAGCCCAGGTGGCTCACTGGTTTAGTGCCGCCTTTGGCCCAGGGCGTGATCCTGGAGACCCGGGATCGAGTCCCAAGTCGGGCTCCCTGCATGGAGCCTGCTTCTCCCTCTGCCTGTGTCTCTGCCTCTCTCTCTATCTGTCTCTCATGAATAAATAAATAAAATCTTAAAAAAAAAACTATAAAAATGAAATCCGGTTGGAGCTGTGTTTGAGGAGAAGGTTGAGTTTCCAGGCCAGGCACAGGATTTTGTCTTGTGCTTGATGGGCGTCTTAGATGTGTTAGGGTGTCATCCTCTAAGGAGTTTAAACAGAGCTTTTGGAAGTCTACCTTTTAGTGTCTTCATTCCTTTTTCTTTATTTAAATGTAGCAAGGTGACTATATAAAAAGGTCATGTTGTGAAATAGAAGTCAGGTAGAAGATGGAAATAAAACCATAATTTGTATATCTTACCACCTAGGTATAATCCCTGTTGATAATTGTATGTTATTGTCTTCAGATGTGCAACAGCAAAAAAGTAACCTGATTTTGTGCAGGGTTGCAAGCTTTTTCCTTCCAGAAGTGCACTGCACACATCTCCTGTGGTTGCTCAGAACCCCATTTCTCACGGCTGCATGCTGTGGGCAGGTGCCACTGGGGGTCTCGTGGTTTCTACAGTTTATTTCCTGAGTGGGTTTGCTAATTTGCTTTGTATTTTCGGCTTCAAATGTCCTGCATTGACTATTCCTGGTGTTGTGTTGTGAGCTCGCTGGTGGCGGTGGCAGGATTCACCCAGAGCGATGCTGTGTGTCAGAGGTGGGGACTGTCCCCTGCGGCCAACACGGGGCACGCTGTGCCCACGGGCAGCCCAGGTCAGTGGCTCCGTCTGCAGAGCCGGTGGGGCAGCGGGCATTCGGCATCCCTGCTGATTCACTTCCAGGCTTCCCGGCTGCATGCGCTTTGGATGGTCATTTTTCCTATATTAATGCCCATTGGGATCTTCTTTCAAAAGTTTTGTGAACTTACTTTTTTAATGCACTGGCCTGGTTTTGGCTGCCAATGTTCCCATGGTGTTCGAGATGCACTAGCCAGGGCTTCCGCCCTTTTCTGCCGTTTGTGATCCAAATGCTCATTACACATCTGCCTTTAAGTCTATCTACCGAGCTCTCCACCTGCTATGGCATCTTGTTTTTATTTACTCAAACCCATCAAACTGATTTCTCAACAGATTCTGCACTTGGTGACCTGCTTAGAGGTCTCTCTCCCATTCTAGATTCATATAAATGTTCACAAGTCTAGCATTTTACACCCTTACAGTGCTACACTTAAAAGTTGAAGATATCTGGAAAGGACTTTGACAGACAGATGCTGTGTGACACTCACAGGACCTAACAGGCTCTGAGTGGGGTGGGGCTCTGTGTGGGACCCGGGACTGTGCTGTCCCGCGGCAGTGGGAGGTGGGGACTGGGTCACTGTGACTTCACAGCATCAGTGCTCCAAAGCCTGCCACCACCGTGCCTCCTGCAGCTTGCTGTCACCTCCAAGTGTATCCCCGTGCAATCGACTCAGCTGATTATCTAAAAATATCTTTTAGGGGCACCTGGGTGGCTCTGTGGGTGAAGTGTCTGCCTTTGGCTCAAGTCATGATCCTGGGGTCCTGGGATCAAGTCCTACATGGGACTCCCTTCTCATAGTGGAGTCTGCTTCTCCCTTTCCCCACTGCTTGTGCACTCTCTCTCTTTGTCAAATAAATAAATAAAATCTTTAAAAAAAATAAAAGCACCTTTTATCGTGCTTATAGTTCTTAATTATGTTGTTTATTATTTTTTTTAATTCAAAACTGTCCCCCCTATGATACGAGCACAGGTGTTTGATGGACAGCCTCTGAGAGAGGACCTCCTGAGTCTGTGTTCAGGTAGCAGAGAGCTGGCCTCCCTGGCTTTGCTGACCCGCACAGCCTCACCCCAAGCAGCCCTGCCTCCCCTAGCCTCCCCCATGTCACATGGCCTTCTGCAAGGAGCAATGATGGGTAGTGCTGGCCCTGCGGTCCCAGCTCCTCTGGGAGGCCAGCAGTGTCAGTGCCCTGCCCTCACCTGAGCCTGGGGCTGACCCACCTCCCTCTGATGCCCTAGGCCCGGCAGAGAGAGAGATGGTGACGGGGAGCAGTGGGAGCAGTGGGAGCAGGGTGGCCAGGCTCTGGGCGTTTGTCCTTACACTTTGAAGTGCATAGGAGCCTCTGAAGGCCGCCAAAGCCAGAGGGCTGGACCCCTTCCCTTGGACTAAGGTCCTTAAGTTCTGGGCTGGGCAGGGAGCACAGGAGTTTGCATGTCCAACAGGTTTCCAAGGGACCCTGGTGCTGCCGGCTGGGGGCTGCTCCACAGAATGGCAAATTTGGAGGTTGGGTCTCTACCCCAATCTGTGTCTCCGACTTTAATCATATTTCAGAGAACTGTCAATTTTTCTTAAAGTTTCCCTTTGCTATTGTAAAACAATGAATCACATGTTAGAAATGTTCTTTTAAATGCCTTCAGGAAGAACTTTTTTTTTTTTTGCCTGTTAATTAATTTCCTTAGTTACTTAAACTGTTACCGTTTCCTTCCTTTGGATGGTCTTCCTTGTGGGATGAGTTGGTGCTGCTGCTTCTGTGATTGGGGGCATTTAGATGCATTTTTAAAAAAGGAAAGAAAAAAAAAAAGGAAAGAAAGACGACACAGGATGACCCCGGATAGGGAGGCTAACTCACGAGGGGCTCTCTCCATCTCTCCTTATTCCTTGGAACAAATAGGTGAATTGGGCAGAGAATTAAAGAAATGTGGGATTCGGTGCTGGGACTTGCATCCAGGAGAAAGCCGGCTCTGCCCGAGCAAGTCGAAATGGCTGTGGAAGGATCGGGACCTTTTGAATGTACGTTGAGTATTGCAGATGGAATTCTGGATAAAAACATGAGTCAAAACATCGTTTGATCACTTGCTGGGAGGAGGCCAGACTTACTCGTAAGTTCCTGCTCATTTTCTTAATCGGGATGACTGTGTTTTCTAATGCCTACACTGTATGATTTATTTAAAGGTAAATTTATTTCAAATAACTGAATTTGAGTGTGAATGAAATACGATCTTTGAGCGAATGATTTAAAGGCTCTGCTGTAGAAAAGCTTGTGCAGATGTGCAGGTACAGCTGGCCAGCCGCAGACAGAGGACGGGGTGGGAACGCACAATGCCTCTCCAGTACCTCTGAGGATGCACGTTTTCTCCTTGAACTCTGGGGCCTGAATTGGGACCTTGGGCCCCAACAAGGAGGGGTGTACTCAGTTCCTCGGCTCAAATTCCTGCTTCGCCCCTCTTCTGACAGGTAGAAGACAGTCTTGCTGTTTGGACACAAGCGTCTCATGGTCACAGAGGCTCTTTGCTGGACCCGCATCCAGCTCCAGCCTGCAGGTTCCAGCCCAGGGGACAACTCTCTGTCCACACCCAGTAATGAGCTCCCAGCCTGCTCTACATCCTGGGGGACGTGGGGAGCTGCCCATAGGCATCCACATGCTCCTGTGTCCTTGTCCTGTCCCACAACCTCCAGCCCCAGGGTCAGGCCAGGGCCAAGCAGGGCAAGGTTCTGGATGCATCTATGCAGTGGCCTCAGTAAACGACTTCCACGAGATGGAAACCTCTCCAGCCCTGTCCTGCCACTGCCAACCAGCAGCTCCTGAACTTGGCAGTCACCCCTCCTTCTTTGAGGTCCTAGAGTATTTTCAGATTCCAGAACTCTGTATTACAGTGAAAGGCTGGTGCAGGGAGGAGGGCAGGCACCTGGCAGGCACACTGAGGGAGGACCTGGCTCAGGGAGGACATGCAGCTGGCAAGGCTGCCCACATGTACGGATCTTTATGTGGGGGGTACTCCCCTCCGTGCAGTGCATGGGCTCACAGATCTGATTCTCCCCTCACCCCTGCAGCTTGCTAGGCCACACAAGGTCCAGCCCTATCAGGGGGCTTTTAGAGGAAGAGGAGGTTGAAGGAGGCGCTGGCTCACACACACACCACCAAAGAGATGTCCTAGAGCTGCAGGCTCTGCAGGCCTGACCTTCTGAGCTCCCAGACCAGCAGGTCTGCTGGGGCCTTGAGACCTGCTTCCACCTTTGGTTTAAGTCTCTGTCCTGCTGCTCTGGGCTGCTGCCCAAGTTCCCTACATCTCCCCCATCAGAACCTCCTTCCCCAACTGATGATCTCTGTGTCTGGGCCACGGAGGGCCCCCGATACCCTGACACTTGCTGGTCGCTATCACAGCTTGGGTTGTGTGCATGCCGGCGCTCCCTCCACGTCCTGAGCTCTGCCTCAGGCTGGAGCAGGGATGGTGCTGCCGTTGGGGACTGGCTCTGGGTCCTGCTGGGCCGATGTCACTCGCCTGCCCAGCCTGGTCGTTATCATGGGGCCAGACCACTGAGTATATTTACAGGCAGGCCTCATACGGGGCAACTTCGAGCACCTCCAGAGTCTAAGAGTGTTCTCGTTTTCCACGGATGTCCCCAAATGAGGCGGGGTTTGGGTCTGAGCCACAGAGGATGTGCCTGCTACAGGCAGAGGGAGGTCTATGGGGGAGGCTGGGAGCAGCCAGCATCTGGGAGGGTGAGGCCACACTGGGGAGCCTCGGAGCTGTCTGTGGGGTTTGGAACAGCCAGCTACGTGCGCCTGGGGTTAAGTAGAAGCGCCTGCATATCTCCCTGCACCTCTGCGAACCCAGATCCTCAGTGAGGAACACGGGGTTCAGAACCGCCTGAGCACAGTGGCCTGGTGGTTTCTGTGGTGCCAGCCTTCTCTGGTCCCATATTCCTGGCCCCTGGGGTCCCCCCCACCTCCGGAAACCTGACTGGGAAACACAGGTGTGACTGTCTTGTGTAGACCAGGCACTCACAAAGCCATGTGTCCACACAGGAGCTTAAAACACAATTATGGCAAATCAAAGCAAACTTATTATCACAGGTGACACACACATCCACACAAGGTGTAGAGAATTTTCTGAGGCATAAAGGGATAAGTTAAGAATTAAAGAGTGACGGTACATGTCTGGTCTGTGAGGTTTGCAAACATGAGCCAGCCTTGAGATCTCTGAAGCCGGCGCTCCAAAGCTCCCAGACCCTGAGTTTCCCACGGGGCCCAGAAGATATGGCCAGAGATACAGAGGGAGTTGGAACATACAACCTTGAGGTTTTATTTCACAAACCCGATGCAAACAGGTCTGGGTACACTCCCTGTGAGTTGTATAGAGACTGGGGTGGGGGTGGGTGTGCACAGCTTGGAGGAGACTCCAGGTAGCAAATGCCCCTCCTCTGCAGGCCTGGGCTCCGTGACCTTCAGCCCCACCATGATTTTATTACTAGTCTTCTCACATGTTAGTTTAGTGATATTTTAATAGTCACTATGAATCCTGCATTTTGCGGTCAAGTACAAGACACAAGTCCTATTCTATGTTTATGGTGACCATGAAGGGTGCAATGTTGAATAGACATGTTGAGCAGACATTTCTGCTGGTTCCTGACCTTCTGGGGTGAGGACTTTGGTCTCCGTCATTATGTATGGCCTTACCTGTAGGTTGTTGTGTTTGTTTGTAGACACAGCCTTTCTCAGGTTGGGGAAGTTCCCTTCTATTCCTAGCTTCTGGAGAACTTTTAGATTTTGCCAAATGCATTTTCTTTATTATGATAATCTGTGAATGTTTAAAATTTGTTAATATGGTGGATTGCATTGATTAATCTTTGAGTTCTAAAATAACGGTGCATATGTGGTAAACTCCATTTGGTTATATTATCATTTTTATGTTTGTTGTATTCGATTTGCTAAAATCGTTGAGTCAATCTTCACGAGAAATGTTGGTTTGTAGTTATAACATTTTCTGTGTATGGTCTTAGTGCCAGTATAGTCCTGCCCATAATAATATACATATTTTTAAAAATTTAATACCTTTAGAACATGTAGTGATGTCTCCTTCCTTCTGCTGCTAATCTGAGTCTCTTTTTTTTTTTCCCCCTGATCCACATAGCTAGAGGCTTATTAATTTTATGGATCTTCTCAAAACACCTGGTTTTGGTTTCTTGATTTTCCTCTGAGCTTTTTCCCATTCTTATGCCATTCTTTTTTGTCCTTATTGCTACTTTTTAAATTCTTATTTTGGTTTCATTTGTTACTTTTGCTAGTTTCTTAAGGGAAAAGCAGAAGTTATTAATTTAAGACATTTCTTCTTTCATGATGTAGGTATTCTATTATTTCATGATGTAGGTATTTTATTTTTTAAAGATTTTATTTATTCATGAGAGAGAAAGGCAGAGACACAGACAGAGGGAGAAGCAGGCTCCCTACAGGGAGCCCTATGTGGGACTCGATCCTGGTCCCAGGATCATGCCCTGAGCCAAAGGCAGATGCTCAACCACTGAACTACCCAGTCATCCCTCTAGCATTTATTTTATTTTATTTTATTTTATTTTATTTTATTTTATTTTATTTTATTTTATTTTATTTTATGTTATTTTATTTTATTATTTATTGATTTTGTTTATTTATTCATTAGAGACAGAGAGAGAGGCAGAGATGTAGATAGAGGGATAAGCAGGCTTCATGCAGGGAGCCCGACATGGGACTCAATCCCGGGTCTCCAGGATCACACCCTGGGTTGAAGGCAGGCACTAAACCACTGAGCCACCCAGGGATCCTCAACTCTCTAGCATTTTAAATAGTAAACATCCTGCTTAAGCTGCACCCCACATATTTTGATATATTATACTATGGTTTTAGTTTGGTTCAAATATATATTTCTAAAATATTCTTTTAGATTCATTCTTTGGAAACACTTATTTTGAGTTTTATTTAGTTTACAAATATTTAGGGATTTTCCGGATTTGTTTTCTGTTATTGGTTTCTAATTTAATTTCACTTGGTTAGAGAACATGGAGAACAGTCCATCTGATCTGAAGGCTAGTGTTATGGTTCTGAATACAGTCTGTCCTGGTGAGGGTTTCTGTGCCTTAAAGGTAAGGTGACTGCAGTGCTCTGCAAGTGCAGCACGGGCCAAAGACGCCCAGGGGTGCTCCAAGCCTTCTGAGTCCTTGCTGGTGTTGTCTCTACTTGCTCTAGGGTTGTTGATGGAAAGGTGTTTAAATCTCTGACCAGGATTGTGTATTTTCTTCTAAAACTAGAAACACTTACTCCTTCAGTTTTATCAGTTTGTGCTTCATATTATTAGATGCTTAAATTTTTAAGATTTTTCTGCAGTTTCTTGATAGATTGAAACTTTTATGATTATGAAATTATCTTTTCTATCCCTGCTAATATTCTTTGCCTTAAAATTTACTTTGTTTGATTTTAATATAAGCAGCCCAGCTTTCTCTGATTAGTATTTGCATGGTATGTATTTTCCATCCTTGATAGTTCAAGTAGGTTTTTGAGATGGGATATTTGGGTTTTGCTTCTTAAAAATTCTAAATTGAGATCTGCTTTTTGATAGGGGTATTTAGATCATTTGTATTTTATGTGGTTATTGATGTGATTGGGTTTAAATTTATCCTATTTCTAAAAACATTATTTCATTAATTATTTGTACTCTTTTCTTTTTTTTCTACTTTGTTTCAGTTTGTATGTTTATGATACCACTTTATGCCCTTTGTTAATTTATTAAATATAATTATTTTATTTAGTGGTGGCTTTAGGGATTATAATCTAACCATTTACCTTATTACTGTCCACCTTCAGGCAGTGCTGTGCTGTGCCGTGTGCGGTGAGAATCCTACGAAGTACTCTCACAGCTCTCTCTCTCAGTCCCCAGGCTGTTGCTGTCACAGGTTATATCTCCACACATGGGATGGACACTTCACTACACTGTGGCTATTGTTCTTCAAACAGTTATCCTCTAGGAGATAATCAGAGTCATCTATAATTACCTCTTAAGATCTTTTTATTCATTTTGTTCTAGATTTCCACCTATTGTCATTTTTCTTCTTAAAAGACATTCTTTAACATTTACTGTATGCAAGTCTATTAGCTATGGATTTTTTCCTGCTTGCATATGCTTGAACAGACTTTATTTTGCTTCCAGTTTTGCAAGATATTTTTACCGGGTAAGTATTTTCTTATCTAGTGTTTTGTTTTTTAGAATTTCAAGGTGTCACTTCACTGTCTTCTGGCTTTCATGAAAAAAAATCTGCTTATATTTGTTCCATTTTCAGACCATGTGTTTTTTTTCTGGCTAATTTTGAGATTTTTTTTCTTTATCCCTGGCTTAAAGCAATTTGGTTACAATACATCCAGTTTTCTTCATGTTTCTGTGCTAGCAGTTTATTAAACTTTGGACTCTTTGGTCTTTTTTTAAAGATTTTATTTATTTATTCATGAGAAACACACACACAGAAAGAGAGAGAGGCATAGGCACAGGCAGAGGGAGAAGCAGGCTCCCCGCAAGGAGCCCAATTAGGACTTGATCCCAAATCCTGGGATTGCGCCCTGAGCCGAAGACAGATAGATGCTCAACCACTGAGCCACCCAGGTGTCCCTGGACTCTGTGGTCTTATCATTTTAATCAAATTTGGAAAATTTCAGGTTACTTCTTCAAATATTTTTTCTCTCCCCTACCTTCAGGAGCTCAAATGATGCATGTAAGAGCCTGCTCTCATTGACCTACCACTCACTGACGCCCTCTTCTCCCAGTGTACTTGACTTTGGGCTGTCTGTCTTGCTATTTCTTCAATTCATTGATCTTTCAGTGTGTAAACTAATTTACTTCACCCAGTGTGTATTTCATTGCGGGTGCTTGATTTTTCTTGTCTACAGGTTGTTTGACAGCTACTCCTTATACCTTCCATGTGTTTTCTTAAATGTTTCCATCTTTGCTTGCTTCAATGTATACATATGGGTACAATAATTGCTCTGATGTCTTTGTCTACTAATGATATCCTTTGTCGTGTTTTGGGGTTGACTTCCTGACTGACTTCTCCCTCATCATGGAATATGGTTTTCTGCTTCTTTGCATGTCTGGTAATTTTTAATTAGATGTTAAAGTTTATAAATTTTGCCTTATTTGGTGTGGAATATATTCATATAAATATCCTTGAACTTTATTTCTAGATTTCAGTTAAATTATGTGGAAATAGTTTAACTCAATCCTTGCTCCTAAGCCTTGCTGTGTGGCGCTAGCAGGGTCTTCAGTACAGGGCTGACTTCTCCCTTCTATTGAGGTGATATCCTACTGATTCTCTACTAATTCCTGGCCCTATTCCCACCCCTATGTGTGGTCCTAGGACTTTTTTTTTGGCACAGACACTTTCCCCACATGCATGTGCTGACCAGTACTCAGTTTCCCTCAGTAGGGCCAGGGTAGAGGGTCTCTGTAGATCTCCGCATCTCCCTCTGTGCAGAATTTCTCTTTTTGGACTTCTACCCTGTGGGTTCCAGCTGCTTTGAGCTCCCCAATATCCAAATTATGTTTTTTTCAAATCAGGGAATCACTGGATTTTGCCTCTGACTTCCTCACTGCACTGATCTGGAATCTCTCTCTAGACATTAAACTGGGATAATCCTAGGACTTGCCTTATTTGTATTTTCTTTCAGAGATTGCTGGCTATTGCTGCCTGATGTCCAATGTCTGAAAACTGTCATCCCATATATTTAATCAGTTTTTTTTAATTTTTTAAAATTATTTATTTATGATAGTCATACAGAGAGAGAGAGAGAGAGGCATAGGCAAGGCAGAGACACAGGCAGAGGGAGAAGCAGGCTCCATGCACCGGGAGCCCGACGTGGGATTCGATCCTGGGCCTCCAGGATCGCGCCCTGGGCCAAAGGCAGGCGCCAAACCGCTGCGCCACCCAGGGATCCCTTAATCAGTTTTTTTTAAATGTCACTTCAGGTGGGGGAGTAACCCCGCATGTATTACTTCATCTGGACAGAAAGCTATATTATTTCTGAAAGGTATTTAAATTAGTGGCTACATTCACAGCTTACATCAGCAGCTCATGCATTTAACAATGTATATTGAGCAATATCTATGTGCCTAGTATAATTCTAGATGCTGGGGCTGCAGTAGTGAATCAAATAGACAAAATATGCCTTCCCATATGGAGCTTATACTCTATTCTGTGTAGGCTAACAATAAACAGATAAGCAAGGTGCATCATATATCTGAAGTTGGTAAGAGCTGTGGGTGAAAATGAAGAGATGAATCCAGAATGTGGTTGTTCAACAGTAGTTACACTGTAGGAAAGGCGAGAGATAGCATCTCTGACAGATGTCTAGAGTAGCCTTGAGCACTCACGATGCCCCTCATCTCTGCAGGTTACCTATAGGCTAAAATGACCCACAGGCAAAGTGAAGAAGATGATGTGTGTGCTAGCAGCTAAAAGCACTTGAGTGCAACAGATTGCATCAATCCTAAACTCTGTCTGTTATTCTCACTTTTTGTTGTTTCAATGCTATGGAGCTGGAATGGATAAAAGCAGTTTCTGGAGTGTCCTGGAGCACTTTTTCTAACCCTTGAAATCTTAATATTCTCTGTAATAAATAATAATAATAATAATATTTACGTTATAGGGATTTCAGGTAGATTAAAGAAACCTTTAGAACTGTGTCTGGTAGACAGTATGCACACATGTAAGAACAGTGTAGAACTGTAAGAATATACACATGTAAGACAGTAAGAACCCATCAGATGTTAGCTATCATGATTATCATTATCATCATTACCATCATTGCCACCATCACCAGCATCACCACCCTTATATCACTCTATCGCCCTCATCACCATCCCACCATCATCACCATCACCATCACCATAATCACCATCATCATCATACCATCACCATCATCACCATCATCATCACCACCATCTCCACCATCACCATCACCATCATCATTATCATCACCATCATCACCACCATCACCATCACCATCATGACCATCATCACCATCACCACCCACCATCATCACCCACCATCATCACCATCACCACCATCACCACCATCACCATCATCATCACCATTATCACCACCATCACCACCATCACCATCACCCTCATCACCAACATCACCATGATTATCATCACCAGCATTATCACCGTCACCATCTCCATCACCTTTATCATCAGCATCAGCACCAGTATCACCATTACAAGCAGTGGTAGCATCACCACCACCATTAGCATCATCATGAGCATCATCATCACCTACATTATCACCATCACTGACACCAGCGTATACTTACTCCTGAAAAGGTCTTCTCACTACTCTATTTCCAAAATCTTTACTATAATTTAT
Organism: Vulpes vulpes; assembly: GCF_048418805.1. Lineage (NCBI taxonomy): Eukaryota > Metazoa > Chordata > Mammalia > Carnivora > Canidae > Vulpes > Vulpes vulpes. The sequence goes on from NC_132782.1 coordinate 63,179,283, forward strand.
CTAGGCACAGCCGAATGACACGGGCTTCTATCCAGAGGAGAAAAATGAGAAATCAGTTGGTTGGGTGACAAGTTCTTCCTTCCGTTATGAAAAGTGAACAAAAACCTTAATTTCAGACTCTGAGAAATGACTTCTGCCTCCAGACAGTCCTAGTTACACACAGCCCCCTACTGTTTCCAATTCCACCCTTAAAGTCATAGCTAAAAGTGATTCTACTAGCACCCAAGTGGAATGAATTTCAATTTCAATCATTTTATTGGCATGACAAGGTATACAAGAATTGCCGATGTTAATGCATCAAGTCCAGTGTCGCAGCAGTGATCGTAAAACATGTGCCTCTATTTCTCATTACTGTCTTTCCAAGTCAGTGTCAGACTCTAGCTACTTTAAGGACATTTCTGCCAAATCTTAGGCTTATTTCAATTTTATAGTTTTTATTCATATATCTGCTTTGACAGAATTTTCTCACGATTTTCAAAAATTGGGGAAAGATATAGTTTACATTTTTGCATCTTGCAAAAAGGAGTAAAAATCATTTTTGGATCCAATTTAGTGCTCTCTTATGATAATTATTAAGTTATGTTCCAATTACTTTATCTGGTTAGTGAGATCAATAGCATAGAAGATAAGCATTTTAATTATTCTGTTCATCAGGAAAAAATTAGCCTGATGAAGTTTAGTCAGAGCTGGTCAATTATTAACTACTTGGGAATTATAAGTTATATAGTTTTGTAGTTACACAAGAACCATCTTAGCAATTTTTAAAATTATCCTATCTTGGTATAAAATTATTGGTATTGAGATGTGACCGCGCAGCCAACAATCCAACAGTACCTTGCAAATGTTTTATCATAGCATCAGAGAGGGCTGCAGCATGAGTTCTGTTCTGTATGGGTTTCTGTGGTGTGCAGCATCCTGGTTAGGGAGGGACTTGGCCAACACGTTTTACAGAGAGTATGTAGATGTGTGTGTGTGTGTGTGTGTGTGTGTGTGTATAGTATTGTCTTTAAGCCTAATCTTCCTTTCCATTATATTTTTAATCCAACATAGGAGTTATATAAATTCAAGAAGTGCTCTATGTTTTTCTAATCCCTGTTAATCCCTCGCTCCAGACATTCCGCAGAGAAAATGAACACCAGGCAGACATGATCCGTTCCAGTCCCACGGATTCGAAAACTAAGGGTTACCTGAAGTAGATCTTGACCCAGCTCCAATGTTCTTATCCCTTTAGTAAAGTATTTTCTTTCTCAGTACATTGAGGCTTTTGTAGTGTTACTTACAAATCAGCCATTTCTTACATATGAGAAACTGTGGTCCAACCTGCTCAGACACCATCAGCACAGCTCTCATCTGAGACGTCACAAGCCTCCACCTGCTCAGTTCTTATTTTGGAGAATAAACTTCTGCCATATTTTCGAACATTCTGTGCTTAACATTTTGTGATTGTTTCCCAGTGGTTAAAATGCTTTGAGCCAAGGCTTCATTTCAGTTATATTTACTTTTCTAAATCTTGGAGGTGCCCAACCGACTGTATGCAAAAGAAAATGGATAATGAAGCTTTTTAATTAATGTGAATATTATGAAATTTTAACTGTGGTTGATGGGCTTTGGTTAGGAATCAATCACTGTCCCTTAATTCTCTGATGGATCTGAGAATATGTGAAATGAAACACTACCAAAGGTGCTCACATAGGAAAATCCAACTGGATGGGAAGATTTCTGATTTATTGAATGCCAGATAGAATTGGTCCGATACAGCACCCTGGGGCTTTATGAGCCTATGATATTTGTGTAATGAAGGTTATGCCTGCACTCATAACATTTCATATTCCAAGCTGTATTCAATCATCACCCTACACTATGAGGCTTGCATTGATAAACATATTAATTAGAAAAAGAATCCTTCCATGGATGTGTGATGAGCTATTTCAGTGGCAAGCCTGTGGGAGGGAGAAAACCCTATAAGAATCGGTGCAAGCCCCTACAGGAGGTGACCTGTTCCTTGCCAATTTCCTCTTGGGTGCAATTTTCTGAAGATGGGAACGTGGGGCTCTGTCTGGGGCCCCAATAGCTTATCCTTCAAAATAAAGTCGAAATTACAGTAACCTTCACTCAGGACGAAGAATCACACTTGTTTTCATGTGTCCACTACCTTTGTTAGACGCCAGGGGCACGTCCTGGTCACAAGCCAGCTCTCCTCCTGGTCTGTGTCTCAGCAGACGGAGCTGCCTGGGCTCCGTCCTGCTGAGCTTGGCCGCTGGTGGGTGCTGGTCACCTGTCCACTGAGCCTGGTTGCTACAGAGAAGACAGCACTCCCTCCACCCCATGGTGCCCCGCCTGGGTTCCTGCTTAGACTTCTTGGTCCCAAAAGTCACAGAGTGGGGGTACCTGCCAGCCAGGATGACTAGGTGGAGATGGGCCCCATGCCAGCTGCTCCTCCACTCCGGACCTGTGGCCTGTCACATGTGTACACCTATCCCGAGCCAGCCCCTTCTCACCTGTCTGCAAGCCCATCCATGCAGTCTGGAAGCCCACATGGTTCTGAAGGGCTGCAAACGTTTCTGATCATAGGATGTTGTGTGAAGCTTACAGTTGAAACAACTGAGCCTTTTTAGATAAATTGCTGCTAATCTAGGTCATTACCTTCCTGGGTCCTAAAATGGGCTTCTTAAATCTCAGCCATATTTTACATATACCTCTGCTAAATATCACTTGTATGGTCTTCAGCATATTTCTGAGCATGTCCTCCATGCCTGATTTGGTCGGTGGTGAGCTTTTTGAGTATGTCCTGCTGGAGACTGTTCAGATGGATGCCCCACCTGTGATATGGATTGGGCCTTGTCCCCAGCCAAGTGTGTTTCCACCTAACATTATGCTGTTCCACCTGCAAGTCTACACAGTCTTTGACAAGCTCAGTGGATGACCTGACCCTGCCACAGCCCTACCTGCAAAGTTGGGAACTCCCTGGAATGGGAAATATGAATACAAGACCTTGGTCTGATGGTTTGTAGGGCACTTATGATGGTTGCCACTGGTTGTCTCCTATTTGGAACCTAACTCAGGCCACAGAAATGTTCAAAGAGTCTTAGAATCTGGACAGTGTCCTATATGGCCATTTGAAGACAGATCTATCCACAAAGTCCTAGACACATGGGCATTAAAGAAAGATGTAGATGTTTCCGGAGTATAATGTGCTGCAAGAGCTCACCTGTTCCTGCTGTTTTAGCTTCATGTGTTGGTTTCAGTAACATCAGCTCCTTGTACCCAAAACAGCGTGGCAGGGATCTGGCGGAAGCAGGCCACAGGCTCAGCAGGCTGTGTCCAGCAGCATCCCCATCCGCTCGTCCTGGGCCCAGGTAAGTTGCGCCCTCCGCCTTCTGCTGATGGTAAGCCTCACCAAGTGTGTGGCTAAAGTGCAGCCTCTCCCTTCCGTGCTTAAAACGTCACCAGAAGCCCCCGGGGACTGTGGGAACCTTGCCACCATCAAGCTGCTGATAGCTGAGCAAAGAAGATTGGGTATGAGCCTGCTGCTTCATTTTTTTTGCTTCCTTTTTACTATGATGTTGTGTTAGTGATGCACACCTTCCAGCTGTTGTTGTGTTCCCTCCTTGTGGTGGGAAGTGGGCTGAGCTTTCCCACGGTAACGGACAGACCCTGTCAATTAGGTATCGCTTTCAATTTTCCTGTTTATAATCCTGTGGCTACTAAACATCAATAATTCCTGCCCTCTCTCCTTGTCCCCCGGAAGATTGATGGCACACGTCATCTCTCATACGAGGACATTTAAATGAAAATCACACTTCCGTCGGCATCCCATTTTCCCACTAAGCGGGGGAAGCAACCCTATTAAATCAAATTATATGTGACTTTTAAAACTTCCCTTTACAGCATTCAATTGAAAATCTGAATCTTATCATAATACATTGCCTTTTTATGAGTAAATTGACTTTACTTGGTCCCTGGGGGGTTTCCAGCCTCCTTTCCACACTAGGGGAGACAGAGACCCACTGGCCCTCTAAGGCACAGAACACATGCTGGAGCCGGCAAGAGGCCCAGAGGGCCCCTGGTCCTGTCCTCGCTGCATTTGGGGGCACCAGGGCCTGGCCCCAGCTCACCTGGGCAGAGACCAGGGCTCCTGACTCCAGTTGGCATTTTGGCCATGCGGCATCTATCCAATGCAGGAGTAAGTCAGTGGGTCTTGGGGGTCCCAATTCCCATATCAGCATCTGCTCTGGGTGATTACTGGGAAGGTGAGCCCAAAGCTAATGATGGGTTTCCCGGGAGCCTTCTCTCATCTGAGCCCTATGGCTGGGAGGGCAAGTGTGGGGCAGGAAGGCAGATGACCCTCACTGAACTCAGAGAGCCACCTGAGATAGCTCCCCAACCTGCCAGGGCCACAGAATCTACTACTCATGCTGGGAAGGGTCTGGAAGGTGTCTTAAGTGACTGTATCTTACTTTGAGAAGTTACAATAAGCAAGACGCCAGGTACAAAAAGACAGTGCTCAGTAAAAAGGGACTCTGAGGTAGTGGTTTCCTTTCTTGACAGGATTACAGGAGAGAATGCCGCTAAACATGATGGATCTGGATTTATGAAGATCTCTGAGAAAGCTTCTCATCACATCCTTGAGGACTGAGAGTCACTGAATGGTTATATAAGATAGTATCAGATTTGGGTGATTGGAAATTGAATGAATCGCTGCATTCAGGGAATATTGGGGTTTAAAATATTTTTTTTTAATTTAAAAAATTTTTGATTTGGGGACGCCTGGGTGGCTCAGTGGTTGAGCGTCTGCCTTTAGCTCAGGGTGTGGTCCTGGGATCTGGGATTGAGTCCCTTGCAGGGAGCCTGCTTCTCCCTCTGCCTGTGTCTCTGCCTCTCTCTCTCTCTCTCTCTGTGACTATTATAAATAAATAAAAATTGAAAAAAAATTTAAAAAAATAAATAAATAAAAATAAAACTTCAGTATAGTAAATGTTTTCTGATTGTTTTGCAAAATAAAATAAAATAAAATAAAATAAAATAAAATAAAATAAAATAAAATAAAACTTTTTTATTTTTTCTGCCCTCCCCCACCCAGCTTCATTGGGATAAGTGACATACGCTACTGTGTAAGTTTCAGGGAACATTGAATGAAGCAGTGGCGGAGCTGGAGGGACCTTTCCAGGGTCCGTCATGCAGCCCAGGACTGCCGGCTGCAGATGCCATGGCTGTTGCAGGAGGGGCTGAAATGCGGGCCATGTAAAACTCCAGTTGGCAAAATCAATATTCAGAAATTCATTAGAAGAAATTAGCAGACTAAATCTCGGTGATAGCAAGTGTACGTCCTACCATTTGACTTAAAAGCAGGGTCTGCAGAGGCATGTTCCAGTGGAGGCATCTGGTCGCCCACAAGGTAACACAAGCCCATGTTGTGACATACTAAACCCGTCACCAGAAGCATCGTGACAAAGGAGTGCCATGGGGATTAGGAGAGAACACACAAAGTTCTCTGGTTGAGTAGATGTGCCCATGCTTTCCCCAAAGGAAAATGAAGGTGATCACTTTATTCTGTTGCGTGAAAATGAAGTCACCATTGGGAAGTCATACTATGGGGTCACATGTAGAAATCTGCTTCTTGGAGGAGCCTGGGTGGCTTGGTCAGTTAAACATCCCACTCCTGATTGTGGCGCAGGTCATACGTCAGGGTTATGAGATTGAGCCCCACATTGGGCTCCATGCTGGGGGAGGTAAAGTCAGCTTGGGGTTCTCCCTCTCCCTCTGCCCCTCCTCCCAATGCATACTCTCTCTCTCTCTCTCTCTCTCAAAAGGAAATGTGCTTCTTTCACAGAAGTTGTTGGACAAGAAAGAGGTCACTGAGTTCTTTGTCACCAGGTGGAGGTAGTGTCTACACCTATCTTCAGCACTGCTGACCAAGAGCCTCTGACCCTTGACTGTTGGCCCAGGCCCAAGACCCTGCCGTTGGGTCCCTGGTTCTGGTCCCCTCACTGCAGTTGAGGCTTTGCCCTGACTTTGTATACCTGTTCTGATGGGTGAAGCCATGGGACGACCTGACGGTCCACCCAAATCCCACACCCTGATTTCTGGAGAGCAGGTTACATTAGCACAGTATCTAAAATCTGGAATTTGATTTTAAACATTGATTTCCTCTTCTCGTCTTTCATAGCAAGGCCACTGTCTTCCAGGAGCTTTCACTTCCAGGGGATTCTGAGTGAGAGCTGAGGCTGAGCTCCTGCGCTGAGCCTGGAGATGCCGCCGCTGCTCTCTCTTCCCACGTCCTCTCTGCGGTGTCCTCATCTCCCGATGCCCTGCCCTCAAGGCCTCCTAAGGAACCCAGTCCATACCATGTGATTCCCTGACCTGTCCCCTCAAACCCATAAACACACAGCTGGGTTCCTGTTCCTAAATTGCATTTGTGACTTGAAATAATGAATGAGAATGTTTTGACATTTATAATGAGAACGAGTCGGCTTAGTATAAGGTGCTTCCAAAAGAAAAAAAATCTATTTATGTTCATCACTTGCCAGCTAATCCACTAGTAATGATCTCATTGTCACGTGATCAATTAAATTTTATCGTTAGCAGGATCAGCATAATCATATTATGAAAAACTGATGCCACGTAATTCTTGCTAAAGGGTAGACCGAGTGGGACTCTGACGTGCTACTTGGCAACCAGGTGGCAGTGAGCGTGCACCCGCTTCTTCACAGCTGACACAGAGGGGCTCTGATTTCTACTAGGAAAGGGTTTAGGCTCAGGCCCCTAATTTAAAATAGAACTCGTTTCCCTTCCACACTTTTTCCATTTCCACCGTGTACAATTTTACTTCACTGTCTTGACTCGTTCCGTCGGGATCTTGTGCTTGGCTTTGGTTTCACTGGGAGTGAAGGTGAGGACCTGGGTGTGTCTGTGCACACCTGCATTGAACAAGCGGAGAGTGTGGGGGGCCGGGGTGGGGGGGACTTGCTTCCCGGAGGGTGGGCCTGTCCTTCTCGAGACAACAAAAGGCCGCCTAGAATTCACTTGAATATGTCCGCACAGGTCCTAAGAATTAGGCGAACCTCAAAGGAGAAGGACAAGCACTAGAAGCCAGAAGGACAATAAATACCATCAGATGACTTGTGGATTTACGCAGCATCAATCAGCAGGCCAAGGTCGTGGCTCAGCGCCCGTGTGAGCCTGTGTCCTGGGTCCACGTGGACCTGGCCTGGCTTCCCCAACAGACAGTGGGCGGGAGCTGGGCTTCGGCCATGTCTTCCCTTTGGGGGACAGCTGTGGAAAGGAGCGTGCTCTGTTGGGTGATAGGACTCGTGTGGTCTGTCGTGTGGTCTGGCTCATTACGAACACAAGAATCAGCACTTGTAACACCAACAAAATCAAAGGCCAGACAAAGCTATCTTCCGAACACTGACACTGGGAAACCCCAAGGCTGCTAGTCACAGGCGTCTAGGGTTTTCTGTGGGGCAACATTCCTGATTACTCTAATTAGTTGTTAGCTTGGATGATCTCGGGCCAAAGCGTCTTCCATCCTTCCCTGTCACAGCCCGTGGTGTCCCTGCAAGCGGCCTGTCCCCAGCTCCCACGGCTGGGCACATGGAGGTCTGATGCCTCACAGGGCTCGGCCTGTCTCTCTGCTCAGTGGCAGCTTTCTTCTTCCCTCAGTTTATAGGGGTCAAATGTTTTAGTTCAAAAAGTGTGACTTTTGGTACAAAGCCATCCTGAACAATTTGGACCGGGCTTCCTGACCTTGTTATTCCGTGGGAGCCGGAGCCTCCTTTCAGCCCGCCTTCCACTGGCTGCTGCTTCGACATGCTTCACTAAACCTAATAGCTCCCTATTACCAGCTACAATTTAGCATCTGAGCCAGGAGCTGGATGAGAAAGGGGAGAAGAGAGTGTAAATTATACGGAGTAGCGGGGAACAAAGGTTTTATTTCTCCTGAGCACAGCCCTTTGATAGGAAAACGGGGGAGACAAATGTGTCGCTAATTTAATTAAGTAGTATGAGTTTTCAGGGTCTACGGATACCATTTAGAATGGGATTAATCAAGAGCAGGTGACGAGAATGAATAGTCACACACAATGTGAGCGTCTTTAACGATCCGACACAGTCGAGTGGAATCAAGTGCTCCTCAGAGCAGGACACAGTTTTGCTTGCTAATCCAAATCTACCTACCCTTTCTTCTTACAATGCTCAGCTTGTTCTCAGGAGGCAGGAAACTTTTCCTATTTTCTCACTGTGATCAAGACACCCAAAGTAAAAGGATAAAGGGCCTGCCTCGTCTCCTCGAGGCCGGTTGTGCTCTCCGACAAGGAGGAGGTGCCGTTGGGGGATCTCGGGGCATCTTCTCTGTGACCGTCGGTCCACATTAGAAATAAATATGTCACTTTTCGGTTCTGTAGCTGAATACGTGGACGCACCCTCACTGCGTGTGAGCCCTCACGTGTGCTCAGTGCGGGAGGAGGCCCCTCGGCCCCGCAGGGCCGGTGTTGGGACAGCACCAGACAAACACGCATGCAACTGCACAAAGCTGCGTGCCCCAGGGCCCGTGTGATGGCCTTGCACACGGTTCGGGTCAGCACACCCTGGATGAACCGGGCTGCGGGACAACCCACCCCACGCAGTCAGCTGCGCCCAGCACAACCCCCAGCAAAGGGACTCAGGATTGTGAAGGCCTCTGAGGAGGACTCTCCTCACTTCCAAACCGACTCACTGATTGTGTGTGTGCGGCACACGGATCGCTCATACCCACGTGCCCCTGAGGGCACGCTGTAGTTTCTTAGGCATCTAAGGAGCGTTCGGACACTCTGGTTACGTCAGCTATTCTGGATGTCAGGTGCTTAGGAGATGGCGGGGGAGGCGCGTTTTGGTGTCGATGGTCATCCACACGTCCCTATGCTCAGCTGGCAGAGACTAAGTGGTGAATTCTGTCGTCAGGCAACTCTTCCATGGGACAGCGAGTCGCGCGGGGCTGCTGCCTTCTTCCCGGACTGTCCGTGGGTCAGCACCACAGTTAGAACACAAAACACACAGGAGGGACACCCACCTGGATGGCTCAGGGGTTGAGTGTCTGCCTTCGGCCCAGGGTGTGATCCCAGGGTCCTGGGATCGAGTCCCACATCGGGTTCCTTGCAGGGAGCCTGCTTCTCCATTTGCCTGTGTCTGTATCTCTCTCTGCGTCTCTCATGAATAAATAAATAAAATATTAAAAAAACCCCACAAAACAAAACAAAGCAGACAACACACAAAACCTTTTCTAAGCTCTGGAGACTGTAATGGTCAGTAATGGTTTTCCTGGGGAACTGTCCCAAACTACGAAATATTTATTAAAAGCCTTCGGAGGAATATCCGGGGATTTCAGATGAACACTTTTCTCCTCCAACACCATAAATAAGTAGCATGCTTGGTTATATTGTCTCTTAAGTCAGGAAGATAAAACTGGTGATGAAAAAGGCATCTGTCATTGGAAGGAGCACACCCTAACTGCACACTTCAAGGTGGAAGAAGAGGAATGTTTTGAAGAAGACATTGTTCTGGAAATAACCCCAAGGGTTGCAGAAACATTCAAAGGAGGGTCATGTCACCAAACCTTCTGGGGCTTGAGATTGGAGGAACTGCCCCATGCCCGGTGTCGGAGGGGACAGCGGCGACTTCAGAGGCAGAGACCCCAGGTTCACAAAGCAATGACCAAGGGCCGCTTCTTCCTCAGTTCAGCAAGGTCCCTGTGCAGTGGGCGCCCGCTGATGGCAGGTGCACACGGGAATGGCTTCTTCTTTGCTCTGTGAGCACAGAAGGCGTCACAGCCCTGCCAGCCCCGTGCAGGGTGGCTGCACAAGCCATGGGACTGGGAGCAGGGCTGGGCCGTGCCCACGTGGCCAGCCAGGTGCTCATTCCTCATGCGGCCTCCCCCCCGCAGCAGGCCTGCTCCCGGGTGTGTTCGGTGGCCCCAGACCCAGACCTGGCCCTGGTTGCTTCGAAAGGGGGTGCAAGGAGCAGCGGACGTGTTGAGACCCGAATTGTAGTTATGTCCACAGGGAGAGAGGCCTGCTGGGGACAGGGAGCTGGGAGCCAGCTGGGCGCAACCTCCACCCCATGGACGTGTCTTTAGTCAGGTTCCTGGACATTCCCTGCCTCAGGGGCCTCCTCACAGACACGGGCCCCGTCCTACCACGACGCTCTCTAGCCACCGCAGTGCTGGCTGTGCTCCCGAGAGCCACGGGGCGGAGGGAACGTAAGGGAAGCCTCACTGTGGGTGTGGCACCCGGGCCCAGCCAGAGTTCATCATAGACCCGAACATTCGGGGCACGCCGTTCTCATCTGGGAGGATGGAGGGTGGGAAGAACCGGGGAAGGGTCAGACCGCTGGGCTGGAATATATGTTCTGGGTGGCAGGACAGCGTGTGGGGCAGAACTGCACACCTGTCCTTTTGCCCGAATCGTGGGGGCACAAGAGGGTGAGCGCCGAGCTCCCTGAAAGAACCCTGGCCGCATCCTGGGGGTGGGCGTGGGGCATCCTGGTCGGGCTGGGGTGGGTTGCAGGCACGTCAGCGAGCAGCCCCAGAAGCCCCTGCCCGTGTGTCCCCTCCCAGCCCCCGGGCTCCCAGTTGTCTGCTCACCTGCAGGCACCTGCCAGAAGATGCCCAGCTGACAGAGAAGGATGCTGGAGGATGCCGTTAGAGCTGGTCTCCACCCTGTGGCTCCTGCTCCCCAGGGTCCACCCTTCGGCTTTAAGGCTCCCCGTGAAGTTCCTGCCCTGGCCTGGAGGAGATTTTTGTTGTCTGTAGGTGAGATTTTATTTCTGTGGATTCCAGCTCGGTTTTCCTCTGATGTTTTCAGGTTGGCAGTGGTAGGAAGCAGAGAGGACACAAGGTCAGACCTGGTTTCACGTGTGTCCTGTGAGCCCAGGAGGGGACACTGGGCCACCTGGTGAGCTCCTCGCCCTTCCCTCAAGCCAGGAAAGTGCTTGGGGTGGTAGCGCCGGGACTGTGTGCAGCACCAGCCGACGCACCCAGCCAGCCCTCCAGTGGCAGGAGGCCAGTGTCCTCTGACTGTCGCTCCCAAGTCCTTCTCCATCAGGAGCCAGGACACCTGCACCCCAATGTTTCCAGCAGCAGTGTCCACAATAGCCAAACTGTGGAAGGAGCCTCGGTGTCCAAAGAAAGATGAATGGATAAAGAAGATGTGGTTTATGTATACAATGGGATATTACTCAGCAATTAGAAACGACAAATACCCACCATTTGCTTCAACGTGGATGGAACTGGAGGGTATTATGCTGAGTGAAATAAGTCAATTGGAGAAGGACCAACATTACATGGTCTCATTTACTTGGGGAATATAAAAATTAGTGAAAGGGAATAAAGGGGAAAGGAGAGAAAATGAGTGGGAAATATCAGAAAGGGAGACAGAACATGAGAGACTCCTAACTCTGGGAAATGAACTAGGGGTGGTAGAAAGGGAGGTGGGTGGGGGGTGGGGGTGACTGGGTGATGGGCACTGAGGGGGGCACTTGAGGGGATGAGCATTGGGTGTTATTCTATATGTTGGCAAATTGAACACCAATAAAAAATAAATTTATATAAAAAAGAATAAAATACAAAGGATTTAAAGCTATCTGATTGTTTATCAACTAGGATTGTAAATTTTGTGATGCGAAGATTGTAGTTACAAATAGTAATAAAAAATTGGGTTTCAGATTCTCTAAAAAAAAAAGGAAAAAAAAGGAGTTACCAGGAAGTATCAGGATCACTGGAAAGAGAAGGGTCTAGAAGGAGGGTTCAGGGTATTGTGACAAGGAATGTCTGCACTTGGAAGACTCAGATGGCTTCTCTCCATCATGTAGGACTCATTCCTTGGCAATTTTTTTTTTAAGATTTTATTTTATTATTTATTTGAGAGATTGCACACAGAGGGAACGTGAGAAGGAGAAGCAGACGCCCGCCGAGCAGGGACCCCAATGCAGGATTCGATCCCAGGATCCTGAGATCATGACCTGAGCCAAGAGGCAGATGCTTCACTAATGGAGCCACCCAGGCGCCCCTCATTTCTTTTAGTAGACTTAGAACCCCTTTTTTTTCTGGGGTTGTTTGTGGTTTTAATCACACACATTGGAGAATTCTGCTTTACTTTTTTTTTTTTTTTTAGAAAGTCTTTTTTTTAAATTTTTATTTATTTATGATAGTCACAGAGAGAGAGAGAGAGAGAGAGAGAGAGAGAGAGGCAGAGACACAGGGAGAGGGAGAAGCAGGCTCCATGCACCGGGAGCCTGACGTGGGATTCGATCCCGGGTCTCCAGGATCGCGCCCTGGGCCAAAGGCAGGCGCTAAACCGCTGCGCCCACCCAGGGATCCCTCTGATTTACTTTAAAAAGGTGTTTGTTGGATTAACTGGTGATTAGATCTCAACTCAAACTAAGCAGCTAGTGTAGATGGGCTGAGGCTGTGTCAGGGGTGAATCAGGCAGGTCTGAAACAACAGGTCGCATTTCCTTTTCAGCCTGAGTCTGGAGCCTCCTGTCCTTCTGATGAGACGTCCCGCAGGAGGGGTCCTGGCACTCCCCGTGGGGCCCTTGCTCTCACGCTGGCAACGGACCCCCACCCACCATCTCCCTCCGTAGAGCAGGCCGCTGGGGGTATCGCTCAGTACTTTGGGTCCACACACCCCTGAGGAGTAGCTTGTCTTTCCACTTGGTCTGCCTCATGGCCCGACCGGGGCAGGTGGGGGTGTCATGGGTGGAAACTTGACTATTAGTAAGGACAATGCAGTGCAATCTATAGATCCCCCTCTGTTAGGATGTATTTTGGAGAAACCCAATCTGCATCAACAGAACAGTATTTTCAGAATAACTTATGTACAATCCCCTTAAAATGATTATAAGTCAAAGTCTTAATTACTGTGATTTTACATTAAAATTCGTTGCAAGACCAAACATTGTATGTTTGAGCTCATCTATAGTTTGGGGTCATCGAAACATTCCCTCCCTTCTGTTTTTACCGGGGACATGAGGGTCAGCTGGACCACCCCTGAGAGAGAAGGAGGAAGGAAGCGGAGGGAGGACGGGGACCTGGCGGGCGACGGGCAGAGGCTGCAAGGGGAAAGGCCATGCGCACAGAGAAAAGTAATTAATTATAAATGCATCCACACGGAGAATCTATTATAGGTAGCCCTATAAAATATAAAGGGAGAAATATAGGTTCTTAAAAAAAAACACAGTGTGTCAATGCTGGAGGGAGAGAATGAATAGGACTTTTTTTTTTTTTTTATTAAACTAATATACCATTTGATTAAAAAGTGAGCCATGTAAGCTTTAATAAGATGAGAATGATGAAGTCGGTAAAAATATTCTTGTATTAGCTGAGTTCGTATTCTTTTCTTAAAATTGTTTAACAGTTAAAAACTGAAGACTGGTCTGGGCGACCAAGGAGCTGTGTGGACGCCGTCAACGTGGTCGTGGGCACCGTCAACGTGGTCGTGGGCACAGGCCGGAGCTGCCCTGGAGACAGGCCCCCCGGGGATGCCTGTGCTTTCTCGGGAGCCCCATGGTCAGCGTTCCGGGGCTCGGTGATCACAACAGAGCACCGATGTGCTAAACACACCACGGAGGAAGGTTGCACGGACCCCTCTGTGCACTCCTGGCCGGGGGTATGCGCACATCTGGCTGCCACACACAAGACCTTGAAAACCTGGCACAGGCCAGGTTTTCTTATTGCTTCTTGAAATTGTGTTTTTTTGAAGTGGAGAAGAGACTCAGTGCACCTGTGAGCCAACGTGCTGTGCCTGCTGCACGGACAAAAGTTCCTGAGGAGACCGTCCAGGCACACCTTGTCTCCATCCAAGTGTCAGTGCCAACAACAGACATAGCATGAGATGCAGCAAAGCCACCCAAGAGGGGGAACCAGATGGGGGGCAGGGCTGGGCACCGGGGTGGACCCCAAGCTTCCTCCTGACCGCCAAGACCTCCCCACCTGTGGCAAGGTGCCTCTGTGGCTGCTGGGTATTGGCATCCGCCGGTCACTGCAGGACACGCTCCTGAAGTGGACACTCGGGAACAGGCTCCTGAGCCAGGAGCCTGCAGGGAGCTGCCAACAGGTGGGGAGTGACCCAGAGAGGGAGGCCCTGCCCTCCTGGAGCTTCTGTGTGGGGCGCAGACAATGAGCCCCAGGAAGCAGGCACGGTCCTGTGCCGGCCACACGTCCGAGCAGCAGGTGTGTCTAGGCAGGAACTCAGGTGCTGGAAAAGCATCAAGGACAAGGAGCTCTCCCCGGAGATGCTCCAGGGACACAGTCAGAGAGGCCCAGGCTGTGACACCGGGTGACCCCGCGCTGCAGGGAGATTTGGAGCCGGGAGGGCCCAGCCCCGACATCCCAGGAAGGCTGGAGGACCTTCTGTGTGGGCTAGGGCAAGGCAGGGGGGCACCGAGGGGCCTTGTGCTTGTCAGCAGGGCATCCCGAGTAGGCCCGGCAGGCACCTCTGATAGGGAAAGATGTGAACACATAAAGGGTCACATAAACCACAGTAAGTACCAGCTTGTCCCCGGTGTCACGCTGTGTCCCCCAGGGCAAGAGCTAGGGGCCGTCTCTGTGCCCGGCAGCCGAGTCCCGCTGAGTGAAGCCAGGGCAGGCAGCATGTCCCACCGGGGAAGGCCAGGGTGCTGCCCGGGGGTCCGACTGTGCTTCGGGGGTGTCACGCAGGTAACCCCAGAAGCCGGGGGGTGGGCAGCTGCCTCCAGCTTTGTGCCGGGTGTGCCACAGTCTCTTGGCCCGCGTGGCACCACAGACGTAGCCGTGGCCGCCACGGTGCGAGGCGCCCGCGCCGCCGGTACGCTCATGCAGATAAAATGGGAATTTAACAATGTCTCGGGGTGAATGCGTGTCGTCCTTTTTCTAAGTGTGTCACATGATCTCGCTGTGTGACATCGCCAATCTCCATCCCCGCTTTGTTGGGCTCCATGCATGAATAATTTTCCCAGTGCTTGTTTTTGGCGAAGCCCGAGAAAGAGCGCGTCGCGGGCCCGCGGGCCCTTGTTGTCGGCGATCAGCATTCTGTGGGCCTGAGCCGCTTACAACAGTGTAAAGACCCCGGTGGCATGTGTTATAATACATGAGCCATTGTCCCCCGAAGAACACACGAAAGAAAGAACAGTGTTCTACGAGGGGGCAATTCATCGGGTTTTTCCCAGAGACTCTTGGGTCAGGTTTTTATAGGCCTATTTGATTTTCAAATTCCCTTTCTACCCCCTTCCCTCTCAGCAGCACAGTGTCCAAACTTGTCCACATTCACTTCCCATGTTTTGTGCATGGTCGATGTCCTTTAAACAGAGTATCTCAAATAAGTCTTTATTCTGGTTTTGTTGGCTCTTATTCTGTGTTTTCATGAACTCTGGCCCCAGCCATGGCAACTGCAAGAAAAATGTTAACAGTGATTGGCAGGATGAGAAAAGCAGGGTTCCTATCCGCATTTCAAACACTTTGGGAACAATGGAGTTTGGTGTGATTGAATTAATGAGATACCGTGGGCTGTCAAAAGAGCACACATACTTTACATAAACCTGATTATCTTTGCATGGCAGAGATGGAAAAAAACCAGCGCGGAGAGCCGAGGCTGGCTTTCAGCGCTCCGTCCAGAGGAGCCCGCGGCCGCCCCGCTCCGCACACAGCGGCCGCGGTGCTTAACAAGTCCACCAGGGCCCCGGGCTCCCAAGCGGCTCTGTCACCACTCAGCACCTCCGCACGGGCTTTTATTTTCCCCGGGAGCCATTGTGTCACGTAAACCTAGCACACATTTCGATAATTAGACCTGTGCCGGCAGCCAGCGCCCCGCCCCGACCCCAGAGTGACACTCGTCCTGGGTCTGGCTTGTAGACAAACACCCAGCGAGCGGTGCCAACTTAAAAGCCCAGACAAGGATGGCAGGAGCCTGCGCTCTCGGGTGGCTGCCGTCAGCCCTGGGTCCCCACCCCCAAGAAAGCTCTCACGGCAGCTCCCCTGCACTTGTGGGGACACGGGGAGGAGGTTGCAAACGTCCAGCCCCTCACAGAGGGGGTGGCTCCCGTCTCTGCTGGGGACTCAGTGGCCAGAGCCTGTGTGCACACGCAGGCCCGAGGGTGCGGGTGCCATGTGGCCCTCCGCCGGGCCCGGGGGCCGTCACCCTCATCATGTGCAGTGGCCCCCCGGCACCAGGACCGCCAGCGCTGGGGCCAGGGGAGGTCCCAAGGGCTTGCTCCCAAGACTGTCCCCAGGGTTTTGGAAACAGCTGTGCACTTCCTCACATGCTCACTTAACACTTCGTGAGAAAAAATCACCAGCAAGGTAACAAATACATGAAACAAAGGGAGCACACGCAAGCCATGCCGCCATGGGCCCCCGGCCCCCATTTCCAAGCACTGGCCTCTGGCAGCGGCCATGCCGGTGGAGGTTGCAAGGCCATTCCCGCTTGGCCCCAGCAGGTCACACAGGACCCGTTGGGACACAGGGCACCAGCACAGAGCTGCTTCTGCAAACCTGGTGTGAATTCCAGCCCCACACACCCAGGCACCTGCTGGTGGCACTTGGGCCAACACAGTCAAGAATTTAGGCCAGAGGATCCCGGGGTGGCTCAGTGGTTTAGCCCCCGCCTTTGGCCCAGGGTGTGATCTTAGGGTCCTGGGATCGAGTCCTGCGTCGGGCTCCCTGCATGGAGCCTGCTTCTCCCTCTGCCTGTGTCTCTGCTTCTCTCTCTCCCTGTGTCTCTCATGAATAAATAAATAAAATGTTAAAAAAAAAAAAGAATTTAGGCCAACGTCCACGCTCACAAAGGGACTTCAAAGGCATTTTTGGGGTCGGTGCTTTATTTTATGCGCTAATGAAAGTCCACGGATTATACGCATGCATACTGGAAATACACCTGGGTAGGTGGGCTGGTGGCTGGGCGGCCTCAGGCTCCCTGGGGGGCTCCTGTCTCTCCCTGGAGTCCTGGGCCCCGTGGACAGCTGCTGGGCAGTCACATGGGGTGGCCCCAGTGCCCCCAGAGCACTTCACATCAGCAGGACTGTGGAACCCATGCCCGCTCCTGCTCCAGTCTCAGGGCAGATTAGAAACGCTTCATCTACCCCGGGCCTCGGAGCCTGGAGCAGGACCCGCACTGCCCACGGCTCTGCCAGCAGGTGTCTCTGTTTCACACCACTGGGCACCTGCCACCATCCTCTCCTCGGTGGCCACATTCCCCCATCACCCAGCCCCTCAGAGGGGTGGGACTGGGGAGGAGGTGCCTCCCTGCCTCTCCTTGCCTGGAAGTGAGTTTGGGCAGCGGAGGCCACGACTGGGGGAGCCCCGCTGGCCCCTCGAGAGCATGGGGACGTCCCCAGATCCACCCCAAGCCACCTGCAAGGGCTTCTCCTCCTCCCTGGGCCGGAGGACCTGCACTTGTCCCTAGGAAGCCACAATGGCCGGAGGCGATGGGAGAAAAGACGCTCGTTGGATTTCATAGCAACATGTTTGTCTGTCCGTCCATCACCCAGTGAGAGGCGCGGCGCGTGTCCTGTGTGGGACTGACCCCACCCCCAAGTCCTTCACTTTGCAAAGTCGTTCTGCTGCTGGAAACAGGGTGCACTTCCCCCTGTAAACAACGGCCTCTGATGGTGGAGGATGTGCTTAAGTTGTTGCATTATGTAAGTTCTGCTTTGAAATTTCACACCTTTGCGAGATGAAGCACACCTTTCAACTTGCTCTCACATCTTTACTCTGTTTTAATGAAAACTCTCAGAAAAACTGCTTTATTTTCTAAGACCACAAGGTACTGCTGTCCGTTACTGGTACAGGTTTGCAAATTGTTGGCAAACAGTTTTGACTGGCGGTGATCTTTTTCTGTTTCAGTTAATCTTGACGCTTCAGGTTATGGGGGACCTAGAACCCCGTGTGGCTCAGGGCCTCAGAAGCTTAATTAAGTTACTGTTGTTGAAACCATGTAGCCTCTACAATCTCACAAACAAAGTGTCCCAGGCGGGGGGAAGCTTTGCTCCAGTTTTATCAGATGATCTCTGCTAGGGCTTTTATCGATTTAACTAATGTTTGGAGCGTGACTTAAAGTAATCACATTCCGATGACAGTTTATTTGTTGCCTATGAGCCCCTCGTTATAGGAAAGGGTTTGAGACAGCCTCATTTCTGTGGAATCTGATGGCTTCATTTTAGATGAGGTACAAACTGAGACATGAATGATTTCCAGTGGGGGTTTTAGGGGGAGAGAAATCTGTATTTGGACACTGATGTCCTGAGACTCCCTTTGCATTGCTGGGTTCCCCACATTGGAGTCTGAGTGCACTTTACATATGGTGGCTCTCCTCATCTAACACCAGCGTCTTCCAATTTGTTCCATTTATTCCATGTTAAAAAATGTTCTTGACAACGATCATGAAGTCTTTTAAGCGGATACTTCCAGGACTTGTACAGACAGGTTTGCGCTCTCCTGAAAGTGAAAGCAAAGGAGCTAAGTGTGCACTGAGTCATTTCTGCAGCCATAGAAAACCTCGTGCCACAGAGTTTGGAGGCAAGAAAGGGAGAAGGCAGGCTTGTGCATGGTTGAGGGTATAAAGAAAAGGCCAACTTCAGGCTGTGGCCCGGGAGGGACCCAACGTGCTGGTTCAGATGCTTCAGAAGCCAGACAAGCATGGCCGACCCAGGTTCAGGTGGCAGCACCCGGATGCACCCAGGAGGGACGGGCTCTTAAGAGGCAGGCGTTCCTTGGACCGGGAGGTCATGGCCACCCCGCCAGACGGGTGCTCTCCAGCGGCCACACTCTGATGTGGTGGCCACTCCAGGGAGGGCTATCACAGCACTTGAGGCCCTGCTGGGTCTTGGAGAGAGCAGTGGGGAGGCCAGACTCGAGTCCTAGGACCCTGCAGGGACTGCCATACCTCTCCCCAAAAGGAGACTCTGGGGACCACAGTGAGGGTCACCATGTGTGTCAGGATTTCCTGTGGTAGCACTGTGCTTGGGGCCTGTGGGAGAAGCAGCAGGTGACCAGGCCATCGATGCCAGGGAAGCTCCAGCAGCTCACGTGCCAGAGACCAGCTTCTCTGCTCCTGGGCTGTAGAAATCACACTCCCCGTCTGAGAGGCGGGGGGAGGGGGGTGGAGGAAGAAAGGGAGAGGGACAGGGAGAGGGAGGGGGAGGGGGGAGAGGGAGAGAGGTTAAGTAGGAGGAGGATGGACGGAGAGGTGGGGAGAGAGCCAGCAGGACCGCCGGCCACCACCCCTGCCGCCTACTCAGGGGTGAGAGCACATGGCCCCGGCACCCACAGCAGCCCGTGTCTGACTAGGGGTCACAGGAGGTCCCCTGCATGGCCAACCAGGGTCCGGTCATGGTCCTCGGCAGCGAGGCAAACTCTCCCAATCCACTGTCACCTGCACTTCGTTTCTGGCTGCAGCCGCTGGTGCCAGAGGACGGGTTGTCACAGGGAAACAAGATAAAGTGGAATCACTTTAAATTGTTGGGTGATGGAGTTTTTGTAAGAACTACTTCAGAGCACAAGTTAGGACCAACTTTCATTTTCAAAGGTATGTAGCAGTTTTTCTTGTTTCTGCCATGCAGCCAGCAGCGTGCTGCCTGTGATGAGCCCTGCACACATCTGTGACGGCCAGGCCACCACGCTGTCCCTCTGAGCGGCCTCCGCTCCTGGACCAACAGCAATGGAATTAATCTCCTTCGTTCCTCCTTTAAAGCTTTGTGGTTTAGGTCGTGGGCCCGTTCGCCTCCTTGATAAACAGGGGTTGCAAGTGAATTTCTTCTCAAGCTGGTTTGGGGAAGAGCATCCTTTGAGCCATAGAATAGTGTTTTCTGTGTGCCCAGAGGTGATGAGAACCTGTGGTTTCTCACTAGCGGGACCAGGGCAGCAGAGCCTGATGCACGCTGCGGTGAGTCCCACCCTCCTTGATGGCAAAGTTCTCATCCTCTCACATGGAGACTGTTTTGGACTCTGTGTGGGGACAGTGACAGTGTTGTCCTCACGCCTGGCTAACGTTTGTGATGCAGACGCCCCTGAAGGACCAGCGCCCGGGTCACGCTTATGGCAGGCCCAGGGCCCTCTCCCTCTGCAGACCCCCAGGTCAGTGACAGTCCCCGTCAAGGGTGCCGACCCCTGGGTGGGGGGTCAGGTGCTGCCTGCAGCCTTGGTCCCGGCCTCCGAGGAGGAGGGGCGTGTGACAGGCAGCCAGGGCTTCCTCCTGCCATCTTCAGGGACACGGGGGCTCCGAGTCTGTGGGATAAAGTGTCCACTGCGACCTCGTGGTCTCTGGGCATTTGCAAATAAGCCCGTGTTCAACTTCAGATGTGGCCTCATAACCCGGGAGCCCATCTGCTGTGTCGGGTCCATGCAATGAAGGTGCAAGGCCGGGATCCGGCCCGAGCGGGAGTGGGCTGCCGGCGCAGAAGGGGTTAAGCAGCTGCGTCGCTTGCAATTTCTCAATCAGCCTCGGGAAGCCTCAGGTCAACTTTGCTCATAAAACTCTGCACAAATATTTCTTTTTCTATCAGAGGAATTCTAATTCTGCACACAGACCAGGGCCACTCAGATTATTACACATTATTAAAAATTAATTTTAAAAATGGTCTGGTTCTTGAAATGTGCTGTAGAAATGTGTGTCCAAGTTTGAAATTACAGCAGGAAAAAAATGGAAAGAAAATCTGTATGTTGTTTGGGCAAAATAAACCCTGGAAAATTGTTCCTTTCGTGGTGACAATTGGTAGTCCGTGTTTTTGTTTATTCTTGCTTTGCCTCAATCACTAAGTTATTACAACTGACCTTACCACACAACGACGACAAACACATTTCCTCCGCTGCTGGGGTCCCTCCATGTGTGTCCCCTGGACAGGGAGCCAGCGGGGGGCAGGGATGGGGAGCCAGGTGGGGATGGGGAGCCTGGGGGTGACAGGGAGCCTGGGGGGTGACAGGGAACCTGGCAGTGATGGGGAGCCCGGGGTGGAGGACACAGAGGGTGGGAGGGACACGGAGCGTGGGGAGCCTGGGGGGGATCGGGAGCCTGGGGGAATGGGGATCCCAGGGGGTACACAGAGCATGGGGGTGATGGGGAACCCAGGGGGGACAGGGAGCCCAGGGAGCCCGGGGAGGGCAGGGGAGGGGAAGCCTAGGGGTTACAGGGAGCCTTGAAGGGTACAGGGAGCCAGGGAGGATGTGGAGCCTGGGATGGACGTGGGGCACAGGGAGCCTGGGGAGCCCGGGGGGGGGGGGGTGGTACAGGTTGATGCCCTCACACCTGCCCTCGTGACAGAGTTCGTGGAAGTGTGCGTGGACTCAGTGCAGGGTCCGGTCTGCACAGCTCCCAGGGACGCTGCCTTTACCTCTCCCCAGAGGACGGCGCTGGGCCCCCTGATAGCGGGGGAGTTTGACCGCGCCCTGTGACGCAGCCTGGAAGGAAACCGTGAACGGAGGTCAGTGGTCCTGGTATCTCTGCAGCGATCCTCCCATCGAGGCTCATGCCGGGCACAGGATTTGGTCCCTATTAAACTCAGTAAGAAATAGATTCCAGGGGTGCCTGGGAGGCTCTGTCTGTCAGTTGAGTGTCTGACCCTTGATCTCGACTCTGGTCATGGTCTCAGGCTCATGGGATCGAGCCCTGTGTCCGGCTCTGCTCAACGGGAAGTCTGCGTGGGATGTTCCCCCTGCCCCTTCCTCCACTGCTCTCTCTCTCTCTGTCTTTTTCCCTCAAATAAATAAACAGATCTTTAAAAAGAGAAGAACATTCTCTTCTGTCACTGGCATCCTCCCATCCCAGATGCCGCGTGCACAGTGACCCTCTGACCAGTGATGGTCCAGGGCAGGTCACTGCTTCGCCCAGCGTTGAGATCTAGGGGCAGGTGGGTTCAGGTGCTCGCTGCCCACAGCCCAGTGCAAGCCGACCACGGCGACTGTCCTGCACTGTGGTTGGTTGCTCCCCAAGAGGCTCCTTCCCCAGGTGGGGACTCCTGACCCCAGCAGGTCAGCTGCGACGGGCGGCAGGTAAATGCACTCCAACCCACGAGGCAGAGGACACAGAGCTGAGACCCGGGTGGCTGCTTCTCCGCACATTCCCTAGAGAGTGGATCTGGGTTCCGGGGTCAGTGTGAACAGGCGAGGGGTCTGTCTACACCGCATTCGTAAACCGAGCACCACCTTGCTCACAAAGGTATGAAGCACAGCCCACTATCCTCGAATTTCAGTTAGAGAATCGGGGACACAGAAATGGACCATCCTGGTTGCTGTCACCTGCTGACTTTGAGCACAGCAGCCTTCTTCGGCCCCACGCGGTCTCCAGCTCCAGGCCTCACGGCCTCTGCACCAGCACCAACACCTTCTCACGGTTTCCTCCTGTGCTATCCATGTCTTCCTGGTCTGAAGGACACACTCTTTACCTGCGAGGAGGGGGGTCAGGGGACACAGAAGGCGATGGCCCGCTGTCCTGGGGGGCAGGGTTTGCATCTGGCTCTGTGATTCCCGCAGGATGTGAGGCCAACAGTGAGTCTCCGGAAGATGGCCCGGGCAGCCTTCCCAGAGATGTGGGTCTTGGGGGGTGGGGGTCATCACAGATTCACTCTGCCCACGTCCCGGGGGCACCAGGCACCGCAATGGGCTCCAGAACGCACCCCAGCCGGAAGCAAGCAGACCACCTGGAAGGCACGAGGTGGCCTCCTGGCCTCTGCAGACCTGGCCGAGCCTGGTTCTTGGAAGGGGATCTTGGGCTGCTGCCCTGAGCCTTAGTCTGTGTGTCACCAGCAGACACCAGGGGCTTCAGGACAGAATGTGTCTTCTCGCCATTGTGGAGGGTATGGGTCTGTGATCCAGGCAGGGGCCTCCCCCTGGGCGTGTAGACCCGTCTCCACCCTGTGTGTGTCTGTGTCCCCATCTCCTCCTCCTACAGGGCCAGCGTCCCTGTGGAATGAGGGAGCATCCACACAGCTGCATCTGACCTCGGTCACCTGCTTGGAAACCTCGCACAGTCCCACACTGAGGTCCTGCGGCTGGGAGGCCAGCGCACTGATTTCAAAGGGGTGCAGGTCAGCCTGCTACGCCCCAGATACCCCCTCCCCCGCCACAGGCAGCCCTGTACCTCTGAGGCCGGGACCCAGGGAGTTCCCTCCCAGGCACCTCATCCGGTGCTCTGAAACCGCCTTCATTCTCTGACATTGCAGGACAAATAAAAAATATACATTGTAGATGTATTTCACTCTGAGGTTAAAAATAGGGAAGGCAGGCAGCCCAGGTGGCTCGGTGGTTTAGCACTGCCTTCAGCCCAGGGTGTGATCCTGGAGACCTGGGATTGAGTCCCGAGTGGGGCTCCCTGCATGGAGCCTGCTTCTCCCTCCACCTGTGTCTCTGCCTCTCTCTCTCTCTGCCTCTGTCTCTCATGAATAAATAAATAAAATCTTTTAAAAAATGGGGAAGGCTTCAAAAAAATGGGGAACGAGGAGGTGGGAGATGGGCAAGGGGGAGAATCCCGAAGACCTGCCAGCTGCCGGCACCCGTCCGGGCTCCCCATGGTGATCATATCTCGTCCCGGTGACCACAGGTGCCGTGGGCCGTGCTTCCGTCACCTCGCAGACAACACAGTGGAACTTCAGAGAGTGAGGATCAGAGACGCAGACACTCAGAGCCATGTCGGGTCCAGAGGAAGAGGATGCGATCCAATCAGCACCGCAGCTGGGTGACCACATAATACCGACTCTTGGGAAAGTGACCAGTTTCTAAAGGTTACATCTGTCCAGGACATTTTGCTTATAAGCATCACTGTTGGTGGCAACCCCCCCGATGTGGGCTTGGCTTTGGACGCTGTGGTCATGGCTTTATATTGCATTGCCATGGCTCTTTCTCCAGCGTTTCAGGTGTGAGGTACATGGAGAATCAATCCCATGTCCTGCCTGGCTGACCCCATGTGGGTGTACGGGGCATCCACCAAGACAGGAGGGGCAAGGCAAGGCGACCATGCAGAGTCTGGCGTCCCCGGTGCACAGACGGCCTGGCCGCGCCCGTAGGAAGGCAGCATTGCCAGCACAGAGGGTGCGTCATGACATTCCCCAAGGGTGTGACCTATGTTCAGTACCACTTGGCTGCTCGTCGAATGGGTGCTATGACAGTTAATCTCGAAATAACGAAGTGACTTGCACCCAGAATCAAGTGAAATGTTCTCTACCCACACTCGACATCTCTCCTTGGATTCCAGCAGATGAACAGGGGCACAGGGAAAGACACGCCGCTTTTTATATGAACAGGCTGGGTCCAAGGTGCATGCGCTTCTAGGCATCGGCAGGCGTTTTGCACACGCCGACCTAAAAGGCTTGAGTTTAGTAATATCTAATTCTGTTTCTAGCAACAAGTTGGAACGAACTTGTCTTTGGCCGCCCTGCATGTCCAGGGAGCCAGCACGGAGAGATTCAGGTCTGGCTTGGGCACGCGTCCACACTCACTGGCCTGCAGTGGGCCGGGGTTCACACCTGCACTTTGGGTCAGGTCGTGCACAGCGTGAGGGCTCCTGAGGGGGTATGGGGTGTGCGCTGCAGAGCCTCGGCCAGCTCCTCCTGCCCTTCCTCCCTGTGGGCCAGGGCCCGGCAGGCAGCTCCGGGGTTAACGCTCAGCAGTCTCTGGAAGAAAGCAAACAATCCAATGGGATGCTGGTTTGTAAAATGAATTTTCAATGTGTAGCCCACAGACGATCATTGATTGTGGTCAATAAATAAAAACGGTCCTGACGTTTATTGTTGTAGGGAGTAATTATAATCCGCGAGGCTGGACCCTGTGCTGCTGAATGCCTTGTTTGTGGTGTGCATGGGCAGACGCATTAACTTCTGCTGCTCCTTTCAGGGGAGCACTATTACTCATGGAACACTGATCAATATTTCATCTGCTCAGCATCTTGACTGAGGATGTCTGGGTCCATTGTAGGGCTGCTGATAATGACTCTTTTATTCAAGCCAGCTTGTAGGAACAAGAAGATAAAGAAAGGGGAGAGAATTATAGCATATGCTCATGAAAGTATTGTAAAGGTTATAAGCAGAAAACAACAGAAAAGCTAGAAAATGGGGGGGGGGGAATTGTAGGAAAAAGTGCAGAGGTTTCTAAAGCCATAAGGAAAAAGAAGAGGAGTATTTTCATGGATTTTCCTTAACATGCTTAAAATCTCAGTGAGCTTTAATAAATCTTTTGAAATTCATTCTCTTGTAAAAGATGGCTTTTTTGGGGGGGGGGACCTCTGAGGTTTAATAGCTCAGTATTTTTCTTACATTCTGGATAATTTAAGTGTTCTCCCTATAAATAAGAAGTCATCCCTCTTCTCCCCCAAACCCACTGCCATTTATTTTCCGTGAGACAACGCTCGGGATCTGCCGTCTTGGCTGCTCTCGTCTCCTAACTCACACTCTCCCTGTGCTGTCCTCTGGCTCTGTCCGAGTCACCCCCCGCTGCGGCGGGCACAGGCCCTGAGTCCTGATCCTCTGATTCTGGAATTCAGGGTCCTACAAAGCCAGCCCTGGTCGCTCTTGGTGCTCGGGATCATTTTACAGCACTGGGTGGCCCCTGCCTCCCACATGAGCACTGCCCAGTGGCCAGGCTCCAGGGGCGGGGACCTGGGGGCACTTCCCAGGAGCCCAGGCCTCTCCTCCAGCAGGTGGGTCCCTTCACAACAGCTACAGCAAAAGTGGACACTGACCTCCAACCTTGCCAGGCCAGGGGTGCAGGCGCAGGGCCTCCAATGCCTCTTGTGTTCACGAGGCCTAGTGGTTTGGTGTGCTTGCTTGAGCGAGGCCCGTGCTGTGGCACAGGGATGGCAGGTGCAGAAGAGCACTGAAACCATGCCGGCTGCCCCTCCTCCCCCTGGGGGTTTGGTTTAGGGTGTCAGGGCGCACACACTGGAGATCTGGGTTCTAGCAGGCATCCTGCGGCTTCCTGAGCGAGATGCTGGGGAAGGCACTGCGTCTCTGAGTCTCTCCTTCCACTCGTGAATAGAGGAGTAAACATGGAGGGTCCCTAGGAGTGCAGGGGGCGGGTGCAGCTGTGCACGCAGCCCAGAGCTTGCAGATGCCAAACACGGGGCCCAGCTGGTAGTGGCTGTGACCTGCAAAGGGCCCACCTGTGCTTTCACCAGGGGAGGGACCCTTGTGGGAAGGCTTTAGTCAGCATTTGACAGGGAACACAGGCTTCCAGTGGAACCTCTTTAATCTTGGCCTGTTTCTGATTTTATATTTTTATTTTTAAAGATTTTATTTATTTATTCCTGAGAGACACACAGAGAGGGGCAGAGACACAGGCAGATGGAGAAGCAGGCTCCCTGCAGGGGGCCTGATGTGGGGCTCGATCCTAGGACCTTGGGATCATCACCTGAGCCGAAGGCAGATCCTCAACTGCTGAGCCACCCAGGTGGCCCCCATTTGTGATTTTAAAGTCAGAGATTCCTGCTGCAAAATTGCTTCTAAGCTGGACACACAGGTGCCAGGATCTGAACTCACGTGACCGTGCACCATCGCTGGGGCTGGAGCTGAGGTCCCACTGCCCTCCATCCACACTGAGCCACTTTGCAGTTTTGCAGGAGTTGTTGGAAGGTTAATTGAACTAACTCCGCTTTTCTAATTCAGCACAAGGAAGTGGTGACACAGTCCTGGGAGGGCGATGGCTGGGACCATGAGTAGTTTCTGAATCTCTCCATCCACACGTAAAAATAGGCAAGGAGATGTGAAATAAAGCCGATGGGCAACTTTGCACCAAAACAAGGGGACGACGTGCAGAGTGCACGTGGGTGGGGAATGAAGCAACTGCTGGGCATCCTGCTGGGACTGAGCTCTGTGGAGGGAGGAGGGGGCAGGGGTCCCTGAGCCCAAGGACAGCAGACACGGATGCACAGCTGTTCTGGAAAGTGCTCCAGGCTGCCTGGGCCATGGGGGACATGTGTTGGCAGTGTCTGTCCACTTGGGCGACGAAGGCCAAGGCTCGTGGTGGACGAGGTCAGGTCCAGCCCCTCTGGGCTTCTGCAAAAACTGGGTTCCTTCTGAGGAGAAACAGCTTCATTTGGACCCAATGCTGAGAAGCTGGAGACAAAGCCCGGGGAGGAGGGAGGCCCAAAGGAAGTGGGGCCAACTGGGAGCTCAGGCCGCCAAACCAAGCTGTGCACTCAAGAAATAGCACAGTGGCAGGAACCGGGGAGGTTAGAGACGCCCACCGTCTGCAGCTCTGAATACTGAACTCACACAAACACGTATCGAGGCCAAGTCCCACACAAAGCCTCTGTAAGAAGGAGGGACAGCACGGCGTGCCTTCAGTGATGGAAGGAAAGGCAGGATCCCGCCTCTGGCCCTTGACCAACACGAGGGAAATGGTACTTAGCAGACCAGCAAAGTCAGAGCAGAGCCGCAGCACCCGGCGGCACCCAGGAAAGGGTGCCGGTAGGGAGAGGCCGCCAGGGACGGGGGCTGCGGAGACCAGAGGGTGAGCCAACAGAAGAGCTGGAAGACGCTGGGGAAGTCTCACAAACAAACACGGATTTAAGAGATGACAAGGCACAGAGAGTGCCAAAGGCTGGAGTGAGGGACAGAGAACTCAGCAGGCCGGGGCAGTGACTCCTGGAGGGAAACAGCGAGGACAGGAAGCAGATGGCCTAAGAACCGCACCCAAGGACGGGACCAAGTCCCGAGACTGATGGGGGCCGGCCCGACAGGGTGTGGGGTGCGCGGCGGGGTCCGGGCTCCGGGGGCCCACGCCGAGACGGTCTCAGAAATGGCCTAACAAATGGAAGGAAGGAGAGTCCTTCTGTGCCCAGGTGAGCACACACCTGTCCTACGAGGGAGAGAAGCCTACATCCTGTCACAGTTTCCAGCAAAGCTTTGTGCCAGAAGTGGGCGGAGAGGTGTGTGTGGCACACGCAGGGAAGGACGTGGTGAGCTGGCGGTTTGCAGTCGGAGACCTCCTGTCGGTCACGTGTCCCTTCTACCAACGCAGGGACCGACCTCAAGGAAGACTCCTTGGAGCCGCCCTGAGAACCAGGGACAGACAGGAGTCATGGGAGGCCTTGCTGTGGAGGCTGGCGCGGGTGCCCCCGGCCCCCGACGTGGCACAACTACACGCGAGGCAGACGGGCGGGGCCTCCCTCTCGCCCTCGGCCCGTGGGCGCCGCAGGTACTGGTATCCTGAGCTGGTCTGCGGTTCACACGGGACGAGGAACGTGAGCAGCCAGGAGCTGCTCTGACCCCACGATCACCTGTGCCCGAGCAGTGGGATCTCCGGGATGAGGAATGAATCCAGCACAACACACGGGAGACCAGGCCTGCGTTCCCCTGGCCCTGGATTCGAGGTGGAATACCGCCACGGATGCCAGCGCGGCTTGTCCTCCTACGTCCTGAGTCCCGTCGTCAACCTGCTCCCTCCAGACCCTGAGACCCCGACCGCCCGCAGCGCCGGGCACCCCGGCCCCAGGCCGGTGACAGCAGAAATCTGGCCTTTGGGGGGAACATCTGAGTCCTGATCTGAAGCAGAACCCGCAGGAGAGCCTGGAGTTTACCGTCAGGCCAGATAGCAGGGCGTCCCGCGGAGGGGGCCCCAGGGCCAACGGGTCAGCCGGAGGAGGCCACGTGCTTGGGAGAAGCCGTTTCAGCACATGAAGACCTATCGGTCACGTCTACACCCAGAGTTGTCGGCGCCACTCAGGAGCAGCAGACGGCCTCCGCGAGGAGGAGAGCGGGCGCGCCGCCGTGAGCACTGCCCGGGGAGGGCACCCACTGCCGATTGTGCGACTATCACATGAGCGTCAGGTGCCCATCGCCTTTTTTAAGTTGACTTCGACTCATGACTCGGGGCTGTTGCTTGTAGACGTGGTCGGCCACGTGGAGGGTCGCAGCGCTCACAGTGGTGGGGCCAACCAGAGCACGCAGCAGGCCAAGCTGGTGGCGGCTGTGCCCACGTGGTTCAGATGTGCCTCCGGCCTGTCCCCCGGCCACATGGGTGACGTGGGCAGGGCTCGGAGGCTGCGCGAGGCCCGCGTCTCCGCCCAAGGCTGCGTCCACACCCGCCGGCGGCCAGCCCCGTGCTCCCGGCTTCGGCATCCTGCCCGGCGGCACCCCGGCACCACACTGGGGCCAGCCCTCTGCGCGGGGCCCGTCATCTTCATCGAGTGCTAAGCACGAGGTAGGGGGCTCTCGTGTCCTTATCACCCCCTTCCCGAAACCCAGGGGAAGTGAGAGATGCGGTCACGGACTGTTAAGAGCCTTTCTCTCTGTTACTTTGTGATTGAAAATACACCTCGTTAATACCAGCGTTTATAAAATGTACAAGGGCTCCCAGAAGTCCGGTAGAAATTAAAGCAACGCAAAAATGTGGCCTCGTAAAGAACTCAAGGAGCAGTTAGCTGACGTGCTTTTTTTCTCTTTACTCGCTTTGTACTTGCATGTTTCTCAATCATCGATCAGCAGAGAGTGTAATTAGACCTTAAATGAACATGCGGGGAGCACCCTGCCCAGCGGTGGAGGAGGCATGTCTGGCAGGATGCAGGGAGGGCAGAAGTGTGCACGGGCAGGGGTGCAGGGGAGACGGGGAGGCAGGGGGGCACAGGGGTCAGGGGGCAGGGGATGGCAGGGGAGGGGAGGGGAAGGGAGGGTGGGCAGGGGGGCACGGGGGAGGGTGGGGGAGGGCAGAGGTGGATGGTGGGACAGGGGGACAGGGAGCAGGAGGGCAGGGGAGGGAAAGGGAGGGTAGGGTGGACAGGGCAACAGGGGAGAGCAGGGGAGGGCAGAGCAGGGGGGATGGGGGCAGGGAGGCATGGGGGAGGGTGGGTGGGCAGGGAAGGGAAGGGGAGGGCAGGGGAGGGTGGGGCAGAGGGGCCAGGGGCCAGGGGTGCAGGGGAGGGCAGGGGAGGGTGGTGGCGGGTAAGTGTGCTGGTCCACGCCCCCGTAGTCCTTGGGCGTAGTCCTTGGGTGCTTGGTTCCACTCATTCCCTGTCACCACATGGACGAAACTCAGTTCTCAGTTTTGTCTAAAGCAGGTGAACAAAGGGGCTGCAGTGGGATTATTTCGGATTAACGACGGTTCAAAGGACCAGCGTGTGAGTGTCCTCCTTCCCTCTGGCCCAGCGCCGCACTCAGAGCCTTCCTCCTGGTTCTGGGCACCAGTCCCTCTTCCTCTTTCTCTCTCTGGCACTTGGCCTGGGTTAGTGGTGCCCCCCAGCAGCTCTCTGCTCAGATGCACCACTGGGGATGCCGCCACCAGATTCCTCCCCTGGACAGGCCATCAGGAGCCCGGGACATGCCCTCTGGAGGCCCTTGGCTGCTGCTCAGAGGCTGGTGCTACCACACTCTGTGCAGGCGTCCACTGGACGGTGAGGGGCCCCTAACCCAGCCCCCCAGCCACCCCAGCCTTAGTTGCCCTCAGAGCCCTGCCACCGGGCTGTTACTGCAAACACTGCCACTGTCTGAGCCACTGGGGAGGGAAGAAGGGAATTTGGTGAGCTGGCGCCTGCAGGGACCTGAGGCAGCAGGAAAAAGGGGGGCCCCGGCGGGGAAGCCAAGAGTCGGGCAGCCTCAGGGCACGTTTACCAGTCAGGCCAGCAGCCTCCTGGCACTGGGATCCCGACTCAGATGGGACCACAGGGATTGAGGCCCAGGCTCCTTGCCCATGCCTCCCCCAGGGCACAGGTCTGGGAGCCCAGCCCCCCACGGAACACCTGTCCGCAGCCTATGCCTGCCCTGGCTCCTGTAATGTGGGTGAGGGCCTGCCCTCCCCGGACCATCCGGCTCCCAGAACAGTGACCACACCTGGGCAGTCCACGGGTGCCTCACTTACTTCCCTCAAAAGATTCATGCTTCCTGCACACCAGGTTCCCAGGAGGCCTCCCTCCCATCCTGGCAACGGGAGAAACGCTGAACACCCTGAGGATCAGCAGGTCTTCCTAGATCGGCAAAAGGTGAGGCCAGAGGCGAACTGCTGCCTTCACAGGGGAGAGACAGGCAGGTGGATGCGGATAGTCCCAACTTGCAGGAGCAGAAACCACGAGCAGCAGCCTCCCCGGGAGCTGGTACTCGAGGGCCCGCGGGGTCAGCCTGGGAGGAACGGCTGGGTGGAGCGGGCGCCCACACCTGTGTGAGTCTGCCCAGCAGGAGCCCCACCAGGTCCCTCTCTGATGGCGGGGACACAGGCCTCCAGCTTCCAGCAGCAGAGGAGCCACGGAACCCTCCAGAAATCTGCACAGGTACTCTGCATTCAACACGGGTGCCCTCAGGAATGGGGATTTGACCAGGGTCCTACTGACCCAGGGCAAGGGGAATACCCAGCCCCAGCTCCCTAGAGTCCGGTCCTGGAAGATGGCGTGTCACACACCCGTATGTCTGCTCCTCACGGCCTCAGCTGGCCCCATGTGTCCCCGGTACGGCCCTGACCTTACTTGGGAGGCTGAGAGTCCTCACTTCTCGCAGACGCAGTGTTCAAAACACTTGACCTCAGGCTCTGTTCGTGAATTTGTTTTTTGTGAATAGTATCATTTAGCAATTTATTTTATTTTTTTTTAATTTTTATTTATTTATGATAGTCATACAGAGAGAAAGAGAGAGAGGTAGAGACACAGGCAGAGGGAGAAGCAGGCTCCATGCACCGGGAGCCCGATGTGGGATTCGATCCCGGGTCTCCAGGATCGCGCCCTGGGCCAAAGGCAGGCGCCAAACCGCTGCGCCACCCAGGGATCCCTCATTTAGCAATTTAATCAATTGTCAGAAGGTTGACATGTTCCTGACCTTCCAGGCCTTTCTTGCATGGGTCCCTGGATTAGACACGATATGAGGTACTTCCATTTTTGCAGAGACAACGAGGAGTTGGTACCATAGAACCATTATTTACCCTTTACCCACATCCTAGGAAAAGCGATGCTGTAGTAGGAGAGATTTTTCTTCTGTTCGCCAGGATGCAAACATAATACATATGCCTGGCTATCGACAGAAGACTCTAGCACTGCTTACATCATGGGTATGTGCGCACGTATGTGCACATGATGTAAGTGGCCAAACCAACTGTCATTTGGGGGCCGGTTTGGGGAGGGCAGTGAGCACAGTGGAAGCTGCTCCTGCCCCGCCTGGGCTCCCATGGGGGAACCTGCCCGAGGCGCCCATGTGCGGGGTGCTGGCGGGCCGGGGGTCTGTCTGCCCACTGAGGACCCAGCTCCCAACAGGGACACAGGGCTTCCTCGGTTACAATGTACCTGGTGATCCTCCCATCTTGCGTTTCCTGCTCCCGTCCTTGGATCTCCACCAGGGGTGCTCATTGCCTTTGCAGATTTGGGCCCCACCCCCAGATGCTTGAAGTTGGCCACATTTCCCAGGGTTAGGGCCATGTCTCTTCAATGACTCCTGTGGCCCTTACAATCTGAGAGCAACAGCTTCCTGGGCCTAAGCATCCCTGACACATCCTGAGGACCTCTCAGCTTTTGGTTGCCTACTCACCAGCCGTGTGCAACCGCCGGCCCCTTTCCAGCCTCAGGGCCCCTCTCCGTGTGTCCTGTCTGCCTTCGTCTCTGTCCCCGAACAAGGGAAGAGTTCTTGAATCTCCTACATGTGAAATCTCACCTGTACACTCATTGATTTTCTGCTTTTGTGATCTATTAATTATTGACAGGGGACTGTTGACATCTCCAGCTTGAATCCCAGATTTGTGTTTCTCCCTCCTGTCCTTTGTCAAGGCACTAACATGAGCCAATCGAACAAGATCAACCATGTTTGTGGCTGCTTTGTGTCCAGTGCCAAGGCTCCTGTTTCTGCCTTCTCTGGTTTTTTTTTTAATTTCTATTTATTTATGATAGTCACAGAGAGAGAGAGAGAGAGAGAGAGAGAGAGAGAGAGAGATATGCAGAGACACAGGCAGAGGGAGAAGCAGGCTCCATGCACCGGGAGCCTGACGTGGGATTTGATCCCGGGTCTCCAGGATCACGCCCTGGGCCAAAGGCAGGCGCCAAACCGCTGCGTCACCCAGGGATCCCCCTTCTCTGAGGATTGAGGATTGAGGATTTTGTGTGATTCTTTTCCCTTCTCCCTCTGAGTCTCAGTTAAACTTTAGAAACATGTAGTGGTTTCCCTGACATTTACGGTATGCTCTTCACATGGACCTAAGCCCACCTCCCGAAACCACTGCTCCATGTGTGGCAGCCCAGGACCCTGTGGCAGAGAAATCCCAGCTCCTCCTCGACACCCACAACACCACTGTCCCTGGCATCACCTCTCCATCTTACTAGAATCACCCCGCATGCACCCCCCTTACTTGCTCCTGCTCTGACCCTCCTTCTTTCTGTAAACTCTAGTTTCTGACCTTTATTTTATTTCTTCTCCCTCAAGAGCTTATTTCATTGCTGCTTGAATTTCTTTGATCCCTTCTTCATAAACTCTCTCTCTCTCTCTCTCTTTTTTTTTTGTCTATCTGGGAAGGTCTTTATTTTTCCTCTACTTCTGAAGGTTACTGTCACTGGCTATAGAATGTGGGTTGGTGGTTTTTTTTTTTCCCAAATATTTAAATGTTTCCTCCACTTAACATTTTGCTCCTTCTTTGGTGGCTCCTGCTGAGACAAGTCCATGATAGCTGTTTCCCTCCAAGAGGAGTGCTCACCTATCCCCTCAGGCTCCCTTCAGGTTTTCTGTGTCTTTGGCTTCCTGCAGGTAGAATGTGCCGTGCTCATGCATGGTCATCGTGGTCAGCGCTTCGTGATCACTGGGCATCTTGGATCTGTGGTTTGGTGTCTGTCATTAGCATTAGAAAGTTCTTAGCTGTCATTACTTCAAACATTTATTCTGACGCCTTCTCTCTCTCTCTTCTTCTCCTGGTACTACAGTCCCTCTGTTTCTGGATATTATGTTTCTTTTCCCATTCTTTGGTCACTTTGCATTCAGCTTGGATGTTTCTGTTGACCCATCTCATTGCCTTTCCAGAGTATGCTTGTTCTTGCCATTTGACATGCCCTGTAATTTTTTGTTTGAAGTCAGACATGTCCTATCCACTTGGAGGGGAACAGGCCTCTAGAGCAAGTGCTTTTGCCACTATGGCCGGGAGCTGGTCTTCATCTAAGGCTCTCTCTAGCCTCACCCTCCTGACAATTGAGGATCGCCAAGAGCTCCTCCCCAGATCATGTCTGCTTCTGCAGCTTGTTGGGCCATAATCTGTGGTTGTCGTGGTACTGGAGATGGATTGGCATGGGGTGAGGCCTGGAAGAGAGAAGCCTCCTTCCCTCAGGTCCCTCAGATGTCACCTGCACAGAGAACTTCTCTCCTGCAGCTTCTTCTCCACTGGTTGAGACCAGAAGATGCGAGGGGGCCAGAATTGAGAAATGGCCTCCCTGGGCTCTGCACCGCAGCTCTTGGGAAACGTGTTCCCTTTGTTATAGACAACTTGCTGGATGTATTTCCCAGTGAAGCTCTTCTCTCCCACTGCAGAAGCCAAGGGGAGGGTCTTCCTCGGACTTCCACTGGGAGATCTTGGAGCCTCTGGGAGGAAAGCTGCTGAGACCACCGCCCCCACCCTCCTCACACTCAGCTCCCAGAAACCCATCAAAGCACCACTCACCTGTCCCTACTACTTTATGGTTCCAGCAGCTTTGACACCAGGCAGGCCGGCCCTGGCCGTACCTCTCCCAACTAGCCTGCCCCTCCAGACTTCAGGGTGGTGCTCTGCACTGCAAACTGGTGTTTTCAGATTGCCTAATTTTTTTCTTGTCAGGACAAGAGTGGAACCTGCCACACCTTTTAAATGTCAGAGCTAACTTTGGAGTCTCCTCCATCAGGAGAGTCATGTTCTTTAGCCATCACAGATCTATTAATAAATATTAATATATAACTAATAAATATTAATGTGAGGATATAGAATGATATATTTTTCCCTAGCCAAGAGAGAAAAAATTCCATCTGTTGTGCATCACCATTCTTAAAAATATCTCTGGTTACTGTTTGATTCTGAGACATCTGAGGAGGTGGGCCCCCTTCCTAGGACTACCTCCTCCCAAGGCTCATAGGATGGACTGGCCACACATCCCCAAGGGGTGGTGTCCTTTCAGGGACACCATTCAGCTATGCCACTGGCTCTGGATTCATCCCTGGCCCCAAGAGAGGAAATCTGTGAGACTCAAGGACTGAGTAAAAGCCAGCATCCTGTCCTGGAGGGGAAGCAAGTCCACCGGCAAAGTGTCACCTGGCCATTAGTTGAGCCAAGGGCATCCCCAGAGGCTGCTGGAAACAGCTCTGATTTCCAACTGCCCCCAGTGCCCGGACGAATGCAGCTGTGAATCCCCCTATGGCCTTGACTCTGCCAGGTTTCTGTGGACCATGGAGAATAGCCTGAGCAGGACTCCCCTTTCACCAGGAGAGGCTCCTGAAGAGCGGGTTCTGTGGTTCTGGGAGGAGAGACCAACAGATGCTTCCAGCTGCTCCAGAGCCTGCAACTGTCAGGCCCCAAAGACCTTAGCATTTCACACACATCAGTTCTGTGATTTTCTTTCGCTTCAAAATGAGACCAATTTATACATAGAGAGATTCACATTTTCAGGGAATAACTGATTTCAGCCTGCATAGCTGCAGCCAGGGGCTTCAAGGCAGGAATCCAAGCAAACCATTTGGATGCCACCAACAAGGTTCCCGGGAGAAGGAGACCTGAAGGAGAGTCATGGGGCTGAAGGAGAGTCATGGGGCATCGATGCAGGCGTGTGTACTTAGAGAAGAAGGATTGATTTTCCCTGAAGTATTTAACAAACACATCATGATACCCTTGGAAGTAGCTAAGGGTCCCAAGGGTGCAACCAGGTATCTAAGATTTCATATAATCCAAGTTAATATTCTGAAAATAAAGCCTCCTTGCTTTAAAAAATGGCAATAAACAACCAACAACAAAACCAAAAGCAGAACATGCCCTGAACTCTTCTGGAGAACAGTGTCTGAAATTCATGATCAGGAAAATCTCGCTTGCCTGTAGCATCCCCCAAGGCGAGGTGAGCCTGAGCCTGGGAAGCAGGGACACCAAGGCGATGTCCAGCACTGGGGCTTCATCCCAACCTGGGGTGGGGTCATTTCAGGAGCCCACATAGCCTGTTCTGTGGCCACCGAGTCAGTGTCCTCTGTGGATCAACTGTTTGTGCTTTCTCTCCCCCTACTCCTCCTGTCACTCTGATATCTGCTTCACCTTACATTTTTATATCTCTAAGGATGGTGTGCTTTGTGAATTGAGTTTTTGGGCTCCCCCTGGTGCAGACAGTGTCCCGGCAAATAGAGACCCATCCCTATGCGCCGAGGGTGGCTCCACCCTGGGTGCCCGGGGTGGAGGGAGCAAAAGGCCTGGAGCTGATCAAGGTCTTGGCGTGGCTTCCTCTGGCTGCAGATAACAAGCTTTATATGTGCCTGGCTTTCTTCTCAACTTGAAATTACTGTTGATGAACTCATTGTAAATAAACCTTGGCAATGTGTGCAATAATTAGTAAAAAATAAATGTGTACTTAAGTATTAATGAAATAAATATTTAGCAGGTTATTTGGGATCTTTGCTATATCCTCGGATGTTTAAAAAATAATGAGAGGGTTATTAAAACTTTCAACTATGACTCAGTAGAAGGATGTTCACAATGCATCTTCCTAAAATCAGAGAAGAAAGGATTTGTTTTCCTCAGAGAGGTGGGCTGCACAACAGCGGAGGCTGGGGCAGACATCCTGGCCACAGGCTGGGCAGAATGACAAGGTCTGTAGCAAGCCAGGGTTTTCTCCCCAGTGTCTGAGAGCACTCCAGGGGTTACAAGCTAGGGACTCAGAGCAGGGAATTGTGGCCCGATAAGATTGCTGGATCAGATTAGAGGACTCATCTGTGAGCCCGGCCTTCAGAGAAGAATCCAACCCCAGAGCAACACTGCAGAGCTTGCCCGGGGGGAGCTGCCACCAGCGCTGCTGCAGCAGGACACTGATGGGGAAGCCCTGCAGAAGGGCCATCCTCTCTGCCACCATGGCACATATAAACCAGGAAATCAGTGTGATCGTGGCTCCCCAGGACCTGAGCTTCAGGGTTGGTGCCAAGAAGCAAAGAAAACCTCACGCCCTCCACGTGGGAGGCCACCCTGCACCCAGGTCCTGCTCGGATACAGCTTGTTGCAGAGTCTGGGAGAGTTCACTGTCGGGGTACAGACTCTGCAGTTTGGGGAGCCTCCCCAAAGGTGCTGAGCTCCCATGACCAGTGCATGGTGGATGCTGGTGGCAGGTCCCCCTCCCCATGTCCCGCTGAACTGACAGGTGGCCTCTGAGCATCCACCGCTACTGGGCCCAGCCTCTGATCCCTTTGGATGGCAGTCCTGACATCACAGGTGGAACCTGTCAGCCCCACCTCCAGGCCCGCTGCGGTCTGAGCCAGGTGTTAAGCCACCGCAGGTGAGCCCCTTCACCTGTAAGCCTCTCCATCTATAAGAGTCACTGTCCCAGGGGCCAGAACAACTGGAAGAAGCAAGGTGTGAGAGTGAGGCCCGCAAGCTGTGAGGGGCAGAGGGACGCTTCTGCCCATCTCCCTGCAGGGCCCCTCTGCTGGCCGCAGGAGCCGCGCTCAGGACATGTGTAATGTGCTGTGTGTTTCCCTAAGTCATGGTAATGAGGCCCCCGGAGCCACCGTACCGGATGGCAGCAGGCACCCCCCAGAGTTCACTTGCACAAACGCACATTTTGTTCTGTCCGTGCGTGTGCATATGTATTCCTTTCGTTTCTTTCCATTTGCCACAAAAGGTCTCCATCAATTTAAAAACCCATAAAGTGGGAGGGGAAAAAAGTCAGGGCTCCTTGCGGCTCACTGTGTGGAATAGCTATACTTGGGGGAGGCCTCCTGTCATAGACTTTGTCATTAATCTCAAAAAGTGTGTTCTATGGGCTATAAGATTATTATCCTTATTATTTTTAGTTGGGGAGAAATTGTAAGGGCGACATGTGTTAGTAACGCTAGTGTGAAAACCTTCAGACCAGACATTGGGCAGGATTTCTGGAAACATAAAGAGACCCCTGTTTTCTTGTTTTTCTGCCTAAAAAAATAAAAAGAAGAAGAAGAAGAAAGAGGACTGCAGTCAGATGAACAGTGGCCTCCTCGTCCGTAACCTTCAGCGTCCCACTCACCTGGAGAGAGCCCCTACCCATAATGCACTAAGTGGATGATTAAAAAGGAATGGGGGGCTTAGCTGAGGGTAAGCGCGGGGTCCCCCGAGCTTTGCGGAGCATTGAACCGTGCATCTACAGCTGTCTCCACACAAGCCCGACATTCTTTATTTATTTGTTATGAAATATTTATGGGTGTTATGAAAGGTTTAAAATAATGTGTCTGTCCCTCTCTCCCCTCTGTCTCAACCCCTCTGCTCAGCACAGTGTTTTCCAATGCATAAATAATTCTGGGCTCCGGACAGTGGGGCGGCACATGAGGTGCGGCGTATCTGCTGTATCACATTTTTTCTGCCTGAGAGAAAATATCATTCCTAGTAATTTTCTACACTTATACAATCGGCGTTGACAGTAAATAATTGATGTATGAATTTAGGACTAACCTCCAACACAATATGACTTTATGTCAAGGGTTACTCCCAGCAGATTTTGAGCTAAATCATCTTGCAAAATGGGTTCTTTCAGTGGGAGAAAAAAAGCTTTTTGAAATTATTTTAATGGAAAACTGGGACCTTGGTGCAGCTCTTCTTTTGATGAGGTCTTGCTTTGCATGGCTGGTAATAAAACCAAGCAATCTACCCATTATGAGATTGGAAATGTTTCATTTGTGATCACAAATGGATTTTTTTTTAAAACTGACACAAGCTGTTTTTATTCGGCTCATCCTTTTTTCTCTCCCCCCCCTTTTTTTTGTGCATGCATGTGTGTGTGCGTGCGTGTGTGTGTGTGTCTGCGTGTGATTGCGTTTGCGTGTGGTAGGCTGCCCTCTGCTTTTCATCCTAGAATCTTCCATAGAAAGTACAATTATGATTTAAATTACAAGCTGGATATATTTGCAACTTAAAGATATATAACTAGCAGAAAGGCTTCAGATAAAGCGCTACACATTCCCTCCCATCACTGCAATTAAAATCCTTTTCATCATGAAAAGAAAGCGGTTAACTCCAGACCAGGAGGGGGAAGAGCAGACACGGGAGAGGGAAACCTTTCATGAGATGGTCCGCGGAGAAACGCTTTGTATCTTTACGGCTTCAATTGGAGGCCAGACGAGAAGATCAAAGAAAACAAAGTAGGTGAAAGACCCAGAGTGAAATTCTCTATTTGTTTCACTGCACTCTGGGGGTGAAAGATTTGGAACGATCAAAATCTTTATGTCATTTCATTTTTGCTGAGATGGAGAACCCGAGACTGGAATTTAACGCGAGGCCTTCGTGCTTTGAATGGCTTTCACCTGTCACAATTTTCTCCAGTGTTTATAATTGTGTCAGTTTCCGTTTATTTATTTTTTGGACCTGTGGTTCCTTTTAAAACAATTCAGATCTGCCATGTAATAAATGTAATTGAGTTTGTCACATAAATTAAGGAGATACGATGAAATCCACGATTTCCCCAAAGAAGACAGATCCCATGTCAATGCAAGACCGGCCTGAAGTCAAAGGCTGCAGCCCACTGGGTTCTGGGCTGGGTGGGCCACCGCCCCGGCCCCCCACCCCCCGGTTCCCATCTCCTCCCCGTGATCCCCACTCCCAGGAAAGGAATGGCTGTCACTTCATTCCATAGGTGGCACTCACGTCTCTGTGCATGAAGTTCTAAGAATTTCCAGGCCAAATGTTGGTGTGTAAAAGTCCTTGCTCTCAGAGAAGGGTACTTACTTCTGAATAAACCTAACGCAGGTTTCTTTCAAATTAAATTTTAGAGAGCTTTCTTAACTGGGCTTGTTTAATTCACACTTTTATTTATAAGTGGTGCTGAGCACACTGACAAATGCGTCCGACTGAGCAGGCTGCCGGCCAGACTGTAGGTCTCCGTGATCACACACAGGAGTGTGCCTGTGGGGTGTGTCCCTGTGCACGTGGATGGTACACAGGCGTGTCTGTGCATCCAGTGTTCACACCCGAGACAGGTTTTCATGAAAAAGCTCTTTAAAATCCTGAGGCTGAAACTGGTGGGTGAGCACAGCCGCTGCAGAGTGTGGGTGCCTGCGTCCTCCTCCCAGTAGGTGTCCCAGCCCATGTGAGCCCCAGGGTGCTGGGAGATGGCGCCCGAGGTCACAGGTCTGTCTTCAAGGTCGTTGCTGCTGAGGTGAGCATTTCACGGGGAAGAAGACTCTTCCCCGAGGTTTGGCATTGGATGCCCAGGCCAAAGCCTCCAGGCCCTCCCCGCGCTCCCGTGGTGGAAGACCCCACAGCAGCCCAGCGCACTGTGACAGGGGCATCTCAACCTCCCTGAGTCTTGGTGTCTGGTGGGATGATGCTGGGGAGTTCCCACCCAGGGTGCAGGAGTGGAAGCCACCAGGTCTCACCAACTGGCAGAGGGTATGGCTGAGATCCCAGGGCTGGCTGGGCCCAAGCCTGCATCTCCACCGCTGGCTCCAGGCTAGGCACATTGGCTTGGCCAGAGCGGGATGGTGGCTTCCTCCCTGGGCCCATTTCTGGGTGGAAGGTGATGGCCTCATTTTAAGTAGGACAAAGTCACACCCTCCCTCAGGACTGCATCACCCCCAGCAGGACCCTGTCAGGACCCCCATCAGGACCCCTGTCAGGACCCCCATCAGGACCACAGTCAGGACCCCGTCAGAACCCCATCAGGACTCTGACTGGCTCCACTCCTAGAGCAGAAGGAAGGACCAGCCCAGACAGGTCACCTGAGCCTGGACCCATGATGCTTACTCCTATGAGCCTCTTTGCTCCCAGCACTCCTGGATACCATGGTGGATTCCAGAAGTCTGGCATTAATGAAATGTGTTTTAGGGCTGTGGTTTTCCAGCAAGGCTGGGCATAGGGCAGCTGCCTGCCAAGTGAGTAGGCCCATGCATTCTTTAGCCTGAACCCCTGTCTGATCCCAAGCTCTTGGCTCTGCTGCCTCGTTGGCAACCCTTGTCATTCCTCTCCTCCAGCAAGACCCCTGGGCTTAGTCCTCACCCATGTCTCCTTTCCAGCATCTCCGGGACACAGATCAGAGCCACTGGGCCAGGTGGTGGTGCTGCTGGTGGGAAGGGTGTGTGTGTGTGTATGTATGCCCATGTGTGCAAGTGTGTGTCTCTAAGTGCAAGTGTGCATACATGGGTGTGTATATGTGATAGTGTATATTGTGTCTGTGATTGTACCTGTGTGTGATGGGATGTACGTGATGTGTGTGTACATGTGCATGCATGACTATAGATGGGGCAGGAGGCTGCTGGGCTCCCATCACCATGACGGGGGCAGGACGAGAGCCATGGCATGAGGTACCCATTTCTTGTGTTCCTCTGCAGGCATCAGCAGAAAAGCCGTGTGAGGGGCACTTGGGCACTGTCACTTCCAGGGGTCTGTTCCACCAGGGGTCTGTTTCAGATAACACCGGGCTGGAGTCGGACAGGCCAGGGCCAAGGCCCATGGGCACACCGGCCACCCAGTACTCGCAGGTGGGGCAGCCCCACAGCATGCCTGACCTTGCACACAGGCTGGGCGACCCTACACCTGCTTTTGTCTGTAGCACACCTGGTCAGGCATCCACACAGACCTCTCTGTCTTCTCAGAGTTCTCCCCCCTGACACCCTCTCTGCTTCTGGGCCCCACCCCTCTCCGCCCCCTTATCTTCCTGGCAGAGCTGGTGGTTATCTCAGTGAAGTATGCATTTACCAGTGTGACTGCTCCCTGCCCCTGCCCCCCGCCCCCCCCGACTGATGCTCATGGAGGCCTCCTCGGCCTCCGCTCTCCGCTGCGCTTGCACATCATCAGCCTGTTTCTGAGCCCGGTGGGGACTCAGGCCGGGAGCATAAGTGGACCGATAATGAATACTCAGCTGGGGGAGCGGCTCCCCGAGCCCTGGAGCCCAGGGTGCGGGGCACCGCCCAAGAAGCCCAGGCCATCGTCTCCTGCCCCGAGCACCTCCCGGGATGGCGGAGGCAGGAGACCCTGTGGGGCAGCACATTGCACCTTCTCTGTCGTACTCCCGGGGGGCTGGGACCACCGGTGACGCCGGGGCTGTACCGTGAGAACCCAGAGGTGGCCCGACAGCTTGAGGAGCTGTGTGCCCGTTTCCAGTGTGCCCCATGTGGACACACACATTCCAAGGCCTCTGCACACCCGAGACCCAGCCTGGACCCCGTGCTCAACTTGGATGGAAAGGGAGGATGGACAGTCTGCTCCTGGAATCCGGACTCAAGAGTAGTTCTGCAGAAAGAGCTCCGTCAAGGTCACCGTGGGGGAATGGGGGTGAAGGCCTTCCTTTACACTGTCTCATCGTGGCACCAGGCCTCCCTGTAATTTGCTCGCTGAGCCTCCGGAGGGCTGGCGTTCCCTGTGATTCTGTGCTCTTCGGGGTGTTCCTGGGGGCCTCGGGCTGTTCGCTCAGCATCGCTGGTGTCACTCCTATGTCGTGCTCAGACACCAGCCTGACGGGGGACCTGAAGCTGCACTGGGCCGCTCCCGGGCTTCCACGGGGCTGGGCATCCCCAGGGCGGTGCGGCCCGTGGACCCGGCACCCGCGCATGAATGTCCCCAGCACACACGCACCGCCAGGCCAACGCCCCAGAGGACAAATTAGGTGCTCTAGCACGGGCCTCGGAAGCCACCGAGTGACTCCCAGCCAATTTCCCGAGAAGTTTACTTTGCTGCTGTGCAGATGAAACCCGACTAAACATAGCACGAAAGGATTCTATCCGAGGGAAAGATAATTAGCAGCACATCCCACCAAGTTTCCAAACAATAAACAGACTCTCCTGCTCCTACAGGCTGGTGCGTGGGTGACATGCGGTGACTGAGGAGCCGGCATCAGAGTGACCCGCGCAGCGGGGGGCCCGGCCTCTCCCGCAGATCCCAGGCGCCTCGCTCAACCTAATTAACAAATGCAGTGCCCGCTCACGCGATCGCAGGCTCGGGCGCAGAATGAGGCCACCGGGGAGCACCGGAGAGCGGGACCAAAGCAAGGCTGCTATTTTTAATTCTTTGGAGAACCAATTCAAACAGAAAATGTAATTAAAAATTTGTAAATAGAACACCCGAAAGCACTCCCTCTGGCGCCTGCATGCATATCTTTGATATTTGCTTAACAAATTATCAAGTAGCCATTTCACAGGTAAAACATCCCCCATGTTCACGGCTTTGCAGCCGTGAAATTGTCAATCATCACCTCCCTGAGCAAGACTCTTTGCTTGGGTCCTAATCTTGATAAATCACAGGATGAGGCCCAGGTTCCTGGCAGAGCAAGCCCGGCTCCAGTGTCCTGCCGTCCTGGTCACCAGGCCTCGGGCTCTCCTGCAGGGATATCATGTTCCCAGACTGGTTTCCAGGAACCATGGGGTCCACATGGGGTGGTGATCATGGAGCTTGCAGAGGTCATCACTGACGTAAGAAGCAAGGTCAGCTTAGGGTCCTACTCAGGGGCTCAGTGGAGAGAATCCCCAGCCACCTGGTGGGCTGAGCCTTCGATTCCGTAGAACCATCTGCACTGCTCATCTCTAGCTGGAAGCTGAGAGAAGAGCGTGGGGCTGCCAAGGGCCATGTTGAGCTCATCTTCCCACAAAGTGACTGTCACCCTTGTAGGGACGCACTAGCAGGTTCGTACCTGTGGGTTCTTATGCACAATGGGCAAGAAAGTCCTAGTGGAGCAGCAGGAAAGGCATGAGGGTGTATGGGTGAGAGTGTGGACATGTCCACCAGCCACAGTTTACCAACAGAGGTAAGACCTTATATCCTGGCAGGTTTTCTGGAACCCAGAGGACATTTGGTTTGAGCATTCAGAGGCAGAAAGGAATCCGTTTCTCGGCTCGCCCAAACCCGGCCAGGGTGAGGGCTAATCTTCCTGGTACATGAGGACAGGAAGCTCCA
This sequence comes from Vulpes vulpes, assembly GCF_048418805.1. NCBI lineage: Eukaryota > Metazoa > Chordata > Mammalia > Carnivora > Canidae > Vulpes > Vulpes vulpes. Next base: position 63,223,215 of record NC_132782.1, read on the forward strand.
TCTGTTTCTGCTCACGCTGTGGGGTTCCCTAAAAGGACCAGCTGAGGTCAGCTTGCACTTGACACCAGTCCGTCTAGTTGCTCAGGTGGACATACAGTCAGCTGTGAGCATTTAAGTGGAAATGACAATTAAAAAAAAAAAAAAGCGAGACACCTGGGTGGCTCAGTGGTTGCATCTGCCTTTGGCCCAGGGCATGATCCCCGGGTCTGGGATCGAGTCCTACATCAGGCTCCTTACAAGGAGCCTGCTTCTCCCTCAGCCTAAGTCTCTGCCTCTGTCTCTTTCACTGTAATCTCATGAATTTAAATAAAAATCTTTTTAAAATAAAATAAAATAACACCCCTCCACACAAAACCCAAATATCTTGCGTACTACCTGACAGAGAGTAGGGGTTCAACAAAAGCTCCCCTACTTTCTTGCCTCCTGGATGGCTTCTCTTCCCCCTTGCTTCCCTGCGGTGCACACAGCAGGGATGCTAAAGCCCTTAGGGAAGCCTCCAGAACCTGCAAAATGGGAGCCTCCCACAAAAGTGCCGACTGGTGGAGCCACTGTGAGAAGGGTGCTCCCTGGCTGGTGAGGTTCCATCCAGGACAGGCCCCTGACCCCAGGCCCAGGACAAGCAAGAAAGCAGCCAGGGTCTAGGAAGTGCTCTGGAGGCCCACAGCAGCCAGCCGGCAACAAGTCAGGAGACGGGCCTTTCTCAGCCCCTGCATGGACCGCGCTTCCACCAGACCTTTGACAACCATGCTTTAAAGAGGAGCACATATAGATAAAGTAGAAAAACCTTCAACATACTCTCAGTTGGATTTTTTTTTCTAATGCTTATTTCTAAATGAACACAATCTACTTCAGAACTCTTTAATGTAATAAAAATATAGCTCAGGGTCAGGTATGAAATTAATGACACAAATTCAAAGTATTAATGCTCAGTGGGATGAATCAACTTCAATGAAGAAATAATCAAGCTCTGTAACCAGACCCAAATGGAAAAAGATAGAAGCACATGAACAATTCCAACAGCAATCTGTTACGAAGGAAATTATGAAAACATGTATAAAATATTTATTTTTAATAAGATGAATGTCCTATTTTTTAGAACTAAAATAAGATTAGACTCTTAACTTATTATCAAAGCATAGCAATGATTGCAAATGCCACCTCTTCATGTGGATGGAAATGCTAATTTTATTATCTTAATTTGTACAGCTCTGTTTCTTGTCTATTTTATTCTTTTTTAAGTTAAATAAGTAGCAATAAGAAAGCTTTGGGGTTTCATTTATATGAAGTAGAATCTATGGCACCAAATATTCAAGTAGTACATTTGATGGATCCAATAATTTTGAGGCCAGAAGAATTTCTACATCACAAGACTCTTGCAAGGACACCTCTCGAACTAGTGGAGGCTTAAAGGGGGGCATGTCTTTCACAGTGGGAAATGCCTATCTGTCATGCATATCACAACCTATGTGTTATATTACAGATGATATCCTTCAGGAGAAGGAAATTGACCATTGCATCAGCCTGGAGGTGACTCCTTTAGAGAAGGAAGAAAACATCATTATTTGCAAGGCCCTGTCCTCGGCTAGGACCTTGGGCACACAGTAGGCATATGAAAGGCAGGCCAGGCAGGTGAGCTATGGAGGCCATTTGCAGGTCATTGTCATACACCAAGACTCAGGGAATTTAGCACCTTAGCCTCTTGGCCCAGGTAATGGGATCGGGTCCCTGGAGCCCACAAAACCACACCAGGCAGTGGTCTGAGGTGTGCTAAAAGGCACATGTTCAAAGGCCCTTCCTGCAGAGTACTCTGCCACAGGGAAATCTCTAGAAGTACCTAAGTAGACAACACTAGGGGAGAGGTGATTAAAACACGATCACCACATACATGGCATGAAGCCATTGAAGACATATTTTTGAAGAAATTGAAATACTGTTAATTATACACTTCTAAGTTAAAAGGGCAAGATAAAAGCAATATATCCAATATAGCTCTATTTACTATAGACGTATTTTTCTGTGTGTACACAGAATATGTATCAACACATAAGTATATATATTTTATAAAAGCGTAAATATAAATGTGAAGACACACACACTCATGTACTAAAATGGCTGGTAGGAAAGGTAAACATACCGTTCACCTGTGATTGATTGATTGATTGATTGATTGATTGATTTTTAAGGGGGGTGGCAGAGGGAATGAATCATTTTTTTTAAACTAAAGATTTTTATTTTCTGGAGAGACAACGTACAAATGTGCACACACACAGGCATGATTTGGGGGAGAGGAAGAGGGAGATGGAGAAGCAGACTCCCCACTGAGCAGGGAGCCAGACATGGGGCTCCATCTCAGGACCCTGAGATCACGATCTGAGCCAAAATCAAGAATTAGACCCTTAACTTATGGAGTCTCCCAGGAGCCTGAACTGTGATTCATTTTTATGCTTCTCTTTTAACCTTTTCCCAATGAAAATTTCTACAAGGAATTTAAGTTTATTCTATAATTTGAAAAATCATTATTCTTAATCCATGTTAAAAATGTGACATGATCTAAGAATGAAGCGCCACCTTAGCACTCTCTGGATTCTGTCAGTATTTTCATTTTTTAAAAATGCACAGATTTGGGGCACCTGGGTGGCTCAGTAGTTAAGGTTTGCCTTCGGCTCAGAACGTGATCCCAGGGTCCTGGGATCGAGTCCTACCTACATCAGGATCCCCATAGGTAGCTTGCTTCTCTCTCTGCCTGTGTCTCTGCCTCTGTGTGTGTCTCATGAATAAATAAAATCTTTTTTTAAATGCACAAATTTAATAGATAAAAATACTATTTCCTATTTTTATTATTAATATTAACTTGATTACTTCCAAACCTGAGTCTGCTCTGCTCTCTTGACCAGCTTCTCCATCTCTGCTCCTGCACATGGCTTAACCCTCTTTTTGGCTGAGGTCTTAGTATTTTGTCTTATTAACTTATAAGAGAAAAATATTTTAATCATATCTCAATATGTTCTCAGTGTGTCTGCCACTTAGTATTATGTTTTGAATGTGTAAATGGTTAATTGTATGGTCAAATGTATCAATAAGTATTTGCATATTTCTTCAAAACCTTATATGGTTGGAAAGTCCTTTCTCATCCTGAGACTGGTGATCCCATTTCTTTCTAGTACGCTTGTGTTTGCATGTTTAGCTTTTAAAGTGTCTTGTCATTGTAATTACTAATGCTCCACTTATTTGTAAGACCTAATCATCATGTATTAAATACTAATATTCATATCCCGGTTGGTGTATCTGTTTTCTTCATTTGTAAATTTTGGCATCAAAGCCAAACTTTAATAATAACTAAAACACGTTTTACAAACTTCTACATTACATGGCCCATTTTTACAAAAAAATGAGAGAAAGAGGGAGAGAGCAGAAGAGGGAAGGAGAGGGAGAGAAAGAGGAGAAAGGGAGAGGAGAGCCATTTGTGGTTACTTTGTTATTTCACACGCATTTTTGAAAACTTGTATCACATTTACTTCCAACATAGTTCCGGTGGTGTTACTTTGTTAAATTAAAACTACATATTTTCAGTTTTTTCCTCCACTCAATTTCTTCTGTATCCCTCCATTTATAAAAATACTTTTATTTGCATAGGTCCTGCTCATTTAATATATATATAATATATAATACAATATAATAAATATATATAATAAATATATAATGCTCATTTCATATATATTCATATATTCATATATTTATATATAATATATATTTATGTATAATAAATTATATATTTATATATAATAAATATATATTATGCTCATTTCATATATATTCATTTAAATAAATATATAATATAATAATATATATATTATATATATGTTTGGTTTGATAAATTGCATGGTCTTCTCCCCATCACATATTCTAAGTGATCATTTCAGTTTGACAGAAAAGCCCTTGACCTGGTAACATCCTGTGCATAGTCTCCACCCAGTGCCCCACTGGTCCAAGTACTCTTACTATTTCTGGTTGATTCTTTGGCATGGTCACACAAACAAAACCACGAGAGCAGTAAATGAAGATCATTTGACTTCCTGCCTTTCAGTCTCTTTGCCTGTCATTTCTGATTCACAACACTGCATTGACCATAATGTATCTATTTCCCTTGAAGTTAGACCCCCCCCCCCATGGAGTGCTTCACCTGTGCAATGAAAGTTAACCCTCAGATTCTCCCAAAGGAAACTAACCAATAGCAAGCCGCTCGATTGCAGGGCTGGTTGGGGGCAGAGGTAGAAGTCAGTCTCCAGCTAACCTGGGGCGCGAGCACCTTCAGGTTACCTGAGCCCAGGAGCAGCTGGAGTGGGTGAGGGGGCATCTCTGTCTTTCCTTGGATTTTGGTAGAGATTCTTGGGAGTGTTGCTGTTAATGATGTTGATTGTTGGGTGGAGGCAAATATTCCTCATTGGAATAAATACACAAGCTTTAGAGTTTTTAAATAAAATACTCTGTGGAGGGACACCTGGGTGGCTCAGTGGTTGAGCGTCTGCTTTTGGTTCAGGGCACGATCCCGGGGTCCTGGGATCGAGTCCCACATTGGGGTCCCCACAGGGAGCCTGCTTCTCCCTCTGCCTGTGTCTCTGCCTCTCCCAGTGTCTCTCGAATAAATAAATAAAATCTTTTAAAAAATAAAATAAAATACTCTGTAGAGTTTTAAAATTAATGACATGAACTAATTGAATGTTGCTAATTAATAATATTAACATTGTTATATATTATATATTATATATACTACGATAATATTACTATATATAATAAATGAAGATGTTAATGGGTTTGCCATTTGAACACAGGTTTAGGAAACTATATGGCTTCCTAATACTTAACCTATTAATGTGATATATATTAAGAGATTTGTTGTTAATTAAATCATTTTAGTTTTTTGATAAATCAACTTTGATTTGGTAGATTTGTTGAATTCCATTTATTAGCATTTTACCCAGTAGTATGAAGGCAAAATATCTAGCTCTCTGGAAAATTACATGCATAGATATACATACATAGTTTTTAGCTAAATTTTAATGATATAAAGGATATAAAGTACTTAAAGAATAATAATAAAATATACAATATTCTTTACTGTAAATGCCATCAATTCATTCTTAGAATTTTTTTAAGGTTTTAAAAATTTATTTGACAGAGAGAGAGAGAGAGAGAGAGAGAAAGAGAGTACAATCAGGGAAACAGCAGAGGGAGAGGGAGGAGCAGGATCCCTGCTCAGCAGCACCCCCACTCCTGCCGACGTGGGGCTCCATTCCAGGACCCCAGTATCACGACCTGAGCTGAAGGCAGACACTTCACCGACTGAGCCACCCAGGGGCTCCTGATTCTCAGGATGTTTTGTTGGATTTGCTAACCTCTTAACTCTGTAGCCAATCTATGGCTGCAACTGACCCTCTGTTTCAACATGAGTGAGATGAATGTTGGTCCACATTGTGTCGGAACCCATGATGTGGGCAACGTCTTTGCTGAATCGGGGCAGAGTTTCCATGGACTGGAATACAAGTGGAATCCTCTCTCCTTTTGTTGTGCTGTTTATGAAAAGATGGCTAAGAAGTGACACCTACTTAAGTGTAATATGCATTTTTAACTTCTGTAGGTCTAGATAGCCAACAAAACCAAACTAGCCAAAGCCTCCCGTGTAGCAGGTGTCACTGTCTGCAGGTTTGATGTTCCACAGGGGCGGCCAATTCAAGCTGCCACCATGACCTCGTGGGTTAAGGTCTGGGCCGCCACATGTGGCGCCCGCTATCCTGCAGCACTTACACCACGCGGGTGCCAGAGGCTTAGTGCTTACATAAGCAAAATAGTTAGACAGGGAGCAGTTTTTAGTATTTCCTCTTAAATGTAATTTATTTAAGTTTATGCAACTTAATTTTTAATCCTAGCCATTTTTAACAACAGCCTTGCAAAACCCCTAACAATTTAGCAGTTAGTTCTCCTGGCTGGTGCATGACTCCCAGACCCTGAACCATGTTTCTCTTTCTCTCCTTTGTTGGGTTTTCATGCACAGAATTTTCTTATTTTTGTCAATGGGACTAATTTTTCTTTGTTTTTTTCTCAACTTCCTTATAATTTATATGTATTGGAATAAAATGCTTCTTGAAATGTTGATAGAATTGTAAGTTAATAAACCCACCTTGTTGTAGAAACCATTATAGAAAAACTGATTTTTTAAGTTATATCTATCATTAATTGATCACCTCCGAGTTCCTTCATCTTGAGTTAACTTTGATCATTTTTATTTACTAGAGGATTATAAATTGTCCTGATGCTTTCAAACTTATCCTGTCCTTAAAATTGCAGTAATGTCTCTCACAACCTCCTGGAGGCCCTCCAGCTGCCCCGACCCTATGCCACGTGATTTGGGGTGACATTGTACTTACATTAAGTGTAGACAGATATAGTCCCATCAAGCTGTCAGTATCTAGGCTTTCCATCTGTGAAACAGAATATTTCCTTTTATGTGGGTGAGTCAAACATCACTGAAGAAATAGGCGTTGTTTGTGAAACCCCAGAGAGGGGACGTGGGTCCAGGGGAGTGACTGGCTTGTGGCTGTCATCACTGAGCCACACGGACAGACTGGCGTTCACGGGATGGTGTTCAGTGTAAATGAGCTAGAAGCTGATCAGACCCACACTCTCAGGGCAAACAGAAGTAGGATCTGAAATGATTATTTGAGTAATCCAAGACTATTGGATATTATTCTGAGAGAGCAAAGTTTATTCTGCATGACTTACTTAATGGTTATTTTCTAAGCATTCACAGTAATCTTTTTCATAAATAGATTTATGTGTTAACAACATCCTACAGCACATTTTACTTAGAAAGTGAAGATAACAAGTAACCATCACATTATGGCAGATACTGCAGCTCCAACTTTGCTGGGCAGGGTCCTGGGGGTGTCAGGGCACCCCCGGAAGGGGAGGGGTTGAAGGGAGCTGGAGAATCACCTGCCCTCGGCCAACAGGTGTGTCCTTCACCTTGACCAGGAGTGGCTTCCTCATCTCTATGGCTAAATAAATTGCTTTCAGTAAGGACAGGCCATCCTGAAGTGTGTGGAGTTGTGGAGAGAACCATCCCAGCTCCCCTTGGCGGTGAGATGGGCGGGGGCTGCCGGAGACAAAGCCTGAGAGCTGCATTTACAGGGACTGATGTCTCCCAGGGGGACCCTGAAAGCCTGTGCAGGGCTCCAGCTGAGAAAGCTTCACCTAGAGTCCCAGAAAGCTTCTCTGCCCTATAAAGGCTCTGAGCAGTCCTGTAGAACTGAAACCTACTTAAACCAACTTACCCAGTTGCCAAATTTATTGCACAAAGTGAACTCTTTCTAACCTAAAATACCTGTGAAAAGGCACGAGATTCGAGCTTTAAATGCTCCTCTCTGCTTGAGGATCATAATAACACATCCATCTCCTGTCTCTACAGACTGACCCTGGCAGTGGGAACAGCTGAACTTGTTGTTCTTACGAAATAAGATCCTTTCAGCAAAGTAGAACCACCGCCAAATCATATGCCATAGAATCTGAACACTTGTCTCCCAACCTCCTGCTCTGTGTAGTGTCCCCAAATTTGATGCGTTCAACCTCTCCGGACCTAACGCCATCTGTGTGGTGACCCAAGCTTGTAAAGGTGGGAAGAGGTTGCTTTCCCAGGAGCAGTCCTGGGCCTGCTGGAGAGGCGGGGTCCTCCTCCAAGCGCCCCCTCCCCAGGAGGGGTACTCATGTTCATGCCTGTGTGCTGGAGTGCAGGTGATGGTGGTTTCTGGAGTCACATGGTCCACGACCAGCCCAGGTGTCCAGGGGCCTAAGCCAGCCTCTGTGTTCCCTCCCCTCCATGGCATCAGCACCTGCCTCATGTGTTCTCTTCTTCTTCTGCTCACCTTCTGGGCTTTTTAAAAATAACATTTGCACACCTTTCTCCTTAACGGAGGACGCCCGAGTACGGCCCTTGTGCAAGCTTCTGTGGGAGTCTCTGGCTCAGGGAAGGGCCAGACACCCTCACAGGCCGGGCCTGGCTGCCAATCTATAATGTTCCTGGCCATGATTAATCTGATAAATAATAAATATATCAATCTAGTCTTTTAGACAAGGACAAATTCTTACCAGCAGGGAGGCATGAGGCCTCTTTTACAGCTGCCTGTAGTGCTGGGATTAATTATTTAATGCTTAATTCTTCGGGAAATGAGAAAGTTTTGATTAATGCTGTCCAGTGTCGTTCCTGGTTGTTTGATACGTGTCAGATAATTTTTCCTTGGCAGTCACTCTGAAGAAGCCAGAGGCTACTGTCACGGGGATCAGACACCAAATTTCCAGAGATTAATTGAAGAGAAAATGTAGAGAAAAGCAGCCTAAGTGCCTGCCTGGGATAACCTTTCCCGGGCAGCGTCGGGCTCCATGTGGGGTGCGGGCCTCGTTGCGTCCTTTCATAAAACACCGTTTCCACAGCTGCGGAAAACCATGTTTGATTTCCAGTTGATTCTTTTCAGCTCTCTCTTGAATTTATTAAAGTATGTGGTTGCAGGTGTCTCACCGGCCACCGTGCCTCTGGTGAGCGGGGCTGGGTGGGTGTTTACTTGTGATTCTGAGGCCGGAGTGGTCGGCCAGCTGGGCTCCGGGCCCGCCTTGCACACTGTTCCCTCCCAGGCCCGAAGCACGTGCTTCTTGATCTCAGGTCACCATCACAGATAACTTTCTAGTCTTCCTTCATCTTGTCTACAAACTCACGTGTCCCAGAGCTCAAATCAAAGCCAAGCCAAGGGTTTGGTTAACCTCCCGTAACCACCCGACGGACTCCCGACTCCCGCTCTGAACACACCGTTTGAAGTTGCTGCTCTGCTACTTGTTTCCCGTCTTGCCAGGAGGTGAGAAGATGCTTGCCCGAGGCCGGGGGCCCAGTAAGATTCATAACTGGTGCCCAGGACCCGTCTGCCTCATGCAGGGGTGAGTGGCACCCTCCTGGCCAGTTCACAGAGTCAGCTTCCCTTCATTCTGGTTGTTTGTGGAGTGACACCTGGCACACGTGGGTGCTTATTACACCTCCACACACACACCTGGGGGCAGAGGTGTGGCTCAGCATCCACACTCCCCATGGGGCAGGCCCATCCATCACTGCACAGGGGTGTTCCCATGTACCCGGCCGCATCCCCCATGCTTCCCTCATCACCCCGTGGCTGGTTTGTCTGAGGCCTGCACGTTTGCACCTCATAGTCCCCTCCTCTGGTTCACCGGCCCCACCCTCTGGTGGCCAACACTTTGCTGACTATGGCTCTGCTTCTGTTTTGTTTGTTCACCTGTTCTGGTTTTTAGGTTTCCCATCTACGTGAACTCATAGGGTACTTGTCTTTCTCTGACTTATGTCATTTGGTGTAACACACCCTTTAGGGCCATCCGTGTGTGGCCAATGGTGAGATTTCTCCTCCTTCATGGTTGAGAGACAGGTTTCTCAGAGGCCCACATGCCCTGACTGGGGGTGTGAGCAGCTCCAGCTCTGAGCCCTGCCCAGAGCTCTGACTCCCTCACACCCCCAGCAGCCTTGCCCACACAGCCCTTGCCTCCCCCGGGCCTGGGGACACGGCTCCTGGGACTAGTAGCTAAGAGCAGGTGCACAGGAGAACAGAGGCAGCCTCACTCACCGACACCTGCCCAGGCTATCCACCACGCACATTGTTGTCCTCAAAAAGTGGGCAGCTGGCCCGCGATTTGCCAGGGCAAACTGGACTTGGGATCCTGACACATTTGCACATCCATTTAGCTCACCCATGAGCACATTCTGAGAAGTGAGAGCTCGTACCCTTGAATCAGCCTGTGTCGAGCCCAGGTTTGCAGTTTGAACTCAAACGGTGTCGGGGAACCGGGGTCAGTGGAAGGTAGACAGACAAGAGGCATCTGAATCCATGGTGCTGAACATGAGGGAACTTCACAGAATGAACATCTTAGGGAGAATCACGCAGGAGCTACAGAAAAACCACAAGAGGAGGGCATTTCATGTGTTTTGCAGGAGGTTCACCTCTAATACGAGGGAGACTTCAGAAGTTGTTCTGGGTCTTTTGAGATGTCACCAGGCCCACGTGTGCCCCCTGAACATCTGGTTCTGTGGGCTTGGGGGCGGGAGGCTGAGTGAGGAACCAAGGCCCTGTGCCCCCCCACCCCACTCATGAGTCCCACCCTGACCCCACCATGGACTCCACACACCCCCAGTTTACAAGCACCTGCCTCACACTGTTGTCTTTTTGCTGGATGTTGGGTAAAACTCACCATTTCATAGAGGAGGAACTTTGACTCAGGAAGATCTAAAGAATTTCCCAAGTTTGGGACGTAGGCGAGGTTGAGCTGGAATCACGACGACTCCCTGACTTGTACACTTGGCTCCTGACACTTCTAACTTCACAAGCACATGTAGTAGAAATGCAGACCTCCTCTCCGGAAGCTCACACCCCCAGCTGCTTCCACGCCGTGCACACAACCATGCTAGAGGAGACGGGGTGCCTGTACCCTGGCACCACACTCATGTGGGGCAGAGACATTGGGGGACTGTCCCTGCCCTGGGCTCACCCACCCCTGCTCCAGGTGACCTGACAGCCTGAGGATAGATGAAGGGAGCAGCACACACCTGAGGTCGCCTATCTCCGGTCCCAGCAGGGTCCTGGGGCCGAGTGTATGGTCCTTGCTCCCAGGAGTGTGAGAGCGAGGCCAGTCATGCCTGGTAAAGACAGACTGGCAGCTCGAGAGCAGAGGGATGTGCCTCATCTGACCCCAGCGTCGATCTCCAGGGGTTCCCTGAGCTGCGTCCACCTTTCCTCCTCTGCTCGGTGAGAGCACGAGTGTGCAAGAGATCTCACAGGATGGGTCAGGGGCCGCTGCTGGCACATGAGCTCCCCTATTTTCAAAGCACAGTCAAGGCTGAAGATCTTCATTTTTGTTCACCTCCCTGTGGGAGTTTCTGTGTCTGGGAGCCAAAAGTCCTCATCCTCCAGTCTGAGCACTGCCCGGTACCCGACCTGGCAGCGGGACCCTGCCCAAGCGGCCGAGGGTGCCCTGCCCAGCCCTGGAGCCCCTTCGAAGTGGAATTTGTTTAGGAAATTTGTATTTTCTGCTGCTTTCTTCTTGAACCTATTTGCATTTTAAATAATTAAAACATTAAAACTGAAAAATTTATAAATGAGAGCTGCTAAGAGGGATCCTGCCTGGCAGACAATAGAAAGGGGATGATTACCGGGCTCCGTTCGTCTGTCACCCTCCCCGAGGCGCCTCCCCGCCGGGGCCGGGACCCCGCATGGCCCAGGTGCACACACGCAGGCACCCACCACCAGGCCCGGACCCTGATGGCAGAGATGCGCGTGTCACCGCAGCACACCTGCGGGCCCGCGCCCACCCGCTTTGACCCGCACACGCCGCCTCCTGTGGCCTCTGCGGCTGCCACTGCCGCTCGGGCCGCGGTCTGGGCAGGACTCTGATCTCATTATGTAACTAACGCGAGCAGAAGCTCATCAGGCCTCCGGAACTCGCGTCCCCCTTCATCCCCGTTTGCTCCTTCATTGAAAGTTCACCCGGAGGGAGGGGAGGGTGGCAGGGTGGCGGCCGGCGGAGTGACAGGCGCCTGGTCCAGCGCGGCTTTGCCTGGTCGTAACAAGCGTCGGGACACCAGGAACGGCAGGAGCCGGGCTGGCCGCGTCATCAATCACCGTGCTGACAGCCGCCTTCAGTTTGTTTGTTCCACTCTGCATAATAAGTGATTGGATCAGGTTTAATTAGATATTGGGTAATCAATCATTGCCAACAAGGCAACTCAACTTGGGATCTAGATGCTGCAAGGGGAAAGGAAAAAAACAAAACCCGGCAAATCTCATCTCGTGTGCATAAATCCGCCCGCACGAGAGCACTTGCCGTGGTGTGTGACCGAGCAGAGGTACGAAGAGAATAATTCACATCTGGGCCGCCGTTCCCAGACAGCGCCTGGGTGACATTTTACTTTCGCTGCATAATTACTTTTCAATATAATATAATATGCAGACCTGAGGGAGGAAGGAAAAGCAATTAAATTATGCACCGGCCCTTCCTCCTGCCACCATCCCCAGAAGTGACCAGATGCTGCGTTCACTGCAGATCCACCAGGGCTGGGGTCTGGCACCAGGTAGGGGATGGTGCCTGCCCAGGACCTGCTGCTCATTGTGGGAGCCTCAGAAGACCCTAGTCTGGTGTCTGATATCACCTCCTAGGCTCTCAGATGATTGCTTCCTGCTCTGGTGTCAGTAGCCAGGGTTCCCCTACAGCTCAATAGGTCCATGGAGATCACTGACCTGAACTCCGGGTGACTTATTTATTTACTTTGAAAACTACATTGAACCTTGCGGGTAGAAATAACAGAGAGCATCATTGCATTCATTATTTGGATGTCAAAGGTTATGTCAATTCTCACATGAATCTAATTAGACACAAAGCCACTGGGTCTATTACGAAAGTGGGGACTCTGAGTGTTCAGTGAGGGTCAGCAGGCTGACCCTTGTGGTCCCGGCTAAGCACTGTGCCAGTTCACCTCCAGGAACATCCTTATGTTACACAATGGAAACATCCATCCTGCTTCTAATTCCTTCTACACAAGAAGAACAGATGCTTCCAGCTCTGGGAAGAGCAGACTCCTTGACATCCTTTCAGGGATGTCTTTTCTTCTTGCCCTCTCCACATTGTGGCCAGGATTCTCCACTCACTATAAGGCACCCTTACAGTCACCTGGAGAAAGGAACAGTGTGGCAATGTCATAGATAGACCAACAATTCTGTTCTTTGGTACAAATTTCTAAGTAGGTGAGTAGATGGATGGATAATCAGTGGGTAATGGATGGGTGGTAAGTGGATGGTGGGTGGATGGTGGGTGGATGGTGGGTGGATGGCGGGTGGATGGTGGATAGATGATGGGTGGATGGTGGATGGATAGGAAGTGGATGGTGGGTGGATAGTGGATGGATGGTAGGTGGATGGATAGGTGGATGGTACATGGATGGGTAGATGGTGGATGGGTGGATGGGTGGCTGGTAGATGGATGGTGAATGGATGATAGGTGGATGGATGAGTAGATGATTGATGGATGATGGATAGGTAGTGGATGGATGGCTGGATGGTGGATGGATGATAGGTGGATGGATTAGTGATGATGGATCGTTGGTGGGTGGATGGATGGACGGATGATGGGTGAATGATGGGTGGATGATGGGTGGATGGTGAGTGGATGGATAGGTAGATCTATGGATGGTGGATGGGTGTGTACATGGAAGGACAGGTGTGTTGATAGGTGGATGGGTGGAGGGGCAGATGATAGATGAGTGAGTGGGTGGGTGGCTGTATGGGTCCTCCTCGTCTGGTGGATCTCAGTTCCATCTCCTGCACAAGACATGGTTAACCCTGGATATATGTTTCAGCTACGAGAGAGCCCACACTGAAGGAGATGTCAGTGAGTGTGGGGGCATGACCCACTCACGTCCCTGAGTTTTTCCTTGCTTAGAGAAAAGGGAGAAACAAGCCCCCTCAGATTGATAACCAATTAAAATGTTATTTTAGAATTTTAGAATAATATCTGTTTTGATTCAGATTCTAACCATTTTATGGAAAAAAGAAGAGTGTGTTTTATGGGTCAGTAGAACATAAAGAAAACAGCTGTAAATGACACCTGCTGCATACACCACAGAGTAAGACTATGGGAGCCAAGAGCTCCCCACGGGCAGGTGTGCCCTCACTGTCTCGGACTCCACGGTGTGTGCTCTCCTCCATGACACCTCTCCGCCGCATTCTCCCTGGCAGCTTCCGTGGTGCCTCTGTTCCCGTCTCCTCCTCCAGGGCCCAGGAAAGGCCCCAGGTCCTTTCAGCATATTCCATTCATTCCTCCACAGGGTGCCCTGAGCTCTTGTCTCTGAGCAGCACATGTTCTTCTTTGGTAGTGAAGAGACGACTTGAAAATTAAGGTGTTTGGGAATGTGTGTTATGTGTTGTGATGAGGGTAGACCCACCCCACTATGTGCAGAGCAGGGGTGCATGTGGAATGTGTGTGGAGGTGTGGAGTGTGTTTGGGGGTGTGAAGATTACATGTGGGGGTGCATGTGGCATGCATGTGTGGGGTGTGTGGGGTATGTAGGGTGTGTACGGGCATGTAGGATACTGTGGGGGTGGGGTGCATGTGGCATACACGTGTGGGGTATTTATGGGGTGTGCAGGATACACTGGGGGTGGGGTGCACATTGCATGCATGTGTGGAAGGGTGTGGGGTGTGTATGGGGTGTGTAGGATACCGTGGGGGTGGGGTGCATGCAGCAAGCATGTGAGGTGGGTATGGCGGTGGGCATGGGGTGTGTGTGGGGGTATAGGGTGTGCATGAGTGTGGGGTGCCCAGGTTGTGCCTGGCCTGGCTGCTTGCACTGAGGGGTCCTTGCTGGGTCAGCTGGTAGCAAAGAGCAGAAGACAGGAGGCAGTACAGGGGCCACCCCACCCGTGGGGGCCGCGGGAGTGGGCAGGCCTGGGGGGCAGCCAGCAAGTAGATGGGCGAGTGCGTCTTCTCAGCGTGGGAGGTGAGCTCTCTGCAGACCGCGGTTGGTGGGTGCACGCTCCTGCCCGGTGCCAGTGCCTTCTGGATGCCCTCGAGTGTTAGGATGACAGGAAGCTCTGAGGACAGCGTCTCCCCTCCTGTTCCCAGCCCCCATTTTATTTGTCTTTTGAGTTCCTTCCTGGCCACGTGGGGGAAGGACTTCTGTGTCGTCAAAGCTGGTTTCCTATAATCTGGATTAGTCGCTCGGCCTCTCCGTCTGGTTTCAAAGGTTCAGGTGCCTGGTTCCCCTGCACAAAGGCAGACGGGGCTAGGGTGCCTTACAGTCTCACAGAGGAGGCCCATAATCCCAGTGCGTGTGCCCGGCTTGCACAACCCCTGACACGTGCAGCCTTCTGCATCTGTTTTTTTTCTTCTTTTATTTTGCTTTTGCATCTAACTCAGGAAACAGAGCAGAAACAAAGTGTGTGTGTGTGTGGGGGGGAGCACTGGTTTCACGTCCCACCTTGACTTTCGGGGAAGAGCACGATGCCAGGTTCCCCTGAAGCAACCTCTCCTCTGCATCCCTCCTTTCTTCCAGGACGCACCCTTGTGTGATGAGATACTGTTCCATTTGGTAAGGGAAAGAGCCCTAAGTGGGGTTAAGGCACAGATTAAAGGAGAGTGAGAAGGTCAGAAGTTTAGGACAAAAGTCCAAGACAGAATAAAGCTGCCCTCACACCTGCAGGACCTGCTCCTTGGGGGCCGAAGGGTCTGTGGCACCCATGTGAGCCTCAGACTGTGTAGGAGACCACTCCTCAGTGACCTGCTCCTCTAGAGGCTGTCCTGTGCCCCGGGTGTGGGGGGCTGGCACAGGGGCAGACCCTCTCCTTGGGGGAGCTCAGGGCTGGAGGGAAGGCCTGGCCAGCAGGAAGCTTCTGCCCCAGGACTGCAGTCAGCAGCTTCTGTCCAAGGCAGACTCTGAAGATGTGAGGTGGACCCTGGGCGGGGCAGGGTGGGGGTGACAAGGAAGTCCAGGTGTCCACAGCCTACCTCCCAGCCATGAGGAAGCCCAGCTGGGCTCCTGTGAGCACTGCCCTGAGATCAGTCTGGAGCCCAGGACACAGGTTTCCCCATCGCACAGGGCAGCCTGGAGGCAGAAGCAGGGGACCTGGGCTCCCACTCAGACAGGTGGGTGCCGAGCCCGGGGCTCTGAGAAGCCAGGGCTCAGCGGCCCAGCTGACAGGTGTCCCCGCAGGTGCCCTGGAGCCAAGCCCACAGAAACATGGCATCACCCCCTCGGTGGACAGCCCTGAAGGACACAACGAAGCTCTGGCCCCTTGGCACTTCTTCAGCAGTTGTGTCCGTCAAGAGGGCAGAGTGCTCTTTCCCACTTTGAGCTGACGCCTCATGCCCCGCCCCCCCAGGGAGGAGGTGGAGCCATCAGGCCCAGCGGGAGGCCGCAGGACCTTCAGGAAGAGGGTCACTGGCAGAGATAGAGCCCCGCGTGCCTGGGGGTGGGGTCTGCAGGTGAAGCCAAGCATCTGCAGATCTACGAGTGGAGGCAGGGTGGCTGCAAGTGCAGGGTCATCTTCAGAGAGGCCTGGGCTCAAAGACAGATGCGGTGGGTGCCCTCTGCACCCTCACATGCCTGCATTTTTCACTTTCCAGTGATTTTCTTGGTTGAGGATGAAAAAAGAAACCTTTCAGAGAGGAGACCCTGTCTCAGACTTGGGGACCATTGCGCTTGCGTGGCCACTCCCTCCTCTCCACCCACCCCTGCACTCAGGACGCTCCAGGCAGCTGTGTGCACCTGCGTGCACCTGCACCTGCACCTGCACCTTGGCGGATGGGGTGTGGCTGCCAGGGCCCTGCGATGCCCCCGCGGGCCTGCTGTGTGATGGGTCTCGCCAGTCATCAGGGCAGAGAGCAGTCCAGGTGCAGTGTGGCCTGGAGGTACCATGTGCACCTTGGCCTCTGAAATACTAAACAAGGTTTTAAAAGCCTAATTTGAAAGCGTCTGAGATGTCTCTCCTACGCTGTTTGTGGGTTGGGGGCAGGTACCTGTGTCTGGGACAGCTAAGTTGTGCCACGGAGGAAAGGTGACTTGGAGGCTTCGTGGTCATAGGCCTGAGAGTTCAGATGCAGCGTGTGGATGGATGTACACATGGGCCTACGTCGCACCTGGGAACTCGCATCTACACTACATGTGGGAATTTTTCTTCTGAGATGCAGATGTCCAGCCTTTCCAGTGGCAGCTGGAGAGAAGGCAGGCCTCCAGGTGGCTGTTTGTCCTCTGAAGAGGGGGGGCAGGGGGTGAGCGGGCCGCTCCTCTGCCCTGGACCCTGGCCAGTGTCCGGTGGCGCCCAGAAGCTCAGCACGGCTGCCAGCCAGTGTCTGATCGGGGATGAAATCTGCAGAGGTGACAACATCGTGCTCTCCCTGCTTCCCAGGGATGGTCATTAAAAATGAAGCACGGTACGAAAAGGCCCAGAAGGCCCGTGTTGTCTCCAGATACAAGAGAGAGACAAGTTCCACACATGTCATGAGCAACATCCATTTGTGTTTACTCTTCAGACCCGCTGAGCAGCGTCCTGCCCGAGCCGAGGCCCTTGGGCGGTGCAACTGCACGGCCTCAAAGGGCATCAGTGGGGTGGGGGGCTGGGGGCCAGGATGCGAGGGCTCCTCTCTCTGCTCATGCAGGGGAGCGTCTACGCCTTGGGAGGGGCTGCTGTGAGCGCCCCTGTGCAGAAACTGCAGCCCTGCATAATGGGGTAGGACCAGTCTAGTGTCATGATTTTGTCCTTTAATAATAGATTGAGGTGGGCAGCTGGGCCATGCCACACAGCGCTCCACCCACAGCAGCTGTCGGCGAGGTGCACATCTGGCCAAGTGTGCTCAGGTGGGCCCGTCCTAGAAGCCCTGAGGCCTGGCCTCCACCTTCACTTGCCGGCCTCAGGAATGTTGGCCGGGGGGCACAGCTGCCCGCTCAGCAGCAGGGATGTGGGTGCGGTCCCGCAACCAGCTTTGCAGGGGGCTGGGCTGTGAGGGGGCTTCCAGGGCCATGGAGCCATAGCGAGTCCTGCTCAGGATGGGCAGGGGGTGCCTGGAGCCAGCGGGAACGGCCAGCAGCCTCCAGACCCTTCTGCTCAATACCGTCCCTTACACTTGACACACATCACTTCTTGGGTGTCAGCGATTCTCTCGTCACTTTTTCCAAATAGCAAGTCTGGTTCCCCAAACCTTCCAATGCAGCTTTGAAGAACTCCTCCCCCTCATCCCCTTCCTCCTTTCCCCCTCCTCCCATTGCTCCTCCTCCTCCCATCCCTCCTTCTCTCTCCCTCCTCTCATCCCTCCTCTTCCCTCCTCCTTCCTTCTCCTCCATCCTCCTCCTTCCCCTTCTTCCTCCTGCCTCCTCCTGTTCCTCCCTCCTCTTCATCCCTCCTCCTCCTCCCCCCTCCCCTTCTCTTGAGTGTGGAAGAACAGGAAACCCAGGAGGAGCCCTTGCTGAAGCTTCTGACTTGGCAGGTGCCCAGCGCATTTCTGGACTACTCTGCCGGGAGAGCTGGACTCCAGGCTCGACATCCCACCCGGAGGCCTGTTGGCTGACCGGGCACAGCAACAACAGGTGCCTTTCCCTGAAGCCTGGCTGCTCTCATCCCTGCGATCACCCCTTCCTCTCCCTGTGAGCTTCCCTCCCACTTAAAAACACAAGCATGCTCTGTTCACCCCTGACTTCACTCGGGGCCATAATTGTTTGTTCCCGGTCAGTGCCTCACCACAGGCCAGAGCTGGGCCCTGTGGGTGCCAGTGCTTGGGGAATGGGGAGCCCCACCCTCCACCACAGGTGCAGGAAGGAGAGGTGCAGATCTTGCCCACCCATCCCCTCCCCATGTGTCCTGGTCAGCAGCCCAGGGAAGCAGTACGTGTTTGGTCTGGACCCCCAGAAATATTCCAGGCTCTTTCCCCAGAGTGGATGGGGACCTAGGCCACCGAGAATTGTGTCTGGTGCTTCTCTGGGGCATGAATTCCCCCCTGTGATGCCCTGGGCATGGACGGTGGCTGCCGGCCTGTGGCCTTCATCTCATAGAGCTCCAGCCCTCTCACCCTGTGCACCCCGACTCCAGCGTCATCAGCCCCCAGCCAAGCAGGCAAGATGCCCTCCAAGGGTCAGGTGTGTCTGCCTCTGGAGCCCCCTGCCCCTGTGAATCTGCCTGCCTCCCAGCTCGCCGTGCACAGGGAGCCCTCCCAACCCAAGCTCAGGGGCTCCTGCAGGTGGGCAGAAGGCTCATCGACGCAGCTCGCTACCAAGAGCAGGTCCCTGTGAACAAATGGGCGTCAGCCTTCTCCAGCCCCCACAGCCGCTGCCTTCCTGGAGTGGCTGAGCTGCCCTGGGACCCAGGTGGTGAGGGCCCGGGTCTCCCCTCTGCCAGTATCTGCTCTCTTCCCTGCCGACCTGGTCGGGCTGAGTCTGGGGCCCGGCCTTCCTCGCGCAGAAGTGAGGCCTTCGGCACCTGTCGTGGAGAGCTCACACCAGTTGTGTATTATATCTGTCAGAAACAAACCTTCCCGGGATTAGTGCAGAGATGGGGCAAGTGGGGAAGCGTGTGGGTTAAGGCGTGTTTGAATGAGATTTCCAGAGCAGAAGAGCCGAGGATGGTCCCCCACAGAATCGAGGGTGCAGCGGAGGCTTTCACTGTCCGAGTCTACAGGCGTGTCCCCTCGTATCATCTGTGTGAATTTTAAATGTTACTCTAACGGTTCGGAGCCTGTGGACACCTTTGCTGAGAAGACCTGTCAGTGAGGAAGGATTTCTGTGGGACCCGTCCACCCTCCGCTCGGGCTCTGCTGTCACTGGCTGCGGTGCACAGGTGAGGGCCCCGGGCAGCGCTACCGTTTCTGCATGCACAGCCCTCACCCTCAAACACACACACGGGCTTCTGCCAAGAGGGCAGGGAGGACACACGTGGACTCTCACGAAGTCTGGTCTGCTGTCCGTCTGGGGCCGTGAGGGGGCCGGGGCTCACGGTTTTGCTAAGGAGAAGCAGACGCTGGCGTCAGTTGCCAGCAAGAAGCTGCTCTTTGAACGGCAGCAAATGTTCCTGTGATGCTTTCAGGATGTTTTTACCTAAAAATGCCACAGTGTGCATTTTATGTTCAGAGTAGGAAGCCCTGCTGCCACCCCGGAACAGTCTCCGTGTCCGTTCCGTGCACACACCGTGCGGGGCTCCGCCACGTAACTTCCCGGGATTCAGTACCCTGTCCGGCCGCACCAGCTGGACCCGTGGGCCATCGGTGGTTTCACCGCGTAGCCGCCCCGATGCCGTCCCCAGCCAGCTGCAGCCACTGCTCCGCAGAATGGAGAAGCCAACTTGAGGCAAATTGCAAGCCCACATTTTTGCCTTGAACTTGCCAAACTGACAGTGATGGAAAGATAAATCTGTGAAGATAAAACCCAAGAAAGGAGGTGGTGCTGCCAGCAAAGGCTCCCAGTGTCCATCTCAGGGGTGGACGTTTGCAGAGCCTCTGCTTGCCTCCCCAGAAGGGCGAGCTTGCTCTCCCTGGAGCCAGAGCCAGTGGGCACCACCCTCCCCGATTCAGGACGTCTTCCTCGGGCCACCCTGAGTTGTCTGTGGAGTGCTCCCCGACCAGGGTCCCCGGCCCTGGAAGCCCACTGCCTTCTCCCCACATCCCGTCAAAGGACGCCCCTCGCTAGTTTGTGGCCAGCTGGAGAGAGCCACAGCTCCGTGAGACATTTCCTCCCAGCACTGTGCCCGATTTGCTGCAGAGAAACTATCTTGATGCTTGTTTGCAAGAGCCAGGCGTCTGCAGCAGGCGGCGGAAATGAGATTCACCTCAGGGTAGGCCAGGGAGTGCAGAGATGTCCACCCAGGCAGGGTCAGGGGTGTGGGATCCCAGAGGGGAGTTGGCTGGGAGTCAGGTGGACAGAGAGGGGCGGACTGGGTGCGGGTACACGGCAAGGGGGCTCTCACTCCTGCGGCTTTGAGGGTTCTCGCTGACGGGTGCAGGTCTTAACCGGAGAGGGCTCAAGGAGCCCTGCGGTGTGGGTCAGGGTGTGCACATGACCCATGGGAGACCACCTTTTAAGGCTGATGGTCCCATGATTTTATCAACAACACCTATTTTCATCCTCACAACTGATGGACTCTGCAGACACCTGTCCACAGGTGGGACTCCACATGCGCAGGTGGCCTGCAGCAGTCACTGGGGGTCAGGAGGGCTCCTGAGTCTGCCGTCCATCGAGGCCCACGCGCCACATAGGACCTGCCGCTGCTCCATGGACCGCACACCTGCAGAGTCCATGCAGCTGGCACGGTGTCTCTTCCCATCTGATCAACGAGCAACCAGACGCTGGAAATTTCAATGTGTAATTTGTAAAGAAAAAGGAATGTGAGCTGTGGTCAGAACAGAATTGAGGATAAGCCTGTGTAAACAGAGACAGACATTTTGATCTAAGTGTGTAGGTGTGCTAAAGGCAGGCATACCAATGGGGAAGTTTTGAGGTTTTTAAGAATCTTAGCACGTTCCTGCTTCTTTGTTTACAGGTAGAGAGTTTGTCTTCCCCGCGCGGGCGGCCTCGGCAGGTGGAACCGTATTGCGTGTTCTGTATTTCACAGAAGCACCTCCAGTCACCCTCCAAGGCCTCCCAACAGCTGTACTTTGTCCTTTGAAACGGCCTTGGGTGCCTGCTGTTCCTACACTTGGGACACCCACTGGGCGCTTCGCCACGGGCCTGACCCCGCTGCAATCCGCGTGGCTGCACAGAGCCGGGCGCCATTGGGTCAGCCTCAGCTGGATGATGTGGGGAACAGGATTGCTAGGGATGAGCGGCCAGTCACGGAGGTGAGCACCTGATGGCTCTGTGTGCACAAGTCACATTGGAAGCCACCTGTTTACTCGGAATAGTCCATGTCTGTTCCCATGTGTCTCCGGTTCTACTTCCCTGCCCTCCCTTCTCCTTCCCTTCTCTTTCCTCCCCCCTCCCACCACCCCACCCCAGGCTTTCCTGTGTGCTCTCCTTGTCTCCTGGAAGGGGCAGAGCCCCTAGGATCTGGCTCTGGAACTTTCTGCGTGTGTGTGAAAACTCCCTCTGCACCTGATCTCCCCACGAGGTGCCTCTCTGTCCCTCTCACCCTTGCTCCTGTCTTGCCGTCCTCTCCTCTTTCCCGCATCTCACCATCACTCAGGATCTGAGAGTAGATAACTGTGTGGCAACCAATCATCCCAAAGCAGGGGAGTGGTTTTCATTCCTCTTGAAAAATAAGGAAACATAGACTTCAAAATTTTAACTAAGTTATTTCTGTGCATGGGCTTGGTCATCCTGTGTAAGTGGAAAGTCACCCCAGATGCCTTCAGGTGGAGCCCCTAGGACCCCAGACAGGGGTCCCCAGGCAAATGTGTCTTCTCTATTTCACCTGAAACTGCCCCCCTCCAAACCCTAAAGGAAATGACAGTGAGAGACACAGGTGGGCATTTCTGATTCCATCTTCTTGGCTCCATAGCAAACCTGAATCATGATACGGGAAATCTAAGCTGGAATTAACGGCCCTCCAGCCTCCCCCACGTCTGGACATGACCCACAGAGCCCGGGGTCCCACCCCAGAGGCTCCTGGGAGGCAGTGGGAAGCTTTCTCAACCCCCCCCCCCGGGTTCCCCAACAAAGCACGAGTGGTCCCCCATGCGGCTCATTTTAATTTAGGAAGCGTGGGTGAGGTCCTGGCTCCACCTTCAAGCTCCCTTCCAAGAGCGGACCACCATGATTATATGTTAAATATGACTCAAATCTGCAGGGAACTGTGACTCAGTAAGCGTGAAAAAATTAATGAAAAGCTTAATTATTATAATAATACCATTAAAATCTAATAAAGAAAGAAAAAAGTTGATTTCATTTTATTTTAGCTCAGGCATCTAATATCTTTTTTCCCCCCTTTAGCAGAACCATAATTAATTTAGACTTGGATTTTTCAGAAAAGCTAAATTATAGGCTATAGTACTTAAAACTATCCAGAGAAGAGGGCCAGGAGCATGGAACTCAGCACGTGCGCTGACAAGGGTGATCCCAGGCCTAGCCTACAGAGCCCATCTGCAGAGCCGCCATGCTCAGGAGGTCCCATCTTTCTACTGGCTTTAATTATTTATGAGTCTTCGGGCTGCTCTGAATCCCTCGTTGGCCTCCAGAGCCACACTGCATACAGGTACTTTAAGGCTCAGGGCATTAATTCAATTACCAATAATGCAGAAGCCCTTAGAAGCTCCACGTGGCACAAAGCCTCCGCTGCCCACTTGAGGCCATGCGCCTGAACACACAGGAGAGCTCATAGCCCGAAGCTCCAAGGCCAATATTCCCAACTTAATTTCCACATGTTAGGAATGTATTTCTAAGGTCAAGGATGTTTTTGGAGATGGGTGAGTGGGAGGAGCCTCTCACGAGGCCGGTGTGGCCAGCCGAGGTGTGGCTGGACACTGGGGGCTGGAGCGTCAGTCTTGGCCTGATGGGAGTGACTTCGTTGGAAGCTGGCTTGTTTTTGTAATGATTCTCCTCTACCACTAATTCACTTTGAAGAGCATGTCTGCCCACCTCCTGTGTCCACTTCTCTTTGCACATTCAATGGAGGCTTCGGGCTCATTTATTCGAAGGCATTCATTGAACACGTACTACAGGGCAGACTCCATATTAGTCCTTGAGAAGTCGAATCTAAATGAGCATCAGATTAGTTAAGAGGTAATTAATTTAGCAGTTGAGACATCACGTGAATGACAGATGGCCACGAAATGCTTGCTGTACCCTCCTACCTGTTAGGGTCAGGATCTCCCAGTGTTTGTTTACCTTGGTTTGACTAGAGGAAGAGCCAGAACCTAGTGCTGTCCATTCTACTTTTGGTGAAACTTGCTGCACCGCCAGTTTGAAGTTCAATCACCACGTCCACTGGTGTGGTCATGCTGGAGGCGGAATCCCCGTCCTGCACGGCCCCAAATGCCAAAATTCAGGGTGTCCTGTGGGCCAGGGGCTGCCCAAGGAACCCCGCTGGCCTGGGTCAGTGCGGGTTTTAGTGCTGAAAGTCTGGCCCCCAGGAGGGCTGGTCCCTTCTCCTAGGAGGGCCCTGAGCATGGTTGTGTGCTTGTTCAGGGGCTGCGGTCACCACCACTGGGCTCCGTGGGGATGCTACGTGTGCCCTGGGCCCTGGTAGCAGGCAAGTACTGGACCCCTCTAGTCAAGAAAGTCACATTAGAGTGAAACCCAGAGGCCATGGGGCCTGAACATTCTTCGTAGATAGAAACTCAGGCTTACAGCTGACCATGGGAGCACACCAACCCCACTGTCACCCCTACCCCCACAATACCCTCCAGAGGAGTGTCTCCTGAGCCCCCCTAGGAAATCCCCACGGGTTCCCCTGACCCTTTGCTCCCTGGCTGTGCTTTTCATGTGCACAGCTAGGGCTCCTCAAATTTCCATGCTTTCAGCCCAAAGAAACAAGAGGATGGTGGCCTTGGTTCCCGGGCCCATCCTGGGGTTCTTTATGAACGGTGCCCTTAAGGCTACCGAATAACTTCCATGTGACCCAAAGCAAACCTGGTCACACATCCTCTGTTCGTGGTAACAGCTGGGTCTCCATCCTGGCTGCTCACTCACGTAAAGATTCGGAGTAACCAGGAGTCCATGTCTAAGGCCCCATAGCTGGTGCAGCCCCAGGTCTGGCCAGGACAGCAGCCCGAGGCCAGTGGCGGTGCTTGTCCAAGGGCTTTGGCAGGGCGAGAGGGCGGCTGCAGCTGAGAACCCCTGTCCTAGCAGAAGTCACCATGTTTCTAATGGGCTTGCACAAAAATAAAAGGAAAGAATGGAACCAGCATCTTTTCCCACTTTCGACTTCTGAATCCCCGTGTTTCTAGAAATGTGCTGCTTGGAGCAGTTTTGCTATAGATTCTGTACTCCTTGGATCTCAGTGTTTAAATCAAACGAGCTGTAAATAAATGCCCATTTGTAGATACTGGTGTCACATGTGCCTGTGGATGTGTGTTCGTGTGTGTACGCACACATGTCACAGCTGACTCTCACTGACCGGCTCTGACACAGGGCATCCGTTATGTGGGGGAAAAGTAGCGGGAAAACCAAGGCATGATTAGATTTTGGCCAACGACTCTGACATTTGGGTTTGGAAGAGTACTCAGAGAGCACTCCGCCAAGGCCCTGCCCCTGCATTTCTGAAGCCATGTGTGTCTTGGGGGAAATGTGGGCCATATGTTTGGGATTCACTTGCACAAAAGTCTTTGGCCTATATTGTAAGAAGTCTTTGGTGCTCGAAAATCTTCTGAGCTAATTTCTACATCTCTAGCTTCTGAGAAGGGAGGTCATAACTGACAAGACAATGACACACAAGCCTCAGAAGCTCAGATGTGGTCCCTAACTCCTGAGGGAGCCTGATGGAGAGGACAGCGATTCGGCATCCCGAGAGAGAAACCCCAGACGTAGCCTCTTCCCTCCGCTTGACCAGGCAACATGGTGCAAGAAAACTTTGCTGAGCACCTTCATGAACAAGACTCACCGTACTGGAGGGAGAAACACAAAATATATGTATTTCCGGTTTCTTTTTTTAAGATTTTATTTATTTCTTCATGAGAGACATACAGAGAGAGGCAGAGACACAGACAGAGGGAGAAGCAGACTCCCTCTAAGGAACCCGATGCAGGACTTGATCCCAGGACCCCCGGGTCACACCCTGAGCTGAAGACAGACGCTCAACCGCTGAGCCACCCAGGGGTCCCTGTATTTTCAGTTTCTTTTGGAAAAAGTTGTCTAATATAATACCCAAACTCTGAATGCTGTAAACCATCCCACTAGTGTTTGCTCTGAGTTGACAGGAGGAGAAACAGCACAAAACAAGGACATAAATTTCCGCCGAGCACTCGTGTGGCACCTGTTCATACCCAGGGCTTGACCGAGGCGAAGTCTCACTAGGGTTTACATTTCTCCTTTAGTCGACACACAGTGGTCTTCTTTCCAGGAATTTTCTAGTTGTTGGCTTCTGGAGGTCATTCCGCAGGCTCAGTCACCCCACCTTCCTCTTGGGGAGCACTGGAGTAGGTGGCGGCCCTCTGCTGCTCTCGGGACACTCAGGAGGGAGGCTCTCATATTTCTGAGTCCTTGGAACACAGACCCAGCGCTGGAAACATCAGTACCCATGGCCTGGCATGAAGAGCACGGGGCTAAGTGAGCAGGTGCCCACCTGACTCCCTCCCCTCGGCTCCTCTAGCTCAGGGGATGCCTTGCCAAGCTGGGGGAAGAGCTGCATGTGTGTGCACTTGAATACTCACCAGCACGAATGCCATAAAGAATCCAGGTAAAGGACGTGGTGGCAGTGGTGGTGCCTGGTCCCACCATCCTTGTGCTCGGTAAAGGAAAGAGGCTCATCTCCATGTTGAAGAAACGGCCTCACCCCAGAGCTTCAGAAAGTTCCCGAGACCAACCTCAGCTCCATTTGGGTCTCCATTGGGGGAAGGAGCCTGGGATCCAGGAGCAAGCACTTAGCACCTTGAAGACACAGCAGACACCGACCTGGTCAGAGGCCCGGGGTTCGGGTGAAGGGGACTGGCTCGCCGCCGCCGCATGGAGGAGGCAGGCAAGGACCGCGATCCCAGACACAGCAACGTCTAAACCAAGGCTTTGGGGCGCCTGGCCGGCTCAGTGGGCGCAGTGTGCCACCCTTGATCCAGGTCGTGAGTTCAAGCCCCAGGGTCAGAGTAGAGTTTACTTAAAAACAAAATCTTAAAAAAAAAAAAAAAAATGAACCAAAGGCTTTAAATCAAAATGTGAATTTTTCAAAGAAGAATAATCTCACCCCCTACCTGTTCTTCTACTTCTGGGTCTGAGCAGATTTTTACTTTGTTTTATTTGTCCTGAATATTCTTCACACATGCGTACACGCATACTGCACACATGCATACATACACGTGCACACACACCGCATTTCATCCATACACATAAATAAAAGTGTTGACTTAACATCGCGGTGTGACCTGTTTTCACTAAACATTTTCCGAGTCATCACAAACACTTCCACGCTGTTTCAGAGGGGGACCTTTATCCACGAGTGGCTAACGCATCTTATTTCATCACTCTCTAGCGTCCAGCGCCCTGGTCCTGCATCCAGCGGCCCCTCGCGCTGGCGGCAGGTCCAGCCCAGGCCTCGCTGGAGGCTGGGAGCCCAGAACATTCCCTCTGAAGCTGAGGGAGGCCCCGCAGGTCTTCTTGGTGGGCGGGGGCCTCTCCTCCAGCGCGGCTGGACAGCGGGCAGCCCCCACCTCAGCTGAGACAATCCTCTTGTTCTATTTTCTCGCACCACTTGTAATTTTACTGTGTAGAACATATTCTCTGCCTCCTCAGACACCCACCATCTACCGTCGCACGCCGCAGAAAACTCGAAACCCATCCCTGGACTCTGAAGGCACAGGAGCAGGCTCTCGGATCACCTGTTCCCTCCCTGGGGCGAGGGAGCAAAGCAGCCTCTGATGGGAGTGCTGGGGGCGCTCTCAGGAGGCCTCACCGGCGGGACAGCCACAGGTAAGGGAGGACTCACCTGTGCACCCACAGCTGCTCACCCAGCAAGCCACGTATTGCTGACCTTGGGGGCAGCCCAGAGGCCTTGCAGGCTGTGAGGGGTCTCCAGGTCTGCCGGGCAGTTTGGCCCCAATAATGAAATACCGCAGCCAGGGCAGCTCAACGACAGTGATTTTCTCATAGTCCTGGACGGAGGCCCCAGCAGACCCATTCCTGGGGCAGCCCCTTTGGCCCGTGGACAGCCGTGCACCTGTGTCCTCACGGGCCCTCCCCAGCAGGTGCCCAGGGAGACAGCCCCCCCCCCATCCCTTCCTGGTCCTCTGGGATCACGGCCCTGCCCACAAGCCTCATGGACCTTAGATGACATTGTCCGGGTGCTGGCACCACATGCAGCCACACTGGGGGAGGGAGGGGTCCCACATGTGAATCTGGGGGGTGGGTACAGACATTCAGGCCTGAACCATAGGTCTCAGCTATTTGTTATTTCTAGGACTTGGAAGATACTCTTACTCTGGAGATAAAATAGAAGCCAAGGAAATTGTCAAAAAGAAACTTTCCCAGGAAGTCTGTTGGGTCTTTGTGTGACTTTCTGCTGTCAGCTTTTGGTATGGAATGTTCCAGAAACGCCTTTTCCCCCTTCCCCTCAAGATCATGACTTTACATCTCTAGCTTTTCTGGGGCTTCCCACCTCATTTAAAGCCAGGAAGGTGCCAGTGTGCCAGAAGAAGTGTGCTGTGCGTCTTGGACCACGCGTCTCGGACCGTGCGGGAGACAGGTTGTGGATGCCATGGGGATCGATCCCCCGCCTCATCACTGGGCTGAACGACTGCAAGGGGACACACACGACTGTCTTCCCAGGTGACTCCAAGCACAGAGGAAGCAGAGCTATCGCACCCAGCCTTAGCCCAAAGTAGCAAGGCCCCGGCATGCAGTTGGCATCACCCATTGTTCCAGAAATGAGCTAAGTCCGGGTGAGAGAGTGTCAGAACCTGATGGGTCATAGCCCTCCTGGGGCTGGGGGTGAGCAGTGGCCCAGGTCCCCTGGCAGCTGAAGCAGAGCGTGGAAGGAGGCGATCACCTGAAGCCAGCCCTGGGATGCTGACGGAGCCCTGACACCAGGTAGGGGAAAGGGAGCGACAACAGGCCACTTTGCGAGGGCTCTTCGAGCAACAGTTCCCGAGTCCACTAGCCAGGTGGCTGCCGCCTTCTCAAAGGGAGCACTCCACCCGGAGAGAGCAAGGTGGGGGTAGACCTGCCTCTTCGGCCCCAGAGAGCCACCTCGGTGGCAACCCCATCGCAGCCGGCAGCCGCCGCTGGCGATCACCATCCTTGGCCGGGTGAGCGGGGCTGTGCTAGCAGGTGCCTGGGGAAATGTGCGGGGGGCTTTTCCAGCGATGGAGCAGAGCCATGTTGAGCGCACCCCGAGCCGTGACACCCCACAGTGGCGCCGTCCCCAGAGTCATGGAGCCCGGGCACCACGCCGCCACATCCGCACCCACAGACCAGCGCTGTGTGTCCCCACGTGGGGGGACAGGAGGCTGTGCCCACTCATGGCCGTGCCCACATGTGCCCCATTGACTCTGCAGAAACTCCTGAATTCTGAGTGAAATGCATCCTGTCGGGAGCCTGTGCGGCTTTAAAACTCCGTGTGTCTTTTTAACAGCTGGTGGGGCTCTGGCTGGTTCCCCAAGTCCGACAGTAGCACTGGCCAGTTTTAACAACAAGCAGGGCGAGCATCTTGAGGAAGACACAGATAAGGTCCATGGGCCAAACATCACACGGAGACAACGTGACAGGACATGGGCTTCCTGACAAGCGGAGGTCCCATGGAGAAGTGCTGGCGTGCTCCGGCTCGTGTGCCTCCTGCTGCCAGAGGAGCCGTTTCTCCCACACAAATGGGGAGGAAGGCGGTGCGCATGTCTTCCTTGCACACCGTCAGGCCAGGCTTGAAAGATGATGAGTCTAAAAACGGCCTGGAGTCTCCTGGCCTGTTGCCTCCCCGCAGATGATGCTATGCAGAGGGTCTCTTGGTCCCCGACAGGACAGTCCTCGGGGGTTACCCTCCTTTCTGGCGGCCAGTGCCCAGACCCGGGAGTGGGGGGCTGTCTGGAATGCAGGTTCCTGGGCCCACCCCATGACTCCTGGGCCGTAATTGGCCAGGGGTGTTGGTAAGGTTAGGACATTCATTTTCAATGAACTAAATCTTGAGAACTATCAATGCACAGTGTGCGAAGCATTTCCAGCCCATTGGAACATGCAAAAATGTATCAGGTTCAAGAGTGACAAGACGCCAAAGCTGAATCTCCAGTCCATGACCTGTGGTTTGCTGTTTCTCCATTCAGAACCTTTCGAATTCAGGGACCTTTGAACCATTTTTGTAACAGCTGTAATCACTGTGAAATTTTGAACTTACTGTAAAACAGTACCCTAGCTTTGTCAACAGTTCTTCCTCCCGAGGTCTGTGCCAGCTGGAGCCAAGGTGTCCCTTGGCATCACCAATGCTGATCCTTGTAGGCCAAGGATTAAAATGTGCCCACCCTGAGGTTAGATTCAGCTCCATTTCATGGGGGCGGCCCACATTGCCCTGGAGGCCCCGGATGGGAACAGTGAAGGAACAGAGATGAGGCCGTCCCACAGTTCCGCAAACTCCCTGCGCTCTGCACTCTGGGAGGCTCATCTCTCCACGCAGACTTCTCAATGCGCCAACATTCCCTCATCATCCTCCAGTGGTCCGTGGGAGGCCAGGACACATTTTTTTCTGGAGCCCACATGCACTGTTTCCATGGACTGGCCTGGTGGTGCTGGGAGATGCCCGCCAACCCCAACAGCGGCATGGGTGGGACAGTGGGCTCTTCAGAATGTCCCCTCTGCCTGGCCATGTCCCCACCAACTCGAGAACCAGCCCAGAGGTGCTGCCATGACTCTCGGTCTTAGTGCAGCTGGGGATGATGTGTTGCTTACCTGCAGCAGCTCATGTGTACCCTCAATGTGCCCTCAGTGCCACCCTGCACAGCTCGACAGTTCCCTGAAGCCATGCCGGTGCAGTGCTGCTAAGTTCCCAACGCTGCTAAGTTCCCAACGCTGTGCCGGGACAAGAGCTCTAACCATGACTTCAGACACATGAACAAACAGGAGGTGTGGCCCTATACTCAAGCACCGCAGTCTAGCCAGGGAGGAGGCAGGCAGGCCAGTTCCAAGCACTCTGGGGGCCCAGGGACTGTGGGGCAAGTTCCGAGAGCAGATCTGTGCACCCCACAGGGTGGCCCCCTCACCTTTCAAAGGAGAGAGTGCATCCAGAGAGGCCTGGTGCCCACAGCGTGGAGCGCTTAGAATGTGTTTCCACATATAACTGAGAGCCAGCAGCCAAAACTTTCCCAGTCCATTTGCAGGACTGTGTCCTGGGAAGACTGCCCTCGGTGTACAGGGTGCTGGGTCCCCACCCCAAGGGACGACTTAGCTTGCAGGAGCCAGAGCTGTGCTGCTGGGAGTGCCAGGGGCAGGACTAGGAAGGAACGCAGGACAATCCCTGAGCCAATTCTCCCAGCACCCCAGCATGGGAGCAATACTTGGGCAGGGAGAATGAGCAGGATCATCACAGCAACCAGACGCCCCTAAACACCTGTTGAAGACTGTGGAAGCCACGCGGGGGTGCAAGTCCTTCCCTCCCTCCCTGCATGCTGTCTCTTCCTCAGGCCCCGCTCCTGTCTGCCTCCCCTTCTCTGACCCCAAACATAAACACAGAAGGAGTGGGTTTCCACCTACATCTGCATGCTTGGGGTCCTCCCGCTGCTTAGACTTCCTGACAATAATGTTGCAGGTCTGACATGGTCGCTCTCCGATGTCCTCATTTGCTTATAATCGTGCTGCTTTTCTTTGGGCTCTTTCCAGGTCAACGGAAATAAATATGAAAGTTAATTGAGGCAGGTGTGGGGGCTGCCTAGCTTTCTGGTGCTCACAGCAGTTGTGACTTAAGAAGCTTATATTTATTTCATATTCCAATTAAAATAAATACAAAACACTTTCTATATGCAAGTGTTCAATGCATCTCCCAGATATATATGTATATAAATGTATGGATACACATATATGTACATGTACTATGTGTATACATACGTATTTATATACGCGTAAACATGTTTCTATAAATATATGTGTATATTTATGTGCCATATATATATAATTGTGAATAATTAATTCTACATTTGTTCAAAATCAGAAAGCTATGGATGCTTGGGGGGCTCAGTGGTTGAGAGTCTGCCTTCGGCTCAGGTGATGATCCTGAGGTCCTGGGATCGAGTCCCATATTAGGCACCCAACAGGGAGCCTGTTTTTCCCTCTGCTTTTGTCTCTGCCTCTCTTTCTGTGTCTCTCATGAATAAAGAAATAAAATCTTTAAAAAAAAGATTTTAAAAAATCAGAAAGCTCGTCAGACTTTAACATGGCTCTTTTTAAAGTGACTTTTTAAAATTTTGAGATACTCAAATTCACAATCTTTCTTAAGAAATAGTAAAGACACATATCATGTATACCAGTTTCCCCCAACCCCCCGTCTGTAATATAATTGCTTTAAGTATCCCTTCTACATAGATCTAGAATGAACTAAACAGTGTTAAAGTTTTGTTTCAATCATCAAATATAATTGGGAAAATTTAAGAGGAGAAGGAACGTGTGTTTGCCACAATTTTACTTTTTCCAATCTTATTTCTTTATTTCAGATATTCTAAGATTTTTTCTTTTATCATTTTCTTTCTGTTTAAAGAAATTTCTTTACCCATTCTTTCAGGGTAAATATCAGCTGGCAGAAAAATTTTGTATTTTTCCTTTATCTGAGAGTATCTGGATAGACCACTCCTTAAGGACATTGTTGCTTGCTTGGGATTCTGGGCTGATAGCTCTTTCCTTTCAATGATCGAAGGAGGTCTAATCACCTGTTCTGGCCTCCATACTTCCCATCCAGAAATTCATTGTCATCTGGATAGTTTTTTTTTCCTAATAGGAAAGATGTTGTCTCCTTCTCACCTCTTTCAAAACTTTCCATAGCCTTTAGCTTTCAGAAGTTTGACAAGAATATATTTTGGATAAATTTGGGGGATTTTATTCTGATGGATGTTTTATTCTGAGGAAGTGTTGCTCAGATTTTTGCAAATTTAGGTTTATGCCTTTTGTTGTATTTGGGAAATATTCAGCTGTTATTTCTTAGAGTTCTTTCTGGTGGTCCTTGTTCAGAGAACTGCAATGGCATGAACTATGCCCCACTGGTCCTGGTGGTCTGCTAACTGCTGTTCTATTTTCTTTCCGTTATTCAAATTGAGTAATTTCTAGTATTCTATCTTCAAATCTACTAAATATGTTCCCTCCCAGTTGGTGTCAAGTACAGCCATTGATTTTTTTCTTTAAAGTCATTGTATATTTAGTTCTAAGATTTCCACTTGGCCCTTCTTTATATTTACTTCTTTTTTTTCTGAGACTTTACTTTTTTTTTCCCTTTTCTTTTGATTGTGTTCATGGAAGTAATTTGATCATGGCTGCTTTAAAATCTTGTTAAGTGATGCTAATACCTGTATCACCTTAGCACTGGCATCTACTGATTGCCCCTGTCCCGTTCAGTTTGAGATCCTCCTGGTATGTGAGATTAGTGATTTTTGACTGAAACCTCCATATTTTCATATCATGTTATGAGACTGGACCTTATTTACGCTGCTGACTTATCTGACTCTTTCTGGCACCAGAGCAGCAGAGGATGGTGAGGAGTCAGAAGTCCAGTTTCCTCACTGACCCCTAAGGGGGAGTCCTCAGAGCTGCTGGGTGAGGTGGGCACTCTGGCTCCCACATGACCTCGACTGCTCCTATGGTGGGGTGGCCTCATTACTACTGGGCACTCATGGAAGTCCTGCCCTTACTAGGCCTCCTCTGATTCTACCCCCAGCAGAAATGGGAGGTACATGCCCTGGTTACCACCAACAGCCATGAGAATCTCTCATTCTCTCTACTTCGCTTTCTTTGACAACTCCTGGCAGGGGTCCTGGGTGTCTCATTACAGCCTCATTGGGTGGAATTCCAGGCTCCCCACTTGGCCCTCAGTGTTGTGGGGCAGGTAGGGCCACAGCTTTCACATGGCATTTGCCTGGAGTAAAGAGGCTACTGTCTGAAGTGGGCTGTCCTACTAGGTGCTCCTCTCCCAGTCATCTGGCTAGAGAGATCAGACTTTGACTGGACTTTTCTGCCCCTTTTGGCATGCTTGGGTTGCCAGCTTCTTCAGCTCCAAGTCTGGGATGCATGAGGCAGAAGAAAACCTGGCTAACTCAGGTCCCTAGTCAGTCTCTCCTGTTTCCACCTTTCAGAGTCTTTGTGTATTTGTTTCATATATAACGCCCAGAGAGCTCAGTGACAGGAAAAGTGTATGTACTCTGTTTTCTCAGAAGCAGATGTGCAATCATTCATTTTTCTCCAAAAGAATTTATTTTATGATTCTTGGGGATATCAGCCTCTTAAAAGTCATTTTTTACTTCCTATTTGAAGGGATATTGATGGACTTGTGACACTTTTGTGACATGACAGCCTGGTCCAGTATAAAAATGTTCCTTACTTTGAATATCCCAAATCTCTTAAAGGCACATAATGTTAGATGGAGATTTCCCATCATTTGTCAAAAATTCCCATAGTACCAAAAATACCATTTAATATTGAAATGTGGAGTATTCTTCTTTATTTTTTTATTCTAAATTCTCCTCCTACTCCCCCCCCACCACTTCTCATCCTCTTTTTTTATATCCCATCCAAACTAGTGGACACTAACTAATGCAATGTGGTCGGGAGCTGGACTGCCCTCCATGAATCACATGCCAGCATCTGGCACAGGGTTGGTTCTTCCGCACTGTAGCAGTGTTGTGAGCAGAGAAGGTGACCAGGTAGGCACTTTCATGCCCACCTTGTCTCAGGTGCAGGATATTGTCCCTAACTAAGCCAGCAGCCCAGAGCAAGGCTTAGGTGATGACCTTCCCAAATGTTTCAGGAACTCCAGAAACCTGGATACTGGATAACCAACTAGGCACAGAGTAATTGAAATATGACCATTTGGAAATGACAACTCTACACTTGCCAAGTTGTGAGGAGACCTCTAAGTGCCTTAATCAGGACCTGAAATTATACTTTGTGTCTGCATCTGTGTAAGTTCTATGAAAGCTGGAGGCTCCTTTATCACATTAATGGCTTTACTCATAGTGTTGGGAACCAGGTAAGTTCTCCATTCTTTGGAAAAAAATGTATAAATGAATTTTTTACTTTCAAGACCAAGGCATTCTGCAACAATGTGTTTTCTTTTAGAAAAAAAGTTCTTGAATCTGAACAGCACTTATGGTCCTGAGATTCTGCTAACCCTGATGCAAACACCTTTCCCTCAGTGACACATGTAGTCACTTGTGGCTTCACAGCTGCACCCAACAAGCTTTCACAAGCAGTTCTGAGACATCAAGTGAAGAGTCCAGGACATTAGCCGGAAGCAGAAGCACCAAATTCAAAAGGTTTCCAAGAAAGAATTCCAATTACGCCAAAAAACACAATCTTAAGAGGAGGTAATAATCTATAGTCATGAAAATTGCAAATTT
The DNA here is from genome assembly GCF_048418805.1 of Vulpes vulpes. Taxonomy (NCBI): domain Eukaryota; kingdom Metazoa; phylum Chordata; class Mammalia; order Carnivora; family Canidae; genus Vulpes; species Vulpes vulpes. The sequence goes on from NC_132782.1 coordinate 63,257,934, forward strand.
GTTTTCACAGCTGAGACCCATATATTTCTTAGAATCATTTCCATGCCCGCCATTTTGAAGATGTTGAGACCCCCCCACACACACACACACATGACACTTAGACCCTGGTCAGAATCAAGACCACTTTTCTCAGGAAGGCAGAATTTGCCCCCTAGCAAGGTGAAAAGCTGGAGTAAGAGTGTAGGTCAGCCAGACTTGAACATCCTAGGGACAGGATAGATCCCGATATCAAAAAAAACAAAAACAAAAAAAAAACAAAAAAACTAAATATAAAAGACAATTTCTCATTCTAAGAGTTACTTAATGTTGGATAAAGGTTATCAACCTACGATGGAATATTTCTCAAATTTTAAAATTAAGTAAAGAAATGGCCCCAATTCCAGAAATTGTTTTATGAATGGGTGATCAGCTGGGTACTTCTTTCAAGGGTTCTCTGCTCACAAATTGTATGGGGCTCCATGATTCCTGCGGACATGGAGGGCGGAGCATTTGCAGGAACCAGAGAACTTTCTGGTCTGCATCCTTTCTTCCTCTCCTGCTTGGCTAGAGTGAATGTTTGGTAATTTGCAAAATAAATAGCACAACATTTCTGAGCACTCAATTCTGTGCTGACAGATATATAAATGTGGAGAGCATTAGGGAGGCATCCAGCATTTTCAATAATGCATGCTCTCCATCACTTAATTATTTTGAAAACATCTGTTGAAGAAAAAGATGCTCCAGAGGGGAATTAAAAAGTCAAATGCATCAGTTGCCATGTTAGCCACGTTTCACTCTCTAAAGAGACCCAGAGACCAAAGGGGTTCGGAACCCTGGATGCCAAGAAGGACAGAGAAGAACCCAGCCCCGGCATCGGCCGTCAGGTGCTGGATCCTGGGTCCCGGCTGGAAATGACACTCGGGGTGAACTGACTAGGGGTCAGCAGGATGGGCTGCTGTGTGTGACCACAGCTGGTTTTAGCCACAGCGGCATCTCTCCCGGAAGAGCCAGGGCTACCCAGTGGTGTGACACAGGACTTGCACAGTGTAGGTGACAATAGTGCAGGTGCAGTAATAGGTGATTAGTCCAAGAAGCTTGGAGGCAAGAGGGAGGTGATTGAGTAATGGGTGTCCTGCTCCCCTGCAGTGACGTAGAGCTTCTGCAACAGGATTCTCTAGTTCGGGCGGCCCACACGTTCACTAGCCATAGCTAAACACCAGGGAAATGAGAAAATGGAGCTAATTGCTTCACTTGAAAACCCAAGACCACTGTGAACTGTGCCAAGGGCTGCCTGCGCCAGTGTTTGGATATTGCTGATTTAGGTTTTAGTGCCAGACGCCTCCAGAAACCTCCACCAGGGAGACGCGCAGTCTCGCTGCAAATTCATACTGCTTCTTCTCGCCGGCTGTTTATTGATCATGAGGGTGATCTCCCTAACTTCCCTGACATTCAGTATTCGGACTCATCCTTGGGCCTGGAAGGTAGTAGAAAAGCTTCAGCTGGCGCTTACCCGAGGCCCTGCCGCAGGTTGGACGGTGCTGCAGTCCAGGCTCGAGGATCCCTGGTGTGGGACGGAGCCCCAGGACGGGCCTGGCCTCGCCACACCCTGGAGAGTCCCCTCCCTGCCTGATGGCCAGCGCTGCCCATCTCATCCTCCCCTGCTCCCCATCCAGTCAAAAGCTTTCTTTCTTTCTTTATTTTATTTTATTATTTTATTTTATTTTATTGGAGTTCAATAGCGTAACACCCAGTGCTCATCCCGCCAAGTGCCCCCTTCAGTGCCCATCACCCAGTCACCCCAACCCTTGCCCACCTCCCTTTCCACTACCTCTTGTTCATTTCCCAGAGTTAGGTGTCTCTCATGGTTTGTCACCCTCACTGATATTTTCACTCATTTTCTCTCCTTTCCCTTTATTCCCTTTCCTTTTCACTAATTTTTATATTCCCCAAATGAATATTCGCCTCAACGTAGGCTTTCTGGAATAGTAGATAAATAAACAGACCTGAGAGGGAGAGAGGGTAGGGGGAGAGGACGAACAGATCTGGTGCCGCGGGTGCAGGTAGAACCATGAGGATACTGGTCGTGCCCTTGGGACAGCGTGGACTTCAGCATGGTGCTCACTGTGCACGTTCCCTGAGGCACACGCACACTCCCCCAGCACCACCGCCACGCTCCCCCCAGGACGTACACCTAAGTCACAGCATGCAGATTTGGTGTCCTCGTTTTGCCCCATAATGCTTCAGAAATTTCACACCTTCCCTTGGCAACTTATTCAAATATCAAATATCCTTGGATGCTAGCAACTTCCTTTTTTATATTTGATTTAAATGTCTTATGCTTTGGCTATTTTTGTTTTATTAACATTCAATGAAAGAAGGTTTTTAAAAATATTTGGGGTTGGGAGACCTGGGTGTCTCCGTTGGTGAAGCGTCTGCCTTCGGCTCAGGTCATGATCCCAGGGTCCTGGGATAGAGCCCTAGGTCAGGCTCCCTGCTGAGTGAGGAGCCTGCTTCTCCTGCTCCCTCTGCTCTTCCCTGCTTGTGTTTTCTAGTGCTCTCTCTCTCATATAAATAAATAAAATCTATTAAAAGTATTTGGGGCTACTTTTTTAAAAAGCCCATAATTCTACCCTACAGTCAGTCCCTCGTTTTATTTATTTATTTATTTATTTATTTATTTATTTATTTATTATTTTTTTAAAGATTTTATTTATTTATTCATAAGGAACACACAGAGAGAGGCAGAGACACAAGCAGAGGGAGAAGCAGGCTCCATGCAGGGAGCCTGATGTGGGACTCCATCCCGGGTCTCCAGGATCACACCCTGGGCTGAAGGCAGTGCTAAGCCTCTGGACCCAGGGATCCCAAGTCCCTCATTTTAAAGTAATATATTTAGTTTTGATCTTCGTGATGTCTGCTACAATAACAAATTCACCCACAGTAAAAGATTGGTCTCCTAGACAATATTTGTTGCTCTATTAGAGGCCTCATTCACACCAGTGATTAATTAGAACGTAGGCCAATAAGCAGTCACTGATTAAATGGTACAACAGTGTAAATAGTCATCATGTGTTTTACAAAGAATATGGTTTTCTATTTTCCATGTTTTTAAAATTATGGGCTGGGGAATGGACACCTGGTAGATTATCACCACTGGATGTGAGCATGCTCACTGCACAAACCTCAGACCAGACCCAGGAAAGTCCAGGGGCTGCAGAGCCACCTGCCACCTTCCTGGTGCCCAAAGGGGATGGTCCTCAGACACATGGTTCCTGCTTGTATTTTCCAAAGACGTCTTAAGTGGAAAGATTATTTGGGGAGGGCGAAGAGGGAGGGAGACTTCAGTTAAAGTCATCAGAAGTTAATTGGAAATTAAAAAACTCAATGTTATAAAACTCTTCAACATCTGGGTAAATTTCTTCACCTTCTTATCTAAAGGGAAAAGACTGTATGTATATATGTGTGTGCGTATAATATACTTGTATGTAAATAAAATAGAATTCAGTACTTAAAGGGGAATTGTGCAACCACAAGGTGCAACATATCACTTATGAGATAATATTTAATGTGATGAGCATGATATTTGGCATATATGTAAAATGTCCATTAAACATGCATTTAAGGATTAGGATACTTGTCATTATTTGAAAATGAACTTATTTTAATAAATCAAATCCGTAAAAATTGAATAGTTGTAATTCTTAATGTGTCAAAGGAAGGACATATGTTTCATTTTAAAGTCTGAACATAAAATATCAGTGATGGTCTCGGTCACGTGAAGCAGGTGGCGAGGGTCTGTGAGTTGGGCATGACAGGGGTCCCCATCAGGGGCTGCTGTGTGGCAGATCCAGTACCATCGCTGTCGCGCACGGAGCAGAGCTTGTCTACGGGGGGAGCCAGAGACTACGGAAGGACGGTGCAGAGCTCTGGAACTGTGCTATCCCTGCTCCCATGGCTGGCAGGGCACAGAGCCACCCCCAGATGGAGACCCCAGCAGATCTGGGGATCAGGTGTTGAGAAAAGGAGAGTGCAAGGAACAAAGACCAAAGGAAAATCAGAGAAAGACAGTGAAAAGCATCCTGTAAGAAATTAAGATACACAGACCTTCACTGAAGTGGACAAAGACAGACCAACATGTGATGGGCATTAGAAGGAAGCTGGATGGCCTCTTGGCCTCACTCCCTGGACATTTCTATCACAAGACAGATGCTCACTCAGAGGTCCCGTCAGAATTATGTGTGTGCATGTGTGTATGTGCATGCCTGCATGTGCACATGTGTTCATGTGTGTAACTGTGCATATCTATATGTGAAATTGTGTGTGTATGCAGGTGTGTACACCTAAATATGTATGTGTGTACACCGTGCAGCCATGTGCATGTGTGTGTATGCATGTGTGCACACGTGTATGTACGTGTGTGCACGTGTGTGTGGTTGTGGGTTTGGGCAAACCCATCTGAAATCAAGGAGGGAGGACCGGTGTGGAAATCAGAAGTGAAGCAGGAGAACAAATGGCCACAGTGGAACATGACTGTCTTCTCTGTCTGTCCAGAGTCTCCATATGTAGACAAAGTTTATTTTGTCACAACACAATGAAAAAGTGACACAATAAGTTTAAGCCCACATTTCTTTTGTTTTCCAGTGTAAATCAATGTTTTCAGCCCATCAGATTTCTTTGCACAGATGCATTTACATCTGTTCTTTTTGGAGCTCTCATACAATTGGAGAATAAAATAGGCATGAGCTCATGAGACAGAATGACCAAAAGGGAGATGACACTTCATCAAGAAGTCAAGACGGTTTTGGAAGATGGGAAGTGGGGCTGACCTAGCAGGATGGAGGGCATGATGGCAAAGCCTGGGAAGGAAGCTGGCTGGGCCTGCAGAAGAAGCCAGAGTCTCTGAGATCTGATCTCAGACTTAAGGTTAGGGAAAGTGGTAGCAACTGTGGACTTCACAAAGAGAAGATGTGCAGGTGCTGTCCTGCTCCCCACACAGAGGTGCCTGCCTTGCCCCTAAACACAGGAGCTGGCAGGAACAGGAGGCCCACTCACTGAAGGGGTTACTGGGAGGAGCTGTGGTCCCTGGTCACGTGCACCACTGAGGATGTGGTGAGCAGTCTTTCGGAAAACAAGAGCCACTTGGAGGCATCACAGCCCCTTCCCCAGGTTCCAAGCATTCTGATGGAGATTGGGGCTCTCCTCTCTGGGAAAGTGACCAACCCAGACAGGGGAGCCTGAGTTTTCCATGGTTTCAGATTGGGTTTCTTTCAGTTGGAACAAAAACTTACAGATGCACATTAATTCAGTTATTTCAAAGTACTCCCCAAGTTTCAAATGTGAAAGCAAACTTCAAAATTGTTTTCAAGTATCCAGTCTTAATAAAGTCTTGTTCACATTTTTCTCCTGAAGCTACTGAGATGGTGTTGACAAGAGGCTGAGTTGTGAATCCAGGACACAGAATCTGATCTGGAGAAGGTAGGATAGTGCCTGGCATGGTGGACGCTAAGGAGAGCTCCCTGGGGACAGACCAGGGCTTGGGGGATGGCCCCTCCAGACAGCAGTGGCAGGACAGAGCCTTCTCCCCCTTAAGTAGGACTGTCCATAGCTTGATGTGTCCCTCCACCAAGAGAGATCCTCTAGGTCCGACTAAAGTTTGGGCACAGACAGGTAGAAAGAATTATGGAACCCATGGAAAAAAAAACTCTAAAAGTCTGTACAAAAAAAGGAAAACACAGTCTAGTTTGTGTGTCATTGTGAGTGTGTGTGTATGTGCTGGGTTGGGGGACAAGCCCACTAACTCCTTATCTTTCACAGCAGAAGGAGAGAAAGTCAACACATTTTCTAACTCTAAAGAACCAGAAAGCAGTGGTATAAGTGCATTATTTAAAAATATAAAGTAGAATGCTAGGGGGAAAATCTGAAAGAATCAAGAGTGCATTCTTTTACCCAAGAGCTCATTCTTTTGCCCATGTAGCAGGAGTTGGGGTCAGGGTAGAGATGGGTTGGGCAGAAGGTTGTTTGCAAATTTCCCCTTGCAGCATGATCTGACATTTGAAACTGTGCATACATTAATCTGATTTTAAGTCAGCAGCAGATGGGCCCTGGTGGGGTGGCTGGTCTCTGGGTGCTGCTTCCCTGAATTCCATCTCCACACCCATATACAGCAGCATGGTCACCTGCATGGCGGGCAGCCCTGGTATCTGCTTTCTAAATGTGCCCTCGCTGCTGCCATGACGGACTCATGACTGATATCTTCTAACTACCTAGACTCCTGGGTGGATTCAAGACACTGTCTATCATTTATCCAGTGAGCCCCTGGTGCATTGTCAGTAAGATACAGCAGAGGAGTGAAGTAAATTTGTTGCCAGCAAGACCCAAGAGAAGGGAAAGAGCTCTGTGGACAGAGTTGGTGGTTTTCTGCTCCACGGATTTATATGGATGTAAAAGCTCGTGGACAGAAGGGAAACTCCGGGGCTGCTGTCCTAGTCACCTTTGTGGGACCAGCCTGCCAAGATGCCCAAAGACACCCACTTTCCCTGAAAGATGAACACCTGGAACCATGGGAGCTCTGTGCCTTCCAGTAAGCCTCTCTGTAGGATTTCCTGGGGTCCTTTGTGATACCTGAGCCTTCATAATCAAGCTTGCGAATGTTATTTAAAAGATAAAGCATCGATTTGAATAAAAAGTGAGTTGCTGTTTCTCTGAAGCCTAAGCTCAGTGCGAGCAGTGAGGGTGAGCAGATTCAACTAGTTGTTGGCCTCTTGAAAGAAAGCGATGTGGGCTTGGGGTTTGGTATGCAGGAGAGACGTGGAGGGGGACAGGAACCCCTGCGGGGGCCCACAGGCCAATTGCTCAACAACGTCCAGATAGCTCAGGTTGACCTGCGGCTGGTGAATCAGGGCAAAGGCATAATATGGACACAAAGATTTTCACAGCATTCTCTGCTTATCTCGAGAGAGAAGCAGTTGAATCAGCTGGCCCTTGCTATCTTTGTTCACTGATGAAACACTTATTTTCACAGAAACTCTTACTAAAAGGAAACTAGTTATTTTCTTGTGGTGAAAGAAATGGAAGTGTTTCTAAGCTAAAGTATCTTCTCCTCGGAGGGCTACACATGTTTAAAAATGGATTACAGCCAGGAACACACCAGTCTTCCCCAGAAACGTTCTTCCCTTACCTCATTTCTAAAGAGGGCTTTCCTGAGTTACTTGTTGGAATACAAGAGCGGGAAAATAAAGAACAAAAGAGATTGTGTAGTCAGAGCAATCAAACCGCACTGTAATGGGATTAATATAAAGGTAATTGGGTCCTTATCTGAAAATTTATTTGAATTAAATGATATGAATTGAACCAGGGTAAGACTGAGATCATAAGGAGTAAACTGGATAGACTATTTCAAACATTGTCCTTTGCAAAATATTTTTATCTGGATTATAATTCTGTGTCACGACACATTGTACTATTAACACTGATATTCTTAATTGCTCATTTTAATATATGCCAAAAAGCTCTTAATGTTTTATATTCATCTTACTGAATCCTTGCAACAACCCCATAAGGCAGATAATATAAGAATCCCAATTTTACAGGTGAGAATATGGGAGTGCGTAAGTAACATGGTCAGTTGATAAACATTATAAGTGGTGGGGTTAGGATTCAAACATGAGAACTCTCTTTTTTAACCTCCCAGTCTGACTTTAAGATGTAAGTTAAGTTCCAAGTGCCTAGTCAAGATCTCTTCTCAAGAATCTTTTAAAAACAGATACAAATTTTAAGTATATAATGCTTTCCTAAAATTATTCTTGCTTGATCTCCCCCTTTCTCCCTCTCCATAGGCTGGGGAGTGTATATGATCTGTATACAGGGGAAACATAGAAATAGATTTTTGAAGTATATTCATTTATTAATTAACTTTAAATCTATGTATTATCTATCTATCTATCTATCTATCTATCTATCTATCATCTATCTATCTATCACCATCATCATCATCATCATCTAGTATCTATTTCTCTAACTTCCTATCTCCCCCTTGCTATTTATACCTATATTTTATATAATCGATCTATCCATCATCTCTCTCTCTCTCTCTCTCTCTCTCTTTATCTATCATCTCCTACCTATCATAATGTTTCTCTATTTGTGTTGGCTTGGTGTTGGAGATAGAGTGATGGACAAAAGAAAGATGTCTTTTTTCTTATGAAGCTTAAATTCTAATAAAAAACATACTAAACACAATTATAAGAATAAAATGCTGTGTGGTTATAACTTATGATAATGTCCGTGAGGAAAGTTTGCAGGCTCCTAGGATAGTGTGCAGCAAGTAGATACCTTATTGTCTGGGAAAAGAGGTTTCAGAAAAGGCTTCTCTGTTCTGCATTTATGATGACTTAGCAGTTATATTATCCCATCTTTCCTTCTGTAAATAACTGGAAAAGCTGTATAAAAATACAAACGACAACAACAACATAGAAAACAAGGCTGATTAAGGGTTTTGGAAGGTACCAAGACAGCTAGGTTTAGAGGGTCAGAGGCCCATGACAAGAGAAGCACAGCATGGAGTGAGATGGGCTTTGAGCTTGATCTTCCCTCAAGACACTTGCTTATTCCAGCATGGCTTGGGCTCAGAATCAGGGAAGATGAGTAGAGCTCCCAACAGTCTACACAGGCAAAGTTGACAGTCAGTGTTTTCCTTATATATTGCACCACATGCCTGTTGTTAGGTGCATGTATGCTTATAATTGTTAAGTTCTCCTGGAATATTGGCCCTTTTATCACGAGAAAAGGATCTTCAGTGTTTCCAGTGATGCTCTTAGACAGAAGTCCCTTTTGTCTGATATTAGTAGAGACAATCTGGCTTTCCTGTGCTTAAAGTGGACATGTTTGTTTGTTTTCTAATTTTTTGCTTTAGTCTGCTTATGTCCTAGTATTTAAAGCACGTCTCTGATAGAGTTTATTTGGCTTTGCTTTATTATTCAGGCTGACCATCTCTGCCTTCTTTGAACGGGTTTAGTTCATTTATATTTAGTGCAGTTATCGATATGGCTGCATTTAGGCCTGGCATTTTGTTATTTGTTTTTTATTTGTCTCATCTGTCTTTGTTCCTCTGTCCCTTTTTTCCAACCTTCTTTAGGGTTAAGTAAATATTTCTTAGTCTCAGTGATGGCCATGGAAATATAGTCCTCAGATCTCTAAATGCAGAGAGTTAATAGACTGCCCATTCCAGCTGGTAAACATGAGTCCATCACTGTGCTTGTGCCTGGACCATGCTTCTGACAGCCAGTTCCCAATCAGTGAGTGTGGCTCACCCACTTCTGCCAGACAAGGGATTTCTCTGCTCCTGACTTTTGCCTGAAGACTTCCCATTGTTCTCATCACAATTTTACTAGGCTTGAATTACAGAACAAGACTTCTCCCTATCCTTTCTTCCTTCCCTCTCTCTTCTGCATCATGGTTTGGTAACTCTCCCAGTCTCATGTTCCTTTCCAGGCATTTTCTTCCAAAACTCTCTGAGATGTCTAATTTCATCTTGGTATTTGCTTCTCGGAGAAATTAAATTGATAGTATTGTGTTTGAATTCCTTTATTGGCTTCCTTGCTGTATCTCCTTGCATTCATTTTTAGTCCTTGCTTTAGCGATTATAAAGATCCATCTTAAGCTTAATACCATCTGCTTAGAGTTAATACTCAATTACTCCAGGTAAAATGAGGAAGCAACAACATAAGGTGATACATGAACAAGGTTACAATTTAGTAAGAGTAAAGACAGAGAGGAAAAACATCACAGGGAAATACTAGAACATACAAAATTGCCTAATATAGAAAAGAACTTGGAGTGAACAAGGAGAAGCATGGTCTCAGAGGTCGGAGATGAAGCAAAATATTGAAACTATCATGTAGGGAAGACTTAAAATGTGCCCCACACCATTCACTATTCCATCTCATCTCCATAGGAACTGTAAGGGGAAGGAGCATCTAGTATTTCCAGTTTGCAGATGAACAGAAGCTTGCTTACATTCTCATGGTCATACAGTGAGGGTGAGACCCGAGGTGGAAGCCCTAGTCCATCTTAGTGATAATTGCTATTGATCGTGGCTTGGGTCGCTAGTGAGAAGGAACCACATCAGGAACAATGAGGTAAGACATCATGTCAAGGGCAGCACTGCTCTCTATTGTCTTTGTGACAAGGGCCCCAAGTCCTTGGCTTGGCTGTCCATTGTCTCCCCTATCAGCTCTCATTGACATCTAAGGGCTGAGGCTGGAAGTGCAAGTGACTGAGCCTTGGGATGGGGCATTCTAGGGATCCAGTATGGCTCACACAGCTCACCACAGTCATGGGGTCCCACAGAAGCAACTGGAGCCAAGGCTGGTGGTGAAAGCAATACGTTTGTGCTGACAACCCCCCATGCATCTCTGAGCACCTTCTGGACCCAGCAGGGTGGAGTTCAGCCACCAATTCAGAGCCTGGTGCAGGAGGGCTCAGGGTTAACATCCTCCAGCTCACCATGAATCTCAGCACTATCCAGTCAACATGCCAATGGGCCTGATTTATGTGTTTAAAAACATATAACCAGATCCTAGAGGGATGAGGAAGTTGGTTCTTAAAATTGCTGTGGTCTCTGTCTTTAACCTGGAAATGTGGTAAGGCACACCTGTGCAGCACTGGCATCACTAAATATGAGGACCTGGGTAGCAGGTGCCCCCATGTGAGCCTTGGTGCAGAATGCCATCCACAGCAGCTTGGCACAGGGGTGGGCCATGGGCAAAAATGCCCAACAGGCTGGGAAAAAATATATCAGCATCTCAAAAAACTCAACCATTTTGCCTTTAGCGTTGCTTCAAATATTCTTGTGTATATGTCTTAACACATAAAACCAAAAGTTCTCATATGGAAAGGATATCTTAGTATGAAAGTGTTGATTATTTGAGCTCTAAATTTAAAAATCTCATCTCTAGCCCTGCAGTTAGTACCACCTCATCTCTGGAACGCTAACTAGGGAATATTTGGTGAGTTTAAATAACACAAGTTCATTAAAATTAAAATAAAATGACAACTGTTGCAAATCATTGCCATTCACAATTTTTATGTGTGCTACTACCAGTATTCCCTGAATATTGATGAGGATGAGAGGGATGTCCTGTGGCATGGGTCACTGTCCCTCACTGGCCCCAGCACATACCACGTCCCTCTTCTTGCCTGTGTCAAGCTGTCTCTTGCAGAAATGGCCCTCTTCTTTCATCTCTCTTGATCAGGGTCCAGCCCAGACTTTGGTATGTGGTAGACATTGGATACACATTTCCTGAATGAATGAGTGAGTGAGTGAGTGAATGAATGAATGAATGAATGAATCCTCCTTTTAGGGCATTTGGAGATGAGCAGGGAGGAAAACATATCCATTCAAATAGCTACTTCACCAAAGAGAAGATGCTACATGCTAAGTAAATGGTAGAAGCACTGTGGAGAGGATCAAGAGACACCCTCTGGAGAAGGTGGCCATGCAGCTAGTTGGGGAAGAGTGGGTGGTATTGAGATGTGCAGAGAGTGGGAAGGCCTTTCCATTGCCCAGCAAGTGCCAATGTAGCCAACTGGGGCAGTCAGCAAGTCCTGCGCAAGGGAGGTTAAAATGTGTGTGTATGTGTGTGTGTGTGCATGAGTGTAGGTGCTAAGTGTGGGCGCGTGCACATGTGTGCACAGGGGAGGGTGCACAGTGAATGTGCACATGTGTCACTGGAAAATGAGTATGTGCATATGTGTGAGTGCACAGTGTGAGTGTGCATATGTGTGGTGCATGGTGTGGGTGTGTGCAGCATGGGTGCTCAGTATGTGTGTGTGCACATGTGTGCACATGTGTGGGTGCACAGTATGGGTGTGTGCACATGTGAGTGTTCACAATGAGTGTTCATATGTGTGGTGCATGGTGTGGGTGTGTGGATGTGTGTGCACGTGTGGGTGCTCACTATGGGTGTGTGCACATGTGTGATTGCATAGTGTGGGTGTGCGCATGAGTGTAGGTGCTGAGTATGGGTGTGTGCACCTGTGTGCATATATGTGGGTGCACAGTGTGTGTGTGTGCGCGCGCGGTGTGAGTGTGTGCACAGTGTGGGTGTGTGCACGAGTGTGGGTGCTCAGTATGGGTGTGTGCACATGTGTGCACATGTGTGGGTTTGTGTACAGCATGGGTGTGTGCATGAGTGTAGGTGCTCAGTATGGGTGTGTGTACATATGTGGATGCACAGTGAGTGTTCATATGTGTGGTGCACCGTGTGGGTGTGTGCACGTGTGCATACGTGTGCATGGGTGTGGATGTCAGTGGCGGTGTTGGAAGGGAGACAATGGGACGGCAGTCGAGGGAGACAGAAGGAATGCATCTCACTGCCAGCAGGACCCTGACAGTAGCCCTCGCACACCCAGTCACTTCCTCGGGTGTCGGAAGCTCAGCACATCTCAGAAACAAAATCTGGAGCAGTGTTTTTATCACCTTCCCCTCTCATGAACTGTCCAAAGACCCAAACTAAATGGACCGTGTCCAGCGTGAGCCTGGGAGGGGACGACACATGTGCTGACAGGATGAGAGGCGAGTGGCCGAGGAGAAGGAGGCGGCACTGAGTGCAAGGAAGGGGCCGCCTCTCAACACACCTGCTCTCAGCTGGGAAGCGGAGTCCAGGTCCTCACGCGTGGCATCACCCGTCCTGTCTCCAGCGGCTGTGGTTGCCACCCCACACTGAAGGCCAGGGACACCACTCTCCCCTCATTAGAAAAATAATTACGCACATCTTGGCTAAAATCCAGGCAAGCTGCCCAGAGACAGCTCTTTAATTAGAGCGTGAGCTCTGATTCCGGGAGACGAAGAGCCACGGATACACTCCAGAGACGCAATCACCTGGAAGCCTGATGGAAAACAAGAAATGCCGGAAATTTGTTTTATTGCCAAACTCAGAAAGACTGTAATTTTAACTTCCAGGAGAAATAAAAGCCTATCTTCAGCTGTTAATAAGCTTCATCAAGACATGATTCTGGGCTTTAAGTAAATGAACAGTAGCGGCACTGTATTCAGGTCCCTACATCTTGGTCTACCCAATGTCCCCCTTCATGGCCACCTGACTCAGGAGCCAGCAGTCCCACTCCTGCAAAATCACAAGCACGCGCCTTCATGCATGCACACGCCCACATGCCTGCAGCATCTCTTATGTGCACATCCTGTGCTTCTTCATGCAACAATCCATCCTCTACCAGTTCCATGGGGACCCTGAGGTCCCCAGATGTGCTCCTGTGTCTTCCCTTCCCTGTAGGTGGAAGCCCCGCCTCACTGGGAGCCCAGCCTCACCTACCCCCATGTCTCCCATGCCAAAAAGTATGCCCTGGTCCCCAGAAGCTGTTCAGAACGTTATGGAAGGCACGGGACTCTGGCCAAACCCAGGAGATCCCATTCTTTGAGACACTGTTAGGTGTAGAGGCCCCAGCTCTGTCCCAGGTGGGCAGCTTCTGGGTGCAGAAGGCACTTGGCAGTGTTGGCTGAGGAAGCCAGGGCACTTGGCCCTGTTCCTCACTCCCTCGAGGGCTCGGGACCCTCCCTGGGAGTTGGGGAGGGCAGATGGAGCCCTCAATTCTCCGCTTGTCCCTACTCGACTTTCTACCTCCCTGGAGAGGCAGTCAGTGCAAATACACCTCTAGCAGAGCGGTGTCGCTTTTACAGGAGCCACCCCACCCCCGCCCATCCTCTAGTCCACCCGCCTCGTTTCTGGAAGCCACGATGCTCAATAATTCAGGAGGAGCAAGAATCAGCATATCTTACAGCATATTTGATGTGCCAACAAACAGACTGCAGACTGTTTCATTTCAATTAGCCCCTTTGTTGCCAACAAAAGCCCGACAAACACCCTGAGCGCCACTGGGCCCACAGCGCCTGGACCAGCGCTGCGTTTCTTTATCTCCTGCTCCTTACGGGGCGCCCCACGGCCGACGCCCTGCGCTCCCCTTCCTCCTCTGCTCCACCTGCCATTGTTCTCACTGTATCATCTTACCTGGGATCAAGTGACTCTCCCCAGCCCGTGGCTGAGGGCCCCGCTCCGTGGCCAGACCTCTTCTGCAGGCTAATTGGCTCAGGTGTAAAGCCAGCCAGCAGGACCACGACTTTGAAGCGGCTGTGGTATGCAGAGCTCCGGCGACATCCTTGTCTGTGTGTCAAACACCAGCCGGCCGGGCCTGCTGCTCGGGCCGCAAATAAAACGCGAGTCATCTTGGTGTATTACAAGGCGCGCATCCACACTGGCACTCGACGGCAAGCTTGTCATTAATTTTGCAGGCCGGGCCCGGAATGCAATCTGACCCGTTTCTAACGAGGGGGGTGTCTGTGCCAGCGCGAGTGAGGGGCGTGGGGGGACGCCAGCTGTTCCTTCTTTACAGGCAGAGCCACCCCGCGCTTTGATCAATAATGCTGTTTCACTTTAAAGGGGGCTCATTTTGTAAAGTGCAGGGAAGGCCCCCGCCCGCGCCCGTGGTCCGCTTGTCCAGCACACAATTACGGAAAGGTCAGCCCGCGGCTCAGGGACACGTGCTGCTTTGTGTGACGCCACTGTGTCTTGCCCTCTGAAAGGGCGCACCCGCCGCAGGGCCTGCGCCTCAGCCCACACTCTGGGTATCGGTGACTGTGCAGGAAGGGGACCCAGCCAAGGCAATGCAGCTGGCTTTTTGAGTGTGCCCAGATTCTCTCCATTTTTAATATTCAAGCCTATTGTGTGCAAACAGTACACAGAATAAGGTCCTTTCTAGAGATGCCTGGCCACCGGAGAGTCCAGAGTCTCCCTTGCATCCCGGCCCCTCTGCCCCCCTCGGCTGCGGTGTGTGGGTGCAGGAGGGCCCCAGCTCCGTCCACTCCAGGCAGGCAGCTCCTCCCAGCACTGCTGGTGGGTCAGCCGTTTGGAGAAGGAGCACGAGTGGCTAGAGCCATTTGGCACGTGATGGCCCAGGGCGCACACTTCAGTCACGCGAGCAGCTCAGCAGGGGCTTCGATGAACGTTGTGCGAGACGCCACAAGCTCCAAGGCCCCTGAATGTAAGCGCGGCCCAGGACATGCGACCGGTATGTCAATCTGTGCGGGCGCCTCAACAAAGCGCTGTAGGTGGGCAGCTCCAGTAACGTCTGTTCTCCAGCGGGCCTGGGGCTGGACGTCTGTGATCAAGGTGTCTGCGGGGCTGGTTCCTCCCGAGGCTCCTGTCCGTGGCTGTCTCCTCCCTGTGTCCTCACAGGGCCATCCCCGTGCTGGTCTGTGTCCTGATCACCCTATCCTACGATCCTACACCCATCCTATTGGATTAGGCCCACCCTTGATGGCCTCATTTTACTTTAACCTGCTCTGTAAAAATTTCTTTCCAAACACAGTCACTTTGAGGTCCTGCCGGTTTAGACTTTAAGGTATGAATTTTGGGGGACACAGTTCAGCTCATAGCATAGGAAAGTTGGAGAAGCACTGACTGGGTATAAAACTCTGGGCTGTGATATAGCTGTCGGTGCTGTCCGCTAACAGGGCAGGGCTTGCTCATGGAGAGGACCAGAGGCCTGACAGCTCTGTGACCCTGAGGTGCTGGAAATTAAGTTCTACTGCTCCCCAGGAAAGGAGCGATTCTCAGTCTCAGTGGTCCCTCTCCTTCAGCCACCCCTCCCCCCACTCTGGGCCCTGCCTGATGTCTCCAGCAGAAGTTCTTTTTTTTTTTTTTTTAATAATAAATGTATTTTGTATTGGTGTTCAATTTGCCAACATACAGAATAACACCCAGTGCTCATCCCATCAAGTGCCCCCCTCAGTGCCCATCACCCATTCACCCCCACCCTCCGCCCTCCTCCCCTTCCACCACCCCTAGTTCGTTTCCCAGAGTTAGGAGTCTTTATGTTCTGTCTCCCTTTCTGATATTTCCTACCCATTTCTTCTCCCTTCCCTTCTATTCCCTTTCACCATTATTTATATTCCCCAAATGGATGAGAACATATAATGTTTGTCCTTCTCCGATTGACTTACTTCACTCAGCATAATACCCTCCAGTTCCATCCACGTTGAAGCAAATGGTGGGTATCTGTCGTTTCTAATGGCTGAGGAATATTCCATTGTATACATAGACCACATCTTCTTTATCCATTCATCTTTCGATGGACACCGAGGCTCCTTCCACGGTTTGGCTATTGTGGATATTGTCCAGCAGAAGTTCTGTGAAAATAAGTGACATATTTCCCTGCAATCTGCTCTCCTTGGGGAGGTCATGCTTTCGACTGCTTTGACGTCTGCAGATTCTCTGGCAGCTGGGAATTCTGATCAGTGTTAACATTCCCCCATCACTTCCTTAAATGTAGATGGTGAACAAAGCAACAAATCCAGCCTGATTTGTGGCATTCCCAAGTTTGGGAGGTGAGGGTGCTCCCCCCGTGGCCAATTCAAGCTCTCGAGATGTTGCCAGCATGGAATTAGAGGCACACAGCTCCCATTACTCGGTATTTCTGCCCTGTGGATGAGACACCTCAAAGGCATGGGTAGTAGTAAAAGGCAATAAGATAATTAGGAAATGGTGGGTTTTGAAAGTTTACTATCAATATTTGGATTATAATCCCCTTAGGTATACATTGATATAATTTAATCCTTAATAACGGCTATTTTAACAACAGTTTGTTGCATTTCTGGAATTTGGACCTTGGCTTCTGTGCGTTCTCGTGCATCAGCTGAGCAGGTCCCACCCACACAGGAGCCCCAGGCCCTCCCCATTTCCCACGGCACCCAGTGTGCCTCTCCTTTGCTGTCACTTCATGAGTGCTGGTCCGTGAGGGAAGCACCCGGCAACCGTCTGGCACACAGTAGGTCCACACCCGCCCAGGGTTGCACACTCAGGTGACAATACCTCTCAGGATCTGGGGAGAAGCGCTGGTCAGTTTGCAGGTAGAAAAGTCATTTGGGGAAGGACAAATACCGGGGTCAGTGCACAGTCCAAGAGAAGGGGTCGATGTTCTCCCAGACAGAGGCCCCGGGCAGGCACTGGGAGGCTCAGCTGTCCACACTGCCCTGTGGCCCTTGCTGGAAGCTACTGTCCATTATTGAAGGCTTGTTCCCAGGAAAGAAACATTTTCTAGAATTTGGTATAATTTTTTTCTAAAGATTTTTATTTATTTATTCATGAGAGATACACAGAGAGACGCAGAGACACAGGCAGAGGGAGAAGCAGGCTCCCTGCGGGGGGCCTGTTGTGGGGCTCAATCCCTGGACCCTGGGATCATGCCCTGAGGTGAAGGCAGATGCTCAACCACTGAGCCACCCAGGTGCCCCAAATTTGATATAAATTAAGGAAATTACTACATCTCCAAACATAGCATATTCAAGAGTTCTAAGAATTAGGGTCTACACTAAAAAAGCTACTATAAATATAATACTAAATATAAAAATAATAATATAAATATAACTACCCTATAAATTACCATAATAATAATGTTAAAAAGATTGTTTAGGGTGCAAGTGAATGAAGGACAAATGGAGTCTCTTCTTTACAGGCAACCAGTTCACTTTTATCTTTAAATTGATTAGTTCTCTGGACATCTGGGTGGCTCAGGGGTTGAGTGTCTGCCTTCGGCTCAGGGTGTGATCTTGGGGTCCTGGGATCAAGTCCCACATCAGGCCCCACACAAGGAGCCTGCTTCTCCCTCTGCCTGTGTCTCTGCCTCTCTCTGTGTGTCTCTCATGAATAAATAAATAAAATCTTAAAAAAGATAAAATGACTTGTTCTTAATCCTGCATGGATGGAACAAGTGGCCCAATCTTGGAGTGGAAACTCTAGAAAAATATGTTCCAACAAAGTGTCTTACCGCGGATGGTCAGAGAATAAGATCGTATTTTCAGGATTGGCCAATGTTCTTATAGTCAGACCTTGGTTGGTTAGGAAACAGCAGGCCCTGGCTATGGTCGAAGCTGCCCCAGGGCATCAGGTTTGCCCACGAGACTCGCCTCTGACCCACAGGTGGGGCCGAGGATTGGCATCTCCCTTGGGATCAAGGTGAGGCTGATGCTGGAGGTGCAGGGACCCCACTTGGAGCCACCGGTGGCAGACGTGCCACGCTGCTTGACTCAGAGGCATGCTTTAAATATGTCAACACAAGGTCAGTCGCTCTTGATTTCCAAGTATAAAGTCAAGATAGTCACTGGTAAACTGTATGTGCGATATTCTATACACCTCGCACTTAAACCCAAATAGTTCCATTTTAAAAGTTTATAGACCATAATGATAAATGTCAATTTTCATGACTCCACACGAGATACAATTTATTCTGCAGAAAGCACACTTCCTGCTCGGTTACTTCTGAGAGCAAAATGTTACATGTGCGCTGGGAAAATAGTTTTAGAGTTCACTTTAATAAGTCGAAACTGTTGAAATAGGCATTGGTCTAGCTTAACTTTATAATTTTCATCTGTAGTTCTTATTACAAATGATGCAGGCTGTGATACAATTCCATGATTAGTCACTCGGATATTACGAAAAAAATTTCATCCCTCCTTACATGATGCATTTTAAGTGCAGTTCGGGTTCATATGGTGGCTGTGACCCATGCATTCCCCCTCGGCATGCATAAATTCCTCTTACTTGGTCATTTGAATACAGAACTCATTTAAATTCTTGAAGCCACGTCCCGAGCCTGCAAACTTTGCAGAGATGCTTTGAAGAATCACACCTTACGCACTTTTGACATTTCCAGGGAAACTATGGACCGTGGTCTCTGCAAAATGGTGTAACTATCTGGCCCTTCGTTTTTAATTATTACTGAGTGAAGAAGCACAGGGAGGGAGGAACCCTGTAACCACCCAACTTCACCCCGAAGCTCAGCTAATTAGAGAACTTCAGCTAACTGCTCCGGACACGGTGGGAACGGGTTTGGAGAATGCACGAAGACAGGAGGAAAAGAAAAATTAAAGCACAGCAGCTCAAATCTGTTCTCATCGTGCCCAGATCTATTGGGTGGTGCAGGGTTTAAACAAAGACCTGGGTGTACAGTAGTCTATTTAAATTAAAGAAAATGAGTTTTCCTTTGAAAATAGCACTTTGAAAGTTTACAGCACCTTTGAGGTTTTCCCAGATAACTGTTAAAATCTAGCAGTGGTGTGCTCTTCCAGGCTTTCTGTGCCTTCAAGCCCATCACCTCCTCAGACCCCAGCCGTGTCGGGTGCCCTGGGAATCCGCAGCAGGGTCTTGGGAGCATCTGGCCAGCTTTGTGCTCTGCGAGCTTGCTGCGCGAGCCCCTGAGAACAGGCGTGGCTCAGTGAGATTGGACGGAGAGGCTGCCCGTGTCCCGGAGTGGCAGTGGGCCTCAGCGTCGTGAGTAGGGGTGGAAGCTGGCTCGAGGCTGGCCTGACTAATGCATCCAACCTCCTCCGCCGCTCACTCCTGCACCTGCTGTCCTAGGGAATGAAGAGGAACAGAAATGCAGGGAGAATAATAATGTGGTGCAGACACGGAACACAGCACTTGCTGGAGTGTTGAATCACTACAGTAATCTGCTCACCTCACAGCAGGGGAAACTGAGGCAGAAAAGTCAAAGTGCGCGTTGGCCGTCAGATCATTGAGTCATGAGTGCATTAAAAGCCCGACAGTCACCCTCCTGCCTCAAAATGGAAACCATTTGTGGATGTGGTTCTGCAGGCACCTACTCCTGGATGTGGTGGGGCCGGGGCATCCGATTTCTTGGAGGATCATAGGCACAACTTTAGGGGTTTCACATCTAGTTCCCAGACACTGCCACTCCAAGAGCTTTGAAGCCCTTTGAAGCTCTCTCTCTCTCTGTCTCACGTACACACACACACACACACATACTTGCACACACACTCACACTGGAAGTCACAGTGTTTGCAGGAGTTTGTTTTGGTCATTGGCTCATTTGTTTGTGTATTTATTTATGCTCATATTTATGAGCATTACCTTGAGATGCTGTAAATGAACTGAAGACAAGGACTGCTTTCTTCATAACCTTGCACAAAAAAGGAGTTCACCAAGAGTTTGCTAAACACACAAAGGAAGTGGGATTTAGAGATACCTGTATACAAAGCTCACAGCACAGGTGCTAGGTGAAAAAGACAGCCACACTCCCTCAGGCTGCCAAATGAACTACCTGAGCTTCCGTGCAACAGAAAAGCTGCTTGAACTACGTCCATGGGGGTCTGTTTCTCTTCATACCACCAGGACATCATTATAACGCCACATACGACTCACCTGGCCCAGCTACTCCTGAGGACACCATTATAATGAGTCTCCCTGTGTGATTTTGCAAGGATTATTTTTTAAGAAGCTTAGAGTTCATTACAGACATTATCCTGAAAATTCTCCAAGCACCCAGAGAAGTATTTTAATGTATTTATTCCTCTTTTCCAAGTCCCAGCCACAGAGAAGAGCTTTGCCTGAGAGGAGAGGTCACCCTTTGCAGACTGGTGCATAATTATATTCCCAGTTAAATTAATCCAAATGATGATCTGGGTGACCCAGACCTGAAACATGATTTTTCTAGGTATCACTTTTTTGGTCTGAGTTTTCAAGACTGCTCACACTTCCCATTTTATTTTATTTTATTTTTTATGTGTAGAGAGCACATTCGTGATTCTTAATTTAATGCTTCGCTGCTTGCTAGGAGTCTAAATACTAGTTATTTTTATATTGCATTAATGCAGTATTATTTGGCTAAAAACATGCTTCCTGGTTGTCTTTTCTCCATCTTTTGCTCCTGGCTTCTCATTTTCCTGTCCTCTTCATGCCATCTCCCCTAACTTTTCTCTGGCAGGGCCCTCATCCCCTGAATCAAGCTGGTCTACTGGTCCTCAGGCTCACTGCACAAGGAGTCAGTCATCAAGAGTCAAGACATGTTTAGGAAGAAGCACCGTCAACCCACCACTGAAGTTGAAAGCCCAGCCCCACATGCACGCCCTGTGAGAGCCCACAGCCCCTTTAGCAGATGACGACACGGGTGTAATGTGTATAAGGAATGATTCTGTTCTCTGCATGGACTAAGGCATTTAGCCCCCACAGCCATCCAGTGAGGCAGGTGCTACCATGATCTCCACTTTTGCAAGAAATGGATGCAGAGACTAACTCCTCAAGGGAAATATCCAAAAGCTGAAGAGTGGAGTTAAAACCAAAATGAGTCCAGGCTGACCTAAGGATCTTTGATGAATCCAGAAATCAGAAGACATGAATTTTATTGTCCCTCATCCTCCCCCAATGGCCAGGGCCTGGGCCTGGTCTGAGCAGTGGAGAGGAGTAGACTAAGGCTCATATCTAGCTGAGCCTGTGGATGGAGGCTGTAGGTCTCAGAGGTCATGTATGGCTGCAAGAACCACACCACTGAGGCTTAAATGAATAAGGCTTGCTTTTGTCTTGTAACAAGTCAACAGGTCATCAGTCCAGGGCCAGGAAGGTGTCTAGACTATTCTGTGGAGACTTGGACATCATTTCTCTGTCTCACAAAATAAGCCTATCTCTGTGGGTCAAGGAAACGACAGCTTTCCAGACGTTTCTATGAGGTAGGATCCTATACATGTGTCATTGACCAGAAGTTTGTTACATTAAACCATCCATATTTGCAATGGAGCCTGAAAATGTCATTTTTTAGTTATATGTGAATATATACCCATTATTAAAGTCTTTAAGTAGGGAAGAAGAGAAAATAAATGCTGGATGGGCAAATACTAGTATCTGTCATGGGGGTGTGTGTGAGAATGAAGTCACAAGATTAGGAGGAAAAATGATGTAAATTAAAAACATGTATCCCTGTTGTACCTTCTGATAGGCATTTAAAATTTGACCTATTTGTATTAGTAATCCAAACCAATAAATTGAACTAAAGAGATACGAGGTTGATATTCATCCTAGGTAGATGACAGAAGCAAATAAAAATCTCTCTATAAGAAAATACTTGCAACCAAGCACTTCAGAATTCTTTAGATTAAGATCCATCAGTACAAGTTACAATTTAAAAATATAACACACACACACACACACACACACACAAATTCAACATGAACACAAATCAGCAAGAAAAACTAGTAAAGGACTTCAGATGTTTGAATATTCATATACTTAAAATAAAGTGGTTATTTAAAAAATTTTTAGAGAAATAATCCCTCTTTAAGAGGAATTAAAAACAAGAATATATTTAGAAAAGGATTAAAAAAAATGACTGGAACTAAATATAATACTACCATTGAAGTGAAAAAAAATTTTGTGGATGCTCAGAAAATTAGACAGAGCTGAAGGTAAGATAGGCACCTAGAAAGCAGCTGGGGAAGATGTTGCCTAAAATGCAGCCAAGAGAGAAAGTTACAAGAAACCTAACAGAAGACATGAAAGTGACGTGAGTGTGTCTAACACATTTGATGAGACTTCTAGAAAATGACAGAACACAGGGCGAAATGGTATTGAGAAAAAGACAAAAAGTGTCACAGAATTGATAAAGTATTCACTCAGATTTATAGCAAAATCCAAGCAGGATCAATAAAACAGAATTCTACCCCCAGAGATGTGCTGGTAACATTGTGGAATCCTGAAGACAAATAATAGATGTTAAAAAAAAATCCAAAGGCAAAAGAAAATGATGAATCCAACGTTTGGCTTTCTAATAGATCAACTAAGTTTGTAAAAGTTTAGCTGGATGAAGCAAGAAAAGACAGAAATTACCGCAATCAGCAACAAAGAGGAGAAATTGCTACTGACCTCTTAGAATCTTTTTTAAAAGATTTTATTTATTTATTCATGAGAGACACACACACACACACACAGAGAGAGAGAGAGAGAGAGAGAGTCAGAGGCAGAGTTATAGGCAGAGGGAGAAGCAGGCTCCATGCAAGGAGCCTGATGTGGGACTCGATCCCGGATCCTTGAGCCAAAGACAGACGCTCAACCCCTGAGTCACCTGGGCTGCCCAACCTTTTAGAATTTAATAGGGGACACCTGGGGTGGCTCAGCTGGTTAGACATCTGACTCTTGATTTCAGCTCAAGTCAAGATCTCGGGGTCATGAGATCAAGTCCTGTATCGAGCTGTGTTCAGATGGGAGTCTGCTTGTCCCTCTCCCTCTGTTCCTCTCCCAGCACCTCTTTTTTCCTTCCTTCCTTCCTTCCTTCCTTCCTTCCTTCCTTCCTTCCTTTCTTTCTTTCTTTCTTTCTTTCTTTCTTTCTTTCTTTCTTTCATAAATAAATAAATAAATAAATAAATAAATAAAATCTTTTAAAAATAATTTAAAAGTATATAGGAAAATATTATGAACATTTTATCTTAACATTTTAGACAGCTTAGGTAAAGGTGGAAAATTCTCAGAAAGAAATTATTAAAGTTGACTCAAAAAATAGACAATTTGAACAGATAAAGAACAACCTGAGAAGTTAGTTCCATCATTAAAATACAATACCTTGATTAAAAAAATAAAAGCTCAAGTGAATTTACACATCAGTTTTATAAAATACTGAAAGAAGAAATGAATTCTGTTCAAATGCTTTCAGAAAAAGGATAGAACACTCACCCTTTTGAGTCAGTATTTACCACACACTGAAGTCATACAAACACATGACAAAAAACCAAAACAAACTATAAACCAATATCCCAAATGTCTACAGATTCAAAAATTGTTAACGTGGTATTATCAAGTTAAATCCAACAACATAGTCCAAGTGGGGATTATCCCAGGAATGCTCAGCTGGTTTAACTCCAAACATCATCTTAAGCGTTCTCAACACACACAAAAAGGTAATTATGTGAGGTGAGGGATACATTAGTGAGCTTGATTGAGTTAATCATTATACAAGATATACTTATATCAAAACACTACATTGTACACCTTATATATATACAATTTTATTTTGTTAATGATATCACCTTAAAGCTGAATTTTTAAGTAAAATAATCAAGGAATGTAACATACATTAATGGAGTAGAGGGCAAAGAGACATGATGTCTAACAGATGCAGGAAAAGTATTTCACAAAATCCAGCACCACCCATGGCAAGAGCACCCAGCAAGCTGGGAGTAGAAGGGATTACTTGATGAGAGGCAGTCACGGAAAACGTACGGCTAACATCATCCATGGTTGTCAATCGGAAGGTTTCCCACCAAATCATAAAAAAACCAAAGATGTCCAGTGCCACCACTTCCACTCAATGTTGTGTAAGTGATTCTGGTCACTCACCTTTATTAGTGCCTTTATTCACGGATAATGTGGTGCTGTATGAAGACAATTCTAAATACACAATATAAGTAAACAGCTAGAAAAATGATAGATTAGAGGTTGCTTTACACAAGGGTAATATGTAGAAATCTGTTGTATTTCTATATCCCAATGGCAAACACTCCAAAAATGAGATGAAGAAAACAGTTCCATTCACAACAGTGACAAAAGAGTAAAACACACGGCAATAAATTTTAAAACCACAGCAATATAAAGTCCTGAACCTGCGTATTAAAAACGACAGCATTCTGCATAGAAAAATCAAAGAAATTCACCTAAATGGAGAGATATCCAGTTTTCACAGTTTTCATGGACTGGAAAAGTCAGTATTGCTGAGACTGCAGTTCTCTGGGAGGTGCCCTGTAGCATAAACGAGATTCCTGTTGAAATCTCAGCAGGATGCTTTGGTTGAAATTAAGGAGCTGATTCTAAAGTGTATTTGGAGTACAAAGGACTTCGGATATCCAGGATGACTTTGAAAAAGAAGCAATGGGAGGCCTGGGTGGCTCAACGGTTGAGCATCTGCCTTAGGCCCAGGGTGTGATCCTGGGGTCCTGGGATCGAGTCCCACTTCGGGCTCCCTTCTTGGGGCCTGCTTCTCCCTCTGCCTGTGTCTCTGCCTCTCTCTCTGTGTCTTTCATGAATAAATAAATAAAATCTTAAAAAAAAAAAAGTAGCAGCAAAGGTCAGGCTTACCCTGCCTGGCTTCAGGACTCACAGTAACAGTAGGGCAGTCGGGGCAGCGGGATTGACAGAAGCCCAAATGTCAGATCCTAAATTATTCTACGGGAGAGGTCCTGTGACCTTGCAACTGGCAAATACTTCTTTGATACCACCCCAAAGGCGTGATGCGTAAATGGGAATTGGTCTTCATAAAAATGGAATGCCCCTGCTCCTCAGAATGCACCGTTAGGTATACAGAAAGACAAACCACAGGGGGGGAGGAAAGGTTTGCAGATCACATATCCAATAAGGTGTCTGATCCCAGAGTATTAAAAGGACGCTTAGACTCCAACAGTGAGAGAAACAACCCAGATAAAAAGGAGCAAAAGTAGGCGTTTCATGGAATCGATGTGTGGGTAGCTAGGAAGCACTTCAGCTGTTTTCACCCCACAGCTACAAGCCAGCGTGGCCCTCTCAACACTTCGCATCTACACAGTGTGCATTCAGCATACACCTACTACACATGCTTGATTTTAAGTCTCTACGTGGTGGTTAGTTTTATGTATCAATGGGGCCATGGGATGTCCAGGTATTTAAACATTATTCTGGGTGTTTCTGGGTGAGATTAGCATTTGAATCTGGAGACTGAGTAAGGCAGATGGTGCTTGCCAGTGTGGGTGGGCCGCACCTAATCTGGTGACAGATGAACTGAAACAAAAAGGCTGAGAACAAGAGAATTCTCTCTCTCCCTCCCTGACTGCCACAGAGCTGGGACAGGGGCCTTTCCCTGCCTCTGAACATGGGCTCAGACTAGAAATTCCATTATTGGTCCTGCAGGCTCTCAGGCCTTCAGACTCAGAGGAGGACTGCACCCACAGCTCTGCTGGGTCTCCAGCCTGATCGACTGTGACACATTCCTTGCCACAGAGGAATCCCTCCCTCCTACCCATCCTCTGGAGAACTCCTGAAATGCCATCCACCCCTTGAGCAAACCTTGAGGAAGAGGACTGACATGTGGTCCTTGAGTGTAGATGCAGCAGCCCTCCTTGGGTGATACAACCCTGAGCCCGTGGCTCATTCTGCTGAGTCCACAGCAAGAACATATCCACACACGTCTGTCCATCTATACCCTGTGTCAGCCAACACTCGCTGGTGTTCATCCAACAGTCTGTTTGCAGATCCCATCCCCTCTCCAGCTCTGCGCTTTGGCACAAACAGGAGGCAAAGATGACAAAGCGCCTCCGGGGTGGGCAGTTGGCTTGCTATCCCTGGGAGCAGCCCGCCCCCAGAATTACAAAGACCGAGTGACTTCCCCCGCCTCTGGCTGGGGGACTTCTGTGCACAAGACTAAGTGCTGGGCAAGGGTGGTGATGCTGTCCTAACACAGGATGACAACAACTCTTGAGAAGCAAAAAATACTTCTTTGAGATGTTCAAGTGTACTTTGGAGTTAATTTCGCTCATAAGACTCCCAGCCAGAAATCTGCCCCAGAAACACAGCGCTGGGTGGCTTGCTCCCCACTGCTAGTACAGCTGTTAATTATTTTCTCTTCCATTATTTTGAGAAGCCAACAGGGTAGTTGGGGGATTAAAATCAGCACAAACTCTTAAAGCCAAGCAGAGAGAAAAAGAAGCAGACCTTCCCTTTGCGCTTCTGAGACTCAACAACTGGGCTTTGTCTTGACCATTAAGCTGCTTGGTCCTCAGGCCTGTCGACAGGTCAGGCTCCCCACCTCTCCAGCACCTTGCTTCTTGATATAAAATAAACTCTAAAACAAGCTGGTGGACCGGCAATGACCCTCCAGCCCCGGCAGGTCTGCAGCGCCCCTGGAGGGCCCTGTGTGGCAGGGAAGACAGATGCCAGGATTTCCCAGCTGGGTCCCGCTCTGGCCCATGGTGGTGTTGGTCACGGGCACCTGCTCTGGGCCGGGAAGGTGATGGGACAGCCTATTCGCTATGGTGGCAGTGTGATTTCAGATGTCCTCGCCCCACATGGCTGTGAGGCCCCTGGAGTAGCCATGGGCCCTAGTGTGAATTGGACGTCCTCCAACCCCAGTCCTGACTCTGTAACCTCCGGCTCAGGCCCTTCCCCGCTGGGACTCGCCTCCATGTCGTGCAAGGGGCCAGGTGGGGCCGGGCGTGATGGGCTTCCTTGAACCTGGCTGACCTGAGCTGTACCCCACCCCTCTTGGCTGCATCTGGTCACCTTTCCCGAGTCGGTGTGGCCAGGCCCTGGTGGGGTGATGGGGAGCCTGGGACTGCAGCACACCTCCTCCGACAGGCCTTCCCAGCCTCTGCCTCCGGCCCTCGGCTTGCGGTGGTGCTGCCCGTGGGCTCTGCTGACCTCTCCTCTGATCAGGAAATGCTGCCTCGGTTCAAACGTTCCCTTTCCCCTGCATCATCTCGGTGGACGGCCCACCTGAGCTCAGCGCTCTTGTCGGCAGAGAGATGATCATTTCAAAGGTAGTTATTTATCTCATCAAGTGTCCCCCTCAGTGCCCATCACCCAGCTGGGTGCTATGCTATATGTTGGCAAATTGAACTCCAAAAAAAAAAAGGTTGTTTATAAGAACCCCCTGTAGCATGTGGGGTGGTGTCATCCCTCCCTCCTCCCGTCTGGACTCTGCTGTGCCGTCTGAACTCATCTGGCCGCTTCCAGGCTCACCATCTCCAGTGCAGCTCTGAGGATGGAATTTCCTCCCCGGGGAAACCCAGACTGCCCCCCAGTCCCTCCAGGAGGAAGACCTCCCCGCCAGAGCTCCTGGGTTCTTCTCTTGGCTCCAGCTGCCAGCAGAGCTGACCTCCCGGGAGCTGCTGGAGCACGGCCCTCGCCTGGGTGACCTCCCAGGAATCCCCTGGATCCGGACTGTGCGGCGGCTTCCCGGGCCCTGACCTGCCAGCACACTGCCCATCCCTTGGGGCTGAGCTCGGTGGGCTGGGTGGGGGCTCCCCACTCCTCCGAGGCTGCCACGCTGTGTATACAACTGGCCACACTGTGCGGTGCTCTTCTGGAGCACTTTCCCTCTCCCCCAACTAGATTATAAATACTCAAGGTTGACGTCTCCAGTTTATTCATCTTTATAATCCCACAGTGTCTCTCAATGGACTCTCAATAAATATCTGCTAAATGCAACTGAAACCTGGCTGCTGCACAAAGGCAAACGTCTCTCCTCTGGGGCAATGCATCCACACGGTCATTTACCCCAATTTAGTGGCCACTGTCACAGGTCACTGGTTCATCAGTAAGAGTAAGGGGCTTCTGTGGGATATGGGGATGTGTGAACTGACTCAAGTTCATGAATTCCTGGTTCCGTTTGTGTTCAGGCACAAGCTCATTGAAGTTGGGGCTGAGGTAATGGATGGATTATTTTCGGAGGCCTCTGGAAGGAGAGGGTTGAAGAGCTCACTTGCTGATGGTCTGTGCTAAATTATATTCCTCTCATGGCTCCCCGTCCACGCGCCATAATTGTATATTCAAAGCAAATGCATTATTTAAACAATAATATACTCTCTATTAGTTCCTTGCTTTGGGTTAATGGTTGGCTAAAGCAATTATAGGGCCCCAGGGAGGGACTTGCAGAAGAGCAACCAAGATGTACTGCCGATAATATGTGCCTCTTCTTTATTGCAGTAATTAAAGATTTTTATATAGTGTACTAAGGGATTGCAAGAACGTTAAGGATGCTATAATGATGCACACATTTCTCGTGTGCTAGTGTAGGAAACAGCACAAGATGGACAGGGCCGAGCTGTGGATACCTGACACCGCTTGCCCCTTTTGTGAGCATTCCCTAAAAGGACATGCAAGCAGTGCTCTGATCATTCATGAGAATTAGCTTCCAGGTAGGGTGCAAATAGCAGGACTAGCGGGCTGGCATAGGATCCACTCCTGTGCAAGGGTGGGTGCTGATGACCCAATACACCTGGGCACTTACCTAAAATGCTAGTCCATATGCACAATCAAAATAGGATCTAGTGACAGTGATGTTGGGTGGTTGTTAATACGAAAGTAAAATCACCAAGGCCGTGATAGTAGCCATAGGGAGCTTATTTCTAATGAGTCTGGTGCAAAGCGACCATGCCAGTCCTTGGGCACGGGTGTCTCTTTTCCCTGCTCAATCCCAGACCCTGAGCCCTCATCCTGTCTCGCCAGTCCCCTGCCTTCCTTCCTGACCCCACCTGCACCTTCCTCTCTTCCACCTCCAATCATCCAGTGTTCTCCATGTGAGCTCACCTGTTTGTCTCACCTCGCTCCTTTTTGGTGCCTGCCCAGACCACCCCTGACCTGGAACTTTCTCCCAGTTCTCAGCCTGACCCCAACTCATGGACCCCACTGTGCTTCAGTTTCCCCTGGTACTGGTCTCTCTGTGCTCCCCAGGGGTGTTGGTGGCTGAGCCAGTGAGACAGCCCAGGTGTCCTGTCAGACAACAATCTTTCCCAGAACACATCCCTTGATTCTCAAGTAAAGAAGTTGATATTTAATGGAGCTTGAATCCATCCTCATGCCCTCAAGTATGTGAGATATTGGCATTGATTCTGACATCATTTCCTTAATAATAATGTGGAAGATGCACCTTCGGTGGCCTTTGCACAACCGCTTTCCTTGACTACGGGTGAAATCCTCAACTTGCTTTTAACCAACCGCATGGGAGAAGAGTGGAAGGATGTCACTCCCATGAGTAGGCTACACTGCAGAAGACTCCCCCTTAGAGACGGTAGGACAGAGACCCACGTGGCTTCAAAGACACAGGCTGCCTTACAGCGAGACACTTCTCGTCCCCGGCCAACAGCCAGCAGGAGGACGGGCATGTCAGCCCCACAAGTGCAAGAAGATGATTCACTAGTGACTGGGCTTGGAAGCATGTCCTCCAGGTGGGTCTCCTGTGAGCCTGTGGACTGGCCACCATCTGGATTGCAGCTTGGTGAGATCAGGAATGAGAGAATTTGGATAAACCACCCTCAAACTTACGATCCACCGAAGTTGTGAGATGCTCAATGGGCATTGTTGTGAGCCTCCGAGTTTGCAGTAACTCTTACACAGCAGAGAAAGGGAACATGGATCCATGGAGAAGGTCAGGGAGCAAGGCCTAGCACCGGCACCTAGGTTCAAGTCCCACTCCTCCACATACAGCTGCAGGCGCTTGGACAAATCAGTGCATGCTTGGTGCTTTGGAGGATGTCCCTGGTCCGTCTGGCATAAGCAGTAACAGTACCCGCCCTGACTGTGCCATGAGGAACAAATGAATTTTTAAAAGGCACACACGTTATAAGCACTGAAGAAATGCTAGCTGCCTATACCTGCATGGACAAGAGATATATCCTAATAACCATTTTCAATGTTGACTTGGAAAAATGCACATGCTTGAACTCTCACAGATGACTTGATGTGACCTTGTTCATCGCGTTGAGATTTAGGCTAAGTACTGTGCAAACACTATTTAAAAATTCTTCCTTGCCTTCTAGTTTATAATTTAAAAGAGATAACACTGAAGCAAATACACAGATGAAAACATAAAACAAATGTGTAAACTTTGTGCAAACATAGGACATAATTAAAGATAACGCTTTTTGCTGTGTGTCTTGGGTAGTATTTCTTGAACTTGGAAGACGAAGAGTAAGTAGGTTTTCGTATTTGTTCAGGGATGACTTAGTGGTTCTGGCTGTAGCAGGCTGATGGGGGAAGGTGGTCCCAGGGGGAGGAGAGACATCCTGTGAGACCTCGGTGCTTCGCTGGACTCAGGGACAGAGGATGGGGACAGCAAGCAGCTGTAGGAATGGCTGTCCCCAGTGGGATGGTAGTGATAGAGTCCATGGTGTGTCACTGATGTTGCAAGTGATAAGTACATGATGGTGCTACTGACCAAAGAGAAGAAAACAGACCAAAGTCAAATCCTGAGCAGGACTTCAGGGGCTTACTTTCGTCTAGGAGAACCAGTAGGCAGAGTGGCCATGGCATGTTTGGAACACATCTTCAACGTCTAGTCTGAGAACCCTGCTCAGCATGCCCTGGGCTACGAGCAGCATCAGCGGGTGGGAAAACCATCTTCTCCTTTTATTCTTTTTGGTACATTTTTTAAAAATTTCATTGTTACAATAAGACACATCCTTCATCTATTGCTCTGGGATGGAATTCATTCATATCTGTGAAGGCATCACACTTTGCTTGCTCACCTGTATCCTCCCACTTGGCTTGTGTTCTTGTGGGAATAAGCTGACCCAGGCCAGCACCTGACTGTAACGACCTTCTCAGGAGGAGTCGGGAACCGCATTCTCTGGTACTTCCCAGGCATACATGATGTGGAGAGAAACGTAAAAGCACAACAGAGGATTCTGTGGTAGCCATGATTCCAGACTCTGGATCCCATTCCAGACTCATGATCCCAGCCTTGCTGCTAACCAATGAGGTGGGGACCTGGAATTGGCCTTTTTAGGAATACCCCAAGTATTCTATCGAGCAGCAAATGCTAAGAGCCAGATTCGAATATTCTTATCAAAGGGTGTCATCCAGGGGCACCTGGGGGCTCAGTCCATTAGGTGTCCCACTCTTGATTTCGGCTCAGGCCATGACATCAGGATCATGGGATGCACTCATGCACTGGGCTCCAAGCTGGGCGCAGAGCCTGCTGGAGATTCTCTCCCTCTCCCTCTGCCCCTCTGCTGCTCACACTCACTCTCTCTTTCTTTCAAATAAATAACTCAATCTTTTTTAAAGAGATCTCATCCAAACACATACAGTTCTAGTTATACAACCTTACCCTGAAAATTCCAACTTTTATCCACAAGGTATGCATGACAGTGAAGCACATATAGGGGGCAGCTTTAAAGGACTTTAAATCGAAACTGTACCAACTTTATAAAGAAGGAGCAACCACATATAGAGACAACTCTCACACCTGATGCAATGATACTTGACAGTCTGTGGTAGTTTTGTGACTGGAGAAATAAAATAACAGAGTGATGGCTTATTTTATTTTGTATTTAAGTGTTTTTTTTAATAAAGACTTTGGGAAAATTAATCTGATTATGTATAAACAGTAGAAATAAAACACCATAGTCTATTTCTTTAACATTTTAATATCAAATAATATGTTTTAGGTTGTCGAAAATTAATTTTAATTTATATATACCCTTGAAAACAAAATAGAAATTCAGGTTTATGAAATAAGTAATATTTTCCCCAATACCAAGATGTTAGTATGTATCTAGCACCACCCGATGATGGAGTAAAAAAACTCAACAGCATTCACGAGAGCTGATAGTTACCACCAACTGTCCGTCTGTGGGGCGTGATGTCAGGTGAGCCACAGGCGTCAACCAAGTCAGACACAGCGGGAAGAACCCTGGCCACTGGGTCAAGGCTGGGCCTCTAACCTCTTCGACCTCAGCTCTGGTCCAAGACCAACAGCACCAACAGCACGAGCCTCTCCTGAGACCTGGTGAGACACATCCTGCGTGCACCACCGAAGCCACGTCACCATCTCAGCTCACCTCTGTCTCCTGTCTGCACATCCAGGTGTCTGTGGACATGTTTGCTCTAAACCACTTCAGGGCTTCTCTTCTGCTTTATAATAAAAATATACAAAAAAAAAATAAAAATATACAATTAAATACACAAAGCACATTTATGACAAGGCATCCCTCGCATTTGTGTAGGGCTTTGGAGTTCAAGCAATGTGCCCTTTATTAGCATGTATTTCAAGGAGGTTTGGGGAAACTGAGGCTCATTCTTGTGCCAGAGTCCATTCACAAGGGCAGATCCTTTGTGAAAGGTCTCTGTTCCCCATCTGTGTACAAAAAGGGGTGACCGAGTCAAGCCCAAGTAAGTGACAGTGGATTAGGAGCCCTATCAGACAGTCAGGGTGGGCATCACCCCATTGACTGTCACCCAGAAACATGCACATTGTCAGTGCACCACTGGACGCGACCGTACTGAAAGGACGACAGCTTCTTTCCAAATGGCTACTTGCTGGGAATATCCCGTAATTCAGCATTTATTACCTACGGAAACCCTTAGTCTTTGCACGCTTTCCTCAAGAACTTCGAAAGCCAGGCTATCCTCAAAAGAGACGCTTCTGGACTGACTGTGTTTCGGATCGTCCTCCTGCTAATCCAGCCTCCGCAGCGCAGCCACGCTGTGCCCTGATGATTTCCCGCCAGTGAGCCATTACCTCGTCGATCGGAGACCTTAACCTTCTGGGCAATTTGCTGACCACCGCAGGTTAATCGTGGTTCTCAATTACTTCTGCTGCTTGAACAAGATTACTTGGCATTTAGAAGATATTTTGTTTCCCCTTTTCTGCCTCCCTCCTTCCAGGCCTGAGGTTATTCTTGATTGTATCCTTCCAGCATCCCAGGCACTTGGACCCTGTACGACGGCCTCCGAGATGCACCTGCAATTGCGCGCTGAATCCATCCACTCTGTCACCAGGCACTTACCTCCATCCCTGAGAGAGGGACATGGCACAGAAGCTCCGTGGAGATGCAGGTGCGTGCTCCTCCTTCCCAGCCTGGTGCAGAGGGACAGAGATGGGGGTGGCGGGCAGACAGCGTGAGAAACACCAGGCGGGGCTCCTGGTTCCCCACTCTGAGCACTTGTCCAAAGAGGGAAAAAGGAAACAGGCTTGTAGAAGTCCAAGTGTCTAAGTCTGTCAGGTGAAAAGGGCTGCTGGCATCCTCTTGACCAAGTTGAGGGAACAGGAACGCTGGCTGCCCTGTCCCCACAATGACCGTGGTGGCCACTCCAGCCTCACAGGAGTGTGATGGGATCATCAGAATATCATGGCCCCCTGTGACGAGTGCAGGTGCGCGCACACACACACACACACACACACAGGTGCCCATGCACTCTAGCACACGTGTGAGTGAGCCTGCACATGTGCAGGAGTGGCCACAAGTGCTCACAAACCCCCATATGTGCCCACAAGCCCCACACACATGTACAAGTCCCCACGAGCCCCCACATGAGCGCTCACGTGTCCTCACATTCTCTCATGAGCCCCCACATGCACCCATGCCCCACATGCACCCATGAGCCCCAACATGCATCCATGAGCCCCCACATGCAACCATGAGACCCCATATGTGCTCACAAACTCTCACACAAATGCACGAGTGCCCACAGGTGTGCACTTGCACCTACAAGCCCCCACTTGCGCCCATGAGCCCCCACAGGTGCCCACAAACCCCCACATGTGCCCACGAGCCCCCCCCACACCCATATGCTTCCACCTGTGCCCATGAGCCCCCCCCATGAGCCCCCACATGTACCCATAAGCCTCCACATGTGTGCATGAGCTCCCAAATGCACCCACAGGCTCCCACATGCACCCACGAGCCCCCACATGTGTGCATGAGCCCCCCATACCCACGAGCCCCCACATGTGCCCATGAGCCCCCACACATGTGCACAAGCACACAAAGGCCGTCCTTGCCCCGGGAACGCTGGCCGAGCCGGCAGCAGCAGTGGCAGGCCGCCTCTGTGACCCGCGGTACTGCACACCCTCGTGGGCTTCAGACCCAACTGTCAGCGTCTCCCCGCCAAGCGGGGCTGCCAGACGACGCGGCTGTTAATGAGCTGGCAACTCCCAATGTCATTAGGGGGCTCGGAGGCTGTGGCGCGGGACCGCCAGGTGCCCAGAACAGACCGCCTCTCCCCCGCGCCGCGCTCGGCCTGGGCAGGGCCGCTCTCCTTTCACTGGTTCTCCCCCAAAGTGGTATTAGAAGTAGGCGCTTAATGATAATGAATTGAATTGTTCTTCTCAAAAGTGGACTGATTGGCAAAATTCCGGAAACCGAGAGATCCCTGATGCTGGGTAAGAAAACAGAAGTAATTGGATCACACAAAGAAAATAAGATAAACATTCATTAAAATTACAGTAACAGGCTGTGATGAATGAGCCAGAGGAGCGCAGCGCACTGGCCCTGCTGGCCCGCCAGCCGGGGCGTCCGCGCTGTCTGCCCACCGTGCCCGGGGAGCTGCAGGGACAGGCATCCAGTGGCCCGGAAGCTCTCCTCTCTGCCTTCCCTTCTTATTATTGAGTTTCCCAAGTGGTTTATGGAGTTGAGACCTTCCAGGTGGAGCACACCTTCCTTACTATTATTGTTCAGAATCGGCGTTTCTGGACATTTAAGGATGAGCTGACACTTTGGGCAAAGGCAGACCCAGCATGCCGTCCTGCCTTGACTCAGGTGTTCCGGGCATTCTCGGGAGGGACTCAACTCTTGTGGCGACTTCCACAGACCAGGAGATCACTGGAGGGGCCATGTCAGGAGGTCCTGAGTAGAAGTGACCCGGGTGGGGGTCCTGCGTGCCACCGCCCTCGGAAAGCCTCTGCTGGCTGTGCCTGCTGCCCCTCTCCCGAGCAAGCACGAAGCGGTGACAGTGAGCGGCATGGGGGTCCGGCCAAACGGTGGCTCGCCAGGCTGGCCTGAGGCGCCGGGACATAAACTGCCAGTGTGTGACCTCTGAGTGCCCTCCGAACAGGGGGTCGGCACTGGCTCCTCTCAGAATGCACTGGGGCCGTGTCTGCAGCTCTGGCATGAGCCCACCCTCCCGCATCTGCTGAGCCCTGCACAGGTAGGTCGGGGGACGCTGAGTTTGTGGTGGCCATGCAGGTCCGTGCGGGGCAGATGGGTCTGCATCCCTCCTGGGGCCTGGGACACGGTGTGTATGGAACAGGCTGAGCAGGGAGCTCTGGAGGGTGAAAGTGAGACCCAGGGTGGAGCAGCCCAGGGCCCTGCGTCTTGTTCCCCGAGCGGCTCCTGACCCTCCATCCTGTCTCCCGAGCAGCCTCTGACCCTCTGTCCCATCCCCCAAGCAGCCCTCGGCCCTCCATCCCATTCCCCAAGCCACTCTCAGCCCTCTGTTCCATCCCCCGAGTGGCCCCTGGCCCTCCATCTCATCCCCTGATTGGCTCCTGACCTCCCGTCTTGTCCCCCAAGCAGCCCCTGACCCTTCATCCGGTCCCCTGAGCAGCCCTTGGCTCTCCATCCCATCCCCCAAATGGCCCTTGACCCTCCGTCTCATCCCTGGTGCAGCCCCTGGTGCTGTCTTGTCCCCTGACCTTGAGTTAACAACTGCTCCCAGATGCAGAGCCCGGGTTTGGATCTATTCTATGGTCCTAACCACAGGCCCCTCCTCCAGGCTGCCGGGTTGATGAAGTGACACACGCAGAGTGTCCGGGACCAGGCGGTGCCCCTGAGAGGAGGGGTCAGCTTCCCTGGGAGATATGCTAAAGCCACGTGAGGATAACAGTGGCTCTGGGGGCACCAGGATAGGCCTCTCGGTGGAGCTGCCCCGAGCCAGTGTGCTGGGGTCCCCAGGGCCGGTGCTGCGTGCAGAGGCACCTGGGCCATCGGGCAGGCGGTGGCTTCCTCTCTGTGGGTTCCAGGGTCTGGGCAGCGTCACTTGGCTTCTTGGCTTCTCCCGGATACTGTGGTGTAATAGTCTGCCGAGGGTCTGCTCCATCCCAGCAGAGCCGGGGGCTCCGCTCACCCTGAACCTTGCTAGCCGGAAACCCTGGCCACAGCCTCGGCCCCAGAGTGCCACATGGTGACCGGAGGCCTGGCCTGGGGACCTCCTGCGTCACTGCCTTCCCTCTGGCCCACCACCTGGCAGGGCTGATGGTTCTCCTGCCCACATTGTCCTCCTTCCCACTGGACTCTGGCAGAGGAGGCATCTGGCCCTCAGGGAGGAGTGAGAGTGTGGCCGGCCACCCAGGCAGGACAGCTGTGAGTAAGGGGACAGGGATGGTGCAGGCAGCAAGTGAGAGGGGGACTGTCGGTCTGCGACCCTGTCACCCACCGGGGAGCTTCCCCATGCCCCCACAGACTGTCTCATCCACAGGGGGGGGTCTCAGGCTGAGCCCCAAACTGTACCTGGCCCTGCTTTCCCTGAGGTTGGAGGCTCTGAGGCCCATGACCTTATAATGTCCCCCTGACCATCCCCTGAGACCCACATTTCTGTCATCCTTCCTCCCTGGGATGGGATCCAATTAAAACCAGGTCCCAAGGTGTCACCTGTGAGTCATTTCTCCCTCCTCACTGCCTGACCCACCTGTCCCAGGGGCAGCAGCTTGGTCACAGGCCCCACCTCCAGGATGCCCTCCTGGACTGACCTGCAGATGCCAGGGACAGCATTCCACAGCCTGCCTCTCTGCTCCCAGAGGACATAGTTCTAATTAGACTCCCTGGTCTCCACGAAGTGCCAGTCTTTGTGTCCCTGCAAAGTCCCTGGTCTGTCCCAGAGCCACTTTTGAGATTCACGGCAAGCCCCTGCCTGCTTCACCCTGTAGGCGTTCGCGTGAGAACATTTGTCCCCATCATGGGGGCCGGTCTTCCACGTCATAACCTCATCATGTCACGCCGTGATCGTCTGTGTACATGCCACGATCTTGGCAGTTGGAGATAGCCGATTTCTGTGCACCTTGGGGCTCGAGTGGCCGGATCAGGGCCCAGCATGGACAGGGCGCTGTCCGAAAGCGCAGGCAGGAAAGTCGATGAGCATGACCTACACCGGGCGTGGGCTCGTGACGCTGACCACTTTGCCTTGTGAGATCCAGCCTAGGTTTTAAGTAACATATGCTGGGTGAGTGAGGTTGCAGACATGCATGGAGGAGGGACAGAGGGAGCTGGGAGGATGAGTGGGGTGACACCCCGGGGAGGGCCCCGGATGCTGTCCAGGGATTCTGGGGTGAAAAGCTCCATCTCACTGGAGGTGTTCAGATGGCTCCTTCTAGCACAAAAGAGTTCAACCCCCACCCCTGGCTAACACCGCACAGGAAAGAGAGCACTTCTTTCTGGGTGACAAGTTCCAATCATCCTGTCTAGCAGGTTCCCTTCCCTGATGTCCCTCCATGGAGACACTCACAGTCTGACTGTCTCTGGGGTCACTCTCCCTCTCAGGACACTCACACAGCAGTTTCACTCTCACTGTTTCACAGGAACATGGGTCTGTGCTCAACCCGGCCCCCCACAGGTGGAACCCAGTGCCCTGGGGACGTCTCCCCACATGCCTTGTCACGGGAGGGTGATGGGAGCCCAAAGCCTTGTGGGGACAAGCAGAGTCCTTGGCTCAGTGGCCCAGACGGTGCACAAAGGGATCCCTGCTACCATCAGGTTGCAGTTGGACTCGTGTTTTTGTGTCCCAAGGCACCTGTGTGTCCCCTTCGTGCTCCTCAGCCTTGGGGATTTGGAGAAGAGCTGGGGCTGTGGCAATGCAAACCCCAGTACTTAACTGCTTATGGATATTTTATTTCAAGCTGTAGGTAAGAGGAGAGCTTTCCGTTGCTGAGCACACAGAGGACACGGTGTCCAGTCCCAGCCGTCACTGCTTGCCCATAGCCAGCGTCTCGCAGGCACTGGTCCCACCTGCTCCCCACGCTGGCCGGTGAACACGGAGAGTGGTGGGGCTTCCTTTTGGTCACCAGGACCTCGCGGAAGGCACGGCTTTCAGAGCAGACCCTCTGCTAATCTCTGCTGAGTGGCCCAAGCTCTTGGCCAGGCAAGCCCCTTCTTCTGGTGGGTTTGTCTCCATGAACTTAGTCATTGGCGTCCACAGGAAGCGAAGCCAAGACAACACACACTGGGGAGGCTACAGGACCAAGCGATGTGCCCTACGAATGTCACATGTGCTGCTTGCTCACATTACAAAAGTAGGTTTGTGTTCACTATGCCCCTTTTGAAATGCACATTAAATCCACAGCATAGATTGTAAGAACACAGAGACCAGAACAACACCGGCCGGAGGGAACCTGCCACCCCAGGAGTCTGGAGGTGCCTTTACCATCCCAGGAGGTAATAGATGGCACCTCCTCCTGACACAACAACTCCTTAACAGATCACAGGCGGTGTTTCCTGTGAGCGTGTGGTTCTCCAAGGGAGGGATGTTGTTGACGTTTTCACTTTTGTTTACTGTTGTTGTCTGGTGTCCCAGATGCTGCCACTGTGAGGTTGAGTGGCACAGCTGTCCCCAAGCCAGTGTGCCATGTGACCCTCCTACGAGGGAACCAACAATGTGGGAGAAGACTCCAAAGTGCACAAACAAACATAAACACCACAATTTGGGCTGTTTTGTGGTATTCTGAAGGAGACTGCACACTGCCCACCCCACCTGCATTATTTCTGCAGCAAATTACATGGGAAACTGGGCTCCAAATGGTAATGATCATATATCTAAGCCGTACCTTGTTTATGCATAATTTGCTTCCATTATATTCAGTCTTAGGCAGCAATTCATGAATCAGCCACCCAGCCTCATTTTTCACTGCCTGCCTGCCCTCCCAAGGTCGGACAGTGCTGTGTGCTCGCTCCAGGCTCGAGGGGCAGCCACCTGCACCCATCGTCAGCTACCAGCCTTCCTTCTCTGTGACCGTTGGGCTGTGCAATGTCAGCAGGCAGGCCCTTACACCTGGGAAGGCTATGATGGAACTGGGGGAGGGGTGGGGAACAGACCGTGCAACACACAAACGCAGCAGACCCTGGGAAGGACAGCTGGACGGAGGCCATGAGGCTAGAAACTGCACCAAGACTTAGGGACCACATCACGTCCTTAAGAGGTCAGAGACAGTGCCTGAACTAGAGCCATCAGCATAAAAGGGTCTTTGATCTTCAGGGACTTATTTATCTGTCCCTTGCCGTGTGCCAGGGTCTCTGCTGGCTTCATTGCAAACTCAATGCTGTTAGATCCCTGGAGGACCCTTTAAAGTAGGTGTTTACCCTCACTGTTGTACCTATGGGCATGATGCAGTCCATGCCATTGGATGTGACTATTCCCTGTCAAAGAAATAGGATAGAGAAGAATTTTTCTCAGAATTTATCTCTTAATAGAAACAAAAAAGCAAGCTCTAACTCTTAAAATAAATGGTTTGTTCAGATTTGCCATCAGCAGCCTGCATTGGTGGCCTAGCACCCTGTGGGAGCTCCCGCCCACCAGCTGCATGTGGCTCTGAAACAACAGGTTTGCAGCTACTGAGGGCTGAGCTGATCCAGCATACCTTGTCAGACTTGGAGATGCACGTCTTTCCTCACTAAGTCTTCCTTGCTCATCTCCTCTTTGGAGATGAGACCCCAGCATATTATTTTCAGTCAATGGGAAATAATGCCTCTACCTCCAGGTCCAGGGTGGAGGACACCTCTGGACTGCAGCCTCAGCCTTGGTTCAGGGAGAGCCACACTGGTCTGGGCTTTGCAGTGAGAAGAGCCCTTGGCAACGCTGCTGAGGATGCCTGGCTGGTGGAGCCTCCAGGATGCAGCTGCTGAAAGTGTGGCCTTCAGCAACAAACAAACTTGTATTCAAGGACGTGTTAGTTAAGCTGTGGTTTTTTTTTTTTGGCCTTTTCCCAAATATATTGGTCAAGTGTCTGTGGGGTTTGAGGTTGGAGAACAGAAGCCAAAGGTCCCCTTCTGCTGTTGCTCCTCATGCCGCTTTGAACTTTGCGCAGGTGCTGATCTGACTGCAGCAGGGAGGAGGTACAGGTGGCGCGTGCTCACGTGCCTCAAGAGGTGAGGACAGGGCAGGCAGGTGCAGAGAGGAGCCAGGAGAGTGGGAGGAGACAGACTAGACTCCTCTTCAGCGTGATTGTCCTGCCAGCCCTCCACGCACCCCCTGAAGGGCCAGATTCCCAGGATGGAAGAGCAGATGCTGGTTTACTTTTCCTTCCCGGTTGAAAGGACTGTCAGTTAAAATCAACTAATCACAAGTTCACCCCAAAACGAAGAACCAGGATTCCACGAACTAATAGCCAGAGGCCTGAACTGCCATCATTCTAGCTATTCCCTCAGCCCCAGGGTCACCCTCCTCTCCAACTAAAGCTGCTGGTCAGACCGCACACACCATCCAGCACCGCCATCAAGGCCGTGCCCTCTGACCCAGCCAGGACCAGACCTGGTGGGCCATGCCTGAGATGGGGTCGGGGGTGGGGGAGCAGGAGCTCTTGACTGGCTTTGTTCTCAGAAGCACTGGGGGTGGGAAGGACGAAAGTGGGCCTGTCTGCAGAGACGGAGGCCTCAAGGGCTCTGGGGCACAAACGAGCACCAGCCCTCCAGGAGTGTCCCGCACACCTCCAGAGAAGGACTCCACCACTGAGCATGAGGCCAGGGAAAGAGAGGCCCCTTAGCTGCCGGGGAGCTAGATGCAGGATTTCTGTCCCTTTGGGGCAGATGGGGTGACAGGGATACCCGAATGATGGAGCCTCATTTCTCCATCCCCAGGTGTTGTTGGAGAAGCTTCAGGACTCTGAAACAGAAAGAGCTGAATGGGCCAAAAGGTGTGACCCAGAGGGTCCTGGATGGCCTCAGGGCCTTGGCAGACCGACCGTCATGTGGGCACAGAAGTGACAAGGCCCCTGCCTCAGCCATGGGTTTCTGGGTCCAGGGCTGTACTGCCTGGCCAGCTGCTCTGGCCCACATGCTTGTAACACGTTTCTGTGTCGTGTGTCATTGCTGGGACCATGGCACCCCCACGATCCCTACTCCAGCAACACAGGCAGACTCACCCTAAGGCTAAGGAAGTCTAATTTTCAGGTCCCTTCTCTTGCAATGACCCTTTCATAAGATTTATTTTGGTGGTTGTAATCTTGTATTTTCTTTGTAGAGAGGCGTCCCAAATTATATAAGTTTACAGCTTAAAAAACCCTGGCCTAATGAACTCAAATTGAATCATAGAGTTAAATACAAGTAATCACAAATAATTATAGGCTTAGACATAAGGAGAAAATGTGGGTGACCTTGGATTTGATGTGACTCATGACACCAAACACGTGATCTGTAATGGAAAAAATCGGTAAGTTAAACTTCATTAAAATTAAAAACTGCAAAGCTACCTATAGTACACCATTAGTTTCAGATGTAGTATATGTTGGCTAATTGAATTTAAATTTAAAAAGTAAAATAAGGGATCCCTGGGTGGCGCAGCGGTTTGGCGCCTGCCTTTGGCCCGGGGCGCGATCCTGGAGACCCGGGATCGAATCCCACGTCGGGCTCCCGGTGCATGGAGCCTGCTTCTCCCTCTGCCTATGTCTCTGCTTCTCTCTCTCTCACTGTGTGCCTATCATAAATAAATTAAATTAAAAAAAAATTAAAAAAAAAAATTTAAAAAGTAAAATAAATAAATAAATAAATAAATAAATAAAAGCTTCTTCAAAGACACTGTTCAGAGATGAAATAACTTTCAAAACATAGACCTGATAAAACCTCAGTATTCAAAGTAGAGCAGTTACAGCTTAGTAACAGTAGCCCGATCACCACCTAGGGTCACCGTGGGAGTTAGGGCTTCCACATATGGACTTGGGGGATGCGGTTCTGTCCACAGCAGCCCCCTGGACTGAGACCCCAGCCACCCAGCTTCCCTGGAGGAGGCCGCAGTCGTGTGGGTGAGGCGTCAGAGACGGCAGAGCTGCAGAAACCCCCCTGCCCGTGGTGACCCAGACTCAGGACACCACAGAATGTCTGCTCTTTTAAGCCTCTGTTTTCCGGCTCTACACTGTGTGGCCGGGAGCTAGGGATCCAGGAATCGGCGGCTCCGACGTCCATGGGCGGTAGTGGCTGCCGGTGCCTCTTAGGAGTGAAGCTCGCTGCAGCTGGTCTCTGCCCAGGGAGGGCCAGGTGGGGGGACCCACAGGCAGGAGCATTGCTGACACGGAACCCAGGCGACGGCCCAGCCATGGCAGCCCTTCTGTGCTCGTCCTCTGTGGCCAGGGCCCGGTGTGCACCCTGGAACCGTTCCTCACCCTGCTCTTGCCTCACGCTGGCACCCTCGTGTTCTGCTGCAGACCAGGCTGGTCACATTGGACCCCAGGGCCCTGTCGGCTGGTCTCCCAGAGACTCTGGGAGCAGGGGAGGCATGCGGACCTGACCGCCTGAAGGGCCTGCCTCACTTGGCGTTGATGTCTCTCCCCCTGGGATGGTTGCTTTGTGGTTGGGCCCGATTCCATCTCCTCTCTGCCTGCCCACCAACCGTGTCCATTGGACCAGTAATGTTCCCATATAGCGAGTACCAGGACAGCACACCTGTCTGGACAGGCTCAGACCCAACCCGGCCTTGAATTGCGCACGTGTGTACGCTGACAGTTATCAGCCACTGGTTTCAACCCAGAGCCTGTCGAGTCTGCTCATTGGACTTCATGAACTCAGGGAGGTTACCCCAGCGTGGATCCCTCTCTCCACCTCTTACAGCTCTGAGGGGCTCCCGACGGTGCAGGCACCCATGTCCGGGATGGGAGGGGATGTGCTGGCCGCTCTGTCTCCTGCTCATCCTCAGGGCCCATGGGGTGTAGGCAGCCAGCTGCACACTGGCCGAGAATGGACGATCCCCTGCCAGAGTCTCGGGGCAGGAGCTCCCCGTGGCAAATGGGGTGAATGCAAAGTCCCCGTCCTGCAGATTTAGGGAAGGCAGGAGCCCCTCAACTGGGAATGGGGTTGGGGTGCACATCTGGCTCGCTCCACAGCCCAGGCTCCACCCACAGCACTGTGGGAGCCTATGAACACATAGCGGGCCGTGTTCCTGCAATAAAACAATGACAACAACTACTCATTATTTTATAGACAAGCCTTCCGAGTCTGTTAACGCCCATGAGGGTCACCTCACAGAAGGGCTTCCCTGAAAACAGGACGATTCCCAGCCAACCTCAACACCAGAATCCACCCCTTGGGTACATCTCCAGAGGGTTTGCGGAGTCATGACTGTTGCCTAGAATGGTAGCGCAGGACGCTCAAGGATAGAAAGGGACCAGCCTTAGTTTCAACGCTGTATTATTATCATGTGACCTTCCTGACCTGGCGTCAAAATTGGATGTCACTCCGGAGTCAGGATCGGTGATCACAGGTCCTTGGCGCTGTCCCATGGGTGACACAGGCTAGAAAGCAGGGCGTCGGCATCAGACAGACCCAGGCTGATTGGCAGTCTGCATGCTGTGTGCTTTTGGGCGAATCCATCGCCCCCCCTTAGCCTTACACAGGCGAGGGGAGACCCACCCCCAGGTCTCCCTGAGCATCATCATGACCTCTGCTATTTGTAACCCATCCCTGGTGCTCACAATGGGACGCTGATGGTCGCAGGCCCCAGGTGAAGGCGGCAGAGGGTCAGGGTGGAGACCGGCATCCCACGTCCCGCACGAGGCAGGAGCCCCCTTGGGCGCCCCGACAGGTGGCTGCTCCCGGAGCCCAGGGCAGCCAGCAGGGGCGGCGGCGGCTCCTCCACAGGCAGGTGTTGCGGTCGGAGGAGCAGCTCCAGGCCACGGCGGCGGACGGATGCCTACGGCTCCGTGGCCAGGTGTCCCAGCCCCGCGTGAAGGTCACCTGCTCTCCGCCCCGCCGCTCTTCCAGGTGTTGCTGTGGCCGTAACATCTGGCCACGAGGCACACGTGGGCCCGGGTCATCCATTGCTCTGCAGGCTGCCAGTGGGGCCGTAATGAGAGGACGTTTGCCGGGGGCTGCGGGAACGCGGAGGGCAGTGCTGAGCGATCGCCGATGGCCTCGCAACTGACAGCGCGCTCGGCGGTCAGGGCGAGGCCAGCACGCGTGGCGCCCGGCGACAGGTGCCGAGGACGGCGCCCTGCTTTTCTTTTCGTTGCCTTTCTCCCTGCAGCCTCGACTCCGGAGCACGGCGCCGGGGCCTGCCCTCCCCCCTCGGCAGGTGCCCAGAGAGCGCAGCCGGCCGCGTGGAACGGGAGCCAGCAGCATCTGCCAGGCCTCAGCGGGCCGCGGCCTCCATCACTCTCCCGCCCCCCCGCCCCCGCCCACCGCAGCGCCCTGTCACCCTGTCACGTGCGTGCCAGCCAGGGGCCTCGGCTGCTCCCCGCGCACAGCCTGCGGGGCCGTCAGGCCTGTCACCCACTTCCGTCCATCTGTCTGTCGCTTCCCGTGGCCGACCCCGCCGCATCCCGCCAGTCCCGTATCCGCGGTAACATCTGCGTTGTCTGCTCATCCATCACCGAGTCCGTTTGGCTGATAAAGTCACCGTTCCTGTCGCTCTACAGCCATCCCAAAGCTTACAATTAAAAACCTTCCCTTCCACGTGGGCCTTTTCTTTGGGGTGTTTTTTTTTTCTTTTTTTTTTTTGAAAACTGGATGCTCAGCCTAC
Source organism: Vulpes vulpes (assembly GCF_048418805.1). Classification (NCBI taxonomy): domain Eukaryota; kingdom Metazoa; phylum Chordata; class Mammalia; order Carnivora; family Canidae; genus Vulpes; species Vulpes vulpes. Next base: position 63,302,876 of record NC_132782.1, read on the forward strand.
CCTGTTGGACACGACACTCCATCAACCCTTAATTGCTTATCATGTCCTCGGCTCTCGGCACCTTGTATTTTCTGGGTCTTTCTGCTCCTAAGTCTGAGGGTCAATCTGATTTTAATTAGCCTGGGCCACAGCGAGCGCCTGGCGCTTCCCTCCCCGCGGGGCCGGCGTGTGGGGAGAAGGAGCAGGGGACCCAGGGACCGAATCCTGTCCTCCGCATGTTCACGACCCTGTCTGCAGCCTCTGCAAAGAGAGCTGAGGGCCTCTGGGACGAGACCAGGTCCGGCAGCTCCCCGTCCGGGGCTGAGAGTCACAGGCTGGGTGCTCTTCTGGAGGAGAATGGCTGCGTCACGCTGAACCAGATGTTTCCTTCCCAACTCCTCCACGTGACATGACTTTAGGAACACTTTCCTTTAGGGACGGGAACTCTTCTAAGAACAAATGACCGGATCAACACCCGCACTGGGGCCACTCCTTACTCCTCCCAGAAGCCATGTCCCGGGGGTACTCCCGATGCCCTGACTGTGGGCCCCAGGCTCCTTGGCCCCTTGTGAAGCCTCAGAGGAGCCCACAGGGGAGGCCGCCACTGCTGGAACCCGCGAACGCCAGGACGGGTCAGAAGGGCCTCACCACTCCCCTCCTCATGCTCCAGCTTGGTCAGCACATCCCACTTCAGCAGCCAACAATAAGTGTCATCCTCTGCACCCCCAGGTGCCACTAGGACCCCAGGGGCCTTTCGTTCGGGAGCCAGGAACTCCCGGCTCAGCATGTGGCCCCTAGGGAGACATACCCCTGGCTAGTGGAGAAGGGTGCCAGGCCTACAGCTTTGGAGAAGGAGGTGGAAACCCCTCCTGTGGTGCTCTGGGGCTGGACCCAAGCATCTCCAGTACAGCATCATCTTTGGGCTCCGTGATGTATGGTTAAGGTTCCAACATCTGTGCTTATTTGTTTCACCCCAACAGTGAACTTGAGGTTTCTGGATCAGAAGACTGAGTATTTTCTTTTGGGGCACCTGTGAAGCCAAGTTCCTCTGCTCCAAGCCCTGAGAGACACAGTGAGGGCAGACATCGCCTTCGGGGGCAGGACCTCCAGTGAGGTGCTCAGAGGTCTTGTGGGAACCGTGAGGCTGAAGAGGGGGAGGGACACCTTCACTCTCCAGGGCTCCTTGGGTGTTCAGAGTGTGGGCCGATGTCCCGGGAGAGAGGAGCCTCTAACTGGCCCGGTGTCTCACTACCTTTAACTTCCAAAGCGAGCTCACCACTCCTCATCTTTTGTTTGTTTGTATTACTTATTTATTTATTTATTTATTTGAGAGGGTGATCGAGAGCCAGTGGCTGGGGGAACAGAGGGAAGGGGACAAGTGGACTTGCACCAAGGGCAGAGCCTCGATCTCATGACCCAGAGATCATGACCTGAGCCAGAACCAAGAGTCGGGCACTCAACCGACTGAGCCACACAGGCACTCCCTCCTCCGGCCCCCGCCCGCCCCCCTCGTCTCATCTTTTAACACATGTCAGGAATCTTTATCGGAAAACTCTGACCATTAGAAACATGAAAATACTCACATTTTCTCCCAATAGTGTTTCCATGTTGCAGAGTCCGTGTGTGCCTGGAGAAGAGGGTACACACTGGCTCTCTCCCTACGTACACCCAGGGCCAGGTGGTGCCCCGCCGAAGTCTGCGGAGCTGGCGCTGGTCGGGCACAGCTCAGACTTCCTCGCTAATCACCCGCAGGCCCGTCAGAGACCAATCCGGCCTCACAAGCAGAGCCTATGTTGCGTGGGCCCAGGTGTGGCCTACGTCACTGACCTGTACTCACGCCCTCTGGACTGCAGCTTCAGCTCAAAGACATGTGTAAAAACTGCAGTCAGCCCTCTCTGAAGTAGGTGAGTGTCGCCTCTGGACCTTCAGGGTAGTCCATGTTCCCTGAACGGAGGACAGCTCGCTGCCGTGGCCTAAAGCCCCTTAGAGCAGCACTTGTCTGGGTTAGGAAAGGTTTCCATAAAGGTTCCTAACGTCCCTCATCCAAGCACACTCCCACCCCATGCCCCCTAAGCATGCACTTGGCCCCTGTAACCTCATAGCCGACAGAAGACAGCTGGGGGACCGCGGGAGCCTGACCCAGGATAGCCAAGTTGCTGGGTCACAAAGGCCTGACTTCTCAGCTCCCCGAGCTCTTGTGAGTACACTTGTCCCGGAAGCACTTTGTCAGGAGACTCCTAGCGTGGACGTTACTGTGGCCTAATCAGGTCAAACCTCATTTATGTCAACTACATCGTGACTTTCTGGGTAATGTTGTATCTGAAGAGGAGCCTGGGGACTGTGGTGAATAACCCCAAGCAAAGAAAACTTCCTGAAAACTGAAGCACTTTGCATATGGGTTTTCGAGTCGTACACAACAGGTGAAAGACGTTTTAGCTCAACTACTGCAGTATTGCCTCGTGTCCTTACACACACCAGTACCAGCGTTTCTTGGGAGATGAGGACTCGCCAGTTGGGGAGCCAACGAACCCATCTCTCCTGTGTCTCACTGGTTCTGGGGGGGGGGCGTCATTCTCGGAGCAGCAGGTGGACAGGACGTGCAGTCCTGACTTAGCTGCATGCTTCACCTGCTCACGCCCCAAGTCGCAGCAGGTCACAAAGTCTCTGACTCCTTTTCACCATCCACATAAAGCAAATGGTGCTCACTTGAGAGATGACATTCTATGCAGATGCTCGTAAAGCTCTGAACGTACATTAGCCCCATAATTTAAGAAGGTTCTTCTCCACCATTTTCCTGATATCCCGTGAGGACACATGGAGCATTGCCGCTCTTCCCTTCTTCAGCCTCCAGGGCTGAAAGGCGTTCTGGCCCATTGGATGAAGCTGAATCACCCGAATCTGGAGCTGAGCTGCTGCTGGTGCTGGAGGTCCTGCTGACTGTGGCTCCACCATCTGGACTCCGGTCGGTCATCCTCAGCCACTGTGGCAGTGGACACACAGGGATCCGTGACTACAATTGACCCTGGCGGTTGTGTGACGGACCCCTGCGGAGAGACGCCATGAGAGGCAGTGTGACCCAGTTCCCATCACTCCGAGGCAGGATTCACATGTGCCATCCCTCGGGTGGCTCCCCGGAGGCTCAGGAGCTGCCCGGCCAGCGGCTCCCCTGCACATGTCCGCTTGCACCCTGTATGCCCTGGTCTGACTGCTGCGACTGCATCAGGAACAGACAGTGTGACCGGCCCGCATATAGCGAGTTGTCAGGCACTGACATGGGCTGCGCCCATGGGGGTGCATCCTCATCCTCTCCAGGGTGAGGAGAGAGGTCCCAAGATCTTAACCCCTGTGGACGGATCTCAGGGCCTGCGGTGGCTTTGCAAAGTGAGGGTTTAACGGCCATTAGTAGTAAGATTCAGGACAAGGTCCAAAGGTGAATGTGTCTATTAGCAGCAATTACCATCCTAATTGTTTAGGACAGTAAGGGGGAAGTTTAAAGCAAGTGAAAGAGTCACATGGTGGAGGTAGAAACGGCTTCAGAACTCTGTCCTCGGCTCTTTGTCATCCCATCCTAGGAAGCCAGGTGAAATTCCAGAACTGGGCGGCCAGAGGCCTCATTCTCCCAACAACACCCCAGAGAGCAGTCTGGAAACATTCCCTGTTCAGTCCAGGCCCTGCCCAGCACCATAGCTTTGTCTCTCTAGGATGCAGTTATCCCAGGTGATGTTGACCTGAAACTCTTCTCCACATGCAGCCCGTCAATCTCTCAGGCATTGGTTCCGTCCACCAGTGCCTCCAGGAGCACCTGCTACGTGCCAGGCACCTGCGCCAGGAGCACAGAGGAAAAGCCGCCAGGCAAGGCCTTTGGGGATGGGCAGGAGCTTTCCTCAGGCTGCCTTCCATGAAAGGAGCCCTGGTCATGGCAGCTCCTGTCTCACAGAGGTCCACTGGGACCGTCCACGGCCAGGATCCCACTCTTCATGCGCTCCTGCACCTGGACACACGTACCACAAACACATACTCCATAAGTTCACGGTGGCTCCCACCTTCCACAGGCGGCCTCCTCTCTCAGCTCCACCCCGGGTCCTTGGGTTGTGCCAGCACAGGTACTTCTGGGTGTTTCTTCCTGCTTCAAATGCAAAGGCTCCTTTAACTGGATCTCCTCTTGGTAATTTCCCAACCTTCTGTGGAGAGGCACCGCAGAGTCGGAGCTAACGGCAGGCGTGCACACTGGGTTCGTTCTCTGCCAGCACCATCCTCATCCTCCTCGTGGTCCTCCAGGTCCGTGGCCTCACCCCTGCTTCTCACCTGCAAGGGCAGGGCTCGGGGGTCCCCCACGCTTCCCGGGGCACCAGGTGGCTTCTGATGCACCCTCCCCGGGCTCTGCTGCTCCTGCCTCTGCACCCCTGGACCCCGCGGACCCCGTGGATGCATTTGCTGCCTCCTCATGATGCCGTGTTATACCCACTTACCTAGATTGGGGGTTTGCATCTATTCTCCGGTGAAAATAAGACTCGACTTGTACCATTTTCTAAAGCTTTGTGTTTTCTCTGGGAGGGCGGTTGCTGGATGCCCTGAGGCGAGGTGGAATTGCAGCTCACCACGGGGTGCACCTGTCTTCGGGTACCTGTTCTATGGTGAGTGCCGTCCATTACAAGTGGTCAGGAGCTCATCCTTAGCATCCTCCTTGGAGCACACCCACGTGGTGCTGGAAAAATAAAGATTTGTCCAGTGCTTTAAAATACTGAATACAACCAGCTTTTAGAAGAACCATGAAGTTGTCCCCCGGACCCTTTCTACAAACCTCTCCCCAGGGCACCTGGGTGGCTCAGTGGCTGAGTGTTTGCCTTCCACTCAGGGTGTGATCCCAGGGTCCTGGAATCAAGTTCCACATCGGGCTCCCCAAAGGGAGCCTGCTTTTCCCTCTGCTCATGTCTCTGCCTCTCTCAGTGTGTCTCTCATGAATAAATAAATAAAATCTTTAAAATTAAAAAAATAAAGTCAAAAAAATATAAAGCTCTCGCCAAGTCACAGCCCTCAAGCACTCCCTTCTCCCACAGAGGCAATGAGGCAGTCATGACGTGTCAACATGATTCCATGAATCCCTTAAACCCTCCCCAAATATAACATGGATGAACCTAGAGGGTATCATGCAGAGCGAAAGAAGTCAGGCAGAGGAAGACAATTACTACATGACCCTGCTCACATGTGGACTGTGGCTGCCAGACGGGGAGGCGTCCGTGGATGAGCCAAATCACTGAGTTCACCAGTGAAGGGGATGAAGAGGGACAGACCTCCAGCTGTGGAGTAACCAAGTCGAGGATGGAAGGAGCAGCATAGGGAGTAGAGTCACCAAAACCACGACTTTGTACGGCGACAGTGACGGGCTCACCACGGTGACCATTCTGCAATGCACATAAATGTCGAATCACTAAGTTTTGCACTTGAAACCAATGTAAAATTGGTTGTGAACTAAACTCCAATTAAAACAAACTCTCCAAATATATATGGCAAAGCTCCAGCATGCTGGTCTGTGCTCGGCTCAGGCACCTCCTGTCCTGATGGCGCCGCCACTGTCGGCAACATCAATGGATGAGGGAAACATGTGGATTTGCAAGAAGGCTGCAACTTTCCACCCTGGAGGATTTTCCACCAGACGTGACGCTTTTAGTCTAAAAACATCGGAGTCAGGCAGTCCGTGTAGCTCAGTGGTTTAGGGGCTGCCTTCAGCTCAGGGCCTGATCCTGGAGCCTCAGATCAAGTCCCACATTAGGCTCCCTGCATAGTGCCGGCTTCTCCCTCTGCTTGTGTCTCTGCCTCTCTCTTTCTCTCTCTCTCTCTCTGTCTCTCATGAATAAATAAATAAAATCTTTAAAAAAATCTGTGTCTGTACAAAGCTGGGCTTCCCAATGTTTGTGGTTGACTTTTCATGTAAGCACCATGTTGCAAGCGTATATTTACCCACAGAGATTCTTTTCACGTAGATCTCGACTCAGCATCAGGGGACATAGGGATAATTAAGAACATGTGTCCAAAATTTAGGGAAGATATGAGTCTGTGGTTCTGACCAAACCATGTTTATTGGGATACACGTTCATAGCAACAGGTGCCGACTCTGGCCTGTAGCAACCAGGAGAATCTCGTAATCACTGTGCCCTAAGTGTATATTTTAGGATGTAAGTTATTTATTTGAAACATGGTTCATTATAAAATCTGCCAGATTCATCTGTTTAAATAGTGGTTAGATTTTTGTCTTGTATCATGTTAAAATCTTCACTAGATTGTGCTCCATGCAAGTTGTCTTTATTATCAGGTAAGAGCTCCTCCAGCTTGTCTTGCAGATATGAGATTTGACATCGCTGAGTATTAATCCATGTTTTTGGAGTCACTGCTCTCTGACATGTTATATTAATGGACATTCTATTTTACCAAGTTCCTTCAGACCAGGGATCACATCTTTATTGCACATCCACAGGAGTACTAAGCATAGTTCCTGGCACTCAGATAAGGGGGAAAAATGTATTGAAAGACACACAAAATCCAATATATGTTAAGACTTGATTGGAGTAGTTAGAATTATTGGCTTTTAAAATGAATATAAATACAACAGGGCAGTAGTATTCATTCTACTGAACTGTTAGACTTAACAAGGAATTAGATAATGAAGTATGGCATGAACATATTTTGAGTGTCAACTATCTGTCTATAAATTTTAATGCATATGTACGGACGTGTGTATATGAATATAGATAGTTGATAGGAAACTAGTCTAGAATATTGACTCTAATTCAACCTGCAAAAGACTTATTTTTATGCTCTTTTTGGGTTTCTTGAATCTTATTTCTGCAAGTAGCTTGAGTGTGAGGGCATACTTGATGATGGTAATGGTGATGGCTGACCATGGCCTCCCTCGTGGTCACAGGACAGCCCACTGGGATGATGGTGATGGCAATGGTGATGGTGATGGCTGACCATGGCCTCCCTCGTGGTCACAGGACAGCCCATTGGGATGACGGTGATGATGATGGGGAGAGCTGGCCATGGCCTCCCTTACAGGGTGTCAGTTCATGGTGTATTGTGCAGATGGCATCCAGATGGGATGAGAGGATATACTGCATAGCCTGTCTCGAAGCCTGTTTTTGATTCACAGGCTGCTAACTCAGAGCACACAAACTGCTCTGGGAAACGAAAGGCCACAGGAGGTCTTGCCCAGAAGCGTCCTAAGCTGAACCGCGCACTAACGGTTCATGGCAGGTCACTGGTGGCCTTTGCTTTTCTGGGGCCTGCTTGCATGATTTGGCAGTGTCCTCTGCTGCATCCTGCCCTAAAGATGCAGTGGGAGAGGTGCTCTCTCCACAGCAGGGTTTCTGCCCACCGAGGCTGTGGTGTATAGGAAAACCCAAGAGGCTGTCGGTCCCACCATCTGGGGCTCAGTCTCCAGACATGGTTGCAATGGGCAGCACCAGCAGCTGCCTGTTGACGTAGGGACCCCCACGGACATGGGGCCCCTACCCTCCCGGAGTCTAGGTGACAGCAGATGCTGCTTGGATGGTTTGCTTCTTGATTTATCTCCTGATATTGCTAATATTCGTGGATTGGCGGTGCAGGGGTGGTGGTGAAGGAATGAACCTGAGAACCTTGACTCATCCAGCTGTGATGAAACATTGCAGTTGGTGCAGGGACGTTTCCCTACAGAGCCCATCCTGGGTGACGCGCTGGCCTAATTATCCAAGCCTGGGCCATGTTCACAGCAGCATGTAGGGTACCAAGTGCACGGGCTCCGGAGCCCACACAGACCATCCCAGCTGCACGGCGCACAGCCCATTGGGTCACGCCAACAAAACTTCATTTCCGGTCTGACATGTCACAGCTAGTCACTTAAGAATGTAAGAAACGAGTGAGCAGGCATCCAGCCATCTGTTCCAAGTGGCAGTCTGTGTTCTCACCGTGGGCGCTGATTTCGGCTCCCCTCGCCAGATGAGAACCAGGGCTGCCCCCAGATCAGCTGACCATTCCCTGGTGGCACAAGTTGGGATGTCAACAGCTTGCTCTGCCTGCCAAAGGCCCAGGGCTGCGGGCTTGGTGGGAGGGGTGGCGGCGGCAGCTGGTGCGGCCCAGACCTGCTCGCATCCCCACCCCTCCCTTGGCTGCAGATGTGAGCGGGGGTGGGGGGGGCGGGTCCCTTCCACCACCCTGCCCACCTAGGGGCCCCCCCAGCCACACCAGCTGTGGCAGGTCTTTGGAGGACAGTAAGACAGTCCTGTCTTCACTTCACCTGTGCTACTGCTGGAGAAAGTTTTCCTGTCAACTGATCCGTCCCAGGAGCACATTCTGAGCCCCTGGATTTATGTTCCTACGCTGTGCGGAATCACCCCCAAAATCTGGCAAGGGAGACCCACATCCCCGCCACCCACAGCCACCGATGGAATCAGGGAAAAATCTCCAAAGAATCAAACCAATCTCAAAGACTAGTTAATATGATTGTGTCAGTAAATTAAGAAACTGGGCCACAGGGCCCACAGAGAGTGTGCCTCTGTGTGGAATAATTTGGTTTTCAGCTTCTAGCAAATTCCATCAACTGATTTGGATTCTGGAGTTAAGCACCCCAGGGGGTTATAACAGCGTGGGGGGACTGCACACCCAGAAATGGCACGGGGCCCCTCTGCTTCTCCCGAGCTAGAGCCGCAGCATCTCAGCAAACTCAAGGATAAAGTTATCACGAAGGGGAACGTCCTTTCTGGATACAGGACCAAGAACTCCGCACATCCGGCTCAGCTCCCGGGGGAGGCCTGGCCTGCCGCTCTGCCCCCACCTCCCTGCGCGGCAGCCTCCTGGCTGCCCCCTGCCTCTCCTCTGCTGGCCCTCAACCGGAAGCCCTGCTTTAAAGCAGAGGGCAAATGAAGAAAGACTGTCAGCTCCCATGGCCCCCAGTGCACAGGAGAAGAAGCCTGGGTCCTCACAGTGGCCTTCAAGTCCTGCCTGGGCCACCCTGGAACCAGCACGCTCCCATCCCCCTGTGGCTCACCCTCGCTCTCCCTGCTGAGCCACAGAAGCCTCTCCCCTGCTCCTGGCACACAGAGGCACACTCCTGTCCCGGGGCTTTTGCACTGGCTGTTTGTTACCTCTACCAGGGAGCTCTGTCCCAGGTTATCTTCTGATCTGCTCCTTCGCTTCCTGCAGAGCTGTCCTCAAACATCACCTGGCCTTGTCCTTCCCTGGCATCTGACTCTGTCCCTACACACCATCCGGCTGGATCCTCCCTCTCTGCCTTCTCTGTCTCCAAGATTGAGCTGCTGCTTCTGTCTGCTGCTCCCATCAGAACGTGAGTTATGTAAGAATAGGGCTCATTGTGGTTCACTGTGTAACCAGAGTGCCGAAGGGACCCCAGGAGACCCCTACCCAAATTCTGGAGTCCCACTAGCTGTCTGCAGCCTGTCTTCACAGGGAAGAAGTTGCTCAACCACCACCACCAGCACACGGTGTTGGGGACCATGCTTCACAACGGCCGCCTCCTCAGGAGGTGGGGGCCCCAGGGCCTGGCCCTTACATCTCCCATCTCGGCGGTCCCATCTCGGCAGCCTCATCAGTTGGAAAGTTCACGTGCAAACCAAGGAGAAACAGCCAGCAAACTGTGCAAACTCTTCCTCCAGAGCATTTCGTGGAGGCTTTTGTATAGTGACACTTTATTAGATAATATGCTGTAGTAGGTGCGGATTCAATTATAGTTTGTGTGATTTAATTGTGTTACGTAGAGTTCACTGTTGGGACGTTCACGTGACTTTCCACTTGTGGATTTTCTCTACTTAGTAATCGTTTATTAATAATTATTCTTGCACTCGCATTGTGCATTGTGTCTTTTATGATTTCTCGGATTTTACAGATACTGTTGGATTTCATCTTCCCCAGCACCTTGTGGAGTTTCAGAACAGACCTAAGAGTCCGGGTTGCAGGGGAAGCGATGACACGCTCGTGGAAGGCACCACTCCAGCAGCCAGAGCAGTGCTGTCCCCGGCGCGCCAGGCCCACCCCCTGGGGACGCTGGATCAGGGCTGGGGCCTTAGAGTGCACTGCCCCCACAGTGGAGCCTCAGACAGAGATGGCCAGGCCCCTCCGAGTCTGTCATTTTAGCAAGAACTGATTTGGACAGTTGGGCTGGTAGAGGCACATCCAGGAGTCTCCAGGAGACTGTGATGGGAGCAGGTGCTTCCCGGGGGCTCATGGGCAGTCAGAGAGGAGGCATTTCCCAAACCATCAGCCTGTATGTCACCTCTGTGATGAAGCTGGCATCTCACACTCCTTCTCTATCCAGGGGGCACTGTCCAAGAGCAAGAGAGACACGGAGACGCAGGTGCCACCAAGGGGTGATGCTTGCACTGGCTTCATGAGTGGTGTGGATCCGGCTGGGTCTGGGATACAGAGCCCCACAGTGGGGTGCCTGACCGAAGACATGAGGGAGGGTAGCACCGTGGAGAGGGTGGCAGACAGGGCCCTGGGCCTGGGTGGGGAGAGCCCGCTGTGGAGGCGGCACCCCTGCGGATGGGCACGCCTGGCGGGGAGCAGGCCCGGGAAGAGGACATGCTCACCATGAAATACCACAGGTCAGCTGCACCCAGGCCGCGGGGAAGGGCAGTTTCAGCTTGAAGCACCTGTTCTGCTGGGAAGCAAACTGCTACATACCAGGTCCCTGGGATACTGGAGGTGGCATTTCACAGCTTGGACTTCCCAAAAATCATGCTTGAAAAGCCTAATTTTTGTTTTCTCAGAAGGATGCATGTTTACATATGAAGTTAAATGGATGACCAAGCCAAAGTTGTGGAAGAGGACCCCATCCGCCCCTTTGATGTACCAAATTACCAGCCCCCAGGTGGGCCGTCACCCCTTCTACCCTGGACGCCCCCCGCCTCCTTGGCAGAAGTCACTCGAGCAGCAGACTCAGAAGGTCTGGTGAGTCTGGTCTCAGGTGCCTCAGTGCTGCTCCTGGGACCTGGTGGGAACAAGCTGTACCCAGGTGGCCAGCCTCGCCCACCACGGTGAAGGTCCCTTGTTTAAAGTTTCTTTATTTTCAGCATTTTCTATTGAGTCCCTTGTCCTTTTATGCTCCCTCCCACCAGACACCCACACGTCCCTTCCCACTTGTGCCACGCGACCACGGTGCAGGGTGGAAAACCGACATTCAGGATTTAGTGACTGACGCTCTCTGCCCCCTGCACATGAGGGTGCACACAGGCACATACACAGGCACACATGTGTGTGCACACACATACATGTGTACACACGCATGCAGCAGAGGCACATGTAACTTTAAGAGAAGGGATAATAACTGGTTTTATTTGCTTCACCTTTCTGAACATTTCCCTATGTCAGTAGAAACTGTAAAATTCTCAGTAGGGACAACGCATCTCACAAACTGTGAATTCCTCTTCTCGCCTCCCCTCCCTCCTTTCTCTGCAGGCCTCACTGGAGTGCTCCCCACGCCCGCTCCCAGAGGACAGCTGGCGCGGGGCCCTGAGCACTGCTGCCCTCTCTGCTTGCCGGCTGGGGCCTCTCTGGGCCCGTCCTGGGTTCTAGCCCCTGACTCATAGACCTGACCCCTTACTTTTCTGAGTCATTTTTCATGTTCCGTGGGACCCCACAAAGGAGGGTTTCAGAGCCACGACACCTGGAGCTGCCTTTGTCCCTGCCCCACAGCTGGCGGTCTGACAAGAGGAAGGATTCTCAGCCGTCCCCAGTGTGGCGTGACTGGCTGCCCAGTCGACTTTTCTCTCTCTGGAAGTTGTAAGATCCCTTCTATCCCTGATCATGTGAACTTTCAGGACCATGTGGTAGGTACAGATACTTGCATGCAGGCGTACCTTCCCCCTACAGGTGACCTGTCTTAGCTCAGGCTGCTACAGCAAACGCCACAGGCCAGACCCAGGGGCTTATTGATTGCAAAGGACATGTCAGATAAAGGGCTACTGTCCAAGATACATAAAGAACTTATCAAATTCAACACCCAAGAAAAAAAAATATATTCATGAAATGGGCAAAAGACATGAACAGAAATTTCATCAAAGAAGACATAGACATGGCCAACAAGCACATGAGAAAATGCTCTGCATCACGTGCCATCAGGGAAATACACATCAAAACCACAATGAGATACCACCTCACACCAGTGAGAATGGGGAAAATTAACAAGGCAGGAAACAACAAATATTGGAGAGGATGTGGAGAAACGGGAACCCTCTTGCACTGTTGGTGGGAATGTGAACTGGTGCAGCCACTCTGGAAAACTGTGTGGAGGTTCCTCAAAGAGTTAAAAATAGACCTGCCCTATGACCCAGCAATTGTACTACCAGATATTTACCCCAAAGATATGATGTAGTGAAAGACCAAGATACCTGCACCCCGATGTTTATAGCAACAATGTTCACAATAGCCAAACTGTGGAAGGAGCCTCGGTGTCCATTGAAAGATGATGGATAAAGAAGATGAGGTTTATGTATACAATGGAATATTACTCAGCCATCAGGGCAGACAGATACCCACCATTTGCTTCAACGTGGATGGAACTGGAGGGTATTATGCTGAGTGAAGTAAGTCAATCAGAGAAGGACCTTCATCATATGGTTTCACTCATACAGGGAATATAAGAAATAATAAAAGGGATTATAGGGGAAAGGAGGGGAAGTGAGTGGGAAAAATCAGAGAGGGAGACAAACCATGAGAGACTCCTAACTCTGCGAAATGAACTGAGGGTCACTGGAGGGCAGGTGGGTGGGGATGCGGTCCCTGAATGACAGGCACTGAGGAGGGCACATGGGGGGATGTGCACTATATATGTTGGCAAATTGAACTTAAATTTTTTTTTTAAAGAAATTTATTTCTGGTGGACCTGGCACAGGAGGGCCGGGCTCTGGGAGGGCTGATGGGGGCTCTGGGGGCTCTCATATCGGGACAGAAGCCCATCATGGGGGCTCCACCACCATGACCCAATCCCCTCCCCAACCCCTGCCCTCTAACATGGTCACCTCAGGCACTGGATTCTAACATGTGCGTTTTGGGGACAGGAAGGCTCAGACCACAGCATCCGGTCAGGGAGGGTAGGGAGTGTCCATCTGATGACACTGGGACCTGTAGACACAGGTGGCTGAGACATGGGGTGGGAGCCCCCCTGCCCCGTGTTGGGTGTGGCTGGATGCAGCCTTTGGGCTCCCTCGAGCCACCCGAGCAGAGCAGGAATCAAGCTGAGTGGCACCCCTGGGTGGGGGGAGCAGAAGCCCTGGGGTAGAACAGGGTTGGGGGAACAAGAAAGCCACGTCCTGCCTGCACCGCCCTGGCTTATTCCATAGCTCCGTTCCCTCATGGGGACCCCACTGCCCCCTTGGCCACACCTGGTGACCCGGAACCAGAGCCTTTCATGGGGCTCTGAGTGGCTGGGAAGGGGCAGTCAGTGGACACCACCCCACCCGGCGCCCGCAGACAGCACCAACTCTCCAAAGCTGGGTCTTGCCGGGGGTGCTATGGTGTAGACAGTCCCACTGTGTGTCACCCCCTCAGGGCAGCAATCCTCTGCTCCAAAATGGGGCCAGCAGCTTTCATCTGCCATGATCCACTCTCTCAGCTCCCTTCCTTTTCCTGCTATCTTCACCTTCCACGGCCCCACCTGGAGTCTCAGGATGTAGTTGAGACAAACACAGGTGTCCATCCCACGCTGGTTCTCTAGAATCTCCTGGTGCTTTTTCAATTAGAAAAAATGATTGAAAAGATAAAAGGAAACCTACGCCCCTCTGTATGGGCATGAGAGTCATCTGTATGGTCGTGTTGAATAAAGCAGCTTCTAGTTTATAAACTACAGGTGCAGCGTGCTCTCAGCCAAGGTCTCCCAGCAGGAGGAGGGAAGCATAAGAACTCGTAGGTGTCAGAAGAAAGCTCGGGGCATTCCCAGGCAGACTGAAGAAAAGCAGAGAGGCCAGTGGCAGCGGTCGGGGGAAACGACGTGCACCCCAACAATGTAGCTGCATTGTGGGAGGCAGATGCTGTGTGGCAGACTCAGTGGGTCCTGCACAAAGTCTGAGAGAGACCTGTGCACACGCATGACCCTCCGCGGGCAGGAGGCTGTGCTGTCGGCACCTCTTGGAGCCTCTAGAGCCTGCAGCCCCCAGTGAGCACACTTACTTAGCATTTTCTGCAGCAACACAGATTTCTGGGTGCTCCCGAGTGGCTGGAGGCTGCCCGCCCGCCGTGGCGTGCCGATTCCACGGCAGGAATGAGCCAGAGGGAACGCACCTGTCCGGTAGCCCCCGCCCCATGATGGGATGATGTCGGAAAACAAACGGAGAGTTTCTCAGAGTGGCGTGAGTTTTGACACCATGTAGGTAAAGACCTCAGGACAATACATTAGGACCCTGGTGAAATATGACCTTCCTCCCAAGACCCAAAGGAGAGGCAGTTTGACATTTTTCCCTTTTGAAAGTTTTGTTTCTCATTTGTTTTCATGGGTGCAAAGCTCACAGTTTGACTATAAAATGAACAATAGGTCCTTTACAGTCCATCCGACGCGTGAGCAGCTCACCCTCGGGCTTTGGGGGACCACCAGGACCGAGTCAGAGGGCACCATGCTGCAGTTGGGACAAGCCACGCTGTGTCTAGCCCTTCGTTTCATTTTGTGGTTAGTTGCCGCTCACATTGACTCTTCATAAATTTTACAGGACAATGAAAAAAACACATGCACTTTACTGAGCTTGCATTTTGCAAAGACAAATTCATGTCCTTGAGGCCAGAATGGAAACACTCACTGGGACGGAGGGGTGACGTGCCAGGAGGGACCTCGGTATCTCTCCCTGGACCTGTCCTCTCCTGCTCCTGAACTGGACATGGCATCCACACCACAGGCCCAGCGTTCATCACTCCTGGGAAGGGTCCTGCCCACCAGCTGCAACCAGAGGTCTGACCCTGGGTGTTCCCACCCAGAGCTCAGGGTGGCTCCATACTCAGGGTTTGCATGAGGTCACTCCCTGAGCCAAGATGACGACTGGGCTCCCAAGCGTGGTTCCCTAAGGCCTGCATCCTCTGGGGTCTGTGGTTTATGAAGAACTGCAGTTAATGAACTATCATCAGAAATTATCCTGGGAGGGCACTTGGGTGGCCCAGTGGTGGAGCGTCTGCCTTCGGCTCAGGTCCTGATCCCGGGGTCCTAGGATCGAGTCCCCCATCGAGCTCCCCGCAGAGAGCCTGCTTCTCCCTCTGCCTGTGTCTCTCATGAATAAATAAATAAATAAAAGCTTAAAAAAAAAAAGAAATTACCCTGGTAGAAAAGTCCTTGGAACAATCCTGCCTGAGTGTGAAGCTGTGCATCCATGTTGCGCACCAGGTAAGGCAGCTAGCTTCGAGCTCCCACCAGGAGAGCAATGGCAACTTTATGTTCTCCTTAAATACTTTCTGCATTAGACACAAAGTTGCCTCCTACTCAGGGCACTGCTCCTACAACCTACTCTCCCACTGGTCTATCAAGTTGCCCTCTTGAATCTGTTAAAATCCACATGATAAACCTGCATTTTAGCACATTAATTGAATAACTCTTTGACCAGGAGGAAGTTACCCTCCTCCCTCACACCTTCATTTCTCTGTCTGCGGAGTGAGGATGTAGGCCAGCACCCCTTCTGCAGGATTTCCGTAGGAACCAAATGGGGATAATATGGGTAAGAGCCTGTGTGATTTTACTCCGCATACAGGCACAGAGCCGAGTGCGACTCTTGCCATTTTTGTGCAGAAATGTCTCCAGTAAATGAATGTCACATGCTTGGGGTTGCCCCGTGTCCGGGGCCTGCACTGTGAGCCACAGGGCACCACAGATGTGGCGCCGCTGGTCTGGCTGAGCGGATGGCTGTGCCAGGCCCGCAGGTGCAATCACCAAATGTTTAAATAGAGCTGGCTGCAAAACCAGGAGCGCCATCCCTGGTGAAAGGAGGCCGCATGTGCGCTGTGCTCGGAAGAGATGCTTGCACCTTCGTTTTAAGTTTCTCTATGTGGTCCCTTTACTTTTTAAAATTATTTCTCTTTATTTTATTTTATTTTATTTTATTTTATTTTATTTTATTTTATTTATTTTTTTTTATTGGAGTTCAATTTGCCAACATATAGCATAACACCCAGTGCTCATCCCATCAAGTGCCCTCCTCAGTGCCCATCACCCAGTCACCCCCACCCCCCACCCACCTCCCTTTCCACCACTCCTTGTTCGTTTCCCAGAGTTAGGAGTCTCTCATGTTCTGTCTCCCTTTCTGATATTTCCCACTCATTTTCTTTCCTTTCCCCTTTATTCCCTTTCACTATTTTTTATATTCCCCAAACGAATGAGACCATATAATGTCTGTCCTTCTCCGATTGACTTACTTCACTCAGCATAATACCCTCCAGTTCCATCCACGTCGAAGCAAATGGTGGGTATTTGTCGTTTCTAATGGCTGAGGAATATTCCATTGTATACATAGACCACATCTTCTTCATCCATTCATCTTTTGATGGACACCGAGGCTCCTTCTACTTCTGACATTTTCCAAGACCATCACTTCCAATGAATGAAAGACGCATTGCATTCTGTTTCATTTCCATTTTAGTATTTTAATTTACCTTTATCATCTGTGATATTAATACATAGCTTGATAATTTTTTAAAAATAAGAATATTATCGTATAAGTTCAGGGGAAGAGGAGGACAGTCAACATTGGGCGTTACCAATACCGTCTATTCTAGCAAACAGCAGAGGAGACCAACTCCAAACATTTCTTCAGGGCAATTTAGCATGACATCTAACACCTGTAAGTGATGTAGTTAGCACGGTGTCAATGAACATGCCTATCTCTCTTCTTTCCCGAAAATTCTTTCCTCTAGGGATGATGGTTTCCTTTTGCGAGCTTGTGTAGCCAGCATCAAGCTGGGTGCCCCTGATACCATCAACCACTCCTTCAGTGAGCACTTGTGCAGATCTAGACCCACACTGGGCACCGTGAGGATCAGCTTCTGCCTGGCCAGGGTTCAGCAGCCCAATGGACGCGTTGTCTATTCCGAATAGAATAGACTAGAATGAGCAGAGCAATTGCAGTCTTCTAGATCATCAGGGTGTTTCAAACTTGAGCGCATGCACAAATCATGAGATCTGGTTAAGACACAGACTCTGATTCTGTGTTTTGAGACAGGAGGGCTCTGCTTTTCCGACAGGCTCCCAGGTGCTGCCAACAGTCTACATCCATGAACCACACTCTGAGCAGCCAAGGTGTGGATCCCAAGGTGTGGATCCCAAAGAGTCTAGGACCCCAGCCACTATATTCCCAGTGTTCATTTTTGACAGCTTATTGCACCAGGGTCTCAAAATTCAGGATCCACATTCAAGTGCCCAGCAAGGACAGTAGCTTGACTTTGCAGACCACTCATTGCTCTGGGTGGTGGCCCCTAGTCTCGGAAATTCCCCAGTCTCCTCCCACTGGGTTCTGTCTGAATTGTGAGGACAACACCTAAGCACCGAGGGCAGTGCTATCAGACGCTGTGTGGTACGTGCTGGAAGCTGGTTAGCACAAGCATACTCTGAATACCCATGTCGATCACTGTCTTGAGAATGTAGGGATCCTATTCCCATCGAACAGAATGATTGGAAGACCATGCAGATTCCAGTGTTCAAGGCCAGGGGCTTCGGGTTGGCCAACTTGGGGCATCTCCTCCTTCATAGTGATGCATGTCGGGTGGCAGGCCTTGACCCCCTCTGAACGCTGGCTGTGCAGGGAGGGGACAGGCCACTGACGACTGCCAGGCACAGCAGGTGGATCCCAGCAGTGCGTGCTTTGTCCCATCCACCTCTCCTGGGCTCCCTGTGTGGCAGCTCCCCTCATAAACCCATGTTTCCTGTCTCCATCAGCATCTTGGGTTTTTCTACTGCCTTGCCAGACCGTCACTCACACTTAGCTTAGAGTCTGCGGGTGTCTGCCCAGGCCTCCCTCAATCTTTCCCCTCTGGTTACACACATCCCTAGATGTTTCCAAGAGCTGTTAAGTTATGGGTCCTCATGACACTGCCTGGGTCCCATCTGACTGGTTCCTGCAACTGCGAATAGAGAGGGTAGAGCTTAATATTAGAATATTAAGTCTAATATCTCCAAAATATCATTCCTCCACTTCTGTGTGTCCTTTAGGATGCTAGACAGAATAGGATGCAGTCTTGGGTATGGACTGAGGGAGCAGGCTTGCCATGGCTCAGCCCTAAGGAAGGCGCAGGGGCCTCTCCTCACCTCAGCTCCCTCTGGGCCAACTGCACCCCCTGGGTATCCCCACCCACTAGCTGCCCATGAGCCTGAAGGGGCCTGGGAAACACAGCTCATCACAGTATCACACTGACCTGCCCAGCCTTGGATCTGTTGATGTTATCCTTCTTGTTGTCCTGTCGGTGACCAGGGAGTGTAGTTGTGATGCTTCAGCAGCACGGGAGCAAAGAGCTTCTCTATAAAATGCTCATCATTTCGACAGTGATCACATCTCTGTGAAAAAGGGGGTAGCTGGGGGTTCGAGCATGAGCATGATGTGTGAGCTTTTATCCACAGCTCCTGCTGTAGCCCCCACCGGATTCTTAAGCCAGTTGGACACAGCTACTCCTGGTTTACCAGAAACATACAGATGGTGGGGTGGGAAGAGGTGGTGCTGCCCCTTTTCACATGGGACACACAAGCCAGGGAGTGAAGCATCCGGACAGAAATGCTATTGTGCCAACTCATGTTATTATACCCCAGGGAAAAAGCCTGGGTGTACTAGACCAGATCCCTCTGCATTTGGCTCTGCCATCACAGCCCAGATAGCAATTCACACTCGTCACTGATTCAGGAGAACTTTGACCTCCCAAAGGCAGTCAGAGAACACCTGATTCCATCTGCTTCTCCACAGCTTTGTGTACCAGGGGATCGCCCCCGCCCCCCACAGCATGGGGTGACCTGGCTGGCTGCAGAGGTACCTGAGCTGCCCCCAGGCCAGTGGCATTGAGCCTGTAGATGATGCCTGACAGAGGCACAGAATGTCCTGGACCCAACCTTCCTCCCTCCCCGTCGTCTTCACTCCTCTGGTTCCTGTTTGTGCGAGAACACCCCTGCCCCACCAAGGACCCATCCGATGACAGATTACTTAGCAAAGACTCCTAAATCTTGCTCAGCTTGAATGGACTTTCTCAATGCTTCCAAGGAGGCCTCTGATTATTTGAGACTCTTAATGTAACAGTTATGACTTACATTAACCTTTACTTCTTTAGGCAAAGAAAAAAGAATCCCACGTCCCTAGGGTTTTGCCCTAAAATGCTCAACAGCAAATATCCAATGGGCTTTTATAATTTCAAGATGCTTTAACAAATGTGAGAAAAATGACTGTTCTTTTACTTTATCATCACAACCATTCTGCAAGGTGGGGAAGGACAAGTGTTCCCTGCTCCCATTTTACAGATAAGAAGCCTCTAATCCCCAAGGTCAGAGGCTTTGCATCTGAGAAGCCCTCCAAAGATTGGGAAGCCTCGGTGCCTCTCCACAAAGCCAAATATGAGGTGTTTGGGCTCAGAGGCCTGGCTGCTGGCTCTAACATACCATGTGTGAGACATCGCAAGGGAAATGCAGCTGGTGTCAAGGGACTTACGGGTTTGCCCCTCATCGGTGCTCATATTGAGAGGATGTGCATGACTCTGAGTCATGCACAGAGGCCGAGGCTTCCAGGTCCTGACACTCCTGGTGTGGCTTGGCCCAGGGCGTCAGGAGTGGGAGCAGAAGGAGCACGTTTCCACCTGGGCCTCCCTGAGAGCGTGCGCAGGAATCCCAGGCAGCCCCCGGGCCTAAGGGCAGCGGGCGGCTGCAGGCCACACCTGCTGGCCCTGCTCAGGCCAGTTCTAGCGCTGCGGAACCATAATCCAGATCACCTCATTGTGTCTGTGACCTGTCCCACGGAATGATTTCTACCTGCCACGCCGAGCTCCCAGAGCTGGGGTGACAAGCAGCACAATAAACAGGCACCTCAGAAATAAGCCAATAAGCCACGCCATCCAAACAGAGGTGGTCGGGGCGTCCACAGGGCGACGGGATGGGCTGTGGGCCGAAGGAATGGCTGTGATCACACACATGCCGATGCGCACATGCAGCTGGGAGCCAGAAGGCGTGTGAGTGTCTGATTCCCTGTTTCCGTGGAAGGAGAAAGGACAGCTGTGGTAGAGGAATATTAGCTGCTAGAATAATTATGTTAAATGTGACACAAGTGGGCTCCAACTCCATCTCACGTGAATTCTCAGAGGGGGGCCTGCTTACACATAATTGTGCCTTCGAGCGACACACAGGAAGGCTCTGTGTGATCGACTTGCCAGAGGATTTGAAAGGTAACCCCTCCTCTCCCCAACTGCTTTTCTAAATATAACATCCTCAGGGGCAACCATCCGTCCAGAGGCAAAATATTGAAGAAAAAGAAGAAATGGCCGGGAAGTAAACAGAGCCTCCTCCCTGCTGGCCGTGCTCCCCACCTTGACTCCTCGGTGTTATTGGAAAATCTTTCTCTCTCTCTCCCACCACTCTGTCCCTCTTTGTATTTACGCATCCCTAGTATCTGTAAACCAGACTGTTGGTCCCCAAACATATATCCGAAAGATGTTTTCTAGGGCAAGTTAACATTTCTGTGGGATGTGCATCCTGCTCAAAGACATGTGGGGACCAGGCAGCTCTCCCCGAAGTGAGGAAATGGCCTCCTGGGGTGTGAAAATCTCAAAGAAGTGTGGAAAAAATGTCCTGGCAGGAATAAGCAGGCATAGCAAGGTCATGGGACATGAGTAAAATTCATCTACAAAAAGTCTATTAATTTCCTATATATCAGCAATGAACAAGTAAAATGTCAGGCACACACACCACCTAACTGCATCTTGTCTATCTGTCCATAGATAGATGCATATCTACTGTCTACAATTCACCCATTAAACTAACTAAAAGAGCTACATAGAAATCTAACAGAATAGGTATGCCTTCTACATATTGAAAACCACAGAATTCTGGCTAAAGAGTCAAAGAATTCTAAATAAATGTAGAAATATCCCACATTCATGATTTGGAAGACTCAGTATTGTTCACATGTTGCTTCTTTTCCACTTGATCTATAGATTCAATACAATATCAGCCAAAATGCCAGAAACCTGTTTTATAGATAAGGACCAACTTCAGCTAAATTTTTAAAAAAATTTTATTTATTCATTCATGAGAGACAGAGAGAGAGAGGCAGAGACACAGGCGGAGGGAGAAGTAGGGTCCCTCTGGGGGGGTTGATGTGGGACTCGAACCCAGGATCCTGGGATCACACCCTGAGCTGAAGGCAGACACTCAACCACTGAGCCACCCAGGCTCCCTGTCAGCTAAAATTTATATAGAAAAGCAACAGCCTTGGAACTGCCACCATCATATTCTGAGGAAGAATGGTAAGTTTGGAAGACACGTATGCCCGATTTCAGGTGTTGCTATAGAGAAGCTGCAGCCAATTCTCATGGCTTTGGTGAGAAAACAGGCACCAGGTCATCGGTGCGGAGGGCACACAAGCAGAGCCACACAGATGTCTTCAGCTGGCCCTGGAGAACGAAGGGAAAACAAGTCAACAGGAATGATGCCTTTTCAACAGCAATGGTCACACACCTGTGGTCAGCCAGTCAGGAAGGAAACGAACGGAGACATACCATACTCCTCAAAGTGGAGCACACGCCTAAACGTCAGGTGCTAAACTGCATGGACCACACACTGAAACGTCAGGTGCTAAATTGTAAAATTCCTTAAAGGAGAAAATCTAGATGTCCTGGGTTTGGTGAGTACTAATAAAAACTGGTGCCCTATGTGGGATCCTGGAAAAAGAGGGAAAAACTAAGGATATCCAAATAAAGTAAGGGTCTGGGTTAATAATAAGTACAAGTTTTGGCTCCCTCATTGTCATGGATGGATCATACTGAATTAAGACTGAATAATAGGCAAAACTTGGTACCTGGAATCTCTTGTACTATCTCTGCAATTCTCTATCTTTCTAAAACTGTTCTAAACATAAAGCTTTTCTAAAAGTAAAACAAATACTAATCTGCAGATTTTTACACAATATGTGCATTTCTGTTACAATATCAGGAAGAAGCACTGACAGGGTGGTGTCCACAGGGTACCATGAATGTCAGGGGGCAGAAAAGGAGCTGCCCTCGCCTGGCCTCGAGGCCCTGCAGCTCACCTCTGTACCCCCCTCACCCCCACCACCGGCCTGCCTGTAGTGCAGGTTGGTCCCACCCAGGAGAAGGGGCCACTGAACTGGCCATGCCAGCTGGGAATGCTTCCCCTACACGAGGGTCCCAGCCCATCTGAAGCCTTGGCTCTTGGCAGCAAAGCCATTCCTGGATGGCATCTGCCCCTGAATGAGGGCAAAATCTGGGTTCTCCACATCCCCACTTGTGCACAGAGACAATGAAGGGGCCCCTCAAGCCAGAGCCATTGCTGTTCTTAATATGTGATGTTGCTCAACTGTCCCCTGCAGACAGATGGCAGTCAGGACCCCAGGCCCATGCTCCCTGCAGTGATGGAGCCTGCCTGGTTCTGATTAGGTTTACACACCTTCCCCCCACAGCCTAGTACAATATCCTGGCCACACGTCCTTTGGAAAACTGTGGCTTTGGGGCTTGGTCTCCCACTCGGGTCAGTGGCTCCCATGATGACCGGCTTTCCGTAGGTGTGGTGGCTGAATGATGCCTCAGAGCTGACCACGTCCCAATCCCAGAACTACCTGATGTGGCAAAAGGAATTCTGGAAGACATCTCAGTTCCATGTCTTTGAGTGGGAAGACCATCCTGAATTTTCTGGGTGTGCCCAGTGAAATCACAGGGGTCCTTACAAGGGGGCAGGAGGGTGGACATAAGTCAGTGGAGACAGGAGGTTGAAGGGGAGCCCGAGACAGAAGACACTGTGCCACCGGCCATGCATACAGGCCAACAGAGCAGTTGGCTTCCAACAGCCGCAGAGGGTGGGGGGCAGATTCCCTCTGAAGTCACAGGAAGAAAGCAGCCACCACACCCCGACTTTACACTTTGGACCTCCCCAACCCTAAAGAATGGGTTCGTGTTGTAGCCATGAAAGTTGTGGCTTTGTGACCTCAGGGACTAGAAACTTCTACGTCAGGATGACGGCCTGGCCCCATTGAACGTGGGCACTGAGGTGGCAGCTGGGCTGGGAGAGGCAACCAAAAACCTCCTCCCAGCTGCCCGTTCAGGCCACTCCAACACTGTTTCTGTCCGACGACAGGAAAATCTTGCCTTTCCCCTGTCTGTGGTGTGGTTCTAACCCATGGCCCTTTGTGTCCTCAGCCAAGAAGCACCTGTAAAACCAGGAAAACCATGCGAGGTGGTCCCCAAGCTGCCTGTTTCGAAGAAAAGTAGGCCGGGGGGGCCTGAGGCCCATCAGACAGTGAGCCTGAGCTCCATGTTAGAGGAAACAGCCAGAGATTTAGTGCGGCTTCAAAAAACTGGCTCTCTGGGTGTAAGCACCTGGTCGGTGACCACACTGCCACATATAGTATGTGATATGTACTATATGCAATATAATACCTCATATACTATATAAAGTGCAGTACATCACACAGCCTGTGATAAAAGACGTGTTGCCATGTAATATGTGCCACATGTGGCATCATCTATGACATCACATTACATAATAATCACACTGAATGCAATATCATAAATGTCTATATTGTCAACACTTTTTCAGGATTTTTTTAAAAAGTGCTCTCTAGACCCAGTGAGGAGCTCAAATTCAGAACCCGGAGACCTCTCCGTCACAGGCTCCATCGACCGAGCCAGCCAGATGCCCCAATTTCAGTGAGTTTTAGTCCATTCTTGTTGCCTCATTTTAGTGTGGAGCTCTCCCTTTTATTTTGGTTGTTATTCATGAATTACTCCTAGTTATAGTTTCTCAAAAACTGGTTATATTAAATCACCTGATGTGTCTGTGCACATTTTCCAGGATGTGTGTACCTCGACAGGAGACAACGCTGCGTTCGGCCAGCGTCTCTGAACCCAAGTGCACTTCCTGCTGGAACCGAGGCCCTGAGCGGAGATTACGGCGCTCCTGCAATTTCATCCTCTCTCGCGCTCCGATCAGATATGTCGAGCATTGACAGCAAATTTGAACACATGTTTCTCCTGTAGATTTTGACAGAGTGCTGTTATTTCCTGTATAGGAACAGTCCAATTTCCTGCTCACCGTTCGGGTTTTTCGTGCCTGGGCCGCAGGATAAAATCTCCTGGCCACCCTGAGTGTGGTTTGAACCCTGGAGATGTCTGATGAAGGATGTGATTGGATCCATTCTTTCCACCCCAAACTTAATGTCGAAATGATTACTCATCTCTGTTCATAAAGCTGATATTGCATGCCGAGGCTGGAAATACAGAAATCTAATTAAAACCTCCGCCACCGAGCAGGGCCGGCTAACAAAGCGCCAACGCTCCAAGCCTCTTTGTCCATCGACGACCACGTCATGCTGCACGGTGCTTGGTATTCTGGCCAGAGCCCGGGAGCACGAGCCTCATCCCACAGCCGAGGAGAGGAAGCCTTTGCAGGTGTGAGTCCGTGTGGCCTCCACAGTCCACTCTGCTGCGTTGCTGCCTCCCGCCCTGCAGGCTGCACCCGGGAGTCCACGCTGGTGGAGACCAGGGGCCTCGGGGCACGTTGGCATCTCCCTGAGGGTGGTCACTGTCTGTGGAGGGTTGGGGGAGGCCCCCAAACATCCTTCTGACCTCACCCGAAATGCCTTTCCAGTGACGTAAGACCAAGACAGCGCAGTGCGGCCACCACCCGTGTGGTGCCCCTGCACGCAGGGACCTCCAGTCCTCCGAAGACCGACCCACTGTTCTCGGGGCACCTGCTGCAGGAAAGGGCAAGGACTGCAGATGTTTGGTTATTAACATGGATTTCCGCTTGTGTCTGTGAAAGGAAGCTCTTCTGTGTGGCTTGCGTTCCTAGAAAAATGAAAACCATTACCATCGTGGAGTTCACAAGGAGCTCACAATCGTCTGGTAGGGAGTCTGATAGTTTTGGTTGTGAAATAAATCTCACCTGCATTATAACCCAGCAGAATGGATCCCATGCCCGCTTCCTGGGAAGGGAACCCACAAACTGAAACAGGCCTCTGCAGCAGAGCTGTGAATGCAGGGTGGGAACGGGGGTTTTATTTTTTATTTTTTATTTTTTTTGCCCCCCCCCCCGGGAACGGGGGTTTTAGAAGCGTCATGCTGGGAGGCATCATGTCAAATGTCCCCTCTGCAGATTGACCACCGAGGAATGTTTCCAGGTGCCAAAGACTTGGAACAGATGCCCGGTGACTGAGCCAGGACAGACCACATGCCGGGACACTGAGGACCTGGAGGAGGACTCACGAGGGGGGAGGGAGGAGGATGGGTTCACTGAGGAGCAGCCTGCGGGCTTCCGAGGTAGTGGGTTCTGTGCCATTTTGATGACAAAAAAAAGCACTTGTTGGTTTTTTTTTTTTTTTTTTAAATATTGTTATTTGAAAATCTCAGTAGAAAATAAAGGCAGTGGAAAGCAGGCTCTAGTTGTTCACAGAATCTGTTCAAATAAAGTTTGCAAAAGCCGATTATTATAAATATTCGGGGCCCCTGGGCCAAACAGTGAAAGAAGTCAGAGGACGTCAGGTGGCCTGTCCAAGCATCTGCAGAGGGTGCCCGTGGCCCCGTGCATAGACATGCATGCTGGTGCCTCCTCCTGCTTACGGGCTGCTCCTTACTCCCATCCTGGGTGGAGCATGGCTCCCTGGGGTTGGTGCAACTGGAGAGACACAGACGGTAACTTGCTGGTTCCTGTTCCCAGGGGGCCGCCCGTCTTGAGAGCTGGGCTGGGGGTAGGGGTGCACTGGGCACGAGCACTACTGCCATCGTGTGTCACCTGCTGCAGAGCTTCCAAAAGCAGATGGTGTGTGACCATGAGTCCCCAGACCCTGCTGTCTGTCGGTCACCCCACCTCAGTCTCCCCTCTGAGCCTGGTGGATCTGCCCAGGGGCCTTGCAGACGGCCACACAGACCTCAGGTGGGCAACCCCAGCCTGATGCTTGGGATGCAGGATGGCGGTCACTGTTCCTCAGGGCACCAAGGCTGCCCTGGAAGCCGAAGGACCCGTTTCTGGCTCATTGACCGTCCCCTCACAGATGAAAATGTGCAAACACGACAAGGAGGCAAGGTTTCTAAATCTCTGCAGAAGGCAGTTGGATCAAATTCCCAACTTCTTTCCTGGTAGACAGGTGTTCATTTTTCTAGATTTGCAAGACTCTTTCCTTTTTAACTTGCTGTCATTCCCATTCTGTTCAGTACAAGGAGGGCCCTCTATGAACCAGACGAGCAGTTCCATATACTGGCGACAGATGCATAATCCGTGGGACGCCTTGGCGCCCAGCCCGCAGGTGACGCACCTCTAGTGGTGCCTGACACTCACAGAGGTGGGTCTTGCTGACCAGAGGTGATGTGAAGCGAGTGGGGCTGGTGAAGGACTTCGGCTCTGGCTGCCTGGGGAGGAAAGGAAGACACATCCATGAACGTGACTTCCTGAGGACACCAGTGGTCAAGCCTCGAAGGCACGCAGCTTCGGGGAAACGCTCTCAGCAGCCCTGGGGGTTGATATTTTTCACTCTGTCATAGACTAGTGACCTTTTTTTGGTCAACTAATGGCTCATGAACTTTGGGATTTCCTGGACACATACAATTCAGTCTTCTTGGGGTCCAATATAGCTTTGTTTAAAATTATTCTCTGGCTCAGTGATGATCCTAAGTGTATATAAACAAGTGGGTATTCTAACAAAAATGCAGAAAAAGTGTGAGGTGGGCGTGAAGGACAGTCCCTTGTGGGAGATGCATTCTCCTTTGTGGGGAGCAGGCCCGCTGCTCCTCCTGACGCCCCTCTAGCAGGACGTGGTGGCCGGAGCTGGCCCTCAAGGAGCATCTGAGGATTTCCATGAAAATCCAAGGATTAAGAAACGAGTCCTCATTCACCCGGGACAGCCTCCTCCTCTGTCTACCTGGCAGCACAGGGTGCAGGTGTGGGACCAGGGCATAGAAGTTTCTGTTCCAAATGTACCGGGAGCCGGTGCCCCCCAGCAGGTGCAGGGGGCCTGGATCTCGCTCTCCCACTGCAGGTGAGCACCGCCACCAGGACCGGTCTCTCCGAGGGCGCCCTTCTCACTGACAGGGCACAGAGAATTCTCAGTCCTCAGCACCCCCACCCCCTACCTCAGGAGCGGCCCTGAGCTGCACTGCCTGGGCGTCAGGTCAGGGCAGTGTCTACACCGTGTCTACAACGCACAAATGCTCACCTTTGTTCTGGCTCATCTCCCAGCTTGCGGCCACGTTGACGATTCCTTTCCCCTTCTCCTTCTCCTCCTCCTTCTCCTTCAAGGCATTTTTCATACCTTACAAAGCAGGTGAACCATTTTGCAATGACGTCTATCATTAATTTCTGGATACTCTTCCCTCCTCTTCTGTTAATGTGGAAATACTTGTATTTTCTCCAGGACTTGATTTTCTTGATGGCCTGGTTTCCTGGTTCCTTTTATGGCTTTTACGATGGAATCCTATTCAGCTTGGAATTTAAACAAATTTTTTTTAAGATTTTATTTATTTATTCATGATAGACATAGTGAGAGAGAGAGGCAGAGACACAGGCAGAGAGAGAAGCAGGCTCCATGCCGGGAGCACGATGCAGGACTCGATCCCGGGTCTCCAGGATCACTCTCTAGGCCACAGGCAGGTGCTAAACCGCTGCGCCACCCAGGGATCCCCTCAGCTTGGGATTTAAACAAAGACTGGCATAGGCCCCCAGAATACTGCTTACTGTTTTATAGAACGAAAAGAACCACCTGACGGCTTCAGTGGGAATTGCTGGGACTTAACTAATAATCAGAGATTTAACTTTGAGTTCGGCTGCTTCCGTTGAAGGCCATGGACCTGCACACATAGCTTCAGAGCCATGGCTTCTCCAGCTACCAGAGCCCAGACTGCTCCCGGACTGAGGGATTTCAAACACTCCAGGGATATAACAATGTGCTTTGTAGGGGATTCGTGGAGGCTAAAGACACAAATCACATTTCTAAATCAGGGATAGTGCCTGTTTGTATTAGTCTCCTTTTTTTTTTTTTTAACTCATTTTTTTAAAGTCGTCCAAAAGGAATTTTGCAATGCCGGTAGGTATACTCATGCCACCCTTGGCTCTGGCATAAAAGCTTCACCTCCTGAGGGCTACAGAGGAGGCTCTTGCATTGTCCCTGGGTTCTGTCCTTGCAGGGCCACTCCCCGCCCTGCGTCTGTGAGCCTGCTGTCCTCGGTCTCATGGCCCAACCCTTGGGCTGCTGTCTACAGCCTGCGTGTGACCACGAGGTGAGGTTGCACACGCCCAGGCCCCGTCTCCTAGGCTCCCCGTGGGGCCACCAGTCAAGCCACAGAAGTTCACATCTCAAAGCCATCTGTGTTCTGTCTCGGCGCAGCCACTTTGGTGGCTGTTGTTCTGTCTCATGGCTTTGGGTTTCCTGCAGCTCCTCTGGGGTTCCACTGCCCAGTAGGGGCTCCCTGGCTCCAGCAGAGGGTGGACGCGGGCATGGATTCGAAGCCAGGTCTCAGGGAGACAAATGAGCTGGAAGATGTGGTGTTCCATGAGCAGAAGCACACTCGTAGGGAAAGGGTTGGGACTGCGGGCCTGGGGGAGGAGATGGTTGGCTCTCTCCCAAGGCAGAGCCTGCGCCCACTCCCCACAGCACCTGCACAGCCGGGACTCGGTAGGGCCGTCCCCCGGCTTTGAGATGCCGTGGCCATCCTGGTGGGCTGGCCACACATGGAGGAAGGGGAACCGTGAGGAGTGGACGCTTGGCTCGGGGCGGGGCATCGGGACTTGGCTTGTGCAGCTAAAATCCAGATGCGCTTCCCCCAGTAGTTTCTGAGCCATGAAGACCCCGTCTCCAAGGTGCACGAGTAGTGCAAAGGAGAGAAGCTTCATTATGTGGCTGGCATGGATTCTCTCACCAAGAGTCGATTTTTTTCCAAATAAATAAAGCAAAGTGGGCCTTCTTGCACCTATGTGTCATGAGACAGATGGGGCACAGGAGGAAGGACAGAGTGGTGCCTAGGCGGCCACCAGCACCCCCCCAGGACCTCTGGTTCTCCAGCCCATGGGGGACAGAGTGGGAGTGCCAGCCCCACCAGGACCCACCTGTTTGCCTGGGGCTGGGCAGGGAGCCTTCTGGGCACTTCCGTCCTGGGGGTTTCCACATGCTCTACCTACCAAGTTACAGCCTCTGTCCTTGCAAGCTGAGGACAGGTCCTTTTAAGATGTAATCACAAACCCGAAACACACTGAAAAATCTGTCCTGAGTGTCTTGATACAATTGCTGCCTTTTCTGGAAAGGTCAGGAACCCAAAACATGTTTTCAAAAGCTCCTTGTGAGCAGAAAAAGCTATTGCATGTTAGTAAGCACTGACTTTGACGAGGGACAATTTATGAATCGAGATCGTGGACAGACCCTTATTTTGACCCAGAACCACCTCATTGTCAATGATCGCTAAGACACATATAAACCTTCTATAATTTACAACTCAAGTATTTCTCATATGTGAATTCGAATGAAGCAAATGTATGTAGAAGGGAGAGAAGTGGGCGGGTGTGCAGGCGAATGAGCTCACACACACCCACACACAGGCACACACACAGCGCTGGTCCCTGGCGGTTCTGGGGCTCTGAGCATTTCAGATGTGTGTGTCTACAGTGTGTTAGATACTTGGTTGGTTTCTAGGGTTCTCCAAGCAAGGCTTTCCCCTAAACCTTGTATGTGATTTGTAAGACTTCTCATTCCACAGCGTGCACTTTGAAAGTACGCTAGACAACCTTGGTCATTTGATAGACCAGAGGGGTACCGTAAGAAAGAAACCAGCATACCTAATAGAACAATCTATACAAAGGTTTAGGACCAGAACAGCATTTGACAATGATACTGCAATCTTTTTTTTTTTTTTTTTTGGATTTTTTTTATGTTTATTTTCTGAGGGCATTCCCATCTACCTCCTAGCCCCACACAAGCACAGCCTCCCTTGCTACACGCACCTTGACCAGAGTGGTACATTGGTTGCAATCAATGGACCTGCATGGATGCATCATCACCACCCAGATTCCATAGTCCACTTTAGGGTCACTCTTGGAGTTGTACCCTTTAT
Source organism: Vulpes vulpes (assembly GCF_048418805.1). NCBI lineage: Eukaryota > Metazoa > Chordata > Mammalia > Carnivora > Canidae > Vulpes > Vulpes vulpes. The sequence continues at coordinate 63,333,098 of NC_132782.1, forward strand.
AGGTTTGCAGAAATGTATAGGGGATGCCTCCACCATTACTGCATCTTTCAGGGGAAGCTACTCTGCATGAAATCCCCGGTGCCTCCGCCCCCCCCCCCCCCCCCCCCGATCACTGGCAATTACTCATCTTTCTACTGTCTCCATAGTTTTGCCTTTTCCAGAATGTCATATAATTGGATTCACACAAAAGGTAGCTTTTTCAGATTGGCTTCTTTCAGTTGGTCATATGCATTGAAGGCTCCTTCATGTCTTTCCATGGCTTGACAGCTCTTTTTTTTTAATAGCTCATAATAATGCTATATTGTCCAGATGCATCATACCATATTTAACCATTTTTGTACCGAAGGGCATCTTGGTTTCTTCCAAGTTTTGATAGTGATGGATAAAGCCACTGTAGACATCCATGCACAGAATTTGGTGCAGACACATTTTCAACTCCTTTGGGAATACACTCCCTGGATCTTATAGCAAGAGTTCATCTTTGTAAGGCAGCGTCAAACTCTTCTCCACAGGGGCTTCCCCCTTTGGAAGAAGGAGTGAGATCTCCTGTAGCCCCACACACACCCTCACCGGTGCTTAGTCTCCGTTTTGGACTTTGACCATGCAAACAGGTATGCAGTGGCATCTTGCTGTTTTAATTCTCATTTCCTGACTGTGTACAATGTGGAGCGCCCTTCCATATGTTTTGTTGCCATCTGCATGTCTTCATTGGTGAAATGTCTGTTAAGATCTTTGGCTCATTTTCTGATCAAGTTGTTTGTGTTCCTACTGTTGAATTGTGAGACATCTTTGTATGTTTTGAGTGACAGTCCTTTGTCAGATGTGTTTTTGCAAATATTTTCTCCTACTCTGTGCCTTGTATCTTCATTTTCTTGACATGGTCGTTCTCAGAGCAGAAACTCCTGATGGTAATGGGGTGCAACTCATCTCTCACTTCTTTCACAGATCATGACCTCGATGCTGTGGTTAGAAAGCCATCCCCACACCCAGATGTGGCCGCATTCCAGCCCATCGTAAGGTTTACCTTGCTTCAAGTCCACACACTCCTGGCTTGCTGACCCAAAGCCCCTGATCTGTAAGAGAACTAATTTACTTTCTTTGATATCTGCAGACCATCAGCCTTGAGGGCAGACCAGAAGGTTCCCAGGCCACAGGTGTCAGCGAGTTTGTTCGAAGATGCCTTGGCTTTCTGATTTGCCTCACTTTTTTTTTTTTTTTTTTTTTTTTTAGGGGAAGAAATGTTTTTCTTTTTTCAGGTGTCACACATGATTTTACTCACCTCCCTTTGTGGGTCTGTAGACCTTGTCCTTGTCCTCCTTTGCAGAAAGAACAGAGCACTCCTACACCTCACGAAACAAAAGGCAATCCCTTCACTCCACCCCCCGAGCACTGAGATAAGGTCCGTAGCTGGCGTCATTGAGTGGGCATGGGATCAAGGCATGTTGCAGGTCGCTGCACCCCCTTTGCTGATTAAACACCCTCAACCCCTTTGAGAACCCAGGGGCCAGGTAGAAACTGCAGGGCTGGCTTTTGGACAGGAGTTGGTCTTCTACCCATGGGGGAATAAAATTCCTTCCCAATCAAACTGTGTCTCTTGAGTGAGACACACTTTCAAGCAGAGGAACAAGCTTGGTTCAGTCACACAAACAGAATGATGGCCTCTACAGAACGATCCAATAAGCCTGCCTCTACCCTACAAATTCAGTTCACAAGTTCAGTCACACCTCTGCTTAATGTATAGCCTTCAGGAAGTTTCACAGATGCACATTTCACGCTTAGTTCTATTATCTGTTTTGAGTTAATTCTTGTGGAAGTTGTGTGGTCTTGGTCTAGACTTTTTTCTGAAGGTGGAGATCCAGCACGGTTTATTGATTCTTGTATATTAACCTTGTATAGACACGGCATTGTTGCCTTCACATCCGTACTCTTTTTTCCAAACCTCTGGGATGAGATTCTGAGATAGGTGAGAGGACTTGCTCCCAAGAAATCAGGCAAATCTTGTTAAATATTCAAGATACGACTAACCAATAAAGACTAGTCTAATGATGACCAAAAAAATGCATCATTGATCAAATACTGGCCAAATACTCAAAGTTTCATGATGATATTTGTAACAACAAAACTCATTCCAGATTAAAAAATCAAACTTGTTAAAACAAATGACCACAGAAGAAAACTGAAGCAAATCATTAATTCTTTTTTACTTTTATACAGAAAATAATTTATCCTAATGAAAATTATTTCAAGAAAATAACATTTTAAAGTTGAGTTTAATGACAGTTAGATCAAGGAGTTACCTTGGCTTGCTGACCAGGCTCTATAAAGTATGCTCTCCAAGAATATTGCATCCAAACATTCTGCATGTGGGGGTCAGGAGACCAAGTTCAGGATTCAGACCCCGTGATTCAACCCCCACTCTGCTGTGTGCCTCCTCGGTCTTCTGGAGGTTACTCGAACTTTCGGGACCTCATTTCTTCATTGAGAAAATGGGAATAATGGCATAGAAACTGTGAACTCTGCAAGAGTTAAAATATATAACACGCCTAGAAAATTGCTTGGCTCAGAGTGAGTCCTCCATCGGTTATTATTTACAAGAGGGTGAAAAATGTTTCTGTGTTCAAAAGCCAGGACAGAAATGCCAGATATCCATTTAGGGCAAGATGTAGCATCTCTCTACTTCCGACCACTTCTTTATCATCAAACGGAATGATGGCCTCTAGAGAACGATCCAATAAGCCTGCCTCTACCCTACAAATGTAGTCAGTCCGCACTCTGACAGCTGTGCTGTGTCTGAAAGACCACAATGGTCAGTTCCTTAATGTTAACGATGAATGCATCTGTTAAAAACATTAACAGGTTAGAAGGCAAGAGGGCAGTCACGATGGTGATGGTCAAGTCACAATCCTCCGTGCAGCCAACAACCTTCAGACCCACCCCTGCACCCAGGAGCGGCATGTCCCTCCTCCCTAGGCCGCACCAGCGAGGAAAACCAACGCCCCAGTGTCTGTCTGGCCTGCTTCCTCCTCTCCACTGTCTCCTCCCCAGCCTACCCACACCTCACACCCAGGGCAAACTTCCACAGGGCAGGGTGGTGGGTGTCACCCATGGAGGGAAGACCATGGCTCCTGGAATCGCCTGCTTCTATGCAGAGATGCAAATGGAGGATTCCATGTCTGCTAAATCACGTCATGGTAGCAACATTGTGTCAAAAGCCTTGCTTTTTGAAAATTAGAAATAAATTCAAATCTTTAACATGAGGGATATATCCTGAAGGGCAAGAGAATCGGGACCATATGCTGCTCACCCCCTATCACCCTCCCCGTGCATCTGGCCCCACCCCACCCATGGCCTTGAGCCTAAGGAAGATGGTTCAAAGCCCGGCAGTGTCGTGTAGGCACAGCCTTGCCAGATATGGCTCCTCTTCCTCTCTACCCCCTCTTGTGTAGGAACTGCAGACCTAACTCCCAGTGATCACGGGGGATCCAAGAACATGTCAGGAGGTCTCTGTGCTCTGCAGGCCTCCCTGAAGGGGTCTTCTCCCCTGCCTGATGACAAACCTCAACCCAGTCTCCAACCTCCATCTCAGCTACTCCTCCTCCCCAAAGCCGGAGCCTCTCTCCTGACCCACAGGATCTTTTGTTTTCCTTCATCTGGGAATAGAGTGAATTTATTCCTTCATTTCAAAGTTTCTCTTTGGAACCTTTTGAACTTCCTAGGATCTCCAGTACAATGTTGAATAGGAGTCAAGGACCGTGGACATTCTTGCCTTGTTCCCAGCCTGGGAGAGAAAGCTTCTGGTTTTTCACCAGGAAGTAGGATATTAGCTGTAGGCTTTTTACAGATGCTGCTAATAAGATACATTACAGGGTAAGAAATTTATAAGATTAAGAAATTTGCTGCAAGATTTTAACAGGAAGAGATACTGAATTTTGTCAAATGCTTTCTTTCTGTATTCACTAAAATGTTTTTTTCTTCTTAAATTTGTTAATACAGTGAATTACCTGAATTGCATTTTGAATGTTGTATTCCTGAGATAAACCCCACTTGGGTGTTTCATTCTTCTCTTTCTGTATGGCCAGATTGGCTTTGCTGAAACCTCGTGGAGGATTTTTGTGTCTTTGAGCAATGCTGACCTACAGTTTTCTCATAACGCCTTTCTCTGGTTTTGGTATCAGGGGAGGGAACACCAATCACATGGGATGACGTGGGAAGTGATCCTTCCCGGTCGATTTTCTAGAAGAGTTATTTTTCTCTCCTCAGATGTTTGGTTTAATGGGGGCCTGGAGTTTCCTTTGTGGGAGGGTTTTTAACTAGAAGACAGTTTCTTCAGCAGAATGTGATTATTCTTCTCAACCTTTTTCTTGATGGGTTTTTATAGTTTATATCTTTCAAGGAATGGATCTCTTGGGATCCCTGGGTGGCGCAGCGGTTCGGCGCGTGCCTTTGGCCCAGGGCGCGATCCTGGAGACCCGGGATCGAATCCCACATCGGGCTCCCGGTGCATGGAGCCTGCTTCTCCCTCCACCTGTGTCTCTGCCTCTCGCTCTCTCTCTCTGTGACTATCATAAATAAATAAAAAATTAAAAAAAAAAACCTCACAGAGTTTAAAAAAAAAAAGGAATGGATCTCTTTCATTTATCTAAACTGTCTACATTTAAGGGCACATTGTCATATTTCCTTTTTGTACTTGAATTTGGGTAGGATCTGAAGTAATTTTGCCCTTTTTTATATGCAGGTAACTTGTGTTTTCTCTTGACACCAGAGGAACATATCAATTTCATGGACTTTCTTCAAGAACCATTGTCCTTCTATTATTTTTTATGTTTTAAATTCCATCCATATCTGGTCTTCTAGTTATTATCTTCCCTCTGTTTGCTTTGGTTTTAATTTATCCTGTTCTTTCTATTTCTTATAAAAGTAGCTTAGGTCATGCACTTGAAATCTTTATTCATTTTGATGACAAGCATCTTAATGCCATAAACTTTATTTTAAGGACATGGTTAGCTGCATCATATGTGATTTTTTTTTCATTTCATTGCATTAAAAATATTTTTCCAATCTTGTGATTTTCTTTGACTCATGATTTTTATTTAGAAGCCCTTTGTTTACCAAATATTTAGGGTATTTTTCTAGTAACTTTGTTATTTATTGCTAACTTAATTCCATTGTGACCAAGACATGTATGTATAATTTAGAGATGTTTTTATATATTTGTTAAGGTTTGTTGCTTAGCCCAGAATATAGTCTATATTGGATTCCATGCACACTTGGCAAGAACACGTATCCAGCTGTTTGGGGGTGAAGGATTTTACAAATGTCAGTTAGGTCAAGCTGTTGACAATGTTATTCAACTCATCTGCATATTTCCTGATTTACATCTCTCTCTTACGGATTAGTTCTGTCTATTTGCTGAGAGGGGAGTGTTGAAGTCTCCAATCATAACTGTGGATTTGTCTATTGCTTTCTGCAATTCTATCAGACTTTATAAGTTTTGAAACTCCATCGTTGGTGCAAACACATATAGAATTGTTAAGTCTTCTCAGTGGATTGGCCTTTGAACCATCATTTGGTATCTTTTTGGTAAAATTCCTTGTTACCAGTGTACATTGGTATTGATACAGCTACTCAAGATTTCTTTTCTTGCTGTTTAAATAGATTTTTTTAAAAAAACTATTTTTACTTTAAGCCTGTATGTGTTTTATGACTAAAGCAGATTTCTTGAGATATCATATAGCTGAGGGGTTTTCTTTTCAATTAAATGCAATTTAATCATTTCTGCCTTTGAGACCACTTATATGAATGTAAATATTAATGTAAATATTAGAATAGTTGCAGGTACATTTACCATTCTATTACTTTTGTTTGCTCCCTCTGGTTTTTATCCTTTTTTTATCCTATATTTTTCCTATTTTTTATCCTATTTTTATCCTATTCTTACTTTCATCTAGACTTCTTGAACATAAATAAATAGATATTTTAGTAGATACAGACTTATTTGTATATAAGTATCTTAATGTATTTATTACTATTCCACTTGAATGCACTGGACTTTTTGCCATATTTTTATATGGCTTTTTCAATGGTAGAATTTTTTAAGTGCTACTTTTATAGCATTTGTTGCACTGTATTATTTACTCTGCAGCAGCACCGTATTCCCTGATTTCTGACTCGCAGAAGGTGAAATGGTGGAAGACATTGATTGCCTATGTCTACTATTTAAAATAATAAAGTCCATGTCTCCCTTCAAACCTGCTGTTGTATGGGTGATGGTGGAGAGAGAGCCAGCACGCGAGTCTCCCTGTGTCACCATTTCAAGATCTTGTGGCATTTCATGATCTACAGAGACACTTCTCTGCCACTTTTTATCATTGTAATCATCACAAAACGATCCTCTTTCTAAAACCATGATCTTTTTCATTCTGAATGTGATGTATAGTTGCGAATTGTCCCTAAAGCAGTGGAAGGATCTGAATTTACCTGAGTCCATTAATGAAGCATGAGTAGTCCTGAGCACTGCCTTTTCTTGTTTGCCTTTCACACCTGCCACTTACACTTCTCTCAACATACAAAGTCTGCTCTAGACAAGCAGGTGCCTACACGAGTCCCAAAAGTCCCAGGTACATTATACCTTTGACTCATCTCTACTTTCCTGACCTAAGTCATCCTCCAGAGCTCAATTCAAGCTCAACTCTCACCAAGAAATGTTCCTCAATCAAAAAAAAAAATAATTTACAATTTGAAATAAAAAACTAACAAAAAGACCAGCATTTACATAATATCTTATGTCAAAATATAAGCTGTCAAAACACATTTATGCACATTATTTTGTTCAGCCCTCAAAATAGTACAACACAATTATTATTCCATTTTAAAGTGATGTAGTTGAGATGAGAGCAGATAAAGGGCCTGCCTGAGGTCAGTCAGGGTGCAAGCAGCCACAGCAAAGCCGCTGTGTGTCCAGATTGCTAACCCCCAGTGCACCACTGGCAAACAAACCATACACCTACACTGCATCTGCAAGTCAGCATTTGCATTTACTAACATTTAGTTTGATATTTTTCCTGAACTGGAGAAAAGACACTTTGAAAACAAAGATTATGTCTTATATTTTTGTTTCTTTTTCTCACTGTTCTTGGCCTTGAGCACATTCATGGATTTTTTTTTTTTTTAATTTTATTTATTTATGATAGGCACACAGTGAGAGAGAGAGAGAGGCAGAGACATAGGCAGAGGGAGAAGCAGGCTCCATGAACCGGGAGCCCGACGTGGGATTCGATCCCCGGTCTCCAGGATCGCGCCCTGGGCCAAAGGCAGGCGCCAAACCGCTGCGCCACCCAGGGATCCCCTCATTCATGGATTTTTAAAAGCATTTGGTACACATTCAAGGCTGAAACCCAGCACTTTTCTCTTACTAGCACGTTTTTGGCTCCTGTTTGCTCTGATAACCCAGGAACCCAGGCATCACCTAGTCACAGGAACCCTGTGGTTGTGGGACATTGAACCCAGGGGTCTCGTCCTTGTGCTACAGCAGTAAGCCAAGCCATGTCTTTATGTGCTGGGAAGACGCGGTCAGGACCACCCAGTCCCACCAGCCTGAGTCACAGGGGAGAAGGCCACCGCCCATACCAGTGAACCAGCTCTTCACATTCATGTACCTGGTTGGTGACAGAGCCCACAATTTCCCCAGACGTCAGAGTCGTTTTCCATGTGGTGGCCTGTGTTGCTTCTTCTTCAGGGATGAGGAAGTCTCTAAACTGACTTGAAAGCCTGATAAAGCAGATCCAGCTGTGAACCTGGCTGCCAAGAACTTGTGCAAAGTAGTTTGTGTGCAGACCAGGTATCTTACAAATCCATCTAAAGCTGTTTCTAGGATCCGCTGATGACCAACGTTTTCAAGAGATGTAGAAATATATTTTCTTAGAATGCTTTATTGCCATTATATTTATTCACGTGCTGTTTAATTCTTTAAAATTAGTTTTTTGTCCAAAAACTAATATGCTTTTGGGTAGCCCATTGGCTGGCAGAGGACCCACCTTGGGCCTGATAGTTCTGTTGAGCGATGGTTTTGCCAGAGTAGCATGTTCATCAGTCACGCTGGCCCTGCAGAGTGGGTGTCTTTGCCCCGTTCAAAGGACAAGGCAACAGGGACTCGGTTGAACTAACCATCTGCCCGAGGCCGCGCAGTGCAGACATGGCCATGCGAGCCACGGGCGCCGATTATAGAACCCCGTGCCGCCCGTGCCTTTGCGACTAATCCTGGCTTTGCACGCCTGGGAAGGCAGTGGCTGGCCTCCCCTCTGTAACAGAGGAGGACCTACCCCTGTTCTTCGGGACGCATTTGCAGCCACCAGGCTGTCTTGCAGATGGAGCCCAGGGTGCGATGCCCCCAATGGCACTTGGTTTCCTTAGCTTTGTTAAATCTTTTAATTAAGGCATGTTAACAAAGCCAAAGAAAAATAAATGACACTGCTTGCAAGGAAATTAAATCGAGGAACTAAGCCCATTTATAATTATTGTATTTCAATTAGGCTGTAACAGGGCTGGGCGAACAAAAAGATAAAAGGAAGAGCACTGATGTGGGAGTTTCATAAATATTTGCAAAGTCCTGTTAGAAAGAGAGCAACATAAATAATGCTTTAAAATAGTCCGTGTCCCAAGCCATGCCCTTTATGCTAATGACTACGTGAAATAATACATCTGCAAGGTTCTCACCAAAACTTGGCCCTGGGATGCTAACAAAGCCTTTTCCCCCTCTTCAACGAACACATGGAATTCCTTTGAAGAAAGATGTTATATCAATGTGTGATAACATTTTAATTTAATATTTTAAAATTAAAATACAATTAAATTCTTCAAAGAGCTAGAATTAAATTTAAATTTTCTCTCTATTTTAATGCCCAAATATCTAATTTTCCCTGGAATAGGGATAGTTATAAATCTCTCTTCTGCATTCAATCCATATTTACTTCGCTGTTTAAAAAAATAAAAACAGTCATATCTATAAATCTAACTTTATTTTTCTGAAAAATAAAAAAAAAAAGGAAAATATTAGAAGAACTTTCGTTTATTAAAACCAAGGTAAACCTGTTCACCCCACCACAGGGGTAGGAGAGAGGCAATGAGGAGCTGTCTCTGGGCAGGTGACAACCCGTAGGGTCTGGTATCCAGGATGGGGCCTCCTGTGACCCCTGCTCCCCCTGAGAGCGGCCCGGCCAGGGCTCAGGACGCCTCTGCCACCTACCATGGACTCGCCCGGGACGGGCACTCCTCTGTGTCTTCGTTTTGGTGTCTGCCATTCTGCAATAATTATAAAACCTTCTCCCCTAGTCTACATAGATTAAAGAGGACCTCTGGCTGAGCACAGACATATGACAGCCTTGGTGAATTGCAGGATTTATGATTATATTGTTTTCTGCCAGGATCTTGGTTTTTGTTTGTCTTTTCTAGATGAATAGATGCGGATGCCACTCTTACTTATGTATATTCACGTCAACAAGGGAGGGATAAACTATTTGGTGAGCTCTTACCAGCTCCTAAGAAGCTGAGCAGAGACATCCAGGGCAGCACTTGGAAAGTGGTTCCTAACAACTGGACAGAGTGATTTAACATCTGCTGGATCTAATTCCAATATAAACGTGAGCATGGGATGTCATGGCTTTAACATGTCCTTTTTACCAGGAATTAACTTTTCTCATATTTTATAAAAGTGTGTGTGCACAACAGTTGGGCATTAAACATACACGCACACGCCCTGGCCCTTCCTCACAGCTGAGAAGCACTCACATGGGACACTCTGCTCTGATGTGGTGAGAGCCCGGAGGTCACCCTGCAGGGAGGGAGAAGGAGGGTGCCGACTTTTGCAGGCCATTCCTTGGGGTCTCGGACATGTCAGAGGGTGATAAGCAGGGTTCACACAGGCATCTGAGTCTTTGTCCTTCCTGGAGGCCTGACATTCCTCCAGAATCCTCCTGTGTCTCAGTGCTTTGAAGACGGGCCTCCTTGCAGGTGCAGTGGGTGGCAGCCAGGCCTGGAGCACAGGGCCCGGAGCGCAGAACAGGCTGTGGCTCCCGTGCCCTCTCTCTGCTGCCCAGGGAAGCAGGGAGGCTCCGCTGCTATTTATAGTCTGTCATTGTGACAGCAAGTGGCCTGCCACTGCCTGGCTCTAAATTATGAATACGTAAATAATTGGATCCCTGCACCTAAAATTAGGCGGTAATAAGATTTCTCTGTCACCCAGGGAACTGGACCAAAAAAAAAAAAGAAAGAAAAGAAAGAAAAAAAAGAGCAAAAAGCAAAAATGAAACCCATGTCCATACGGGGTCTGTCTCAGCCTCCAGACCCAGCGCATCTGCTTCTTCTGCCTGGTGAGCTGAAACCCCTGCTCTGCTGGGGTCCCCTGGCCCCTCCTACCTCGCTCACCATGGGATCCTGGCACCCACTGGGCTTCGGGTTGAGACCACCACACAGTGAAAGTGGGTCTCCTTATTCAGGAAGGGTAAGAGCTGGTCCTGGAGCAGGAATGGGCAATGATGCTGCAGAGACACCCAGGCTCGGGGACGTGTGACCAGTTCATTCTGCCTCTTTGCCCCACACGTCAAAGTGTATCTCCTGTTTCTCCCTTGCCTCTTGTCACTAGCTGGCTGCCAGGCCTCAAAAGCCGTTTTCTGATGCCATTAGTTTTGTGTCTTGCTGTTTAGAGGGCTATAGAATATACATTTTCATAGGAAATATAAAGCCTTTAATTTAACTTGAAAAACAGTGTCCCTTTTAGTCTATAGGAAGTACTCAGTTTGTTGCATTAAACCTCTATAAGAGAAAGAAAGCATCTGTGTGTGTGCATGTGTGTAGGGCATGCGTGCATGTGCGTGCATGTGTGTGGGTGTGTATAGGGTATATGCATGTGTGCACATATGCGTGCATGTGCGTGCATGTGTGTGCATGTAGGGGGGATACTCACACTGCCTTTGTTGTAAAGTCTGTCATCCTGTTCAAGAGGCTGTGTGACATTCAGAGGAGACTGTTCACCTAGCAGAGCTGTTTACTGCCCATGGGCAGAGGCCCGGCTCAGGGTGGGAGGAAGACACAGCAGGCCGGCTAGCTGGGTGCTGAGGGCTGCTGCTCGCTGGGGGCTGGGTGCCGGGAGGCCCGTGGGCTGGGGACCCGAGGTCCAGGAGGGAAGCACGGAGAAGCAGGTGCTCAGAGTTTGCAGGCAGCCCCTTCCCGCTCCACTGCAGCCTCACTCGCCCTCCCCATCGCCTGAGCCCGGAGCAGTTGACATTTACCCCAGCCAGATAATCGAGGAGTAACATTTGCGTTACAGTTTAACCGACCTCTGCCTCCACAGCTCCTTTTAGATTAGCTTCCGCACAACGGAAGGGGAGAGAGAGAGGTGGCTGGCAGGCGGGAGAGGCCGGCGGTGGGCCGGAGCGGAGCCTATTACCGCGAGGAGGGGCGCCCTGCCCTTTCCCGGGCACAGCTATTACCGGGAAGGTATTAAAAGCATGCAGGTCGCCGTGAGCAAAGGTTAATGGATTGACTATTACCTGTGTGTGCGGCACAGCGCCGGCCCTACTCAGGAGGCTCCAGGGAGCTGTGTGCTTTCTTTCCTGGGAAACTAAATGAGGGGTCTTTGCTGATTTCCAGGAAAGAGGATCCCTCTCGAAACCCCCTGGCACGGAGGCTTGGAAGGCCCGTGGTAGGAAGAGGAGGCAGGTGCTCTTCCCTGACACAGGGCCAGGCTCCTTCCCAGCATCTGGCTTACGTGCGACAGATCAACGGTGGTCAGGGCTCTCTGGACAGAATCAATAGTGGTGGGGGATCCGGCTGTAGCAACGAAAAACATTAATTGGTAGTTTGGGAGATATTTTGAGTGACAAACAGCCAGGAGTGGATTTTAAAAAGAGTGCCTCTAATAGCAGCAGTGGCAAGCGGTTGTCTTTCCCACAGGAGCTTGTTTGTTGTTCCTTAAAATCCGTTATTTGTGTCACTAAGAGTCCTACTCTTCCGGGGACGTGTCGGGAGGCTTTCCCCAGTGTGGGCCCAGCTGACAAGGGACAGTGTCATCAAGAGAGGTGGTTTTGAGAAACTGGACCATGTGCTCATGAGACCAAGAGAAAACCTTACTATTTATTGCCTGGGTGAGTGACCGATGGTCCAGAGCACCCAGAGCTAAAGAAGCAACCTGTGTGTGGCCTTTGGCCATGGGGTGGGTGGACGTGTTTTCAAGCAAAACGTTTTTCAAGCAAAACGCTGATTTCCATTATGGTGACACTGAGTTGTGGTGCCAACCCTGGACCTTCCTCCCTGTTCTCAGCCACAACGGACAGGCCTGAAAGTTCACCAGGTCATCGAACGACCTCCAACCAGATCAACCGGCCCTCTCCCAGAAAACAGCTGCACCCCTCGGTGAAATAAGTATGAAGGTACAAACAACATTGGAGGTGGCATGTCCCCGGGGTCATGACAGGGGACCCCACCCGCCAGTGGAAAGCTGCTTTGAAACCCCACCTGCTCTGAAGCTTGCATGTGGCCCGCCTTAGCTGTGTTCCCTTTTGTTTATTTCCTCTGGGTCTCCTGCTCCATTTCCCTGTGGCTAAGGTACAGTTGTGCCAAGGGACAGGAGCCACCATGACGCCCTCACCCCCGGAGCACCTGTAGTGAGCCGCACACTGTTGCAAGTGCTCACCCCATGCAGTCATTTCCAAACGCACGTCAGTATTTCTCATGAGTTAAAGCCTTAAAACATAAAGCTCTGACCGCATTCGGAGAGGGGATGTCCCCCTCTGGGACCAGGCTGGCCCAGCAGAAGGAGAAACCCCGTGGGCCTGGGGGATACGGGAACTGGTGTCTCTGAAGAGTTAAACTGATTTCCAGGCGCCCCTTTACGATGTGTCAATTCAGGAAAAAGTCACACTTTGGTGAGGCTTGAAAATTGCATCATGGCTCAAGTGCTACAAATTGCAAACATTCCACTCCTAAGCCTTTCTGATGTTGCAAACTCTTTGGTTATGGTCTCTGCGTGCCCTACAAAAGTCGATTTGGCCAAGGCTTCTGCCAGCGTGGTTATGTGTAACTAAAGGCCACGGCGGGGGGAGGCCACGAGCCCTGCCCCGATCTCCCCAAGCACAAAGGAAATCACTGAGCAAGGGATCCCCATTCTGAACCTGCCCAAGCGCTTTGAAAGGATGACCTGCTGACACCAGGGAGGTTTTACTCCTCATTTAATTAAGAGAGAAAGGATTTCAGTGGAGAGCGGGCTTTGAGCTTCCTTTGTGATTTTCGCTGACCAATCCAATTATGTGGGTAATTGTAAGTATCTTTCGCAAAGCATGGACAATCAGTCACAAAATGAATCAAGATCCAACAAAGTGGGCCGCTGCTCTGAAAAATATGTCAGAGGGGGAAATTAAAAGCAACGACAACAGAGTTTCAATGTTAAAAATGCAGCGAGCGCTGTTGCGCATTACTCATCCCGGGGAAGGCTCTGCGGATCGATCTGCGCACCTAGCACCTAGCCGGGCGGCGGGGAAGGGTGGCGGCGCCTTCCTTTAAAAGCTCCGACACGTATTTGCATCCCTACCACACAGGGCTGCCAACAGGAACAAGAATTCTCCTCCCTGCAAAGGTGAATATGAAAATAGTTTGTTTAGTTTTTCGTTCAACAACCCGCAGGGCCTGTATCTTTCTGGATACATTTATTTCGAGGTACTTAAAAACTGACTTTTATGAGATTATTTAGGCAGTGATTATTTTTGTTGAGAAATGTGTCCTTTATCCCTCTCATTCATCCTCTGCTAAGATATTTCTGTTTGTCAGAATGCCACCGTTTCTGATAAATGGCTGAAGACAGACTGCTACACTTTATTAAAAAGTAATAACAATTTTTGTACGCACCCTTCACATTGTAGGGGGGGGCCATGAATCAAAGGACACTGCCTGTCTGGGCCTGATAAATGCGCCGTTTACCAGCTGAGGAGTTATTTAGGACTGGCTATTAATTTAAATCACATTTATCTTCCCCGGATGGGGGAGGTGGCCGTGATAGCACTGGGGATGACCAATGGTGCGGGTAAGTGCACATTATTTATTACTGCTGCCTCTGCAGGGATGCACAATATGTGAGGGGAAAAAAAAAAAAAAAACAGTGCCAATTACCGCGGTTAATCTCGTCAGGGCAATAACAAATTTCTTCCCAACACAAGGCAATTTTTATGCTTGCACTTTTTCTCCTCCAGAAACAGACTTGCTTATAATTCTCCATCATTAAACTCAATTTTCTCATTCTTTTTTGAGTGCTCATGGGAAATTTTTAGTTCTCTCCCGCCTCACCTTTGTTCGGAGAATAGAGCATTTTTTATGCATTATCCAAAGGAAAGTATGTTCTTTCGAGCCCTTAATGAATATTTGTTGGTAATATGGGGAGGCGATATGTATTGCAGATCAGATTAGCCATATTTTACTATTAAATGGTTTTCCATTAATAATAATGCCTCTTGCCTAGCTTTTCAATTCACCAAGTTCTTAATATGCAAAATAACAATTGGGAATAACCAATCATTAGCATTTTTTGGCCAATTAACTTCAGTTTGATTGATCTATCATGGAAGATTAAAATATTTCTAATAAAATGCATTTGAAGCATGAATTACATCCAAACAGGCACAGTTCAGCTCGCTGCGAGAAGCCCAAGGCACAGTGGGTGCCACTACCTGGGAGCGGGTGTCCCTGCTGCCTGTGCCATCGAGGCACGCATCCGTGCAGGCCCTCCCGGGGCTCTCAGCCCCGCTGCGCAGCTTCAGTGTTCCAGCCGGCTTCCCCACGTCATGCCCTCGCCCTGCAGGGCTGTGCGGCAGCGTCTTGCCTTATTACTTTGATTTACTTTCCCAAATTAGAATAAATTCATCCTGAACAGAGTCAAAATTCAAACACAAATAATGAAAACGCATACATGTGTACAGTATGCTGTGTGTGCATGTGTTCGTACTGGCTTCTGTGTCACTGGAACGATAATTATAAAGTCATGAAAGCATTTCATTTTCTGGCTGCTTTCGTTCAAGTAACTATACTTGAGTGGGTTCCAGAGGAAAGGGAAAGGGCACACCCAGGGACGGCCAGAGCGTGAGATTGGGAGAATCTGACCCTGCCACCCAACGTGACCAGCACAAGTCCAGTGTGTTTTTATTTTTTCCCGTGGGCTGGTTCCCGGGGGTCCCGCAGACAAAGCAGTTTGGAAGGATTCTCAGCTGGCCCAGACCTCGGACTCAGAAAATGAGTCCCAGTGCAACCTTCCTGGAAGAGCTGGGGAATCACCCATTACAATTTCTGAGTACCCAGGCTCACAGGCCAGGAGTGACACCTCCTACAACACGGTGCCCATGCTCCCTGAAATATCTTGCGGGTTTGCAAAATCAAGCCCTTGTGCAGTAAGCAGTGTGTGAACGGGGATATGATTTGCATATATCATACATGCATATATGTATGTATTCATATACATACATATACTCACAGTTTCATACATGTATATATGCATTTATACAGTTCATTTATACATGCATACACATGCATCACATACATTTACAGATTTATACATACATGTGTATGCCTACAATTCTATACATGTATTTGTGTCCATATACATAAATATATGTTTAAATGAAATAGTTAATCACATAAGTTAAATAAATAAATAAATAAATAAATAAATCTTAAAAAAAGAGAGAGAGAGAGAGAGAGAATGTAAGCCCTGGGCTCAAGTGCAAATCCCAGCGTCTGCTAGATCTGATGGCTTGAGAAACCTCCCCAACCTCTCTGAGCCCTGTTCCCTCTTTCATGGAGTAGAATCATGATAACTACGGCCCTACACAGGGACTCAGTGATAGGTAATGCCATCAGTATGCTCTCCAGCACTAGCTGGTGTTAGGACTATTGTTACTGGGACTACAGAGCCCACACTTAATTAACTCTGTGGCCCAAAACACAGTGAGCCCATGATAACATT
Organism: Vulpes vulpes; assembly: GCF_048418805.1. NCBI lineage: Eukaryota > Metazoa > Chordata > Mammalia > Carnivora > Canidae > Vulpes > Vulpes vulpes. The sequence continues at coordinate 63,349,095 of NC_132782.1, forward strand.
AGTTGGGGATCAATTGGCGAGGTTAAGTCATGCTGCAATAACAAAGAGGCCCAGAATCGTTAACGGCCCCCAGCAGCAGAGCTTCCCCCTGCAGGCAAGCAGGGGCAATATGCAACAGTCACTCGAGGTCCAGGGTGAAAGAGAAGGCTCCATAGCAAATGCTGCCTGTTGTTAAGCTTGAGAGAAAGAGAACTCTGGAAGGTGTTGACCTGATACATGCAAGCTGGAGCCTGAGATCCATGTAATAATTCTCCTGGGGGAACAGTTAAGCCATATCTGACTCCTGCTAATGGAGAGAGTCGGAGCGTGTGGATAGAGCTCCCCCTCAGCACCCCTGCTGAGAAGGTGGAGAGGATCTTCAGAAGGGAGAGCAAGGGCTTATGGGGTTTCCCCACTTACATGGGATAAAAGGTGCATACTTGCTGCAGAAGGTCAGGGTCTGGGCCACCATCTTGGGCTCAGAAAGATGGGCCTTTCCAGTTCGTCCACAGACAGCCAGCCCTTCAACCAGGGCCCCTGGCAGAGGCCACAGCAGCCTCCCTGGTTCATATCTGGCCTATGGCCCCAGCCACCCACGGCTTCCAGCCCTCTGCCTTCTCCCCGTGGATGTGCTGGAGGTCCACAGCCTTACTGGAGGTGACTAGGTAAGCATGCCCGACTTCTAATCACTTGCAGTGTGAACTGCTGCAACAGGCACTGTGCAGAGGAAAACAAAACAAATGAACCAAAAAAATCACAGGTTGGGCTTGGAACATCCTGTGGTCCAAAGAGCTTGTCCCAGATCCCTTTCCCAAGACACTGGCGATTTTTAAATACTGGTCAGATTCAGAGAACTTTTCGTTTATCCAGCTTTCCTTCTGGAGGGTTGTCCACAAGCAGACCATTTGCCCCTCCACTGTTTCTAACTCCGTCTGCCTTGATCCTGTGGCCTCTGGACAGCCAAGCCTCTCCTTTCCACTCTGGGTTAAATGAACCTCCAGTCCTCTCTGGTGTGAACACCTAGAGCAGTCTTCTCCACCTTCGGTCCTGGTCTCTCCCTCTGACACAATTAGACACCCATCCTTAGAAATATGCCCTGACATCCCTCTCTAAGTCCACACCTGAGATGGAACCTGGTCTACTCAGACTGGCCCTCGCCCAGGGGAGAATGATTCACCTGCTGACCTCTGGATGCCTTGCTGCCATTTCTTCTGGTGTCTGTGGGGAAGCACTACCATCTCCATCCTGGCCCCAGGGGGCTGATGGTGTAATGTCATGTTCACCTGAAAGGGTGGCCACGTGAAGCTGCTCTCTTCTGTCACATGTGACACTGGTCTATTCACTTCCTCTCCCACCACAGTTGACCATCTAGCTTGACTGTATTTACGGGCTATGGAAACCAATATCTTTGAGTGACAACTGTCTGCGGAGGCCTGTTCAAGTCTTACCCATGGATATGGACACTACCTTTAGAGCCCACACACTTTATTTGCTCTCATCATTGCTGAGACCAAATCTGCATCCTCTGAGCCTACAGACACATTATAAAATAGAAAACAAAATCATATAGAGCTGTGTTTGGTAAATGAGGTAGAGGAGCAAGATGAGTTTACTGCCCTCACCCAGTAAATAGTTTTCTCCCATGCCACCTATCTCATATTATCCCCTGGGATCCCTAACACACTCTGTTTTATTTAGTGGAAGCATTATCCATCCACCCAAATCAGAAGCCCAACGCATTCTTAACTAGTTGCTTTCCTTTAACAAAATCATGTTCTGTTGATTCAATTTCAGAAGGGTTTCTCAAATAGTGTCTGCATCTTGGCTCCCACCTGCCATGGGCCAGTTTCTGCCTTTACGGTTCTCACGAAAGTCATGGCAGTGACCAGCTGGTCTCCATGCACCTGCTATTGGCTCTGCCCAATCTAAGCTTGGCTACTACTCCAAAATAGCCCAGAGATCACACCTCTCTGGAGGCCTTCCATTTCAGAGTCTGAGTCCTTCCTGGCCATCCTGGTCATCACAATCTCACTCTAAGTTCATTTCTAAACATTTACTTCCCATCATATTTCCTCTTCCCTCTTCTTCTGGGATCTAGTTACCTGCTTTTCTCTCTTATTTATATTGGATGATCATTACTGATTTGGTCTCAAGATCAGTGAGTTTTTCATCAGTTCTCTCCCTTTGCAATGAAGCCTAGCCAATGACTTTTTTCAAATTGTTCACTTCTAAAATTTCTATTTTTTTAATGTGTATTAATTCAATTTTGTTTTTGACGTGCATATATTCAATTTTGATGATACAATGTCATGTCTTTTCATTCATTACAAACATATCTTCCTTTCTCTTACTGAGCATACTTGTAATAGTTGCTTTGAAGTTATTGTTCGATAAACTCAGCATCTGAGTCATCTTGGATTTGGCAACTGTTGCCTTTCCCCTTGAGACTTTCCCTTGAGATATGTCCCTCCAGTGGTAGAAAGGGAGGTGGGCAGGGGGTGGGGATGACTGGGTGATGGGCACTGAGCGGGGCACTTGATGGGATGAGCACTGGGTGTTATTCTATATGTTGGCAAATTGAACACCAATAAAAAATAAATTTATAAAAAAAAAGAGATATGTCTCTCCATCTTTTTATGTCGAGTAATTTTGGATTATATCCCAGACACTATTGAGTGTCCCCAGGGCCAGCTAAGCGTTTCCATATTTTATCTAGAGTCTACAGTCATTACTTATTGGAAGACTTATTTGGTAAGCAGCCACTCCAAGTGCTGAAAGTGGTACTTCCTCTAACATAGTTTTTAGCTTCACCTATCAGTACTGTCTTTACAAAAATTTATCTCTATATTACAGGCAAAGCATTCTCTCCACTATTCCATGGAGCTGACTACTGCTTCTGATCAGTATCATTGGCTTTGAAGTGTCCATTCAAAACCAACTAAGTTAACTAAGTATTTGAGAGAATTAGATTGTCCTGGAGCGAGTGAGAAAATATAAGATGCTTTACCATAATATTACCATGTGTTTGATGGTCTGTGTTAAATTTGCCATTTTAAATCAGTTACCTCATAGTAAAAAATATTTTTTTCTAATAGAAACTCAGGAACTTCTAATATACAAGTTAATTTTTTTCTTGCCAAATTCCTGAACAACTGTAAAGATTTTTCTTTTTAAAAGGTTTGATTTATTTATTCATGAGAAACACACAGAGAGGCAGAGACATAGACAAAGGGAGAAGCAGGCTCTCTGCAGGAGCCCGATGTGGGACTCGATCCCAGAACCTCAGGATCACGTACTGAGTCAAAGGCAGACGCTCAACTGCTGAGCCACCTGGGCATCCCAAATGTAGACATTTCAATTTATCAAAAACATTCATCTCTTTTATACTTTTTTTGTAATGTAGAGGTCCTTAATGTTGAGGGAATTAACATGTATGTGTACACAGAAATGTAAGTCATTGTAAGTAATTTCATGTGAAATGTTGTTACAAAATCCATATATTTGTAGACCCCCTTATAAAACCAGAAAAGAAAGAAAAGAGAGGCTAGTTGATGTATGTGCAACACAGCTAAAGTGCACACAGGCTTAAGGAAAATAATTATATTACATATAGTCTTCTAAATATCATTTTGAGACAAAGCAGTAATCACATACAGATTATCTATTACATATGCACTGTCTTCCTGGGCTCTGTGGGGAAGTGTAAGAGAAGTCTCCAGCTTCAAGAAGCTTAGAGTCTGCCAATAGCTCACCCTATAACAGGTTATACAAAGGTAGCTCCTCCTCCACCTCCTAGCCTGTTATCCCTGTGGACTGGCCACGGGGGCAGAGGCTTGCAGCCAGCCAGCCACAGCAAGAGGCTGATGTTCCTCCCAGAATCTTCACCTTCTGCTGTACTTTTGGTATCTTGGAGACACTTGTTACTCTCCATACTCTTTATCTTTACTTCCTCACGGGATCAGATAGAGCTGTTTTTTTTTTTTTTTTTCCATATTTACTTCTGTATCTAACCAGCTAAAATCACTTTAATCCAAGCATCCATCTGGAGTTACTATACTCATCTAAGGTCACAATAAAATTCAGCAGTCTAGAGGGAGAAAGTCAACGTAATATATATAATAAATGAATAGAAAAATATAGTATTATGCGGAGACCAGATTTTCAGCAAACATAAAACATTATTCCTCCTCAAAAAGTACTTAACATTATAATGAAAATTTTTTTCTGTGATTTTGAACATAATATTCTGCTGAAGTAGTAGAAATAATTCAGTGTCCCACAGCATAATAATTTTCCCTCTCTGTTATATTCATAGTGATGTGGAGCTATATGGTGGAAAAGGATGTCATGTAATGTTCAAGGAAAAAAGGTCTTAAATTGTCAACATTCTAGTAAGGTGGTCAAATATTACAAATGCTCTGAAAATTTCATTTGCTGTAAAGATGTTTTTAATTAATCACAAAATCAAAAGATTAGCTTGACATGGATGTTAAATTCTTTATCTATGCTTCTTTAAATTCTATTTTTTCAACTATTTTCCAAAAATACAAAGACGTTGACTTAAAATAGAGAACTCCATGTGTCCATATATTTAAAATAATGTGAGATTGTGGCAAAAAAGTTTCATTCATTTCAATCTATATTAATAACATACAATATTTATACTTCCTATCTGCAATTCCCGCTCTCACCTTGAACTTCATAGCCATCGGTACCTTGGAGAACATGGAAGAAGAAAGGCAGGTGAACACAGCACCGTGGCACAATGGGGAGAAGTTAGAGGAGGTGAGCAAGGTGGCGGGAAAGAAACGTGTTTAAACAGTATCTGGAAAGAACAGACCATAGACCAGGAGAATTACATGTAGAAAGAGGAAATCCATTATATAATAGTTCAAACATAGAGAAGTTGCGAAGTCCATGCTTCTTAGGTCAGTTGACACATCTTGAGCATTATAAAGAAAAAGAAGAAGCTCACAGTTAGTCCCTCTAGCTGTCAGCATCAAGCACTTCAGAGGCAGCAACAGAGACCTGACAGTCAGTTCTGCTGCTTCCGCATTAGGTGACATTGAACAACTGCTTCTTCCTGCTGACCTGTGTCCTCATGCAGGGGAGGCTTACATTTTTCTACTGGGAGAATGAGGAAGGCAGAGAACTCACATAGGGCCCAGCACATAGTAGGAATTCAATTAATTAAAGTTATTCATATCAGCCTCATCATCTTATTACCATCAACAGCAGTAGCAGCATTATTACCATCACCACCATCATCATTATCATCACCAACATCATCATCACCGTCACCATCACCATCATCACCATCATCACCACCATTGCCATCGCCATCATCGTCACCACCACCATTGTCATTAACATCATTATCATCATCATTATCACTATCACCATCATCACCATCACCCTCATCACCAATACTGTCATCACCACCATTTGCCACCATCACATCATCCCCAGCAATAACAACCATTACCACCACTACCATTATGTTTCTGTTAGTTGCCTCAACCAGAAACAAACTAGAAGTCTAAGAACTAAAAGTGTCTTAGGATCACACAATTTAGCCCCTGGGAGTTGATGGATGTGGCCCAGAAGGAGGTTGGGCTCAGAGAATGTTGAGATTTGTACCACTGCATCATTGAGACCAAGTGCCAAGATGTCATCTGTGAGTGACAGAGTCTCTTCTGGATTCTTCGATTGGAAGGTGACCATGTTCCAGAATGCTCCCTGCAGATAGCCCTCTCTAGATTACTCACCTTCTCAGCTCCTTTAGTTAGCATGTTCATGTGCTCATACTTCAACTGTCTGGCACCAGGTCCTTTGCTTACGACCCTAAGACCTCAGGAAGATCTTGTGTGTGTTCCCATTGTTCTCACTTCGTCCTCAGAATCTCCAGGACTCCAGCGATGGGGTGAGGATGTGACAAGGCAGGAAGACAACCTAACAGCTACTTTAGATGTGGGCACCCAAAGGTCAGAAACAGCAGGATGTCTGGTCAACAAGAGAGCTCTATCAGGCTCCTACATGGCTACTTTTAACTTTTTTCTATAGATTCTTTAACTCTTTTCTACAGATTCAGCTCCAGAGTTAAGAATAATGACCAAATTATGTATATTTTTAAAAATTGACCATTTATCATCTTCTTGTATTATCATAATTTGTTTTATATTTTCTCAGACCCTTGGATTAGATATTTGTTCAAGTTTGTAAAGTTAGCCAGTTGCACATAGCTATGACGCCAGGCTAGAAACCATTGCAGTGACAAAAACGTAACAATGATGGTATTGTCCTGATACAGGGTGTAAGGCACACACACCTGGATCTCCGATTCTTCAGACCTTGTAATATTTGTTAGCGTGAACCATTGTTAGTTTCCAGGAATTTCCTCCAAGGAAACCTGTAACTTTGTGAACACCAAAGCAGCTGAGCCTGTCTTCTATTTTCAAAGGATTATACATTCTATGGGCTTTTGGGTTTGATATTAAAATGTTTTTCATTTTTCCTTTAAGAATTCCTTATTGGCATGTGGCAGGAGAAATGAAAATACCAAAAACGAATGTCTTGTTGAGGAAGTACCAATTTACACCGAAACCTGGCCACACCCTGAAAACGTTATGCTAAGTACCACCTCAGACATGAATGGACACGAGTGGCATGACTCCACACAGTGAAGAATCTAGAGCAGGTGCATTAGTAAAGACACAAGAAGAGGGGCTTCCAGGGGCTGGGGTCAGGATGGGGCTGGGAGTGGTCCTGTAATGGGCACAAATTTCTGTTTGGGTTGATGGAAAATAGACAAGAGGTTTACACATCTGGAATGTTTCTAATGTCACTGGATCATACACTTATAAATGACTACATTGTTGGGGATCCCTGGGTGGCTCAGCGGTTTGGTGCCTGCCTTCGGCCCAGGGTGTGGTCCCGGAGACCTGGGATCGAGTCCCAAGTCAGGCTCCCTGCATGGAGCCTGCTTCTCCCTCTGCCTGTGTCTCTGCCTCTCTCTCTGTGTCTCTCTCATGAATAAATACATAAAATCTTTGAAAAAAATGACTACATTGGCCAGTTTTATGTGACGTGCATTTTACTCCCATAAAAAAAAAAAAAAAAAAAAAAAACTCAAGCTCCTGTAAATCAAAGAAATGTACTGAAAGTAACACACAAAAAACACAACTGTGTGGTTCCTGGCAGAGCTTGGAGGCTGGCTGCAAGCACCCGGAGCCTTGGGACCCTCTAAGGACCGGGCGGGTGGGTGCAGGCCCCCTGCCCGGCCCTCCCTGCAGCCCCCTCTCTGCTCAGAAGGTGCTTCATTATTTATTAGCCAAGCAATCTGGCAGGCTGTGTGCTATCAGGAGCGGAATCCAATACTGAAAGGTCACAGCCGCAAACATCCCAGTGAAAGGGTGTTAAAGTAAATACAAATACACCTTTTTAATTTCGGCTGAATTGATTAGATAACAATTGGAGGGTGTCACAGGTCAGGAGGCGCGAGCCAGGAGGTCAGCGGGGAGAAAGGAGCTGGGGCCCTGGTCACAGGGGCGCAGGACTGAGCCTGGGGCTCCCTGCCCCCGCGTGCCCTCGCTCTTGTCTGCACAAATGAGGAAATGCCCACACTGGACCCAAAGGCTTTGAAAAGGGCCTCGCAAATGGCTAAGGCCACCGTGGAGTCGGCGGACGGTAAAAATTCTGCTCTACCTGGAGTCCAGCACACAAAGGCTCTCCCGTGTTATAAAAGGCAAGGAGGGGCCGTGTGCCCGAGCATCCTGCCTGACACCCGGAGCTGCCACCACCCGGCCCGCCCATGGAGCTGCGCGGCCGCCCGCAGGCCCCAGAGTGGCACCGGGCTCTCCGGAGCCAGACGGTGGTTCGGGGGATCCCGAGGACCATGCGCCCCTCAGCGCCTCCACGCACACCCGCGGGCCATCCCGTGCGCAGCCAGGAGACAAAGGCAAGACCGCAGGACCAGGGGTCGTCGACGGATCCAGTCACCTGTCAGGGCAGCGTGTGGGGCCCTTGGACCTCGGCTACCGGCGGACAGCTTCCCGCTCGCAGAAGAAGGGCTAGAGGCAGTAAGTAAAGCATGAACACATCCACCCAGAACTTAGAAAAAAAGTAAATAAAAAGTCACAAACAGGCAAATATATGATTTTGTAAATGTGAAAATATATTCAGCCTCACAAGCAATCATATGTATATACATATGCAAGTAACGGAGTAATCTTTTTGCTGATTAGAATTGACAATTATTTAAAAATTGTGAGTGCACAGGAGTCCTTGCCGAGACCCTCTAGAAGAGGTCAGTGGTGCAAGGTTCCGAGCAGCTTGGCAGAGCTTCACCACCATCGGGGACACCGAGTGTGGGCCTCACTCTGCCACCGTCCGGTCCAGGGATGCTCTGAGCCCGGGCAGCTGGCGTGAGGCCTCCAGCACAGCACTCCTCCCCTCTGTCGTCATGACCAAGGCTTGTCCAGGGCCGGCGTGGTGCTGTGGGAGATCCTGGACATGGATGAAACCCACGAAAAAGGGTGACGCATAAACAACAGAGAGAGGGAGGGTGCGCACGGCTCCAAGGGAGTCAAGATAGCAGTTTGGAAGGTCCTCACCCCCCACCCCACCGCCTGCTCTGGCTGTCCTGGACAGCTAGCAGCCTGCGGCTACCTCCCACCTCTTTTTCTCTCCTCACAGAGAATGTTCTAGAATATAAGTCATGGAGCATCACATTATTACCTTGCCAACCTTCCCTCTGCTCTAGTTTGCAGAGCAAACTCCTAGGACAGAAGCCGCCCCACCTCCTAACTGACAACCTGCACCACCCTGCCATCTCTTGAGATCCGGCCGTCCTGCTCTGGTCCCTCTCCGCCCTTTCCCCAGGTGCACTCACAATGGAGTCCGAGTACTTGATGCAGAAATAACACAAGGCAATTTGGGAAAACCTAGATAATGTACCCTGAGATTAGGGAACTAAATTTTGAACAAGAGGTCATGCTTGAATTGGAACAGAAATCAAGCTTAAGAAACAAGGTATCAGTGTATTTTTGTTTGTTGATCAGAGCGGGAACTCTGCAGCTTGACATACTCTGTGCACTTGCCATGAGCCTGGATGACTTCCATATTCCACAGTTAATGGGTGAAGAAATAACAAAGTCATGGAAAACTCTTTTGTTCTCTTTCTATTAAGAGTCTCTTAATGAAACATATGTTTAAAAAGTTTATAACTTGAGCCCAAACTCCAGCCCCGTGCAGGAGTTTACCAAAAGAGGTGTATTTCTTCTGTGCCCCTTTCTCAAGGAGGATAGGAACCTGCGCCCAATGGTGGGCTCCTAACAGGTAGATTAGATACTATCCCCTGGGATCCACTGGAGCTCACCTGTCTCATGTGGATTCTTGAAACCTGCCTGCGAGGGTACCGATTGGCACTCATTACCAGGGTTGTCGTGAAGAGCAGCGTGAGCTTTGGCCACAATGGGGGTCAGATAAGTGTGCCATCTCCCAGCTGCCCCAGCAGCCCTCATCCCGCTGCACCCATCCCCTGCCCTAGGCCCCCCCTTCCCTTTCCTTTCCCAGGGCAAGCCCACACCTGGGATGTCTCAGAATGTGTTCCAACAGGAGTCCCGGCGGCTGCTTCTGTGAGCCTTGCTGTCCTCCTGTCGGTGCTGGGATGGGGAACAATTCATCAAATTAGTCGTAACGAAGCCTGAGGCCCATACAGGCATGTTCAGCAATGCAGGCTTTTAAAAATAACGGCCATGGGGATGCTCTTTCTGCACCCTTGTGGAAATGAATAAGTATATTTATTTGAGGATTTTAAAGATTTTCATTACTTGTGTGCTGGGCTCTCCCCCTTTGGCGTGAAGAGGATCTCCGTGTGTCGTGAGGGCAAAGTGCTCTGGGAAAGGGTGCTGTGTCAGCGAGGAGCCCCACTAACCAAGATTAATGACCCGTCTCCCCCATCAGGGCTCGGCGGCTATCGGTGCTCACTGAACACCTAGACGGTGCGAGAGATAGAGGGGAAAGCCACGGCATCCGGAGCTGAGAAGACACTGCTGCGCTTCCTGTTGTCGCGAACCAACGTTTATTTATCAAGTTCTATGTCTTAGGCTCTTCATTTTGCTCTCCTGTGTCTCCACCTTTCATCTGCAGAGAGATAGAGTCAGCTGCTCTGTGGAGCTGGGCCTTGACACCCTGAGTCAACACGTAAGAAATTAAAAAGATCCTATCAGTGAGTTTTATGCTTTTCTGTGCCATCTAACAGGCGGTAAGCATTTTACTATAAAAATAATACTTGTAAAATTTTCAAAATCATAGGTATCATTTTAACACCTTAATATGCATATATAATATAGGTACAAAAATATATGTACATATGTAAGGTATGTGTATATATGTGAATATACATATATACATATTGCTCTGAGGTACTCTTCTGGAGGCTAAAGACTGTAGGCAATTTGTATTTTATTATACACACTTCTCTATAATTTTCCAAATTTTACAAAATGTCCATATTACACATGTTACATACTGTAAGTGTTTGTAATGATTAATATATGCAAAATTATGTTTTTTATAGTATATAAAATTATACGTTAGATATGAGTTGGTGACACAGTACGCATGTAATGAACATACGTGTAACTCGGTATGGCCTCTCCTGCAGAGGCTGCAGTTCTGGAAGGCACAGAGCCCTGTGCTAAACCATGTCAGGGGCCCTGTCTCTGTGTTTCCAAGAATCCCTCCTCTAATTGTTTCAGTAAGGACTTGGATAAAGCTTCATAACAACATGCCTTCACAGAAGTTCCTGATACTAGAAAGTCAATGCTAAAGTCAATGGATGATTTATCAGCAGTGGTGTTTCCAGGCCGTCATTGTACTTTGGGGAAAGGCCCCGGGAAGGGTGAGTGCTAACTTTCACTGAGGAACCACACCGGGACGCGTGGTGCAAAGGCTTTGTAGGAATTCATTCCACCTCCTAGAAGCCCTAGAGTAGAACCTTACTGACACTCTTTCACGGACCCTGGAGGGGACACTAGACTGACACAGTTTGCTGAAGGGTGAGCTGGAGGTGAGAGGGGAGTGTAGGGTGGAGACCAGGCTGGAGAAAGCAGAGAGGCAGCCGCGTGGAGGGGCTGAGGGGGTCTCCGTGTGAGCACACTTGACAGGTAGGAGTGACAAGCAGTGGAATATGGAAGGAATGTAGCCCCTGGTAACCCGAAGGATGGTGGAACTTGCTCCTGGGGCTCCTTCTCCATGTGCAGGGCACAGTGACGTCCATGTCTTTAGTCGTAACCATCCAGTGAGCTCGAGAGCAAAGGTCTTCACATCTCACCAACTTTCCACATTGTCCGTTTGATTCAGGGATCACGTTTCAGTGCTCCGTCGGATGTGACCCAGGGCAGGACTGTGGGTGTGCCACCTGGAGGAGAGGACACCAAGGGGTTCACAGGCCCTGTCCCGGGTTCTCACTTGTCCGACAGACGCCTTGATGCCTTTGGTGAGGGAACTGACAGCTTCTCAAGCAGATCCTCCGATGACAGAAGAGGCTGTCCATTAAGAAAGATAACAGAGTCAGGGTTGCTGCAGTTCACAACAGGCTGGAGGATGGATTGAATTTAGTGTCAAAATCAATTATATAGATATAAATAATCACAAAGTCCTTACAGGAAAGCTCACATGCACACATGTACACCTGCATACAGACATGCACACCTGCACATGCATGCACATTCACAGACACTGTGAACTAGAAGCAGAACAGGCTGGCGGTGAGTGTAACACAAAAGTCTTTTGTCCTGATTCCTGTAAGTCCAAGGGTCATCAAAATTGGAAAAAAAGACATAACAGGGTTTTTTTTTTCCACTGAAGCAATTTATTTTTTTTATTATTTAAATCCAATTACCCAACATATAGTGCATCATTAGTTTCAGATGTAGTTTTCAATAATTCATCAGTTGCAGATAACACCCGGTGCTCATCCCATCATGTGCCCTCCTTCATGCCTGTCACCTGTTACCCCATCCCCTTCACCAACCCCCCCAGGGACCCTCAGTGTGTTTCCTAGAGGTAAGAGTCTCTCATGGTTTGTCTTCCTCTCTGAATTTTTCCCCATTCAGGGTCTTCTCTTTCCCCCAAGATCCTCTGTGCTATTTCTTATATTCCACATATTAATGAAACCATATGATCATTGTCCTTCTCTGATTGACTTACTTCACTCAGCATCATACCCTCCAGTTTCATCCACATCGCTGTACATGGTGTGTATTTGTCCTTTCTGATGGCTGAGTACTATTCCATTGTATATATAGACCACATTGTCTTTATCCATCATCTGCCCATGGACATCTGGGCTCCTTCCTCAAGGAGGATCCTGTCAGCAAAGAGGGAGCCCAAGGGTAACAGAGACAGAACAGATTCTGATGACTGAGTTAATTCAACAGATACCTCAAGTGTGTGAGACATTTTCTTGTGTAAAACCCTTCTTTACATTTAAATGAGAAAGGGTCACATCCTCTCATTTCTAGAAAATCACACTCTGATGGGCAAATGCTAACAACAGAGTAAGGAGGAAGGGTGATGTCTAAGTGACAACATGGTGTCACATCCCAGCCAACCATGCCCATGAAGGGAGACAGGTATTTGGATCATAAGGAAGAAGGTTCAGTGTCTGACATATTGAGTTTAAGTGGAGGCATCAAACAGAAATATCCCAGATGTGTGCAAATAAAGGGCTAGAAGTGGGATCAGAGATGTAGATGCTAGAATAACATCTTCCAGGTGTGATCTGAAGGCAGGGAAGCATTCAAATAACTCAGAGTTAGAGTGACATCACACGTAATGTGGAGAGACTCGTAACAGGTGATGGCAATATCAGAGGAACCTTAGAGCACAGTGCCAGTGGCGGGAGAGGACCAGCGTGGGATTAGGACCCCAAAGCGCACATCAGTTTGGGAAGGAGGATACTTGCTGAAGGCAAGGGTTCTCAGGACAAAGCCTGAGGACACAAGTGCCGAGGACAGGACATTGGCCTGGGTTGTAGGTGACCTTCGGGAACAGAGAACAGGGATAATGGAGAATTGGCTCATGAGACCTTGCGTTGAAAAACTCATCTGTGAAACGAGAGACCATAGCATGCCCACCCAAGGCCCATCCAAGTGGAGGGGGGCGTGGGACTTTGTGAGATGGAGAAAGGGGGTCACGATGGAGCCTTGAGGGAGATGTCAGCCTCTAGCCCATGAAGGGCCTGTGGGATGTCCCTCACAGGAAGGGAAGGTATAGGTCACTGCCTCCAAGCCTGGAGGACCCGGGAAGATGTAGGAGAGTAAAACAGCAGAAAGACCTTAGTTCCTGAAGGCAGTTTCCTTCACTGAATGGAAGGACAGGCATCGAAGGAGAGGATGGAGGAAGGCTGGATTGGGGTGGCCAAGTTTGGAGAGCTCTTGTGGGGATCATGCGGAGAAGGCACACCAAAGCATCCTGGGGTGCGGCTGCACCACCGCATGCTGCAGGTCACACGCTGCAGGGGACCCTTCACAAGACTCCCACAGATCTCACCAGTGCCACCCCACCCCCCCCAACCCATTTTGGGAAAACAAACACTATAAACAGAGGGTAATGCAAACCTGGGTGTCGGGGGAAGCAGAGGATGTGAGGGTTCAAGGTCAATGAGCTGTTGAAGTGGCCAACCCCAAAGCTAAATCCCCAGTTTGTCGTGGAACCTGCCGGAGCCAAACGAGATGATGGAAGCAATGTGGTTCTGGCACAAGTGTAGACAGGCGGGTTCACAGAACACACTAAACAGCAAGAAGCTGGCCCTGTTATGTACAGATAATTAAAACGTGTACAAGTATTTGAGGAAAGAATTATCTAGGAAGTGATGCAAGGACAACCAGTTATTTCAAGTGAGGAGGGAAAATCCAGTAGAATTTCAAAGGAATAGGATAAAAGAATGCTTGCACTACCTCAGGACCTGCTTCTGAGCAGGAATTTAATAGATGCGATCTAATGTGATGTTAACACCTCTCCATGAGGAGACAGCACAACTCTGTGTTATCCAGAAAACTGAAACCAGAGAAGCTGAGAAAGTTCTTCCTTGGCCCAGGCCAGAGAGAGGCAGGGTGGAGCGGGCGGGGAGGGCGTTGGGACACAGGCCCGTGCTTTTTCTGGGGTGCTGGGTTTGGGCTGTGGGCACCCACAGAGGATGCTGTGCACGCAGGAACATGCCCCCACTTCCTGCTTGCACTAGTGATGGAAAGATCGGAGCGTGGAGCTATTAACACTTATGAACACACTGCACAGGGCTCTCGTGCTGGGGGTTCGGAGTCCACCGAGTCATGCGGACCCTCAAGGAAGGAAGAGATGAACCACATCTAACTTCTCTAATAATCAAAATTACTTCCCAGCAACAACTCCCCAATAAAACTCAATAAAACAAGATCGAGCCACTAATAAAATAGTCTAGAAGAGCGGCTGAGCCACGGGAGCGTTGGTCCTCTGTAACCCAAGCGCCTCTGGCCGTTGCTGGCCGTTATGTTTGTAAAACGTGAAGTGCTTTCAGATTTTTGGGGAGTCTAGAGCCCTGTTGTTTATGCAGCGATGCTAGCACAGTTGGCACTGGGGAGTCACACGGATGTCCCTTCAGAGACGGAGAGCTCACTTCCCAGTGGCTGGGAAGGAGGTCAGCTGAGACCCCACCTTGGATGCCGAGCATCCCTCACCCCAAGACATACCTCCCTCCAGGGAAATGCCTCCTAGTGGGAACTGAGAAAACCCTAAATACTGATCTCATGTAAGGAATAATCCACGTCTCCGCCAAAACCTTCATGGGGACAGCCCTGCAGCTCAGCCCCCTCTGCCCGGTGCCGTGCCCCCCACCTTTCACAGGCACCAACCTGAGAGCATCCCTAAGGAACAGCTGAACCCTAACCTCTGTTTCAACCTGCAACAGTTTGGAATCGGGTGGTCCAAGCCTTCTGCTCTAAATTCCACGTGCCCCCTGTCTGCACGCTCACTTCCCACTGCAAAGTGTTCTCACAACTGGAATGCATATGACGTGGACAGCAGGATAAATAACTTCTCACCGATATGTGCCACCCTGGATGTGGGTGACCTACAAAGAGATTGAAGATCTAGTGAGTGTGTTCACCTCTGAAGGGCTCCTTGTGGCTTCCAAATAGAATACACCAGGTGCTTCATAAGTGGACTTATTTAATACAGCCTACACGTGATTTTTTTTCTGCCTATTTTTTCTGTGCATTTCTTGTCTTTGAAAAACCTTTGAAACTTACTCTGGTAAAATATGCTAACAAACAGAAGCAGGCCCGGTGAACTTGGGGCTGTTCCATCCTTTGTACCCAGTGGATGGGGCATGCTGCTGCCTGACGTTTCCCGTGAGATATCCACAGAAACATCTTGTGAGTACATTACACCCGACACATTTCCGTCTCAAGTCCCATCATTTGAGGGTATTATCCGGATCTTTTAAAAAGACATAGAAGCATTGCTGAAGCAGAGGCAGCATCTGGTCCCAGGGGCCCCCCTTCTTCCCGAGGCGGATGCAGGGCTCGGACGTGGTGATTATTGTGGGTTGGTTGCTTTACTTTGTATCTGTTCATCCATACAGGACTCAGAGCATATTTTACATATTGTTACCCTCTATCAATTTACATAAATCTTTTTTCTTCCTTTGTGTTTTTTTAAGAGAAATTATTTCTTAGCTCTCAGATCATAGGAGTAACTTCAGTATGCTGTAGGACATTGCTTTTCACACTGAGGGTTTATGGTTTCACATATGCTATTAAAGAAGGTATCTAATTTCATTATACTCGTTCACATGGATAATCATTTTTTAAACCTATTGTATTAACTCCCCTCGTCTTGACTCTGTGTGATGCTCTTACATGTCTGGTTTTTTTTATGTAATGGCTCTTTACATCTATTGGATACATGTGGAGTTTATTCTCCCACAAAGAGATGCTGCGGAAATCAGCATTGCAGTTGCACTAAATTCACAGGGTGATTTGGGGAGAATGATACCTTTGTGATAATAAGTCTTTTTGTTTTTTCCATGTGGTCATAACTTCCCTTACATTGTGCAGGGCAGAGTAAAATGGTCACACCCTTTTACGGCTCCTCCTGAAAAGCCGTCTCCAGCTCCAGTCCCTTGACTCTGACCTGCTTCCATGACTTTTTTGGCCAGCAGAATGGGTGGGAGGGAAATGACAAGCTTGCTTGCCTAAGACAGCCTCAGCTTTACCAGTGTTAGTTCTGAGCTCAGCATCCCAGGGCATCCCTCAGTCCTGAGTGCACAGAGATGCTTTGGTCATCAGGGGGCTTCCAAGACCAGGCCATAAGATCCTGGTGATGGCGGGCTCGGGGTAACTTACTGCAGCTCCCTAGGCTGCAGACACTTCCTGTGCTGGTGACCAGGAGGTCATCTCCTTCCCTTGGCTCCCACATGGGGGCACAAACCCACAAAGGTTCACCCCACATTAGATGATGAACAGGCTTTGCAGTCTCTGTCTTGGGATTTGGGGGAACAATGTATATCAATTGAATCATATATTAATTCCAACTATGCCATTGTTGTTTAAAGAAATCCTATATTTTGTGCTTTGATAAAACAAAGAAAATCTTACTCTTTAACAGTTTTGTAAATGTAACTCACATCAGATTTTCTTAAGTGGCCTACCCTGGAGAATATTGGGTATGCTAAGAAATAGTAAATTCTCTTATCATTGCCAATACAGAGATTGGCTGCATAGACCATCAACCAGGCAGTAACACTAAATTAGTATGGTTAAATCTTATTTTTTATATAATAACAGTAGGAACACAATAAAGAAGTAGTAATAAAGATGTTAAGGAGATGAATTATTCTAAATGGGAAATAAATTGCACTGAAAGCTAAGGATGATGAGGCCTGGGGCTCCAAGCATCACAGCTGCAGCCCAGGACACAGACGGGGTGCACAGGATCGGCACTCAGTCCATGCCGAGTATTTTTAATAACTTATACTCATTTCTAAGAAATGTATCATTACTTGATTAACTCAATTTTCTAAGAAACAAAATACACTCAAACCGCCATTGAATATTCTCTTCAGGGATCCACATCGGGGACCACGGCATACTTCAATCTACCTACTAATGAGATCATTTTGTAAACTGAGTATTTAATTTTCATGGGATCTAATCCAACATTGACTGACTAAAGGGATTCCCTTTACAACTAAAAGTACTATGGCAGGCTTTCATTAGTTTCTAGCTAAGCTCATCAGCATTTGGAAGGTGGATGAAAGAGTTCAAGGTCAAGGGTACTATTGCGGTGGCCAGGAGCCATCCTGGCCCTACACTAACTGTCCTCGGAGGTCTCATGCCCAGTGTCCATGTGCTTCAGGCCACTCAGGAGGAAGTAGGCAGACAGCCAGCTTGCTGGATAGGTGGTCATACGAGGCTCAGAGGAAAGACTTCCTGGCCCTAGGACAGGACTCTGACCTTCTTTCTGGACATTTGGAGACATTGAGTATCAGTTTCCCAGCTCAGCACAGAGCAATGAAGTATGTGTTTATACTATTGATTAAAATACTATCTTGTAGGATAAATTAAAACATGATGATAATATTGTTGCTGTGTTTGCATTCTGTGCCTTAAAAAAAACAACAAGAAAAAAAAATGTGCCCGAAGAGGAGTCAGTACCCCACCAGCTATGATAAGGGCTGGGTGCAAAGTGGGTTGATCTGTGACCTTAAGAGACCAAGCCTGGCTGCTCATGGTGTTAAGTTGGGTCTTCATCTAAAACCAGACACAGAATACAGATTTCACCACAGTGTCCTTGGCATATTTGGAAAAATTCTTAAAGATCCATAAGGGTGTGCAAGGGAGAAACCTTGGGTGATGAAACCTTGCTTCTGGTTTTTATGCCTTCATGGGAAACACCTTTGTGACGTATTTCAAGAATAGATAAATGTTACAAAGGCTTCCAACAAGCCTCTCGGAGGATGGATTAACCGAAAAACATGCTTGGTCTGGAGAGGAAGTGGGCCCTCTCTGACCCCACATCCAGGTCAGCCCCATGCTGTTCGTGCTGCCTAGAAACACAGACTTTGCCCCACTTGGTGTCCTTCACACTGTCCTGAAGCAAGAGCTGGGCTGTTGAGCTTATTTGACCCAGTATTGAGAGACAGCTCCACAGGGAACCTCACCGTGTTCCAGCGGCAGAAGCGGAGTCTTTGCATTTCAACCCCTATCAATGAAACCCCGGGTATCACCCTGGAGCCAGAGTGACCACCCTCAGGAAGCTCTGCTCTCCTGCCTGACAGTACTGCCACTTGTTTCTCCTTGTGGAGACTTTGCCACGTGGAAGGAACCACACAGTGAAGGGCCAGACAGCTGGACCCTGAGAGCTGGGCCGGAAGAGTGCCCTAGCCTCCCTCTGCAGATCTAAAGCCAATAGCTTTTCTAGAACAGTTAATATATGTCCAGGCCTTTACTGGGTGTGGTGAGGCACCAAAAGGCATAAAATACAGTCCCTGACCTTTAGGTTGCAGAAAGGGGAAAACATATCTGGAAGGAACAGGGAGCACCACGTGGGTAGGTTATCTGCAGACTCATGAAGAGAGGATACAATCTGAGTGATGCATGTACCACTGAGTCTGGACACTGAAGGAAATGCAGCATAGCCCAAATCAGGAGTAAGTGTGGACATGGTGTGAGGGACATTAGGCACAGGATACCCTACATAAATGGAATTTGATGTACTTAGGTACTTATAGGCCAGAGGGGAAGCTTTGAAAGCCAGAAGAAATGTGATTTCAAGTTATCAAGGGCTTTTGAAAGCACTTTGGGAGGAGGTGATGTCTGCGTTGGGGCTCTGCAGGTGATTTTGCTGGGAAAAGGCAGATCAGGATGGTGCAGGGGGGCCCATGGAGAGCCCCGTGGAGATCTGCAGCCCTGTGTGGTGCTCTGCGCCAAGATGCTTCACATGGTATTGGACAGGCCACACTGCCCGTCTCCCCAGTTAGCCTGTGTTAGTACCTCTCTGTCCCAAAGTTCACACTCCTAGGAATCCAAAATGATTATCTACCAAGATTATCCTACTCAAAAAAAAAAAAAACACCATAAAATAAAACATGAATCACATTTTTGCTTTGATGAATCGGAATTAGTGAACATTTTCATGAGAAGCTAATTTCTTGCCAAATTTCAACTTTGTCAAGTTTCCAGTTAGGATACAGTGTTCTTTCCAAAAGAGGGACTCTTTGGCAAAACATGTTTGCCCAAGTAGGAATGCATAATTGCTATCCTGAGCAAGCCTGTGTTCTGGGGACACCCAACATGTGGAGGGAGCCCCCAGGTCTGTAAGGGACAGGTGACATTCTGCCTCAGCTTCTTGAATTGGACCTTGAGCCCTCAGCACATTTTAGCACATGTATACCCAAATGCTGAGAGCCCCCTGGCCGGTAGCAGGGACATCTCTTGCCTAAATTTGGAATCAGAAAATAGCATCTGAAGCAAGACTATTTGGGGGGAAATAGTGTTTAAGCATTCATTGCAAATGTGGTGAATGGCGCTGCAGATCCATACACAGGACTGGGGACGTTTCATTTGCCTTTAGTCTCCAAAGCAATATCTCTTTGAAATGTGTAGGTATAACTTTTGGAGTTTGGATCACACAGACAATTTAGGTCCATTAGAACTCTCCTCTCCCTCAAATGCACCTGGAAATGATAAAAAAAAATCCAGCTGCCTATTTTGAGTAATGTTGGCAAAGTTTTCCAAGATGTTTACAGTGTAGCTAGCACTACTTCACAGAGGGATGTTTTCAACACTAGAGCATGGAATTAGGGTGTAGGATCGTTGCTCACGGGAGCCACAATTAAAAAAGCAAAAGCATGCCAGTATTGCTCTCACTGCTACTTTGAAACCCATCAACCAAACATTCTAGAAACAAAAGGGACTCACACAGCCTCCCAGAAAGCCTTCTGAACACTTAGAAAAATACACATCAAAGAGGACATGTGGGAATCTTCTTGCATCTTGAACGAGTAGAAATCTTTTCATCTGAAGACTTCAGATACTTTTATAAATGTAGAGTCGGGTGTTTGTCTTAGAAAATGTACAACAGGGCCTCTTTGGAGGACAAGTATCTAAGGTTCGTGAACTAGATGCAGCCTCCTGCAGGGGCACGGGGTTACGACCTGGAAACGAAGGGGATGAGAACCATGCAGAGCCAGAGGCTTCGGGTAGTGTCTGTGTCTGTGTGTGCGTATGTATGTGTGCATGTGTACATGTATGCATGTGTGTGTGGCACAGGAGGGACCACATAGGACTAACTCCCAGGGTATCTCCAGGCACCATATCATAAGGCCCCCCTTATAGGACGTGAGTCTGGTACACGTTCGGAAAAGAAAATGATGCCTCATTCCAATGAATACATATGTGCTTCCTTTCTTGCCTCAACCTGCTTCACTTGGCTATGATGAGCAGACCCCTGGTATGCAGCCTTGGCCCTGTAGACTCAGGGGCCCTTTGGTGCCCACAGGGAGGGTTGGCTGATTCTCTAACACTGGAGACAAGAGAAGCTAGAGAAGTAGACCATTGAAGCAGCCACTTCATCCAGAATATTCCAGATCAAGACCCGACTGCACAATCCAATCAAATATCAACTATAAGAAGGCCAAGTCTGAGGCTCAGAGAGCTGAATGATCCAGCCAGTCATCTTTTGGGGACTTTGGCACAACTATCCATTCACATCTACCTGCTGATGGCAGGGTTTAGATTTGTCATGTCCCTGTGTATATTTGGCATCTGTGCCAGGCATAGAATCGATTCGCATCAGTTGAACAAACACATGATTAAAGCAAAGGGAAAGTTCTCAGAATGCCCAGAACTCTGTGCCAGAAGCTCCGGGGAAGCCCTGTCTAGGCTTGTCTGTCTACTCCAGGGGCATGGAAACATGTGGAGAATGCACAAAACCCAGGAAGACACTCCGGGGATCATCACGGACATGTCCAAGGGTCCTAGCTCTTGGGTGAAGTCAGCAGAATGCAATTTTAGCTTGTGTTAGCTCAATGTTTTAAATCGCGGCCAGTTTAAGGGAGAATAACCTGCTGAGATGAGAGCACAGGCCTTTGGGGATCCCTGTGATAGGACCTTTGAGTGTCCGATGGCAGGACAGCAATAGAACTGGGCAGGTACGATGAGGTCAGCTGGGGCTGGATTTATGCACATTTCTGTCTGCCTCTCTGTGATCACGGACTGACGCTGGTGCTCTTAGATGGAAGAAACGCACATACAAGAAGAATGTCCCACGCAGGACATCCATAATTAAAGCCGCGTCTCAGTGGAAGTGCCTCCTAGGCCTCACATCAGGCTTTGTCATCCCTCAGAAAGAGCATGGCCGCACGGCGCAAAGGAAAGTTAAACAATTGTCAGCAGAAAGCAGATGAGGCTTTATTGAATCCCTGCATTACTAATGCATGAAGAGGTGCTAAGCACCAGAGATACAATCATTCTTTTAATCATCCTACAAGTTTTATTACCAATAGCCCCATTCGACAAAAGGAGATGGGTAGACTTTCTCCAGGGTGGGAGCTCAGGTGTTGCTGGGGAAATCGGTGACCCGGGGTCATGGGGATGCTAGCCATCCAGCCGGGGGTCATCTCGGTGCAGAGAGAGGGTTAGTGTTACTAGCTGCCGGACAGAGAGGAGGTGAGGACTCAGGCCCCTGCAGGGCTGGGGTCAGGGGCTGGCCACCCTGGCAGGTAGCGCCACTGCAAGACCCTAGACGGCGGAAGGCAGCAGTGTCCCCACCTGCCCCCGGGCCCAGTATCCAGGGAGAGCCGAACAAAGGGGCTCTACTTTCCTGTCACATGCAGCCGAGTCAAGAAAGACAAGGCTCCTAGCCTCCAGTTAGGCTGATGCTGTTGTTTCCAGCTGAGTTCTGTAAGCGCTTGAGGGGGATGGGGCGAGGAAGACACCTGCCTTGGGCACAGCCTTTAAGGGGTACCAACAATCTCAGACATCAACAGAAATAATATTTAATGTGTTATTTTAGAAAACTAAAACTAATGTAAACCAACATACAAGTTAACATAGTACCACATTTTGGGCAACCTTTAAATGTTGCAACTAAGATATTACAGGTAGAACTGTGTCCCCCCAAACAGATTCAGATGTTAAAGTCTTACCCCCCGTACCCTGGACTGTGATTTTATTTGGAAACAAGGTCGTGGCAAACATAGTTACAATGAGGGGACACTGGAGAGATGGACCCCAATCCTCGTAAGAACGGAAGTGTGGACTCACACACACAAGCAGAACGCCCAGTGAACATGAAGACGGAGACCAGGAGGCTGCATCCATAAGCTAAGGGATGTCCAGGATGGCCAGCAACCACGCGACACTGGGCAGAGGCACAAAGGCTCTCCCTGGAGTCTCGGAAGGAACCAGTCCCGTCCACATTCAGATTTCAGACTTCTAGCATCCAGAACCATGAGAGCATACATTTCTGTTGCCTCAAGCAGCTGGGTCTGGGCTCCCTTGTCACAGCGGTTCCAGGACATTCACCCACAACGTGCGTGCTTTCCTCACCCAGTCGTAGTCCTGGTCCTCTGCCTGCTTTCCCATGGCTCCTGGCTTCAGGGAGGGAGAGAGGGGTGAATCCCCAGGGCCTTGGCAACTGTGATGAGGCCATGAGGTAAGGGCAGGGATGCTGGGCAACAGCCTCAGTGGGCATCCCCCATGTGCCGGGACCTGGCCCGTCCTTAGCTTTGGTGTGCTGCAGCCCCAACTCTGTTGGTGGTGATGACAATGTCCTCACCCCAGCCCACAGCGAGGGTCCCGTTCAGGGTCAGTTCAGGGGATTAAGTTGGTAACGCCCAGCCTCCTTACACCCTGAGTGGATGCAGGACACCTAGGTCTCCAGATCAGCTGCAGGAGCCTGTTGCCCCACTGGGGACTCCCGGACACAGTGCCAGGGGATCCCAGCATTCACTCAGGCACAGGCAGTGTGTGATGGATCCTGTCACCTTGCAGCCTCCTGGGACAATCCTTTGGTACACCTGCACGACACAGGTAACCATAGGTAACACCAGGCTTTGGGAGAGAGTCAGCACACTGCATGGGAAGGCAAGTGGTCGCAGGAGCCAGTGTGCTGAGGTTGCAGGAGGCGTCATGAAGTACGTGGGGTATCAGGGCCTGGGCCCCACCTGCCCACCAGATGCTGTGTCCAGGTCACTGCCCCCTCACCTTGCACCCATACCCCACGGTGAGCACCCTGGAAGCCTCACATGGTTGCCAGGGGGAGCCCAGAGCCTCTGCAGCCCTGGTGCCCACGCTCACTCCCTGGTTTAAAACAAAGCAGGGAAAGCAGAGGCTGGGCTATAAATCCACATCTTCCCTGAGTCGCACCGCAGGCCTGGCCACAGCAGGATCCCTGGGTCACAAAGCCACACGGCCCTGCACCCACCAAGGAGGACCCGGTCAGAGCTCCTCCTGGCTGAGCCCTGGGAGCTGGCCCTGCCCAGACTCCAGTCCCCAGAGCACAGGGTGAGGGGCTGTGCTGGGCTCCTCTTCCCTTGGGCTCCCTTTGTCTGGCTATCCTGGGTCACAAGGTTGAAAATGAAGAAACAGGTTTTCAACCCCAGCTCCTAAGCCAGTCGTGCATGGCCCTGTGGGGCCTGACCCTGCACCTCTTTCTGGAGACGTGACTCAGATCCACTCCCCCGCCTGGTGGTTCCAAGGTCCCCGGTGGGAGGCCCTCTCTCTGCACAGTGCATGGGGCCCTGGGACCTGGGTGGCTCCTGGAGGCGTCTCCAGCCTGGGGCAGACCAAGCTCACCCTTCCAGGGGCCCTGGCCCGACCCTGCCTCAGCCCCATCACACTGGTATAAAACTGGATTCCCACACAGGAATCCCCATTCCCACTGCTCAGCCTCAGGACGCCCCACTTTGTGGGTGCTGAATATCCTCTCCTCATTATGACTTCTTCTCCCACCAGGATTAGGATGGGGGCTCCAACCTGTGTTCTGAGGGTCACAACTGCAGCCAGGTCCGGAATCATGCCCCAGCCAGCAGAGTCCGGCATGTGGGTGGCCAGGCAGGACCCCCCCTCCCCCAGCTAGCCCTCCATCGCCATCAGTCCCTGACACTTAGATGCCTGCTTCCTCCCATGTGTGTTTGGCATGAGCCCTATTGCCCCTTGCAAAGGCTTCCATACTTTGTTGTTGCACATATGGGATTAGGTTCCCCTTTTCACTTACGAATCGAGCTAAATTCTGTACATTTTATGGCAAATTTTTATGTGGTTTCCTCCTTTCCACATGCTCTCACCTCTTGTCTTGAGCCACACCTGTCCTGGGCTCTTGGCTCAGATTGAGCGCTCCTTTTGGCTCAGAATTCAGCTGTCAGGACATTACCTTCAACACAAACCTTGCAGTTTTGCTCATTAACCTGATCGATGTCACAGGAGCCAGGAGGCAGGGGACAGAGAGTGGAAATGACCTGCTAATGCTTCCCAGAGGAAGCTGGGAGGCTTGGGAACGCTATCCCATTCCCAGCCTTGGATTTTTGTTTTAGAGCACAAGATCAAATGTTTTATACCGGTATCAAGTTTTCATAACCACATAGAATAAATATTTTAAAGTCTGTAATTCAAACAGGTGGCGAGAGGGGAGTCGGCACGCCTGGGTCAGGAGGTGAAGTGTGAGCAGGGCGGCTTGGGCCAGGGTGTGTGTGGTCCATGTTTGCAGACCACGGCCATGTCCCCACCTGCAGGTGAGCCTCAGGACGTCCTGCCCATGTCAGTAAAACCACTAGTATCTTTGGGACAAATGGCAAGTAGACGTCCCCCTTGGCACCGGCCGCCCCACGCCAGCCATGGGTCACAAGGTTGAAAAGGTCTGCACCAGCCTGGTGCAGATCGTGTGGTCTCCCTTGCTCATGTCCCCGTGCCGTGAGGGTCGGCTTCCTCCCCGATGGATGGTGCAGCCAGCGTGGGCCAGCTTTCCTCCTGTGTGTGCAGGTGCCAGGCCTCCTTGCAAGTCAGGGATCCACAGTTCGAGAGCAGCCACCTCCGCGTGACGGCGCGCTCCAAGATCTGTGGAAACGCCGGGCAGCAGGTGGCTGATTCTTTCCCATCCAAATCCCCCATGGGCTCCTGCGCTCCCACAGTGGGGTCACGCTGCAGAGCCGCCAGCCTGATGCAGAATTCCTAAAAGTACGGGTGATTTAACCAGATCCACTTACAATAACAGACTGTCCAGAAATGCACTATAAATACATTTAAAGTTATCTTGGAATAAGATGTGCTCGTTTAAATACTGTAATTCCCATAATACCCTAACAAAAGCTCCATTCATAGTCCTACAATATCGTCATGTTTGCGCTTAGCCAGAAAGTAAACACCCCTGCCAAAGCCTGCTTAAAGAGCCTTAAGCACCTCCGTCATCCTGCCCGGCACCGGTGACAATTATGGCTGCTTTACAAAAGCGGAGCAGCATCCTGCACACACCACCTCTAGGGCTCGGTTGTATATAAGTTCCAAGCAAAATATTGCACACAAGGCTGACAGAAGTACCTCGAATTAGCTGGAATGTGTGTCATGAGCACCCGGTATGAATCCCCTGCAAAGCTGTGTGGTGCACACAGCTATGAGATTTGCACTGTTCTGAATGTATCTGTTTATACGCTCACCGGTACCGAGCTGGCTCCTAGCTATCGCTGCCATGCGTTTCAGAGGTCCAAGGAGCACCGAGGGGACCGTGGACCGTGTGCTGTCCTCAGGTGGGGCATGGCCCACGTCCGCCCCAGGCCCACCTGGTACTCTAACCATGGGTTCTCTGGGAGTGCAGAGGGCTCTGGGCTGCACACACACACACTCCCCAGGACAGGTCCTGTCAGGGTGGTTTTCTGGGGCAGCTCCTCCTCGGCCGTGCAGACACTCAGCAGCCGACACTTTCTGGCACAGGCCTGTGCTCACCAGACATTTCATCCCTTTGGGGTAACTTCCGCATTGCTAGATCCACATCTGTTCCCTCCCTTGCTCTCTCCACTTGGTATTCTGAGCCGAGAGTGATTCACCACGCTGCCTCCTCTGAGCTCCCATTTTCAAACTCAGCAGGTCAGAAAAGCTGTTTGCACCGGGCTGAGATAGGAGAGCGCTGGTCCAGGTGGAGCACCCCACATCCCAGGCAGGGGAGCCTCAGGGCACTCAGGGCTGCCTTTCTGGTTGTCGTTTGCATACCTTGATCTCTCTGTCCGTTTCAAGCTCATTATTTGTTTGCTCTGCTCTTTATAAATGTCAAGGTCTTTCCTGAGAAGTGCAATTTCTCAAGTGCAAACCCACATCCTGTCCTTAGGCTCACGTCCAGCTCCAGCTGTTATGTCCTGTTTGAATAAAGCATATGCAACCAGAACTAGAGTTCAGATGGGTTTGGAGCTGGAAGCTGCTTTTTCTTTTTCCTTTTGGGACAAACTTGGTAGCTGTGAAATACCTGCAGAATTTCTAATTCTTACTGAAAAGACATCAGTATTTTGTGCAATCTGTAGAACCCATGAGGACAGGCTCTTGCTTTCTTGGTGTTCCGGGTAGATCCCCATGTATAGATGGTGGGGCTCCCTAACCCCTGGGGTGTGCACGCTGGCCCCAGGCAGGCCCGCCTCCTCCTCTTGTCTGCATGGCCCCCGGAGCAGCCCCCTGCCCAGCTTTGAGTCTGTAGGCCCTCAGTGTAGAAATGCAATCCAGACTCTGACTGATATGGTGGGGATCTGAGTGCAAACATGAACTTTCAGAATAGAAATACTATTAAGTTTCTCAATTGTGATTTTGCAAATCTGCCTTCTCCAGCAGAGACATGAAGTGACCCCAACCAACTGCACAAGCCGTGCTCAAGAATGACGTGGGTGTGCTTCTCGATATGTTTGTCTTTACTGCATTGCTGCCCTGAATGCATTTTGTCTATACAATAGACTGTGGACAGGTGTGTGGAACCACCAGAACTCTAGGGGCTGGACAAACAGAACGTCTCGGTCCCATAGGCCTGGAACTCCCTAAAATGTGCCAGGATAAATATTTCCATGTTATTAAAAGTCAGAAGTTTGGAAATTTAGGTTATGCAAAATAGCTTTGGCTTCAGGACACACCCACACTATGCACATTGGTGAGTGAACTCGCTCAACAGGGTGAGAAAAAATGGAAGAGTTCACATGCCCCAAGGCAGCAATGCCAACAGCTGAACTCATTTTTTATGATCATCCTGTTCATGCAAAGTGCACTCACAGGTCCTAAAATTGGCCCGTCCTCTTCCCCCAAACCTCAGTACACGGCCAAGAATAGTATCAGTTTCTGGTAGGAGTTCCCACCAGACCAGAGCTTCTGGAAACACAGAAGGAGGGAGGACAGGGCAAAGGGCCTGTGTGGCCACGCCGGGGCTGAGGGAGGACACTCCTTGCTACGTGTCTCTGGGAGCACCTCACACTCCTGAGAGGACAGAGTATGAATGAGGAAGAGACACACAGCAGCCAACCTGCTGTGCCAACACAAATGACCCGAGAGGCCTCAGGCCCGACTGTAAATGAGCCCATGAGTGATGTGAGCCCCTCCACAGGAATCGGGTCACTCCATGGCACTCCCCTGTCTCGTGTGCCTTCCCCATGTGCATCCTTCTTCCTCCTCTTCCTAGTGTAAGCCTGGTGACCCTCCCTGCTTCCTAGCAGCGGCTAAGCTGTCCCTAAAGCCCAGCACCGGTCCTGATGTGGTGAGGACCAGAGGGTTGTGACAGGACAGGTGGCCGGCGGATGAAGGGGGAGACAAAGCATGTGTTCAGCAAGGATCTGGTGGGAGGCAGCACCTGCAGGCTGCACTGCAGGGTGGGGCAGGGTGGGGGGTGCCCTCCAAAGTCACTGGTGTGTCAAGCCCTGCCCAGACCCCTCCTGGTTGGGTCCACAGGGAAGCCCCACTATCCCCCGCAGCACCCCAGGGGGGAGAGTCCCTCATCCCCTCCTCAGCCTGAGCCTGCTGGCTCCTGACGCTGGCTGTCTATACAGGGCCCCAAACTCCCCAGCGTGTGCATTTCCCATCCAGGTTCACGAGATTTTGAGGTCCCTTTAAAAGGGATCTTCAGGGGATCCCTGGGTGGTGCAGCGGTTTGGCACCTGCCTTTGGCCCAGGGCGTGATCCTGGAGACCCGGGATCGAGTCCCACGTCGGGCTCCCGGTGCATGGAGCCTGCTTCTCCCTCTGCCTGTGTCTCTGCCTCTCTCTCTCTCACTCTGTGACTATCATAAATAAATAAAAATTAAAAAAAATTAAAAAGGATCTTCAGGGCCATCAAGAATGAACTTTTTCTCTTTTTCCTCAGGAGGGTGGCTGTCAGGAGTCACCAGATCCACCACTTGGGAGATCCCCATGTTTCTTAGAGGAGGTTGAGATATTGGGTGTGACACTGGCGGAGTGTGTGGAGGAGAACAGCTTGGCCTGGAGTGGGGACCCGGGGGGCGCACAGCCGCTCCTCCTGGGCCTTTCCGACCCCGACTCCAGGGCCGGGGCTCCAGCGGAGCAACCCCCGAAGGAGGTCCCGGAGGACGGACCTGGACCCTGATCTCGGACCCCGCTCGGCCTGGGAGGGTGCACCTGCCTTCTCCCGCGCTCTCATGGACCCCCGGGAACCGCTCTGACAAAGTGATGCTTCCACGTGCGCGGGTCACGGGCATCCCAGCAGCGGGGAGCCGCCTCCTCCGGGCAGCCCTGCGCCCCTTCCCCGCCCCCCGGCCGCGTCCGCGGGCTGGGATCCTGTCCCTATGAAAGGCCCGTCTCTATGTGGAGTAGGGACTCAGTCTGCGCCCCGCGGGCCTGTTGCGTGCGGTCCCCGCGATTCCCCGATGTACCCAGCCAGGGATTAACCCGCACAGGTCGCTAAATGGAAACGGATGTTTCGGGGGCGCGCTGAGCGGAGCCACGGCGGGCGGTGCAGGCCCCCCGGGCTCCAGGGGTCCCCTCTCCACCTGCCCCTGGTCCGCCACGGGGAGGGGCCACGGGAGGAGTCCCAAGAAAGGTTATGGGAACCAGTCCTGGGGAGGCCCGCGGGGAGAGGTCCCAGGGAAGGGTCCCAGGAGGGCCACGGGGAGGGGCCACGGGGAGGGGCCACGGGGAGAGGTCCCGGGGAGAGGTCCCGGGGAGAGGTCCCGGGGCGGGGCGCAGCAGCCCCCTGGAGCTGCGTGGCTCCGGCTCCACAGCAGTTAACGCGGGAGAGTCGGGGCGATGAGACTCTGGCGCCAGGCAGCTGGTGCTCCGCCTGATGTGTGGGAACGAAATGGGAAACAATAAAATTTTAAAGACAAAGACATGAGTAGTAACACTATTTTATGATTTTTCCTTTATCATCAAGAATTTTGACGAGTGTCCAGGACGTGTTGCTCTTCCTCCTGGGGGGGGGTTCCATCTCCCATACCCTTCCATCTCCAGGCTGCAGAGCCTGCTCCCAGGACCCTGTCCCCACCTCCCCCTGCTCTCCACCCTGCCCCCTCCCCTCTTCCTGGCCAGCCCCCACCACTCCCCCCCCCTCCCCGCACACCCACCCCACACCTCCCACACCCCTCACAACCCCCATTTCCTCCTGGCTGCCCCCCTTCCTAGCTGGCCCCCACTCCTTCTCCTGCTCCCCCCACACCCAACTCCTCAATTATCTCCCCACCCTCCTCCTGGCAGGCCCCCTACCTCTCCCTTGCTCCTCCCCAGCCCACCCTATGCCCACTCCACCCCTCCATAGGCGCCAGAACTCCCACACTCCCCACTCTCCACACCCCCACACCCACCCCACACCTATCCCCCTTCCTGGCTGCTCCACACCCCCACTCCCCCTACCCCTCCTCCTGGGCCTCCACTTCCTGCCCCCACAGTCTCTGGGTCCACGCTCTTTGACTGTGTTCCCCTTTGGTCTCTGCCCCCTGGCAGGTGTGGTCCTGAGGTCAGGCTTCCCCCTGCCGGTCCAGCCACCCTGCACCTGCACATGGGTGGCAGTCCTGGAATGCCCAGTCCCCTGGGATCAAATATTTTATGTGGCTTCATGATCTTTTCTTCAGAGTCTCAGGACGGGTTGGCAGTGTGGGGCAAGGTAGGAGAACACCCAGCAGGAGCAGGGGCAGGTGGGCCACCACCGCTGCCCCGAGGAAGGCCTCCCACCCCCCTTCCTGCCTCTCCAGAGCCTGTCTTACCCTGGTCCCCAGCGGTCAGCTTTCCGGCCCCACCCTCCTGTAGAGTGGGGGACCTGGGGTCTGGGTGGCCTGAGCTCCCTGGCTGAGCCGGTGTGCATCGGTGCCTGCTGTTGTGGTGGGGCCCTTGGATAGCCTTGAAGTGCAGGGTGACATAGCACTGAAGGGCAGTGACAGCAAAGAGGCCCCGTGGAGCCCTGGCCATGAAGCCATCCGTCTCGGTAACACCTGTCAGGGACCCGGTGTCCAGCGCTGGAAGAAGGCACGGAGGGGCAGCCGTGGCACCAATTCTCAGCCAGGGAACGTTTGGCGGCATCAGGTTGTCTGATGAGTGCTGAATGGTGAATGCTCTTGGCGTCTGGGGGGTTAGAGGGCAGTGGTGCCACCATGAACATCCCGCCAGGCCCAGGACAAGGACCCACTAAGGACAGGGCTGTGCCAGTTGGTGGAGCAGCAGCTCTAGGCCATGCCAGGATCTGGGTCTTACTTCTCCCTGTCTGGGGGACCCTGGAAAAATCGCCCACCCTCCAGGAGCCCCCATGGCCTCCCTATAAAAACGAGATGGTGATAACAGCACAGCGTGGTTACCTGCAATGAGGTACATAAGGTGCTGACCTGCTCCCGGAGTGCAGGAAGCACTAGACGCCACCACCCCATCAATGAGCATTATTTTAAAAACACAATGTCCCAAGCCCACTGGATTCTTGTCTAGCAACTACAGCAACAAAAAATACTTTCAAGGTATCTTCCCAGTTGTGTCTGGAATGTGGTATACACCTAACCAAAATAAGCAAATAAATACACCAAATAAAAAAATAAACATTCCCCGGGGGCTCTCCCTGCCAGTGATGGGTTCATGTCAACGAAAACAAGCAGACTGCTGGTAGGTAGGTGGTTATTATGTTTTCACATGAACTTTTTTCTTCTTCGGATAAACAACAGTCGGGGTGTGCTCAGTATTCTGGGGGGAAACAGTGGGGCACTTCGTCAAGAAGAGTCCGTCATTCCCAGAGTCAGGTCCGGTGTGGCTGGGACTCGGGCGTCACCCGTGGACTGTCCACATTCGTCCCTACACCAGGCAAAGTCATACCCAGCCAGCACGGATACACTTGCCAGCCCTATTCTGTAGGTTTTCATCGCCTTCTATTAAACAATGCAGTGTGCTGTTTGAATTATAAGTTAAATGTTTCTTTCTTTTTAATCGTGGTTTCACCTGGTGTGCATGCTACTTTGCCAAAGGGAACACCACCCACATCAACATATTTTTGCAACATTACTTTTACTCTGGTGGTAACTCAATTAATTAGAAAGATTGGAATCTCATGGAGTTGCATACTTTGCTAGCTAGCATAAACTTGTCATAGTCGTCTGATGTGAAGTAATAACCAGAGAATCTCTAATATAAAATCGCAGGTAAGAAAAAGCACTGCCCGCCTTTGTAAGTGGAAACAAATTTGTTATGGTAAAGAATCCTGAACACAGATGGCATTAGAAAATCATAAAAGCCCTTGATATTTTGATCTCTAAACCCCCAGACCATGCTGAACTTTTTCTTGACCACGAACCTTAGATTCTCACCCCAGTGCAGAGTTCTGGGAGAGTTCACCCCCCACATCATAACTAGCAGATCTCAGATAGTCTGTCTTTTCAAATTTCTCATATATATTTGAAAACTTTAATATGAAGCCCCCGGTAAAATGCCACTCCCGTAAGAACACATTAATAGAGATCTTTCCAAAAACAGCCTCAGAGTATGGAAGGAATGTGTTTGAACATTTTCAAAGAGATGCTCTGCTTTCACGGGGAGGTGAGTTTGCTGTTGCACAATAAAGAGAAGCAGATAAGTATCAGACCTTTCACGGTGTAGATTTTTATCTGTGGATCACAGCTCCCTGTGGCCCCTCCAACTATTTTACGTCCCTGGAAGGAGCTTCTGCGAGAAACCACCTCGCCAGGGTCTTTTTCCAGGAGAGAAAGGATGTCTCTCCAGCATCGACTTGTGTTATCCAAATGCCCGCTTTTTGTCCAAATCCAGCCAGCTGCCAAGGCCTAGTCGTGCTTCTTTATGTGAGGCAGGACAGCATCTTCAGAAAATCTCAGAAACATTAAACAAACAAATGGCAATCTAGTTTAGCTCATGTACCTTTCTTTGTTCCCCTCCCCAGGAGCAGATGAGGGCGAGCATGGGGCGGTACCTGTTCATGGAACGCCCCTGATGGTAACATTGGAGGGACAGAGCCTTGAACACACACCACCAAGGAGGGCTGCTGAGACACACACTTCACCGTGCAGAAATTCCCAGAGATGTGCCCACAGTTAGGGCTCTTTCTCACCAGAGGCACAGGTAAAGCATCGCTCCCAGCACACCTGGGATCATCTCCGCTCCTCTCCCCTTAGCTTTTGCCGGGCCATTATTCTTCATTTGCAAAGTTCCCAAAGTCCTAAAACAAAGTGTTTTTTTTGTTGTTGTTGTTGTTTGTTTGTTTGTTTTTAATGGTGTCTTATTTTTTGTTGGTTGGTTTGGTTTGGTTCGACACTCAGCTACATTTGAGAAGGATGCTCAGCCCCATTTGTGAAGGATGAAAGGTTTACCTGCATCAGGTTCTTTAGATCCAGGGTAGTTCACTCTGACTTCAAAGCATCCAAATGGCTGCAGCATGGGAATACGGGGCCCCTGCCCTTGGCCAGGTGAAGCCTCTATAGGAGACGTGCTGGATCTGAGCAGGGGGTGAGGATGGCATAACAGGTGCATGTTTCAGATGTTGTTATATCAGGTTATTTGATTAGAGTTAGTGGTCATCTCCTATGAAATACAGCCTACGAAAATGCTTAGAAATACCACATGGATTTGTGCACATGTATGCGCATCACCATGTCCCTCGTAGCAGCGAACATGTACAATCACTTAGAAGTCTACTGGCAGGGAAAGTGATCAACAGTCCATGTGTCCATATCATAAAAACTTATGTAATGGCATGCGGGTAGTTCTCTCACATTATGAACTTCAAAAAGTAGAATTAAACACACACACACACACACACACACATAACGATCCCAAACTTAAAAGAGAAAAATATAAATATCTATATATATACATAAGCAAAAATCTGGGAAGTAAGATGATAGGTTCTTTAAAAAAATTTTTTTTACTCTTTTCCGAATTGCAAAATCTTATATTCACATAAAATTAATGCTGGCACAAATGCTCCTGGTACATTGTGAACTGAGGAAGAAGACGTCCTGCCCCCAGCACCACCTCCCATGATGATAAAGAAAACTGGGATCTGTCTGAGAGTCTGGTTCCAGGGCAGGTTCGTGCTGTGGGACCCTGCACAGACGTTCAGAGAACTTCCAGAGAAGACCCTCAGCCCGGAACTGCACCCACAACAGTTGTGTGAAAGAAAAAGCTACAAAATGCCACTGTGCCAACGTGCAGTGCTGGCTTTATTTGTCTGTTCTTTAAATAGCTGACAGAATGTGAATTTCCAGACTTATTTTTGATGACTGGTTTGGGGACTGTAACAACCCCCAGCGAACCTCGGGTGTGACTCCAGATGCCTCGGGGGTCTGATGACACCCGGTGTTGGAGAACGAGGTGGGATCACGTCTGAGGTACAAACTGCGTCCTGCACGCTGCCTGAGCCCGGCTCTTTGACGAATGCCTGCTCCCCATAGAGGAGATCCATGGGTCTGACCTAAATATCAGGACAAAGGAACCCGGACTGGGGCTCGTGAAGCTGCTGTGCCACAGCGTGCCCCCAAGATGCTAACAAGCCATGGGGGTCCCCACCGGACGCCGCTGAGGCTCCTAGGAGAGTGCTGGGGCCACAGATTAGCATCAGAGGAGCTGTATGGAGGAAACCATGTATTTCTCACTCCAATTAAAGGATTAATTGTCTTCTTCAAATATAATATGGTAATCATAGCCATAATGGTTGTTTCCTGGTGGTATACTGCACTTAATGTGCTGGTAGATAAAACAATCCCCGAATTAAAAGGAATTATTGTATTTGTCGTAAATTCCTTTGAGAATAATTTTGCTTTCAACTCCGGGTGGGAGGGTGTCTTTGATACAAGACATGAAGGATTACACAAGGTGGAAGGACAGGGGGCCGCACCTGACAGGTGTGCTGCTGGTCCCAGGCCAGGTAACTTTACTAAGATTAACCTGGGGCACATTTACATTTGAAAACCAAGCCTGACATCCAGAGAAATCAAAGAGCCTGACACAGCTGAAGGTTTTATATTTGGAAATGAAGGTAACATGCAGGCACTGGGTTCCAAGGACCAACTCCAGTGAGTTCAGTTGGGCCGAGCCCAGCGCAGTTACGGAGAAGAGGCCCCGATCTGCCTCCTTTCATTTGTGCCAAGGTGTGCGTCTGAACGCACTGTAGGCACCACACGCCCTCTGCTCCCCCACAGAGCCCACGGTAGCAGACCTGCGCAGCCACTGCATGTCGGAACATGCTCCCCTGGGTTAGCATCTCGGGCCTCCTCCGCGGAGGAGGTCCTCGGAGGGACTCGAGAGAGAAACATAAATATTTAGGGTGGGGAGGAGGTAGGAGGGAGGGAGGCAGAGGGAAGGACATAAGTTGGGTAGGATCTGTAAAATGGAAATAAAAAGTGTGGAAAGTAAGCCCTTGAGAGGATGTGCAAAGGATTGTAAAAACCAAACCAAACCAAACTGAACACCTAGGTTTCCTTAGAACAGAAGTTCTCATGGAAACCCAGACTTGGGGTGAGAACATGTCCACAGCTCTTCACACAGTGATTACCCCTTTTCATAGTTTTGTTAATATTACTTTCATGTGATGATAGCAGGGGGTATGGCTAGCCCTGGGTCATCCTGCGGTGTGCTCAGCTTTGTGTTAGGGGCATGGACACCATCCTTTGGGGAGCGCCGCTGCTGCTGAGGCCAAGGACCCCGGGTCCCCACCTGGGGCTCGAGGCTCAGGCCACTGGAGACCCTCAGCCACTCAGCCCATTACATGGATTCCCTCCCAGATGACACTAGCAACAAATGTTCAGTTGTTTTGGGGTTAAATTCTGCTCTTCTGTAGAATCTGCTCTATTTAGGGAAATCTCTGGCCAAAATGAAGGGTCCAAGTCTTTGCTACAACAGTTCACCTCATCTATAAAGAATGTCTCTTTCTGGGTCTGACAGATGGGATGCTTGCTTCCCGACCCTGTTCACAGGCTGAAGCTCTACCCACCAACCATGCCGATGGAGTTTGGAGGGGGCCTTTGGGAGGCGATGAGGCCGTGACGGTGGAGCCCCCAGCATGGTCAAGAGCCCCAGGGAGCTGCTGCACTGCTTGGTCAGGGTGAGGCCTGCATGGGAGGACGGAATCTGGGAACCAGGGAAGCACCCTGATGTCAAACTCCCAGCCTCTGGAACTGCGAGAACCAAGTGTATGCACCCCCAACCCCGGCCCCATTTGTGGTGTTCCTTGATAAGACACTGGCCACAACCCCTCATTCTGCTAAAAGACAGGGTTTTCAGGCTCCTGATGGAGGGCCTGAGGAGGACATGGAATGGGGAGGCAGGGTGCTCCTTGGTACCTCCTTGCAGGCTACCTGTTGGACTCCAGCCCCAGCCCTGCAGGCCCCACAGAACTTGGCTGGGAAGAAACATCTCATCTTGCTAAAGTCTTTCAAAAATATGGATTGAATGAACAAATTTCTGCCCCTTCGGCTCTTGTCAGCCCAGAGACTTTCAGAAAAGGAACAGAGTGCGACGTGGGGCTGTGGGCTCTAGACCAGCAAGGGGTAGTCCCTCCCCTCACCGCTTGTCCAGGTGACACAATGGATGACTCTCTGGCCGTCAGGAGGGCAGATGAGTCACATTCCCCCAGGAACCACTTCTCCTCCTGCTGCTTTCATGCACACAGCCAGCCAGTCACTGAGGCAGAAGCACCTGCGACAAGTAGGAGACCCCTCCCATAGTGGACGTGGATTCCGTTTCCTTCTAGAAGACTCTGCCCTCCTTCCTAAGTGATGGCATAGATTTCAAGGAATCCATGCACCTAACCTTTAGCCTACCCGTCTGTACCATGAAGGGGGCCATCCCTAATTTGTCTGGCAGAAAGTTGTAACCACAAAGTTTGAAAGGTGGTGCTTTCTGAATAAGCCACACACCAGGGGTAGAGGGGACCCTACCCCTTCAGGGGACGCAGGATTCATACATGGGACACATGCACCCCCCAAACCTGCTTGGAGTGCATGTGATTCTGGGGTGCACCATCCCACCAGAGGGGCTGTGGAGATCCCAACGGAGCCCATGCACCTCGTATCCACTATTAGAATGAAGCTACACGTTGTGGTTTGTCTGGTTAAACATCTTCTTTACATCTCATTACACAGCAAAGTACCATGCTTTTCATTTCTAAGATGTGATTAAGCTCACATTCATTCTTGATTGAGGTTTGGAACCTTTTATTTAGGAAGAAAAAATAGACTTCAGAAGGGAGCGGTCTAGCGCTGTGACACTTGGTGAGACCACGAAATTTAATCCTTCACACTCACTCCCAGGGTGATTTCAATTAAATTTGTTCAAAATTTATCAGTTTCCTGCATGTTGGCATAAATGATTCAGGACCACTTATGTATTCACTGAGTAGGATGTATTGAAGGGAACACATTATTGTTATAACTTTTCACAGTTTCTTCATAAATTCACCTAATAGGAGTTTCTATTATTTAAAACCCTGGGCCTCCACACTGAACGGTCTTGTTGCCCTTGCCGAATGGCATCTAATTACCTATGCAAATTTTCAGAGCACTCCTGAGTTACAAAAGCTGCCCTTTTGCCCTAGCCGGATGCTCCCTCTCTACTGTCTTCACAACGTAAAATACGGCATTTATTCTATGAAGGAAGCAGCAGAATGTGAGTCCCCAGACGCCGAGAATGCCGGGTGGACAATGAGGGGATGTGCAGGGGGGACTTCTCCGTGACTGGATCAGACAGCAGAAATTAAATAAATTTATTTGGGAACAGGGTCATAGGACACTGTCATAGGGCTAACTTATGTAACTCTGAGAAAATACAACTGAGTTGAGAAGAAGAACAATTCAGAGGACATATCCCCTGGAGATGACTCTGGATATGTGGGTGGGCACGCAGGCTATGGGGAGACTATATTCACTTGTCATCTAAAACAATTCCCTGGACACTCTGATGCCCCTGAGAATTCATCTACAGAAGCCCAACGGGCAAGGGTGTGTTAAGATGAAATTTCTATTACTGCCTACACAGGAAGCCCTTTTATGTGCTTTTTTCCTTTGACAAATTATATTAGTGAGAAAACTCTGGGCGCCTTCGATGTTCTCTCCTTATCTGTGGGTAATGTCTTGCTCCCACACCAGACACCAGCCAGAAAGTGCTTCCTTGCTTGTAGTGCTCTTCAGCGAGAGGCTAGATTTCACAAAAAGGAAATGAACTGAACTTGGGTTAATAATTAGGAAATTTTAATAGACATGAGATGGTTTTAACCAGCTCTCTTCCTTCTAGAACAGTGCCATTTATGAATTCTTCAAATTGAAGAAGGCACATGAAGAGTGTACGTCTTTGCCTACGTGACGACAATGCTGAGAGAGTGGCAGTTGTGCCCCTCATCTGGTTACAGAGGCGCCAGTATTCCTCCTCATTCCATGCAATCCACTGCCATGGGGGGACTTTCTGAAAGCCAAGTCTGGTAAAATCAAGTGTCTCCTGAGTCTCAGGTCCAACCACTCAATGTCTCCACCGCGAGGTCTATCGGGGCATCTCACAGCAGATGTGCCTGACTCTGAAGTCAGGATCTATCTCTCATTCCATCTGACTGCCGATTTCTGAGGTACATCTCGATTCCTGCTCTGTTTTTGTCTGAGTGGAGTCCGTGGTGGCTTCCTGGGATACACAGCTGCAGGAATCTCTGAGGACTTTCTTCTGGAGATCAGACTTTCCTAGGTCCTGAGCTCACCTTGCCATTGGAAATATGGGTATTAAGAACCTCAGTCCCACAGTGGAGGATTGAAATGTTGGAATGCCACAGCCTGGAAGTCATGGCATGGGGCAGAAATCTTTCCAGTCACAGAGACCCAGTTCTGATAACATTTGTCAGTGAGGAATCCTGGAACATTGGCTTCAGCACATTTCCGAGTCTCCCCCCCCCGCCATGAAGTACAGAAGTTTTATTAATCCCTGGCCGTTGCCAATATGATGCCAGCAGTTATCCCATCACTACGACAACAAAAATGCTCCCTCACACTCCAAATATCTAATAGAGAACCACAAAAAAAAAGCAAATGCATAAATAAATAAATAAATCTTTAAAGACCCATAAAAGTCACACCAACTTCAAAACGACAAAACCAAGACAATAAGACTTATGGTTGACTTCTCGATGGAAACAATAGAAGCTGGGACATAAAATATGACATATTTCAGATGCTGAAGGAAAACAAATGCCAAAACAGAGTTCTATGCAACGTGACACAACCTTCAAAAGTCAAGGAAGGAAAGAGAATTTCACTGTAAACAGCTGAGGGAGGACCTCTGAAAATTGTCTCATCCATAAAAGCAAAGAGACCAGTGCATCACATTTGTCAGAATCAACTTTTTCAAAGCTCTGGAAATTAACCAAAGGTTTATAGCAATCTAGGGAGTGCTTATTTAAGAAAAACAATTGAATGTAATTAGGAAAGAGCTGTGTGGAATGTTAACCTGCCCTCTTCCCATCTCCTTATCTTCAGTTCTATATAGGCTTGAAAACCAGCAGCCCACAGTCATGGTGAAAACTAGCAGCCTGTCAGTCACTGGAGCAGAAAGAATGAGGCTAGAGAGGCTTCAAAGCCTCCTTCTCCAAAATTGGGATTTTTTTATTTGTCTGGTGATTCCCTAAGCGTTGCACTCATGAGGCTGTCTTCCGTTGGCCACGTTTGGAGCCCACCCAGCAGAACAGCCTTTTACCCAGTGGTGTATATCAAAAGCAATTAGAGGCAATTTTGGAACACTAAGGTTGCTCAAGGCCGTAGATAACAGTTGGGTAACTGTAGGCTAACCAAAAACACTTAAAGGAAAAATTAGGGAATGAGATGTCTATAGAGGTTTGAGAAACTCCAAGATATTCTTTGGAATCTAGATAGACATGTAAATGTCCAGGGCTATGCATGTGCTCAAGGAAGAGTTGACCATAAGCTCTCAGTGTTAGCTACCTTTCAGGCTCTGCCCAGGCAGGAGGTGAAGGATAAGGTCAAGCTGTAACCTTCCTGGCTGTGGGTTACAGATGTTTCTCGACACGTGTACAGAGTCTCTCAGCAAGGACTGGTGAACTATGGTTTCCAGGTACATGATTGTATAAAAGATTTCCCTCTTTCCAACATACAGCAAGTTTCAGGATACAAGATCAATATACAACCATCAATTTTATCTCTTTACTCTAGAAATGGACAATCTGAAAATAAAATTAAGAAAGTGATCCATTTACTTGGGAATACATTTAACTGAGGATGTATGAGATTTAAGCACTAAATCCATAACATTCTTAGAGAAAACATAGGTGTGAACCTTTCTGACCTTTGGGTTGGCAGTGGTTTCCTAGACATAGCACCAAAAGTAGAAGGAAAGAAAAAAAAAAGATACACTGGACTTTGCCAGAATAAAAAGCAAAAAAAAAAAAAAAAAAAATGCTTCAAAGGATAATTTCAAGAAAATGAAAGATAACTCACAATATAGAAGAAAACATTTACAAGTTGCATATCTGATAAGGAATTTGTACACATTATACAAAGGCAAAAATCAGGAGAGATAGAGATTTGAACAATGTGATTTATAAGCATGTGCCTATTAACATACTCGGAACATTGCAGCTAATTACTACAGAATAGGAATGCTTCTGAGAGCCCCTTAAACATTTGCAAAAATTGGCCACATGCTGGGCCATAAAACAAGATTCAAATAATTTCGAAAGCCTGAAGTCATTCATGGTACATACTTTGACTGCAGTGGAAGCCAGCCAGAAATCAAAAACAAGGGAAAAAAATAGAAAATACTCATATATTTTACAATTAAGCGATGCATTTCTAAATAACTAATGTGTCAAGGAATAAATCACAATGCTGATTAAAAATAGTTTGAATTAAATGCAAATTAAAATGTTATAAAAACACTTGAGTAATGCATCTAAAGTTTCTTCTAGAGGAAAGTTATAGCATTGCATGTATTTTTCATAATTTATGCATCAAGAAATTAGGAAAAAAAGTAAGACATATTAAAAATATGAGCTAAAAGTAATGAAATGGAAGCTTAAAATATCATTAAGGTAATTATCAAAAAACAAAATTTTACTTGAATAACTAAAAACATTAATAAAGACTTGGCAAGATAGATCACCAGGCTTGGAGTGGGGGGTAGGGTAGAAGGCATGAGAGGAGAGAGAGAGAGAGAGAGAAAGAGAGAGAGAAAGAGAGAGAAGGCATAAAACATACACCAGTAATGAAAATTGTGGTATCACTACATATCCCACAGTTATTAAAATAAAAGAGGGAATTATTAATAATTTATGACAATGAATTTGAAAATTTAAATGAAATGGTTGAGTTACCAGAAAAACACAACTTTTTCTAAAATTGACAAGAAATGGAACATCGTCAAAGCCTTAAATTTACTATGAAATTAAAATATTTCACTATACCTAAAAATATCCAACAAAGAAATTTCTAGTTCCAGAATGCTTTGCCTATAAATCCATCAAAATATAAAAAAGGAAAATGCCATAATAATGTTCAGTTTATGTCAAGAACAGCAGATTCTTGGGGCAACTGAGTGGCTCAGTCCATAAAGTGACTGACTCAGGTTGTGACTTCGGGTCCTGGGATTGCGTCCAGGTCTGTGCTCAGCGGGGGCTACTTGAGATTCTCTCTCCCTCTTCCCCTCCCCCACCCACATGCATACATGTGTGCACATGCCCTCTCTCTTAAATAAATTATTTTTTTAAAAAAGGAATAGCAGATTCAATTTAACATTTGAAAGTCACTTAACATATTTCACTACTTTGACAAAATAGAGGAGAAATGTGTATAATATCTTACCTGATATGTAGAGAGAGCATGTGAAAAATTCAACATCTGTTTTATAAAATTTTACAAATTCTAGAAAATAAGATATAGAAGGGAATTTCCTTAAACCTACAAATAATATTTTAAAAAACCCTCTATCGCTAATATAATACATAATATTAAAATACTCTGACATGAGAAAGGAGAATGTGTGTGTGTGTGTGTGTGTATGGTTGTGTATATATATTATTCCATACATGCATATGTATATATAGAATAAAAGGATTGGAAAATAAGAAATAATGATTCAAGATCATGTTTATAAATAATCTTTAAAAATCCAGAACTAGATTATTAAAATTAAAAAAGTGAATTTAGCCAAGGTATTATATATTAAATCATTATACAAAGATGAATTATATTCTAATGCATTGGCAACAGACCAAAGATTGTGTAGAGGGAATATAGAACATATACATATGTGCATGTGTGTGTTGTGAGTTTGTTCAGCAAGTAGTAAAACAAGCAGTGGAATGAGGTAAGATGCTTGACATATTTTTTTTTCCAACAAAGAGTCCCCCCACCCCAGAATATAAAGGAAACTATTAAAAGTCTGAAACACATGCCCAGCCCAGCAGGAGAAGACCCTGGGCCTAGCCGCAGGTTTGCAGGCTCTCCCCTTAGCTGGCAGGCACTCCCAGCTGAGGAAACCAGGACATACGCACACCTGGTGGGCAGGTAGGGGCCCCAGGGCAGAGTGAGGGTGAGGGCTGTGCCCTGTGCTGAGAAGCTTCACATCCGCTGTGGTGACATCACATTTCCACGTCAGGTACATCCTTTGGCTGCAGGGGAGGAGACAGCAGCTGGATGTCTGACAGCAGGACACCAACAAAGACAGCATTGGTGTAGCCAAGCCAGAGGAGAGACCTGGACAGAGCCCCAGTGCCAGGGTTGGAACTGAGGACATGGTTTTTGAAGATGACAGCCAGGTGTGTGGTGGCAGGAACTGAGAGGAGAGGTGGGATGCTTTTCACAGAGATGGGGATTTGGGGGGGAAGAGGCATCATGTATGTGCAGTTATCTGTGTCCACAGATAGCAAGCAGCTCAGGCTGTGAGTGGAGTGGGGGCCCCTGTCTGAGGTCATCATGAGGATGGGTAGAAGGACAGCCCTGGGCAAGTCCTGAGATGGAGCAGCATCTGGCATCAGCCCTTCAGGAAGGAGCAGGAGGGAGAACCCACAGCAGGTGGGTGGCAGCCAGCACCACCTGGTACCGAGCCAGACAAAGACATCACAACAGACACAACCACAGACGAGAATCTCTCATGAACACAGATGGAACAGTTCTCAACAACATGTTAATACACAGAATCCAACAATGCATACAGTTAACTACATGTACACCATGACTCAGGGGTTTTACCTCAGGGGTACAAATCTGGTTCAGCTTTTAAAAATCAGATAAAGTCACTTGTCACATCAACAGGCTAAGGAAAAGTCACATGACTATATTGACAGACGTGAAAAAGGCATTTGACAAAATCCAACTCCCATTCGTGATCAAAACTCTAAAGAAGCTAAGAGT
Source organism: Vulpes vulpes (assembly GCF_048418805.1). Taxonomy (NCBI): domain Eukaryota; kingdom Metazoa; phylum Chordata; class Mammalia; order Carnivora; family Canidae; genus Vulpes; species Vulpes vulpes. Next base: position 63,391,905 of record NC_132782.1, read on the forward strand.
GGAGTGGAACCTCCTTGGTTAATAAAGAATATCTGTAGAACAAACCCTACAGCTAACAAAATATGTCATGGTGAGAAATTCAAAGCTTTTCCACTAAGTTTAGGCATCAGACAAGGATGCTCCCTCTCACCACTCTTCCAACATCTGCTGGCAATTGTCGCTGCTGCAATATGACAAGAGGAAATGAAAATTATCTTTGTTCATAGATGACATGATTATTTATGTAAAAAATCCAAAAGTAATACTCAAAAAAAAAAAAAAGAAAAACAAACAAAAACCTCCTAGAACAAATGAAGCGATTTTAGCAAGGTAGCAGGACACACAGCCAATCCACATAAGTCAGTTTCCTATATAATGAAAATAAGCAAGTGGGCTTGGAATAAATACGACATTACATTAGCATCCCCCAAATGAAACACTTTGATGTAAAAAAATATGTACAAGACCTAAGTGAGGAAAAGTATAAAAGTCCGATGAAGAGAACAAAGAACATCCACGGAGGACCGTGAATGGGAAGACAGTGTCATTGGTTGTCTCCACTTGGTGGAGCAGGTTGGGAATCTCGCCACAGGCATTACCAGTAGACCACGTTGGGAATCGCACAGCAGACTTTGCCAGCAGAGTATGTTGTGATAACCAGGCAGATGCTACTAGTCGGGCATGTCGGGATATCTAGGCAGGCATTACTAGGGGAGCAGATGGGTGCCACAGGGTCTCAGGCCTCCATCCTTTACCCCCCACTTGTCGGGGGAAGGGAAGCAGGTAGCCAGGGAGCATCAGTGGAACCGAAAATGGCACATCCAGTGCTCTTAGCAAAATTCTTCTTCCATCAAGTCACTTATTGACGATGGGATAATTGATGCAATTATCAAAAACATAAAATCTAACAAGTGATTTTTCCCTCCATTTTGGCCCATCCACAGTGCACTGTCCGACAAGCCACTGCAGGAGCAAGCCCATGGGGTGGGTCATAGGAACCCAGAGCCCAGCGCTTACCCAACACCATTTTCCTGAAGAAGCACACTGTGCACAGACAGCTGAGCAACCGCGAGTTGTAACCCAGCACCGTCCAGGTGGACGAGCTTCGATGTAGACCGGCACGCATCCCTGGAGCCTTCATGCACCATTTTCTCCATCCCATTATGTGCTGCAGCTGCGTTTGTGTAAAGCAAGACCCTTTGTTAAAAGTTTTCTTTAACCTGAAGTGAAAACTTGTCCCCACACACCTGCTGGAAGCCATCTGTGCATGGTGGAGACAGAGGGGAAGCCATGGTCACCAGGTCACCTGGGCCACTGCTGCTGCATCCACATAGGGCATCTCCAGCTGAGCAGGTGCAGATCCAGCAGGTGCAGTGGATCATGAGGGTGTGGTGGGTGCAGCAGGTGATGCAAGTGAAGCAAGTGAAGCTGATGATGCAGGTGTGGTAGGGTTAGCAGGTGCGGCTGGTGATGCAGGTTTGGCAGGTGTGGCAGGTGATGCAGGTGAGGTGGGAGACACAAGTGAGGTGGGTGATGCAGTCATGGTAAGTAACACAGGTGATACAGATGTGGCAGAGGATGTAGGTGAGGCAGGTGATGCAGGTGATGCTGGGTTAACAGGTGCAAATAGTGACACAGGTAATTCAGGTTTAACAGGTGTGGCCGGTGAGGGGGGTGGTGATGCAGGTGACACAGGTGCACCCAGAGGAGCAGCCCATTCAGGTCCACAAGGATGCCCAGCAAGCGGTTCCAAGAAACTCTGGACCAGCCAGAAACTACACGACTTGATTTCGTACCTTGACAAGCAGGGTCCTGGCTTCCCCCTTGGGTCTCGGTTCCATGGGTGACTTTACCAGAAAAATATTGCTCACTGTAAGACCTTCCAGGTGCCCCCAGCCAACTCCATACCTACTCAGGACCTGACCCACTTTCCTTCTCTGTCAAAACCGTCCCCGGATGAAGAGATCTCATTGGATGGGCGGTCAAGGAGTCAAGGCCCTTTGCACTGTGTGGTCCTCATCCCGACCTGCTCCCATGAGCCTTGCTTCTGCCAGCATACAGCCCTGGCTCCCTAAGCCCTTCCTTTCCTTCCCCTCTCCCTCCACCAGGTTGGGTGCAGATGGAACATCCCAAACATTTCCAGACAACTTGCTCCGTGAACGGTCAAGAGACATGGCAGCCGAACCATTACTTAGGAAGGTGCCATTAAACTTTCATGGCTGCGTCATTAATTATTGAGGGGCTCCTGTCGGACCCCAGCTGGTGGCCTGGCCCCTTCCCTGAGCGCAGCACAGGTCCAGGCGGGTGCTCCTAGGGTGCCTCAGCTCTGCATGTGCAGCAGGAAAATACGAACAGAACTGAGTCCTGGTGTTGAAAACAAAGGCGGCTGTGGGCGGGGGGCTCTGGGGATGTCACTGGTCAGACACAGAAGGAGCACGTCCGGTTACTCTAAGTGCAGAGATTGTCAGGGGTGCCTCTCCTGGAAATCTCAGTGGGCCCCACCCTAGGGGTGCCTGGCTCGGGCCCCCAGGTCCACGGAGATTGCTGACTGCTTCCTGCCCCAAAGGGAGTACCTGCTCCGCTCGCCCTAAAGGGAATGTTTCTTACATCAGTGCAGTTCCACACATTTCTCAATGATTCATGCTCAGAAAAGCCTTCCCATTGGGGATCCCTGGGTGGCTCAGTGGTTTAGCACCTGCCTTTGGGCCAGGGCACAATCCTGGGGTCCCGGGATTGAGTCTTGCGTCGGGCTCCCGGCATGGAGCCTGCTTCTCCCTCTGCCTGTGTCTCTGCCTCTCTCTCTCTCTCTCTCTGTGTCTATCATAAATAAATAAATAAATATTTTTAAAAAAAAAAAAGAAAAAGAAAAGAAAAGCCTTCCCAACAGGGCGAGTGATGAGGCCCAAGGGCAAGACCCTGCTTCGGCCGGCACTCTGCCTTGAGACTCACAGCCCTCTATTCAAGATTTACTCCTCAGGAGATGAAGATAAAGTGAGAGATCACTGAGCAGAAATTAAGAATGAGGTCCTACTTGATCTTTGCGAGGGCAGATGGGTCAGGGACTCAGTGCGCTGGCCGGGGCCACAGCAGCCTCAATGGGGAGCTGTGGCGCCTGTGCCCTGAGGAGCAGCCAGGCACATGGGAGGGACTGCAGGAGGAGGAAGGCCGGGAGCCCCACGGCACCTGCCCTCTGCATGTGAAGCACCGTTTCCAGCCGGACAAACGGACGCGTTAGTTGTAAGAATGTGGCAGAGTTCACTTCATGCCATCAAATAGGATGCAACTTGATTTTGAAATAATTTAATTCAGCTGTGAAGATCCAATGACAAGTGAGTTAACAAGTCCCTTTATTATTTGTAATGGTGAAATAAAATATATCAGCACCTAAAATCTTCACTCCAGTTGAAAAGAAAATAGCAAAACTGCTTCATGAACCTAACTGGTTTTGTTTAGCCACGAACACAAAAGCAAAGGATGTCAACATCTTTATTGGCTTATCTGTGTATTTCTGCAGGATAACCAGGGTGCAGTTGAAACCCGCCTCTGGCCCGTCTGTCCTGTTTACCCCCCTCCTTTCTAATCACTGCTGGATTGGTTATTGGCTGCATTAAATTTAGGGGCAGGTGCTCAGTCATTAAGGGGACAGTTGTCACACAGGGGAGATCCTCAACTGTGAGGTCCCATCCTGCCCTGCGAGGCAGGGCCGAGGAGAGGGTGAAGCAAACACTCCCGTGTTCAATCCCCGGCTTGAAAAACCCACCCAATTAAGCTGAAAACAGAGGCCTTTTCCGTGACGCGTGCTCCTGCTGCTGGTTGGGCAGGGACTGCGGCAGCAGATCCAGAAACAAGGGCGCTGGCCTCTGGGGTGGGAGAGAGATGCTCCAAACCAAAGGTGTGTCAGAAACGAGGGTTGAGATAGACACGGAAACTCCAGCCCACAGGGCGAGCTGTTGGCCAGGCCACCGAGACGGCGGGGGTGCCCAGCGCGGCCCGGCCGGAGCAGGGGGGAGGCTGGGAGCAGAGTGTGCAGGGGCAGCTGCTGCTGAGTGCTGGCGGGGACGGACAGGATGCTCGGGGCCTTCCTGCCAGGACACAGCTTCACCTTCACCACAGTCTGGTTGGATGCAGGCACGATTTCCCCACCCCCGTACCCCGCTTGGCCAGTGCCTGGCATACGCTGGCGCCCAGGGAACAGCAGCTCCTGGAGCGGTGGGCGTGGGAGACAGGCCGGGGGAGGTCAGTGCTGGAGCTGGAGCGGCGTCTTGGAGGCGCTGGGCGAACACAGAGCTCCGGACACAGAGGTCGCCCGGTGGAGAAAGAGCCTGCACCTCAAAGCCTGAACGTGCTCAGCCAGCAGGGGTCTGAAGTGATGGCCCTGATTGCCTGACCGGGGGCATGGTGATGTGATGCTGGCTCGCTTAGGGCAGCTGGGAAGTGTGGGTGTGGGCACTGGCCCTAGAGCCCTCTGGGGACAGGTGCAGAGACTAGGGAGCAGCCAAGGGGCAGCCCGCAGGTGGAAACCCGGACAGAGAGACCGTCTGTGCACGGGGTGCCCCCCTCCCGCCAGGCTGTAGGCACATCAGTCAGGAGAGCGGGGCTCCTAAGTGTCTGCCCACTGCTGGTGAAAAGTACATGCTCAATGCACGTTGTCCCACCTAGGCCAGGTGGGCTGTGGGGGGATGCTGAGGCCCAAGCAGGCTCCAGGGCGCATGTTCATGGTGGAGAGCTCCCACGTGACGCTCCCTGGGGTGTCCAAGGCAAGGGCAGCCCCCTGAGGGCATCTCTGGGCTGGATCTGTGCCCCAAGGAGCAGGTGCATCCCGGGGTCACCAGCTCAGCTGCCACAGGCGGGGGCAGAACAGCTGAAAGTGGGAATTCTGCTTCTCTGAGCTTGGGTGCCACCCAAGAACATCTCTACAGGTGCCTCTGCCCCAAGCCGCTGGGCTGCCCTGGGCTGGCGGGAGACCAGAGCAGAAGCAGGGTCTGTTGTTCCTACTGTCCTGGTATGTGTGACAACCGACTGCTGGAGAGGTGGTGTGTATTTCATGTGGTTCATGTGTGTGTGATGGCGGTGATTAGGTGAACTACCTGTGAGCTCAACCCCAGAATTCAGTTTCAAGGTGAAAGAATATGCCACAGTCTGTAGGTCTAGCTGGCCTGGAATGTTCACTACCCCCCACACCCTGCCACATCGACACAGGTGACCTTTGTGTTTTCAGGGAATGTATGTTTCTGCATCTGTGTGCACGTGTGCAAGTGGCCACACATGTCCATGCATGGGGCCTTATGGGTGTATGTTGGCATATATGTGTGAGTGTCTTAAACGTGCACAAATGTGAATGTTTGCATGTGAGGATGTGAACACATGCCTCTGAGTATAAGCACATATGTGCGTGTGCATATACATGCAAATGTGTGCGTATGTATAAATGCATGTTTGCATGTGAGTGTCAGTGTTAATGGGTGCACATGGGTGTGAATCATGCACACGTGTGTGGGCAAGTGTTGTGTGCATACATGTGCATTCTTGTATACATGAGTACTTCCATTAGTATGTGCACTGCCAGGTATATCTATACATGTATGTGTGTGCATGTTTGTGTGTGCCCTTGTGTGTGAGTGCCTATCTGTGCATACATACTTGTGGAAGGGGATCATATGCAAATGTGTGAATGTTTATGTTCATATAAATGTCTATTTTTTATGTGTGAATGCACATGTGGATATACATGTTTGCACATCTGGAAATAAGTGTGCACATGAATATTTGTGTGTGAATGAGTTGTGCACATACCTGTTGTGTATGTGTGTGTACACATGTGCATGAATGTACGAGGGCCACTGTGAACATATGCACATGTGTATGCATGTGTGATTATGTGCAAGTTTGTGGGTGAGTGCCGTGTGAGACTATAATTGTGTGTTCCTGCACATGGGTAAGTACTTGTGCTATTTTGTGTTCACGTGTGCACACATGTGTTTTGTGTACGTGTTCATTTGTGCATGGGGTGTGCATTGTGTAGCTTTACACATATGTACCTACATGTCTGTGTTTGCCTGATATGTTCACATACATGTGTGTACATCCTAATGACCACATGCATATGTATATGAGTATGGGTACATAGGTGTGTGTCTATGAGTACATGCACACAGGCATGGCTATGTGTGTGCAAGTGCCTATGCACACTTGTGTGTGCATGTCCACACGTGCATGCGGTGTGTGCTTGTTTTTGTACATGCGTGCATATGCTCACACATGCTATTGGAAAGGCAGTTCAGTAATGAGCAAATGGTGGGTGAGTCTGACCCTGGGTCTCCCACACCCTGGCCCCGAGGCTTGCATGAGTTATGTGGCCCCTCTGAGCCTCAATTTCCCCTTCTGTAAACTGGATACTGACAACCAAACATTCTTGTTGGAGCTACTGAGCATTACATGAGTTAGCTTGTGCAGAGTGACCAGGGATGCCCCTGGCAGGGAGGGCATGCTGGACACGTTTGTTACTATTATCATGACTGTGACAATGTGGCGGAGTTCCTGAAGTAGCCTGGGGCACTCGCTCTTTGTGTCTGTTGTCCTGGTAGATGTAATAGCGTCTGGCTCACTACATGCAGATCATAAATCACATATTTTCACCATTTAGGCAGAGGGATTTTGAAATCACTGTTTTGTTATAAATTCTCGTCCCCTTTATTGAATGTGAGAGAGACTAAATGCTTACCTCTTTCGCTCCGCCTGGCACCTACATCTGCTTTCCCCGGCAGCCATCAAACGTGCTGCATTATTAAAATCCCAATGATACGTGACATAATCATGATGAAGTTTGGAGCATACAAACTCAGAGATGTGTACAGTTAAAATTAAAATTCCACCCTCACCCTATCATGATTTGTTAGGTACAATTAGTAATGAAGGAAAAGATGAGTAAGGATGTAATTCTTTCTAACGGACAAATCTGCACTCATATTCCCATTTAATTATTTTTAAAAATATTTAAATGCCATTTGAAAAATTCCCATGAAATTAAAAAACTCTATACATGGGGTTGCATTTACATGAGTTCACCAGGACACATATGCCATTCCGAAAATTGAGCAATTACGCTTCTTCCAAAGCATTTATTTGAAAAAACATCTAGCCTACACATGTCACTATAATTAGAATTTAATAACTTTATGATCAGCGCTAGCTGTCACAAAGGGCTGTTTACTGATATCATTGTTACTGTTGAGGAGAAGCCATCCCAGCAGATTCGAAATCTGGTCCAGGATGAGAAGCTCACCACGTCCCTCAGATTATACAGAAGAGCAAACAAAGGTCAGCGCAGTGCCAGACGCAGAGCAGCGTGGTTCCATGTTGGGTGTCGGCTCTCGCTTCCCAAGTGAGTCGGATGTAGAAGCATCTATAAGGTAAAATAAATGCCCTGGGAAGTTAAATATGAAGAAAGGTCTCCTCTGATTATAAATAAGGTGGCACGTGGCTCCTGTGGCTCTCCCTCAGCACCCGGGGCTTCTCTATCCTGTGCAAGTGTGTTCAGGGTCTGCTGGAAGAGAAATGGTCCTCTGTGTCCCAGACAACCCCCAAAGGACTGTGACACATCACTTATTCTCCACTAATGTCGCACCCAACATTTGGAGGAAACAAAGCTGTGCCTCTCTCCTCTCTGTTCTCGGAACGAGTCAGCAGAGGCCAAGCTGGGCTCTTGGAAGAGCTTGGGGTGAGAACTTTCCCCTGGTCCTGCTCCCACCTGCCTGTCTTTCCAGGAGTCTCATGGTTCAGACATTTTCCTCTGCGACCTTCCAGGGCCACGAGCATCCACTTCGCTTGAGGCTGCACCACCACCTGCCCAGGGAGTCACTGTTACTGTTATTACATAAAATATCCATACAGAAGGCAGCTGGTCCAGCATTTTATACATCCCCCCCCCCCAGGGAGGGAAGATATTTTATTAATATTCTAGGAAACTCAGTACAGAAGGAGAATTTGCACAGGTTAGGGAATGATGATGCTGTGTTTACATTTTCCCTGGACTCCTTATTTTTAGTTAGAAACAGACTTTTTGATAGCAGGTGATGGGCATGAAGGAGGGCTCGTGATGAGATGAACACTGGGTGTTGCACGCAACTGATGAATTATTGAACTCTACTTCTGAAACTAATGATGTGCTGTATGTTGGCTAATTGCATTTAAATAAAAAATTTTCAAAAAAGGAACAGTTTTTGTTGTCTGCCATGAACTATGGCTGCGGACTGAACTGTGCTCATCCCCCCATTCCCATAATGAAGCCCCAGCCCCCAATATGCCTGCATTTGGAGATGGGGCCTCTAGGAGGTCATCAGGTCAAGTGAAGTTATACGAGTGGGTTCTGCATCTGACAGGGTTATTGTACTTACAGGAGGAGGCAGCAGAGATGCCCCTTCAGACCTGTGCGACCCAGCCAGGAGGTGCCAGCAGCAGAAGGGGTCTCGTGGAAGGAGGAGGGGTCTTGTGGACATGTGCACACATGTGTGCCACCCCTTCGGCGCCCTGCCTTGGGGTTCCAGCCCCAGAACTGGGAGCAGGATGCATCTTCTGTTCCAGCCCCCGGGCTGCTTTGCCAGGGCAGCCTGAGCTGATGAAGACATATACGTTCTCATTTATTTACTCAATATTTTTTTGTTGGATCAAAAGAGCTTAAACTTAAATATATTTTAAACGATGCCTCCATTTTCCTCAGTGTGGGCTTCTGTACAATGGATAAAAATATACTTACCATGAAAGCAGTAAAATATTGCTTTAATTTCAATGTTTTCACTATAAACTAAAAATATATGTGAATCAATATAAAGTAACAAGAACATCTGAATAGTATCAATTAACAGGCTTTTTTAAAAAAAGAATTTATTTATTTATTCATGAGATACACAGAGAGAGGCAGAGACACGGGCAGAGGGAGAAGCAGGCTCCTCGCAGGGAGCCCGATGCGGAACTTGATCCCAGGACCCCGGGATCACGACCTGAGCCAAAGGCAGACACTCAACCACCGAGCCACCCAGGTGCTCCTCAATGAACAGTTTTAAAACTGAGATGACATTAGGAAAACAGGACAAGTGAAGGGCATGAGGACCGCATAGCAGCCAGAGGCCTCTCAAGGATGCCAGCACTCTGATGCCACACCATCAAACCTTAAGCGTTCACCCGCAGTCGTTGGAAATTCTATTCTGCGGAATGATTGAGATTTACCAAAATAGATCTTTCCTGACGATTAAACCCCAATTGATTGATACAAACCTGGTTATGGAAGTTTAGCAAGCTCAGAGTGCAGAGTGCAGCTGGTCTGCTTCTCTCCCAGAGCTGTTCAACCTCCGTAAATGTCTTTTAAAGGGTCATTTTGTCTTCAATTAGCACACACTAGCTGTCCTATTAAATGTAAATTAAGTTATTATTCGAAGGCATTCATTTGGAGACTTAACCAAACGTGGACACCTGCACGAGAGTACTCCCCCTCTCCAGCCACTACCGGGGTCCAGCGATTCAGGACAAGGACGGTTTGAACGCTTGGCTGCACTCTGCAGTCAAACATGGGTCTCGCCTGCGGCATGGGAGTGTGTGTGTGTGTGTGTGTGTGTGTGTGTGTGTGACCGCACATGTGTGTCAGTCTGAAGACCCCAGTGGCAAATGCTTCCATCAGAAAAGCACAATTTATTAAACATTCATTAAAATTAAATCTCCTTCATGAATTCTAGCAGTTTGTTGACTTTAAGAAATTCTACACAGAGAGGCACCACGCAAAGTCCCGACATGGGTGCAAGGAGCCCAGGATCCTACGTTCTCTGCCTCCAACAACTTATTTCCAGCCCCCATTTCGAAATTCGCTTTTAAAAAGTGTTTTTAGATTAAATATGTTATAAGTGTCTCCTGGTTCTAAGAGTACGTGATGATAAAATAGTAATTGCAATTTTTACAGTTAATTGCACAGTGTCTGAAATGCAAACGTGTTTAAAATTCTAGCGCATTATCATTCATGGACAGCTGCTGACAGTTCCATTGAGGACAGGAATGGAAACAGAACAGAAATGGATATAAATACAAATAAAACAAGCTTCCACAGAGTCTTTATATTGATCCTTTTTCTGTACCGGGGCGAGCCGTCTATAATTGGTCTTTGGCCAATGGATGAACTCATACCTAGCAAGGCTCCCAGTGCTGAACATGTGATGAAACCCAGCTCTGCAAGTGCACTGGGTCATGATGGTAAATTTGAACACTCCAAAATTGTGAAGTCATATTTGTTTACCAGTAATGATTGAAGGGAGCCTGCAGAGAGATAAGAAGATGCAATACACACTTATTTGTCAAATTAAATTATGTTTCTCTCGCCTACAGAAAATGATCAGTGTGCTATAAAAAGGAGATTGTTTTAAGTGGCTAAATAGTTCTAATTTACAAATGTTTATTCTCAGTGGATGTTTATATGCAAAAAATGTCTGTGGTTAGAATTGAGATTTATTGCTTTGCTTGCAGTTGGGTCTGTGTCTGGGCTTCTCAATGTACCTCAGGATCCATTCACGGTGTTTTAATTATTATGCCTTTGTAAGGCATTTTGCTGCTTGGCATTTTAAAGTGACAATGTGCTATGTATTTATGCTTTCAAATAAGCCTTGGAGGAATATTCTAATATTCTAAGTAAATTTAGAAAAAAAATGTTATGTTGGAGCAGCACTCACATTGCAAGTTATTGTACAAACCCTAACGTATTTGTAGTACTGAGAGTTCCACACATAAGCCTACCCATCCTTACATGGAGCCAGACCTGTCTTCATGAGCCTTGGTAAGGTTCTATCACTTTCTGACTCCTGCGCACACCGTGCTTCTTCTCTATCCTGGGTATCTGCCCCAATACAGATCAGCAAGGAATTTACGTCCTTATTGACCTAACAAGCCACCGCTCTTAGTTCTGGCAGGTGCTTCATTGAGTCTTTTGAGTTTCCAGGTAGACATTTTTATCTTCCGCAAATATGGGCAGTGTTGTCTCCTTTTCTCCATTACTCATGCATGAAACATTTTTCTTTCCTTGTTGCACTGTCTTGAACTGACAGGAAAAAAATAAATGGTATCATCATTTCCGGTTCTCTAAGTTAATATAAATTTCTCTGGTTTTAACCTTAAGTCCGACCTTAGCTAAGGGCTTGAGATAGGGTCTTTAGAAAATACATTAAGAATTTTTAATTTCTATTTGTGGATCACTAAGACAGTTTTTGGTTAGTAATTGCATTTCATTTTTAAATGTATTTTTTTGTCATCTATTTGTTTTTGTCTTTCAACTTGTGGATGGGAGGACTTTTTTTGACACTTTTTCTAATATTAAACACCACTGAATTCACAATTTGGCAAAGTCAATCTAGTCAGATGTGTCATAGAGCTAACGTACTCGCAATAACGTGTTATTAACCTCAGGACTATGTAAAGTAAATTTGTATTCCATTAATTTTGAGTGGGCAAATCAATAGAAAATTTAAGCTTTATACTGCACTAGGCTTACGCGTGGTAACCTAGTGGAGGGTGTGCACCAGAGCCCTGAAAGCTCAGGAAAGCCCTGAAGTGTCCCCCCGATGGGGCTGCTCTCTCCTCAGCCCCTCCAGCGTCCTGCACCAGCACGTGGTCCCCAAAGAGTCCTTACACTTTCTCTCTTCCTGATGTCTCATGCCTGTTTCCCCTCTCTCTAAACAAAGTGGAGAGTTGAGGAAATATTAAGCATTATTTCCCATATTTCTGTGTCTGCTTTTCAAGGGAAAGTTATCTCAACATACGAAAGCTTTTTTTTTTTTTTTTTTTTTTTTTTTTTAAGCATAGCTCTTTTTTAAGGTTATTTTTTCCTTAAAGTCTCAGGATATAAGAAGAGAGAAAAGTGGTTTTGAGTTATAAAAATTAATAGGATGTGTTGAAGTTTATGTTAACATTTAGCAAAAATCAATCAATCAGAACATTGAGATATTTTAGTGAATACATAATTTTTAATTAGGGTCATTAATTATACTCACATTTGCTTTATTGCTCATTTATCTGGTAGTTTCTTCAGCTTGCCCAGTATCAGGAATCTTCTGACTTCCAAACATGCAGCTGCAGCTCATGGCAACTTTTCTAATTGCTCAACTTGCAAAGTCAAGTTGTTTGAAGCAACACGGAAGCTTGGATGGGGAGAGGTTGCTGCCTGGAGGTTGATCGCTGAGGATCCTTCACAGCACAGACGGCTTCTTGCGTTTCCAGGAATGTGACGTTCCCACTGTGAGCCGCAGTCTCCCTCTGTCACAGAAAGTGTCCATCAAAGGTGGTTAAATGGTATCCAACATCGCTCTAATATCTCAGATGCTCAGTGTTGACTTGGGGCAGGTGTCTAGTCAGGGTCAAAGCAAGCAGAGTTCATGTTTGTTTCTTAAAATCTCCATTTCTTCCTTGGCCTCGTGCTTGGGTCTAAGTACTGTAATATACTTTTAAAGATTTTGTTTATTTATATAAGAGAGAGAGAGAGAGAGAGAGAGAGAAGCAGACTCCTGCTAAGCAGGGAGCCTGACACAGGGCTGGATCCCAGGACCCTGGGATCATGACCTGAGCTGAAAGCAGATGCTTCATTAACTGAGCCACCCAGGCGCCCCTAAGTACTATAAATTTTGACCCTGAATTGTCCAACTGGGTTTTGCAGCTTATTAGAGATCAGGTTAGAGTTGTTAAAACTTTCAGAAAGTGATGTATGCCATCCTACGATGGGCTGTGTTCTATGTTAACGTGTTTTTGCATAACTATTAGGCAACAAAAGAGTTGCATGTGCATTGACATCAGCAGAGACATACAGGCTTTGATTTTAAAGGGCCTCATCAAGCAGACACATCTAAATACATGCCTGGGCCAAAGAAAAGACTATATTCCCAAACAGACAGGTGACCAGAGCTACTTGTCACCTCTCAGGGGCCTCACCGGTTCCAGCTTATTTACCATGCATCGGTTTGTGCCTGATTTTAAACCTATAATTTAAAAACATTATGGAGAAATGAAGATCAAACATTTGTAGAAGCAGAGAACCCTGGTTTTCTCAGAAACGCAGCACAGAGACAGTGATTGATGAAAATGAGTTCACATATTACCCCTCCTGGGATATTTGAATGTTAGTTGAATTATTCTCTAATATGTGATTACAGGCACTGTAGACAAGTAATACAAGATCACGGGCAGACTGACCCTCTGTCCTTCTGCAGTTGTGTCAACAGAACAATTGCATCTGTCACATTGAATTTGTGTTGCAATTGGAATTATATCAGATTTGAAATTTTGGCTGTATTTAATTTAAAGTCTGTTTTAGTAGTATAGTGGTACGGCTGACATAAGCATAAGGCATTCACACCCACCTTCCGACTTGTACTTTCTTAAGAACTAAAACAAAAGTCAAGTGAATTTGGGGGTTTGCAAGAACTCAGAGGGAGTGTAAGAATTACTCAGAATCAAGAACCATGGCTAACAGAGTGAACATTGTAATTTAAGCATTGATATTTTTAACCATGAAACCGGTAAAGGAAAAATTGGACACATATAATTATTGAAATTATATTAGTCAGATAAAAACTCCATAACCTAGTAAAAACCATACACATTTTCTGGCCTCTCAGGGACCATGATGGACAAGGCTGAGAAAGTAACAGGTCACAATCTCCTGGAGTAAATGGTCATAAATAGTGATGGAAAATATGACTACTTGCTCAGTTCAGCAAGCTACTTCCACAGTAATGGAGGCCAGGGGTGGGGTGAGAGCCTCCTGCAGATGGGCTGTGGCACCCCATCTCCACTCCATCTTCATCATTGCCGTCACACACTAGACCCGACCCTCTTGCACCTTCTCACCCCCTGTCCCCACCCTGCCTCAGAGGCCACACAACTCCCAGACCAGGCTGGAGTCTGAGAAAACCCTGGGTACCACTCCTCAGGGCAACACACATCACATTTTACCCCACCACGGGGGTTCTGGATGCAACACCACCCTGCAGTAGAGCCCCCTGCTTAATGATCTAGTCCATGGAGGGGCTGCCTGGGTCTCAGACTGGGCAAAAATCACCTGCTGACTATCTGCTATCTAACCTGCTGTAACTTGTTTTGTCCATCAATAGAGTGGGATCACTGGAGGCTCATGCCTGGGGTCTTCACCACTGCCTGTGAGCAGTAGGGTGGGTTCTCCTTCCCTGTAGGAAGGACAGCACCTCCCTATGGCTTGGAAGACAGACATAATCAGGAGACTTCTTTGGTCAATAAAATGTGAGCAAAAGTGCCTTAGGTCAGTTTCGGGAGAAACATTTAATTGCTGGTGCTTTGCTTTCCAACCTGATCTTCCCCCACCCTTCACTTTGGAGAGGGATGTGTAAGCACAAGGTGCCCAATGACTAAGCAGTCTGTAGTCCTGGGCCAGCACACACAGGAAGCTGTACCAGGGAGCCCTGCAGACCACGGCACACATTGCATAAGCAGAGATCAGACCTTGGCTGTGTAAACCTCTGATGATTGGGACTTGTTTGTTACTGCAGCAAAGCCTAGTTGATCCTGACTGATACACCACCAGGTAGGATTCTGTGAGGATTAAAAGAAGTAACATACATAAGGCTGAGTGGCCTTGGCCATGCATGCTTCACACATGCTCACTGCAGACTGTCTTGTTTCAGGATATAAAATTTTTCTTGTCAGAAGGCAAATTTCTAGACTTGTTACCATATTTATTTTTGTATTCCAAGTACCTGGTGGAGTGTCTGATTTGGGGTAGATGGTTGGTGAGTGTTGAGGAAAATAAGGAAACCAGCCACATAGGTTTCACCAATGTGTTTGAATAACACGGATTCAAACTGCATATGGAAAATATTAAGCCCCGTCTGAACGATGATGCTAGAGTTACAATGATTTCTGCATGAATTCCTGATAGAAAATCAAATATTCTCTCCATCCAATATTCCAGTGCTCTAACACGTCCTGACTCATATCAATAGGAACAGTGTGCCCACACCTCATATAAATAAAGTGCAAACAACATAGTGAAATACCTCTGAAGGAGGCACCTCTGATTTCCACTGGGGCAAATATACAGGAGTGAAAGAATCCCCCCCTTCCAATTAGTGGACTACTCTGACAAATAATCTATGGAGGCTCCACATTACCCTGCAGGTGGGCTTCCCAGAACAACAGGATTAATAGCTGATCATTTTGTGTGCATCTTTTTCATCTATTCTTAACTTCAACTGGGTACCAGATAGATTCCGGAAGACTAATGAGGTGCATGCCACTAGCCGACAGTGCGTGGCACCTGAGCTTGCCCGGGAATGCTGGAATGTTGGCTTCTGTGACGTCACTTTCAGCCAATAGGAGAGGAGGAGGAGCAGGAGGAGGCATTTCATGGACGCAGGTGTGCGAGTGCTCAGATGGTGGAGTCCCGCTGCTCATCCTCCTCACCTCCAGGCAGGAGGATTTTTGTGGGGTTCCAACCGTGCTTAGCCTGGTTATTGTGAACATGGGAAATGGGGGGTTTAGCAGCAAGCAACATTCCTGCTCCTTGCAAAGAATGGCCACAACTTACTTCAAGATAAAAAATGTTGGAAGAAAATGAGGCGATAAAGTGAAACTTTGCCACATGAGCTTCTGCTTTTGTATTGACAATATTCAAATAAATGAATTATAAGGCATTTATAAAGCCTTCAGAAACAACTCTCCTCGGAGTCTTCTTTCACAATCTAAGATATGTCACGCTCACTGTGGTATTAAATCCTCTATATCATAGTGACAGAGAAAAATGTGTACTCAGAGTGTAACTATTACCATGCAAATCACCGAGTAGGGCAGTGAGGGCTTCAAGTGTGAGCATCTCCTGAAAATGCTCAGACTGAGCCCTTCCGAATATCTTCTCCTGGTGAGTCACCTCACCGATGCCAGGGTATTCGTGATAGAAGAAGAGGTAATGAGATTATTGTGAAATATTGTGCCAATGAAAATGACATTGTATGCCTCTTTTTTGGAGACAAATTCAGATATGCCCATTAAGTTGCTCTCACATACTTAGAGCAGCACACACGCTCACAGACTTTTATACTCACTTCTCGGAGGCCGGGTGTCTCCTTTCTCAAATCATGCACGATAAATCTTGAGAACATTCCGAAGGATTGTGTCTTTCTTCTTTTCAAGTGTTAAATTCTGGGATGATAATGGTCAGCCCAAGTAACTCCAGCTCCCCTGTGAGGCTTACGCTGCACACTTGTTCCTTGTAGCTGTCCCAAATCGTTTGGACACTCTTTTGACATTTTTGACAACTTCCTACTTATGAGTTCTGTTACTTTGGTATTTAATAGAGTAAAACCAAACATTTCTTAGACTCCTGTACTGCTGGAGACTGAGCCCACATCCACAAGGAGTGAAAGGCCATGGTCCCGCTTCTGGGTTTTCTGGAACTCTTGCACCCACTCAAGGGTGGTATGGCACCAGGGCTGTTCACACTGGAAGAATCTTGCCTACTGGCTGGGTATTGCCTCCAACCATGCTGTTCCTGGATCTAGGTCTGGTACTTGCTCGTCCTGAAGATGTTGGGGCTGCTGCAGGCTTTACTAAACCCCTTTCTGCTTTGACAACTCGAAGTGGGTATTTTCCTTCACAACTACAGACGCCAAGCCTACGAAGTCTGGCTGCAGTTGGGGGCCTGGGACACTGGGTAGGTGTTTGGAACTGTGCTTCCAGAGCAGCCCTTCCCACCCTGCAATCCCCCTCCCTGCAGGACACACTAGGGAAGTGGTGGGTTGGCACCATTCAGTGACTCAATATGCTCAGGAGGACATTCTGGATCCCCCCAGGCTGGCTCAGGAGACCCGACGTCACAGGAGCCCATGCAGCACGATGCTTCTTTTTAACAGCTTCAGGAAAGACGTTGCAGGGCTCTGCGGCTCTCCTCTGCTAAAACAGAGAACTCAACAGGTTTAATAAATGACCTGCTGAATAATAAATTAACACATGAGATGAAAGATTAAGGAAATGGAGAATTTTGCAAAATCAACAATAATCACTTTCTAACAATATGCATTAGAACTGTGATTTGTAGAAAAACTCAGGCTTTCAATCAGAGAGAGAATAAGAACAATGAATGAAAAATGTATAATCTTTGCCCAGGGGACAAGAGATTGCAGCGTATTAATCACTGTCTTATGTAAGTGAGTATAAATCTGTAAGTAGAAATGTTTTTTCCCCCTTATAACTCCGTCTATTTTGATAAAAGTCAAACTCAGGCTGCACTCTATTGATATTTAATACAAAGCGTGGCTAATAAGGAAGCAGAGATCTCATTGGAGAGCTTTCCAGCACCTTGATACCAGGAAAACCCGATGTGCGGTACCATCAAAATATACCATGGATGTTCAGCACCAAGTTCACCGCGGCCGCTTCTTGTCTGGGCTCAGACCCCAGCTGCTCAGACTCCAGGGCCACTTCCTGCTGGTGGCCTCGGGGGACATCCTCCCAGGGCTGGGTGTGGGTCACTGCTGCTGCCCCCTGCCTGCAGCGTCCTCCCTCCTGCTTGCCTGATCCCCGGGCAGCTGGGAGTGCCCCCACCCCGTCACCTAAGGCAAGAACGGGGCCCACACTGAGCATCAAGGGAAGCGCCTCACGGAATCTCATCATCAGAACCCCCAAGCCTTATGTCCTCACTCTAACACATCTGGAATCCCACAGTGACCTTACAGTATGGGGATCCTCGTTTCTTCTGGTCAGGACCACTTGGGCGATTACTGACACGGCACCATGCTCTCCTCCATGAATCTCGCTCGGCTCACGATTCCGGCTCTGACCAGCAGGGTAGCGGCTGGCGCGCCACCTGGAATTCACCGTCTTGATTCTTCCCATCCTTTCTCCAAGAGGATGTCCATCATTTAGATCATTTCCATCTGTCCCGCCCCCGCCCCCCACCCCAGCCACACTCATGGCATCACGGAAGCCACAGCTCATTGATGCCTCCCTCCCTCTGTTCCCCGGTGGGAAGCCCAGACTCCGCTTTTCACATAAACTACACTCTTCTGTAATTCTCATTTTATGAACCCACATTCCACCCCTCCCCAACTTTGGGACTCTTCCCCTCTTCCCTCTGGAACTCTGGGCCAACCGTTAGCAAGCATCTTCTCTCAGCGGTGTCCCCGTCATGTGCCACAGGCACCACTACCCACTGTGCTGATGCTCACGCACCATCATCACCCCACAATGACCCCACCTGCCAGCCTTTAGCACGTTCTCACCTGCCACACAGCCTTGGCCAGGGCACCTACATGCTGGAAGCTGCCCACACTACATCCGCATATCGGACCCTGGACACAGCCGTGCCAACTGAGCCCTCCCTCAGGACTCTGTACCTGGGGCTCTCTGAGCACCACGCACTCCGACAACCGAACCCACCGAGTCTCTGCTCCCTCACACTACACACACTACACAACTATTTTATACCTTCCCATCCACACCTGTTCTTTCTCCTGGCTCTCGGCAGGTGGCCTTGCTGGCTTGCTGGCCATGTGCACCCATGTGATGAGCTCCACCTCTGCTTCCTAGCTTGTCCTCTTGGTCTTAAATCCTTTATGCAGATGAACCATCCCAGCCTCCTTGGGCGCTGACCTCCACTTTTCCCTTTTGGTGGCCTATGGTTCTCAGAGACCAGATTACAGGTGCCAGGGTGCTCCTTGGTACCTTTCAGAGCTGGGACACTTTTTGAATTTAATTTAATTTAATTTAATTTAATTTAATTTAATTTAATTTAATTTAATTTAATTAATTTTTATCAAGTTCTACACTCAACATGGGGCTGGAACTCACAACATGGAGATCAAGAGTCTCACATCCCACTGGCTGAGGCAGACAGGTGCCTCCCACATTTTATGAATTTTAAAAAGATAGTATCATTGTGGGTTCAAGCTCATATTTCTAATCCAAACTCAGGACTGATTTAAAACTGAGAAAAAGTTATTATATAATATTAAATATAACATAAGTGGCTATAAATATATTTAGATTAAATTAAAATAATTCCTAGTGCAGCATCCTCTTGCGTTGCCACCCAATGTGTGCACACACACATAGTACTTTTAAAATGCTTCCACTCCTGGCACTACCCCTGGGTCTCCTCCTCTCCTGTGCAAGAACCTGAAAGTCAGAATGGGATTTGTTCATTATTGATCATTCTCTCCCGTGTTTGCAAGCACGTTGCTTGGCAGAAAGTGCAGAGCACAGGGTGTAGGATTTAGTAGGCATGCCCTACGCCTTGCCCGACCTGAGCCTCACTGGTCAGTGAGAGGGGGGTTTGGTGGACGCTGGAGGTAGATGCTGGGCTGGGAACCCAGCTCACAAGTTTGCTAATGTTTTACCTTCATTGGCTCTTTTGTCCCCTAAAAACTTATCTTCCTCATCTGTTAAAGGCAGACAATAAATGTACCAAAGTTAGGGAGTTTGAGAGAATCAAGTGGGAAAACATGCATCAAGCAGTTAACGAAGCATCTGACCATTTGTTAAAAGGCCCTGATTAGGGACTCTTGGGACCAAAAGATGGAAATTAATTGCCCTCCTTAAAGTGCGTGTTTTGCTTGGTTGTTTGTGATGTATGCAACTTGGGTCACATTCTAGTTGGTCTAGAAAGTAAGGTGGGAGAACACCAGTGGTCAGAACCTGTGGGTGCCCCTCGCACCTGCCACCTGCACACCTGCCTCCCTGCACCTGCTGTCTTCTGCACCTGTCACCCTCTGTACCTGCTACCCTATGTGCCTGCCACCCTCTGTGCCTGCTGCCCTGCACACTTGCTGCCCTACACACCTGCTGTCCTGCACACCTGCAGCCCTGTGCACCTGCCACTGGTGCCCGCTCACGTTCCCAGAGGACTATTGCCCTGGACTGCTACACCTGCCAGTCCTGACCCTCTCTACCACACAGGAATGTTTCATTGTGTTCAGCATATGCTCTTTTCTCTGTACCATTTCCCCTGTTTTTTTCCATCTCATGGGATTGCATGAATATCGTGGTCATTAACTGAGCTCTGTGACCTTGAGGTGCTTCTATCTTGGGAGCCTCCTGTGCCCTGAGACTGGCCTCCATCCTCTGTGAGGTTAACTGAAAGACGGTCCCAGATGAAGCCTCTCCCCATGCACCACAGGCAAGTCTGCAGGCGGGGAATTGGGACAAGGGAACAACATCTGATGGAGCACAGGGACCAGCATTGTCACGGCAGGACACAGTGAGAAAGGATGGCAGCCCTGGAAGGAAGAAACCTGACATGGAACCCAGGCAGAGGAGAGGGCCCTTTTTTCTGACCTGTGGGCATAGGAACAGCCTCACGGGGATGCTGGGGTTTCAGGGGAGTGCCATGCAGGCCCCGTGGAGCCATCACCCTGAGGGGCTCGAGCACAGCAGTGAATGTGGACAGGCTCATGCTCCTCCCAGATCACAGAGGTCCAAGGTGGGCCTGAGTCAACCCTGGCAGGTGTCCCTCCTCAAAGAGGGGGTAATATTGTCTCCTGATTCTTGACTGGATGTGCTCCCCCAAACATCAAAGCCTCTTCCTGTGCCTGTGCTTATGTCATTTCACCTCCATATATTCCTGAAACTATTACATATGCTCACCCTTCTCATATTCAACTTAATGTCATTCAATTATCTCTGGGTGATTGAATCATCACTTTGCAATCTTGTTCTGCCCGGCAGCACCTCAAAATTGAATAAGGTGTGTGGAGAGGGCAGCCCTGGACTCCTTTTCATGAGGTTTATTTCTGCACTATTTGGCCTCCACGTCCTTGCACACCAACCACCTGGACTTACTCCCCTCATACAACCATCTCCAGGGCCACGGGGGCAGTCCCCGAAGCTCTGCATGTCCACCTCTGGCCGTCCTACACCTGTTCTTCTCGAGTCTGAGGCTCTGGTCCAGGTCTGGAGGGCTCCCTCCAGGAGACGGATATTTGCTTCCTGCTGTGTCCTCACCGCAGAGTCTCTGTCTCCCCCTCGCCTGACCAAACTTCTTATTCTTTGAAGTCCAGAGCAGCTTTCACCTGCGGCTCTGAGGCCAATGGCTCTGGAACTGATGGTTCTCTCCGCTGAGCCCTGTGGAATGCACTGCTTCTCTGGGCAGGCCCAGTTCGTAGCCACCAGCTGGGGCAGCACGTGGCCATGGGAGCTGACCCCCCAGTGGGCACGACTCTCTCTGCAGCACGTGCCACCCCGCGCATCATGCCGCAGCACCTGTGCGTCTCTGAGACCAATACACTGGTGGATACACACACCTGGTGACGTCCATTTTAGTCGCTTGGAATGCTTTTTTTCTCACTTTTCTAGCTCTTTTTGGTGTTCTGGATTTGTGAGTGATTAGTCAAAAGTCAAGGTTAGAATTCAGAAATGATACTCAATATTTTAACAGAAATAACTTACTATAAGAAGTTGCTTAAACAGATACTGAGGAGTTGGAGATGGTACTTGGAGGCTCCGAAATGACTAGCTTTGTAAGGTCATGAGTGGCCTCAACTTCGTGCCTGGGTGACTAAGGGAAGAGGCAGGGTGTCCAAGGTGAACGCTTACAGGATGATACCTGAGCTGGTGCCCAGACCTCGGGAGGAAGGGGTGAGGCCTACCCATCGTGGTGTCTTCAGGGAAGGCTGCCCCTGGGTACATGGGGACCTACCAGCAGAAGCTGCACTCAACCAAAGGCAAATGTCAGGGTGACGCTGTTGAGGCCAGTAGCAGCACAGTGGGAGGAGGGCTTCCCTGCCCCAGCCCGCGGCCTCCTGCGGGGGCCCTGGTGGGGGAGCCTTACTGTGTGCAGCTGGCAGAGGAGAGCCTCCACTTTCAGGTCCAGACCCTGCCCCCCAGCACAGAGGAGCCAGGCTGACTTCACACAGGAGGGCGAGTTTGGAATTGAGCAACCACAGCTGATAATCGACCCGGAAGCCTGACCTTACTTGGTTGCAGACCAGCGAATTGTCGCCGCCTCTGTGATGCAGAGCGATCTGGACAGCAGGCCCCGGTGCCAATGGTCTGGAGCACTCGCACCGTGGGATGCACCTCGCAGCCTCCTGACCACCTGCGCACTGGCCACGCAGGTCACTCTGATGCTGGACTTCTGTGTCTGGTTGGACAGGACCCCTTCACTTCAAACTCTTGTGGACACAGTCTCCATAGTTTTGCTTCACGGGTCACTGGAGACCGAGCTACATAAGTGGATTTCCTTGACAGCATGTAGTCCCCAACCTGGGGTGCGATGCCAGCCTGGGAGACCCGGCTTGGGATCTGGCATTCTCTCCTTACTGCCGGGAAGACAGTGGGAAACAGAGGAGTCTTAAAAATTAAAATAAGGCTCACATGGATCTGACAGTGTGCGTCTTGGTGTCAGCTGTCCATCCGTTTCGAATGGCAGTGATGCCTGACCTCACAGCGATCTTGGAGCTGGGTGCTTACGGTGACCCGCTGGGGGCCCGCCCGGCACGACTCCCCTTCCCATCCATCACCTGAACTATTTGAAGAAAAGATGGTCGACGTGCAGCTCCTTCTTAGGTTTATTATTTACTCCAGTAAATCACTCTGTAGCAGCTGATCAGCAAAGGAAAACATGGTCCTGAAACTAATGAGCCCAGGGCCCGCACGCCACCCCCACCTTCTGCTGCCAGCACTCCACAGGGTCTGGAGACATCCCCCCCCACCTCCGGCTGTTGGGGTCGCTGTGTGTCCTGTGAGGGGTAGAGCCACATTCATGCAGCTCAGTTCTTGTGTCTTCATGTGTTTGCCATCTCAGGGATGTTTGTACAGAATAAAGTGCCTGGGCATTGGGGCCCACATGGCAGCACAGGCCTCTGAGCGGCATCTCACCCAGGACGTGCAAGCACAGGAGACTACGGAGGAGCCATTGCATCTTGGACACAAGCAACCAGGTCAATGGGATGTGTTTGCCTATTATCATGAGTCAACAGAAAATTCAGCCCAAGGGCGCCTGGGGGGCTTGATTGGTGAAACGTCTGCCTGTGGTTCAGGTCATGATCCAAGGGTCCTGGGATCGAGCCCTGGGTCAGGCTCCCTGCTCAGTGGGGAGCCTGCCTCTCCCTCTCCCTCTGTGCGTTCGCTTGCTCTTTCTCTCTCTCTCAAATAAACAAATCTAAAAAAAAGAAAGAGAAAATGAAAGAAAGAAAGCAGAAAGAAAGAAAGAAAGAAAGAAAGAAAGAAAGAAAGAAAGAAAGAAAGAAAAGAAGGAAGGAAGGAAACCCAGCCCAGCCTGTGTCTCCCAGGCTCATCCACGAGACCCCAGGGGGAGAAAAGCAGGCAGCACAGAGAAGCCTGGGATGGGGGGACTCATGTGCACCCCACCCATCCTCCACCTGTGTTTTGAGGGGCTGAAGCCAGGCTGGCTCTAAGAGGCTGCTGGGACGGAGGAGTTCCTAAACACGGGAGATCCCCATCCACCCCTCAGATGTATAAGTCACTGAGGGAACATGGGGGTCTCCTGTGGAACAGCAGCAGCAGGCCGGGACCCTGCCCTGACGTGGACCCCACGGCGCTGCGGCCTGCAGGACACGGCCCAGGGCGAGCTTCCCTGGGAGCAAGGCACCCGCCTCCTGCGGGCTGGAGCTTGGCTTTCTGTGCTCCCATGAAGCAGTCTGTGGGGCTTCCTCACGCTGAGCGATGCCTCATTGCCCACGAGCAAGTTCGCCTGCTGTGGGCAAGCTCCCTTGAAGGTCTTCTCGTCACCACGGGCACAGACAGCCTCCAGTGACCACACGCAGAGTCTCAGGAGTGTGTGTCAGGCACGGGGAGGTGACGGTGATCCACGTGCGGCTGTGGCACCAGCCAGCAAGCCCCGGGGCCACACGCGGAGCCGGGCCCAGTGCGGACCAGGCGTGGTCTGGGTCAGGCAGCTTTCATCACGAGGCCAAGGAGCAGGTGTGAATCTGACCCCGGGCATCTCCGATTCTGCCTCACGCTGCCCGAGGCCACGCCCAGGGCCCCTCTTGCAGCATCGACATCCGGAGCGAAGGGACAGCAGCCAGGGTCAGCGCCTGCTTCAACCACGAGCCGCAGCGCCAGCCGGGACCCCAAATCCCCATGACCAGACCCCGGGCCGCCTGAGCGCCTCCTGTGCGGTTCCCGCGACTAGAAACCCCGCTCACCACCTCGACCTGGGAACAGCCTTTCGAAAGTCAAATGACATCTGTGAGGACATGTCATCTAGATCCTGAGAGGTGCACGAAATGTGCCACCAACTAAAATTTGCGGCAGGACTCCTGGTCTGCGGAGTTGCTGACGTGCGTTCACCTTCGCTGTAGGAGGCAGGCAAGCAGGCACGGGAGCCTCCTCTAATGCGGGCCGCTTGTTTATTATTTTTTTAAAGATTTTATTTATTTATTAAAGAGAGAGAGAGAGAGAGAGAGAGGCAGAGGGAGAAGCAGGCACCATGCAGGGAGCCCAAAGTGGGACTTGATCTCGGGACTCCAGGATCAGGCCCTGGGCTGAAGGCGGCGCTAAACTGCTGAGCCACCTGGGCTGCCCCGGGGCCTTTTAAATTTAGCGGATTTTAGGGCTATCATCTGTGAAATAAAACCGAGAGGAGCATCTTTCTTCAGTGGAATGCTGTGTAAATTAACTTACTAGGAGTTAAGTTACGGGAAAATTAAACTGTAAATAAAGATATCGTGGCATCATACGTTTTCATCCAATTACCAAGAACCCCAGCTTCGCTCTGAGGATCTGGGCTCTCCCTACCAGTTTGCCAGGCTTTCTGGGGTTTCCTCCCTGTGTTCAGGACGAAACTCTGCAGTGACACCTCCACGCCCCAGCAGTCAGCGGGGGAAGAGGCGGCCTTCTGCTCCTAGGTCTGGCCTCCACGTGCGGGGACCGTGGGCTGAGTCTCCCCTCAGAGCCAGCCGTCTGGGCCCCACAGGTGGAGGTGCTACACCCCGGAAACCATGCACCCCCTGCAGTGACCCGGGTGCCCTTCCTCCCACCAGGCAGCTGGCTCCTTTCTCTTTCCAGGGGCAACAGAGGGTGTTGCGTCCTCGAAAACCTGTGATATGCTTTCATTCATTTGGGGTGACATGAGCCTGGATGGGGGGTCACGTTCGACTGGTTTCCCGTACTCAACTCTGGGCTGGCCCTACGGTGGCTCTGGGTGTGTCAGGGAAAGAGGCATCTGGGAGCTCCGTGCTGCTTCTTCCCTTGTCAGCTCCCCACTGCTCACTGTCTGCAGGCCGGGTGCCACCCCTCCGTGCCCCGGCTGTGCCCCAGCCCCCTGGGCCCCTGCTCGTCTTTGGGGATGCAGATCTCTCCCACCCTGAGCAGAGCCCATCCTCCTCCCCACGGGGGCTCTCCCAACCCTGAGATCCCTCGATGAGTTGCCTTTATGCCTCTGACGTGTGACAGGTCTTAAGTAACAGTTTTCTAAGTCCGCACCTTTCCTCTACCACCAGCGGCACCGATCCTGGAGCCGGCGCCCACCTTACTCTGTCCCTCCAAGCTCCCCGCTCCAAGCTGGCGCCTCTCACAGGTCGCAGATTTGGTTTGAATCGAATCTGCGAGGCGACTGGCTAGTGGGTCTCATTTTGAATAGACTGTGCCCCCCACTGGGACACTTGGCTGGGTGCACAGCGATGCCTCAGAGACGTTCAGGTGAAAGATCTGTCACATAACAAGTGATTCATGACCTGCCAGTGTGGGACTCTGTCGTGAACACCTGCGCCGCTGCAAGCTGCCCGCCAGCCCCTCTGCGGGCGATGCAAGCAGGACCCTCCCGTGCTCCTGTCCACTCACCAAGGACAGCCACCCAAGCCAACAGTGGGACTCACCAAAGTACATCCTCAACCCCTGTGGCTTTAGGGTGCTCAGTGGCACATGGGCGCGGGATTCTCAGCCTGAGCTCCCGACTGCCGGTGGCTGGCATCCTAGGAGGTGACTAGCAAGTGGGAGTGCTTCTTAGAAGCAAACGCACGGTGTGGTTTTCAATCGAATCAGACACATAATTACGGTAAATTCAACTGCCTGCTTCCACACTTGTATTTTTCTATTCTTGTATTTCTGTGTCCATGTTTTTAGGGACATGCATTGGTGGCTAAGCCCCCCACCCGGGGACAATGAGGCCGTACGTTCAGACACTGTGCAGTCTGATGCCCTTGTGTCCCCGGCAGCTCAGGAGCCGCCTCGCCCGGCACTTGGCTCCATGTGTCCCGGCAAACCCAAACGACCAGAAGAGAAGGAAAGAATATGTCTGAGGAAAAGTGGAGGCAGTTGTCCCTCTCTTGTTCTTCTTCCCCCGACAGTTTCAGAGGCAGCTGCACCGCGGGCCGGGACTGGAGGGTGCGCAGCGGCCTCGCCATCCGCCTCCGTGCCCTGCGCCCCCGCCTCCGTGCTGGCAGGCTTCCCGTCCTGGGCCTCTTCTCTTCCCTCGTCTTCTGATGTCTTTCCAGGCTGGAGCTCCTGCTCAGATGAAACAGATGACTTTCTGGGCCTGCTTCTGCTCACAGCAGGCAGGAGCAACAGTGACTGATTGGTTGAAACATAAGGATTAATGGGTATTTATATTTCATTAAATTTTATGCTCACTGGAGAATAATGTATCACTCGCAGATATTGAAACATATGTCAACCCTATCCACTTACATATAATTCAATTTGACTGAAATGCATTGATCAAGTTTTATTAAAGTCCAATACATCTTCCAAAAAGGCCCGCTCTTGTAGGATTGTCCCTTCAGAGTCACCGATGGCTCTAACTCGATTCACACCATTTTCGGGAGGAGAGAGATCACGGCGGTGAGATTCTCTTGACAAGTTGGCTGGGTCTGTGGGGGCTTGAGGGCAAGATTATTGGCCAAATTCCCAAGTGGGGAGAATTCTTAGTAGCATGACCCCAGAGTGGGTCAGAGCTGAGAGCCCAACCCAGAGGGGGTGACCTCGCTCTGCAGGTCTCCTGGGGGCTCCTGGGGCCGGGCACACAGGCACATCCTGACGGCTCCATGGCACCTGCACGGCACTGTGCTGGCGTGGAGCTCTGTCCACAGACCTCTGCCCAGCCTTCCCCCTCCCTCTTCCCACCTCCCGTCCCCCCTGCTTCAAGGGTATTTTGATGTGTCTGATACGGACCTACTGACACCAGAAGCATGTGTGTAGGATGGTATTGAACACAGGCTTTAACAACTGCCAGGAGACTTTAGTTGTTTCATTTTAAAATTCTATCCAAAATACATGTACATGCTCCCAACATAGACGGTGCGTGGCAACTGGAGGGTGAGGATTTGGTTGTAGGAATAAGGGACGTCCAGCAGAATGCGGGCATGCCCTGTTCAGCCTGAGTTGCTGAATTGCTAGCACAATCAGGGCAATAGGAAGCGCCTCCATTTGAGCACTGCCTTCCCGAAGTGCACCCCAGGGCATGGCCACCTTGCACAGGAGCTTGGAGCTTGAGCTTGAAGCAATGCCTTTGGGCCACAATGCCAATCTGCCTTTTGGAAAAGGAGATTCTGAAATTGGGTCAGAGTTTCTCAAAATTGGTAGAGGATAGATAGACAGAAAGACAGACAGTTGGCCGATGATGAATGGAAGGAAGATGAGAGATAGAGACAGACATGGCATGGGAGGACGTTTCCATGTCACACTCTTGGCCGTACGTTCAGGCACAGCACACATTTCAGTGTGGAGGTGTACCCTCCGACTGCCCAGGGCTGATGGTACTGGGAGGCACCTGTCCTGTTCACCTTAGAAGCCTCCTCCCCAGCATCCTGTGAATCCCCAGCAGAACTGCATGGAATGCATAAAGCCCTGCTCAGGAAATGCTGCTCAGTGCCAGGAAATGTTGGGGAGCAGCAGGCTCCCAGGCTTTCTTCTGCTGCCTATGGTCCAAGATCAATGATCTGGAGTCTCCCCCATGTACCCCAGGGAGGGACAGCCTTCGGCAGGCTCCACGGATGCCTCCGTGCTGCTTCCCTGACCTGCTGCTTCATCGCTGGAGACCAGAGAACATCGGAGGCCCTGTCAGGATTCTGGGCCCTGGGCTCCCTCCTCCATTTCCTGGGAAGGTTTCTGGGGAGCTCGATGGCCCACGGAGCTCCTTCCAGAATCCAAACCAGCATTTCTCTGCCACCCTCCTCTCTGCCACCCTCTATGCCAGACCCTCTGGAACTTGACCTCCATCATGTCACAGCTTCAGGGCTTCCTTAGTCACAAGACTGGGGCGAGACCGTTGTGCTGGCTCAGTGGAGCACCTGCCCCCTGGCATCATGGCTGCCGGTCAGCTGCTGTGTTTGCCTCACAACAGTGTGAAGGCCACATGGCCACCGAGTCCCCAGTACAGGGAGAAGGGACTTATGTGCCGAGAGGGCCTGTCATACCTGGGGTGCCCAGAGTATCCCTAGAGCCCATAGCATCCATGTTACCTAGGGTGTTGGTAGTGTCTGTAGTACGGATGCTTGGAGCATTGTATTCCCGGGGGTATCTATAGTACCTGAAGTATCTGTAGTATGTGGGGATGTTTCTAGTACTTGGGGTGTCTCTACTACTTGGGGTGTCTATAGTACCTGGGATGTTTGGACTATCTGTATTACCTGGGGTGTCCATAGTACCTGGAACATCAGAAGTATTTGGGTGTCTGTAGTACCTGGGATGTCTGTAGTATCTGCAATATCTGTAGTATGTAGTATGTCTATAGTACCTGGGGTGTCTCTATTGCTTGGGGTGTCTTTACTACCTGGGGTGTTTGGAGTGTTTGTAGTACCTGGGGTGACTGTAGAACCTGGGGTGTCTATAGTACCTGGGGTGTCTATTGCCTGGGTATCTATAGGACTGGAGGTGAATGTAGTCCCTGGAGTGTCTATAATACCTGGGGTCTCTATACTACCTGCAGCACCTGGAGTGTCTTATACTACCTGGGTGTCTATAGTGCCTGGAATATCTATAGTACCTGAGATGTCCATTGTTCCTGGGGTGTCCATAGTACCTGGGTGTCTATAGGACCTGGAGTGCCTGTAGCACCTGGATGTTTATAGTACCTTAGTGTCTATAGCACCTGGGTGTCTATAGGACCTGAGTGTCTATAGCATCTGCAGCATCTATAGTACCTGGAGTGCCTGTAGCACATGGAGTACCTGTCATATCTGGCTTCTACAGGTCATGGGTATGCATGTTCGGGCTTTATTTTTGTGGGGATGGTAACACGACACATGTTTACAAATTGAGACATTTAATACTCAGTGGAACAGTAGGCAATGACTATATGCAAGTTATTAATAAAGATGAACTTTAAAACCCAAACAGCAAAGGTCTGCAAAACTGTTGACCTTAACTAGATTGCAGAAAACAGGAAGAAACCACTGAGCCGACTCTGGAAACAGTTTTGAGGCTGTTTGCCTTCCTTCCCCAGTCAGGAGTCGGTGAGGAGACAGTGCAGGAGACCCTGTGGTGGTCATCAGGCTCACAGTCGGAAGGGCACTCCTCCTGTGAGAGGACCTGAGGGATGGGGTCGTCTTCTGAGAAGTTGACTCCAGAAGAACAACCACATGCCAGGCAGGGAATGTTGAACAGGAGCCTGGTTCCAGCCCAGGGAGGATTCGCTAGAGTACATGGGAAGGAGGGTCTGCAGGTGAATTTCTGCCTCCAAGGACTGGCAGGGCTGGTCTGTGCCCTCACCCTAGCAACCCATCCCATGCTTCGGGGGCATTAACCTGTTTCTCAGGGGGCATCAACCTGTTTCTCAGGTGTGGGCCTGTGGTTTGCTTGGGTTCCATAGGGCTAACTGGAGAATAAGTTTGGAAACACTGAATTAAAATGAAATATTTATTTAGTATAGACAAGAGACTTTAATCTGTTCACGGGCCTTGAGAGCACACTCCGTGTGGTGAGGTCCCACAAAGCCAGTCCTTCATTGAACACCTAATATTGAGCTACACCAATAGATCACCAGGTACAGCTTGAGACAATGCTCTAGGACCTGAATTCCTGAGAAACACAAATTATTTCTAATTCATCTTTTCATCTCTAATCCTATTTAGAGCAACCAAAATACAACTAAGAATAAAAGAGAGAAAGAGGGGGAGGGAGAGGAGAGGGAGAGAAAGAAGCAAGCCTATTTATTCTCCTTACAGACAGCTCCCCTCCTCCAACACCTAGTACAGAGCCTGGTGCACAGTAGGCCCTCCTAATGTCTTCCTAATGAATGAATCCATGCATAAATTTTATATTGAATTGATAATACCATATATAAAGATGCTGAAATTAATCTCATTTCACTTCTTGAAATATGAGGGGAAAATATTCCAGGCTGGCTCTGGAAATGAGCCAAGAGACTTTATAGAAAATTCCTGTGTGATGGGGAAAGCTTTGTGCAAGAAGTCTGGCCAGAGGGGGAGATGGGAAGGGTCTCTGAGCAGCATGTGAGCATATGAGCATGTGAGTGTGTCAGCGTGTCTGAGCGTGTCACTGTGTGTATGTGTAAGCATGTGTGAGTGTGAGTGTGTGTGAGCAGGTGTGTGAAAGCAAATAAGTGTGTGTGAGCCTGTGTGAGCATATGTGTGACCATGTGTGCACATGTGAGTGTGTGTGCATGCTCATGTGAGCCTGTGTGAGCCTGTGTGAGCATGAGAGCACCTGTGGAGAGCGAGAAGGTGAACAAGTGCCTCTCCATGTTCCAGTCCAGGGAACAGGGCCGTGTCACAGGCACGTCACTTGCACTATGGGCCCTGGCAAAGGTGGGGCACCTGGGCTGGCAGGTGTACTCTCCAAACCTCCTGCCAGTTTCCACCCGCAAGTGTGTCTGTGTCAGTGCTCGGCTTCGGTCCTGCGGCCTGCTCACTGCCCACCTCGGGAGGGGCCTTCGGGCAGAGCAGCCAGTGGGGTGGGGGATGGGGGATGGGGGACGGGGCGGGGGGGGGGGGCTGGCTTCCGGGCCTCCCCCGAGGGTACCTCTGGCCTTGCCCAGTGAGGAGCTAGGGGCAGGGGGCTGATGGGAGGCGGTGCTCCGCCAGGTGGGGCCGGGCCCCAGTGAGCATGTGGCACTGGTCTATCCTGGCGCCCTTTCTGGAGACGGCCGTGTGAACATGCCACAGATTCCCATGGAACCGTGAAAATTCACATTAACCTCTTTGTCTCCCTTACATGCACCCTGGCTCTCACTCACTCAAATACAGATGACACCCTCAGGTCACAGGGGCTCCAGCACCCCTTGCCATGAAGGACAGGCCTCTGCAGCCTCTCTGCCTCCCGCCCCCTCGGAGGCCGGCCAGGACCCAGCCCGGCTTCTACACTCAGGAAGCAGGAGTCGAACCTCTCCTGGCTCTCACATCCTGCCGGCGCCCCGCTCCAGCGGGAAGCAGCACCAGACCAGCGCTGCTCTCAGGCTCAGGGCACGGGGCCGGGCTCCTTCAGCTCCTACAAGTGGAGGAGATGTCTGCGCTCCCTCCCCTGGCTCCTGGCACAGCCAGCTTCCTTGGGGACACGGCCGGTTCAACCGCCCCAGACAACTTACCTGCTCTCAAAGGGTACAGACATGGTGATCCCAAGGGGCACCTGCCCCTGGTGTCCACAGCAGCCAGATCGTGGACGGAGCCCACATGCCCGTCGACGGACAACTGCATAAAGAAGAGGTGGCCTATATGCGATGGGATACTACCCAGCCATCAGAAAAATGCAATCTAGCCATTTTCAATGTGTGGATGGACTAGAGGGTATTACGCTGAGCGAAATAAGTCAGTCAGAAGAAGACAATTATCATCTGATCTCACTCCTCTGTGGAATTTACAAAAAAAAAAAATGGAGGGTAGGGGTAGGGAAGGAAAAATAAGATAAAATCAGAGAGGGAGACAAACCACGAGAGACTCTTAACTCTGGGAAACAAACGGAGGGTCATTGGAGGGGAGGGGGGCAGAAGGAGGGGGCCACTGGGGGATGGGCATGAAGGAGGGCACATGGTGGGATGAGCACTGGTGTCGTTTGCAACTGATGAATCCCTGACCTCTACCTCTGACACTAGTAATACAGTGTATATTAACTACATTGAATTAAAAAAAAAAAAAGAATACGTCCGACCCTCAGTATTTGTGGATCCCATGTCTGCAAACTCTCCTACCAGCTCAATTTCCTTGTAACCCCCAAATCCGTGGGTCCTCTTTCTGCTCGCAGCCCCTGACCGGAGGCACACGGCCAGTGGTAGCTTTGCACACGTCACATGCCAACGTCACTCCCTCCTGTCATCTCATCACTCGGGCATTGTATCATCTCCCATCATTAGGAGGAGAGGCTGAGTGCAGCAGAGTAAGATACTTTGAGAGAGAGACCATCTCATAACTTTGATTACTGTTTATTGTTATAATTGTTCTATTTTGTCATTAAACATTGTTGCTGATCTCTTACTAGGACTCATTTGTAAATTAAAAAATAAAATAAATAAATAAATAAATAAATAAATAAATAAATAAATAAACTCTATCCTAAGTAGGCACATAAGGGGAAACCACAGTTACATGTAGATTATGATACTGTCTGGTTTGAGGCCTCCACTGGGGGCCCGGGGACAGATGCTCCATGAGAAGGGGGTGAGGCTGTGCTCACGGGGTTTCTTGATCCTTCACAGACTGAGTGGAGTCTCTGGGAGCACATTCTCACCTGAGGTGAACCCAGGTGAGCCTCTGCCTTCTTTCCAGGCTCAGGTCCCACGCCGTAAATAAGTGTCTTTCCTGCAGCCTATTTTATGTGATGTTTTTTTATTTGTTTTTGTGCTTATTGTTGATGGCTTTGCTGTTTAAAGCAGCCCCTGAATGTGGAGCTGACATGGTCTCTGGTGACGTCAAACACAAGAAGGCTGCCATGTGCCTCACACAGAAAATGCATGTGAAGCAAGGCTCTTTCAGGCCTAATTATACTTCACTGGCTGAAAGTTCCATGTTAATGTGTCCACAATATGTATTTGATAAGGCGTCTTCCAAGAGAAATGCCCATAAAATGAGACCATGTATTATTGATGGATTAGCAAAATGTTGCTACCAGCAGCTCACAGAAACATAGCTCCATGTTTCATCCAGGGGCAAAGGCCGATGGTGTGCCAATCTGTGTTCTCAGTGACTTTACAGAACACAACTACTATAAATAACAAGAGCCAACAGTGTCTTCCATGCCTGGTCTCTTGGTGACAGCGGTTTCCTCCAAGTTTATGGCAAATAAGTACTTGATGCACATTTGCTCATAAACTCGGCTGCACTAAAGTTATCTGTGACTTTAAAAAAAAAAAAGCAGGACACCTGCTGGGATGCACTTCCCTACCCCCCAACCCGAGATTCTGTTTTTACAGGAGATAGGGGGCACATGGGTTGGTATTTTTCATTGACTCCTGATGATCCTAACATGCAGCCAGAGTAGAGAATATTTTGTGTGTTCCAGAGACCATGAGGCTATTTCCCTGGAAACAAAATCAATCCCGGGTGTCTTAAACGTGAAGCTTAGTTGCTAGGAATGTTTCTCCCCACCCGCTGCACAGCAAGGCTGGTTTCAACCGTCGAGAAATATCCCATCCTCACCATGATTGCCGGTAGCATCCCCACAGCATAGCCCAGCGGCTACAGCTAGGCCTGTGCCTCTGCCATTTGGGATTCCAGCCCCACCTCCTGTATTATCCAGGGATCTCCAGAGAAACAGAACCAGTAAATGGGATTAGTTATAAGGTATTGGCTCACAGGGTTAGGAGACTCAGGAAACCCCACACAGAATCTGCCGAGACCCAGGAGAGCCAGTGGCATGGGCTGCAGTCTGCATCTGGAGTCCTGAGAATCAGGCGCATGAAGGCGGGAGAAGAGTGGTGTCCAGCTCAAGCACGCTGCAGGGAGGAGTGAATCCAGTCTTCTCCCACCATTTTGCTTTATTAGCACCCTCCACCCTCATGCACCAGAGAGGGCCATCTGCTTTCCTCGGTCCACCGATTCAGACGCTAATCTCCTCTGGAAACGCCCGCATAGACACAATCAGAAAGAAGGTTTAACCAAATATCAGGGATTCTTGTGATCCCGTCATCAAGTGGACATAAAAATGACCCATCACCACCACTTAGATCACTTGCTATGATCTTAGAAAATGTGCCCTTCCCGAGCTCCAGGCCCGGTCTTCTGTGCAGAGATAATAACACTTCACCTTCCACAACTTTCTTTAAGTTAAAAGAGCAAGAGTGTGTGATGGGTTTAGCACCTGGCCTGGTGTCTCTTTATGAGAACATCATCATCCTGTTTTCTTTGCCCAAGTTTGAACCAATGGAGAAAGAAGAGTAGACAGGAAGAGATAAAAATGTGAGGTTTGGCTGACACAGCCGCTAAAGAAGGTGGAGATGAGGCGAGTTGCCGCCACGGGCTTCTCGCAGGAGTCCAGGGTTGGGAGCTAGGCTATCAGAGACCAAAAGCAATAGAGAGCTACTCTAACAATAAGATGCCAAGAATGAAGGAGAAAATCCCCAGGGAAAAGTGGAAACCTATGCCCAATATACTAAATTGATTCCCTCCACAGTTCCCCCTTCCGCTCAGTCTCAGGTGGAGAGGCCGCTCCAGCCCAGAGGAGGAGAGGGCTCGGCGGGTGCACAGGAGCTGCCGTCCAGGATGACTGCAGCTCCAGCAGGGCCACAGGGCTCCACGCACCTCCCTCTGTGGAGGGTCACCCAGCCACAGTGGCATCGCCCCGTGGCCTCTACACTCTACGAAGGTTGAACACCCGAGCCCATATCTGCAAACTTCTGGGGTCCAGACCTCGGTGCTGCCCCCAGTCAAGGCTCCCTGGTGTCAGGACCGATTGCCTGGCATCTCTGTCCTGTGAACTCGAGTTCCAGCAAGACTGGGATGCCAGTCACGGCAGCGTGGTCTCCATCTCTGGGGGACACCTGAGCCCGCTCTGGGATCTCCTGCCTCCTTGCAGTGTTCACGAGCTGAGGCCCAGCCCGGGTCTCGCCTGAGCTCCTCTGTCTCAGCTGTCGGTGCAGACCCTCTTGTGTCCCTTCCCTCCTGGTGTCAGGGCTGGGTGGCCACGCGGCTGAGGGAAGTTCATCACGGGCTTCTGGGGGTTGTGCAAGGAGAACCACCTTCTGCAGAGCACTTAGCTGAAGCTGCCACTGTGTTTGCTGTAATACTGTTCACTAAGAACCCAATTTTATTGTCTCATGTGTTCACGGAAGTTCCCATCCAATGAGTTTACCAACTGATTTGCCAAAGGGGACTCGGTCTCATGTAGTAGGACCTCAGGTAGTCCTGAGCTGCAGACTGCCAGGGAGTCCAAGGGACGCTGCTTCAAGTCTTAACACTTTACCATGGTTGGTTGCCTTCTAAAATCCATCGTAGGATTATGTCATTCCTAAGGTGTCCATCAGCTGTGGCCAAAACAAGAGTCCCATAAAGAGAATGCTCAGTGTGGCCACTGTCTTGTCAGGGGCTGAGGTCCCATGTCGCCCGCCCACCGCTGTCCACAGGCGGGCACAGCATATGGTGGTGACAGCTGGAGAGCATGGTGGCCTTGCTGATATAATGAGACCCTCTGAATCATTCAACAGCATTACAAAGGAAGGGGTCCTCCAACAAGCAGCACATTATATTTAAGTTCAGGGAATCAATTAATCTTAAAAGGCAGAGTTTACCTAATAATCGGATGCTGGCCAGCCCAAGGGTAGCAGGCAGGAAGGTCAGGGCACCTCAGTCTTAGGCCCCCGGCGTCTGGCAGGAGGTAGTTTCAGCTGTGCTACCTTGAGAGGAATAAAACGGTGGAATCAAAGCCAGCGGACCACAGGTCCATCACCCAAGATGGCTTTTCCCCACCCCAAGGGTTTACTTAATTGTCGTTCAGCTGAAGAACCCAAGGGTGTCTGCGAGCAGCCTGGGCCTGGGCCCCAGGGTCAGGTAGGTCATCTGAGAAGAGCCGAGGGCCAGGACGTGGAACCTTTGTGAATAGTGTCAAGTGCATGTGGCAGGGGATTGCCTGTGCCTCCTCTCTTAGCCCTGGGAGGACAATCGTGCCATCAGATGTGCGTTTCTAGCAAGTGGGAGAGACCGCGGCCAGTGGCCAGCCCTTCCCCCAAGGAGACAGATCCTGGTGACAGGTGCAGGGGAACAGGTCTGACTGTGTTTCAGGTGAGCTGGCCTAAGGGTCTAGCTCTTTATGCAGCGTGCTTGTCGTGCAGCTTTCCTATGACTCATCACCTTATCTCTGGGACAAAGTTTTGTTTGGTTTTATTCTCCAATATTTTGAGGGAAAAGGCAGTTATATTTTATGAATCTCTGCATTTACCTATGACTGGATGGAACCCAGGGACATAAACTGACTCTAGGCCCCCCTCAGGGCTCTCTACCCCCCCAACACACACACACACACACACACACACATGAACCCATGTGCACACGTGTGTGTGGAAACACGCACACACCCTGGCCTATCTAGGGCGGGAACACACCAGAATACTTGGAGGAAGAAGTCATTGGGGTTGCTGAGTATAGACATTTCCCCAGTTGGGTGGTTGTGTCTGGGTATTGTTTTTAACGTAAAGCAGAATGAGTCACTTTGAAAGACAAGTCCTTCTTGGTCTTGAAGAACCAGGCTTTCTCTGTCCAAGGGTGTTGGTGGTGTTCTTTAAACCAGGTGAACGTACAGACCCTGACCTAGAACACGCAGTGAGGACCACTGGGTTTGGGTGAAACTTGCCTAGCCTGTGAGTAGTCCCCACACGGGTTAGAGGGGGATGGATGGACGGAGTACAGGCTGTGTGCTGCCCCCACATCCCTCCTCCATAGACCACGTGGATGGAGCCATGGTGGACCTGTCAGGGGCTGTGCCCGCCGGCTGTCCCCTGGGGCCCCAGACGCAGAGGCCCCTCACGTGGCCACGTGTGGTTTGCAGCCAGAGGGGCCGTAGGCTGTCTTTGTGTGGGGAAAGGGAGCCCCTGATGGTCTCTTGCTCTCAGAGGGATGCCCATGTAGCTGAGAACGGTCAAGATCAGAAAGAGGCCACCTGTAGAGATTGGACGTCTGGGCAGTGTCAGCGGGGACCTGAAGGTGACCAGTGAAAAGGCAAGGTGTCGTGCTGAGAGCAGCTGCCATGATGTCCCCTCCCACAGGACACAGTGTAGATGCAGCTTTGAGGAGGGGGACAGAGGAGCCTGGGGTTTGGCTGAGAAATCAAGGGGTGTGATGGAATTGACCTGAAAAATTAAAATTAGGCAATTTTTTTCCACACCAAGCAGACCTGGGAGTCAGAAAACACATAGTCCGTTGATGACCAATGGGGACGGGGCTGTCGCTAAGGGGGACATGCTTGTCAGCCACTGGTCCATGCGGCAGCCTCTTCCCTAGCGGCCTGCAAGGCTCTCACTCCTCAGCACCTCCAGAAGTGAATGAAGCAAAACCAGCATCAGAGACAAATTAAAGTAGCCAAACAGATGTTGGGGAAGCAAAGTGTTTCTATGCAAACAAAACAACAAGATGGACAAGGACACACCTGGAATGGGAGGTGGTGGCAGCTGTGCTTTCCACCCCAGGGGATAGGAGAGCAGTGCAGGAGCCTCTGCTAGAAGCTCAATCATGAAATCAAAATGAAAAGGAAGAGAATGGAACCCACCAGAGTTTATGGG
Source organism: Vulpes vulpes (assembly GCF_048418805.1). Taxonomy (NCBI): domain Eukaryota; kingdom Metazoa; phylum Chordata; class Mammalia; order Carnivora; family Canidae; genus Vulpes; species Vulpes vulpes. The sequence goes on from NC_132782.1 coordinate 63,429,490, forward strand.
AGGTGGTGAAGGTAAGTCCATGTGATGCTTGTTTGTGTCCCAGGTGTGTGCGGTTTCTGAGTGTGGTCTGCATCCAGGATCTGGGGCACATGGACGTAATGGGCTTTAGGTGTGCTGCCTGTGAGCACAGTCAGAGTCCCTCCCCTGGGAGTTTGCATCAGTCTCCTGCTGTGTAACAAATAACCCAAAGCTCTGGGGCTCCAACAGCAGCTGTGTCACCAGGTCTGATCATTTTGTGGCTGGAGCATGTTTGGGGCTCAGCGGGGTGAATCTTCTGTCCCTGTGACCTGGACACTCTGTGCATGCGGCTGGCAGATGGTGGGTCTGGAGCACTCAGGATGGCAGCCTCCACGTCCGGCCTGGTGGCATGCCTGGGCTCAGACAAGGCTCTTAGCAGCCCTCTGCATTGTGGCCTCAGGACAGCCAGATCTCTGGCTGCCAGGAACCATGGGAGGGAGCAGCTGGGTGGCCTTCTATGACCCCACCTCAGAAGTCACATAACATTTGCCCTGTCCTGCCCTACTGGGTGAGGCGGTCAAGGGGCAGGTCATGCACGGACCCCACTTTCTGGAATGTGCAGCCATACTGCACAACTGCCACACCCGGTCAGCCACCGTACGACTTCCCAGGTGGCCACGACTCCTGGTGAAATTGGACATTGTCACGGGAGTCCCTGTGTCAGAACTCAGCAGACAGCAATGTTAACTTGTCAGTTCAGAATTTTTACTCGCAAATTCAGAGCACGCTGACTAGAATTATTTCAGGGACTTGAAAAGCCTCATAAGAACAGGGAACGACATCTCTCGCTTTTCATGAGTTTATAGCAGACATGTGTCCTGCGCCCTGCATCTCCAGCCACCGAGCAGGGCCCTGCACGGGAAGTGCACTGCTTAGCAACACTGAACTAGGGAACCCGGTGGCGGCAGGTGCTCCCCATCATGGAAGACTCCGGGGCCGGCCCCTGGGATGCGGGGCGTGCTGTGCACCCTGGCTGTGCAACTTGTTTCCATTTGTAAAGCAATAAACATTTCTCAAAAATTTAGGAGCCATTGGCTATGTGGGTTGTTGGATGACTTCTTGGATCTTAACCACGGAATGATTAGGAAGACTGGAATGCCGTTCACTTCTGCAAACAGCCACTCCGATGTCCATTAAAGTTAGAAACTAAAGTAGAGGATGCAAAGCCATGAAGGCTCTTGTGAGCAAGTTCCATTTTGTTTTGTTTTACATTTTTAAAACAATAGAGGGCAGGAGTTTCAAACTGATTTCAAAAGCCTCCTTCTATATGTGGTTCCCCCGAACGCAGCAACATTCCCAGTGCTCACATACTGCACTGGGACTTTCAAGGGCAGTTTGGGGTGGGTGCCTATGGTCACTTCTCACACTGGGACACAACGCTTTCTGGCTTTGCAGATCCTAGCCACAGGGTGATTGAAAGGCTAACTGTCCTCCTTATTCTCAAGTCACACCACATTTTGTTTTTTGGCTCAGAATTAGGAAAGTGGTCTTAGCTGATTTAACTCATCTCCACAGATAGACGATAGATGGGTGGATAGATAGATCTATAATCGATGGATAGACAGGCGGACAGGCAGATAAAAAATTTGCAGCGCTGAGATCCCGCCCCGTGGAATTCCTAATGTGAAGGGTGTGAGTTCGTAGTATTTAGTGAAGCAGAGTCGTGATGAACCTAGTAGAACCTTAGCATGTGGATAGTGTGTGCCGAGCTCTGTGTCCCATCTGAGCTGCCTCCATACCACACCCTGGGCGGGGGGGACACAGTTTTCTTCCCCCACTTTCCAGGGGCTCAGAAGAGCCTCTCCAGACAGGACTCTGGCACAGCTGGTACCCCGAGTGAGCCCCCAGTTCTGAGCACCAACACCCTCAGCTGCAAACACTCTCTCTGAAAGGGAGGGTATGGGGGCACTAAGGGCAGTAGTTCTGTGTTGGGGCTCCAGCTGGCGCCTGGTAGGCAGCACCTTTCTTCTCACCAGGGGCACCGTCCCAACCATGACAATTCCAGATGCCCTTAGACTGTGCTTGACCTCCCCTGGGGGGGGGTTGCAGAATCACTCCCCTATCATTGCTCCAAATCCATCAAACTGCCTTTATTATGCATGCAATTGGAACTGTGTGCTCCCCACATACAGCATTCACAAACGGGGGGATTCAAGCTGCCCTGCTCCAAACTCCCAGGAGGAGAAGTCGTCCACCTGCTGTGCACTTGCCCCTGGCCCTGCTGGCCGCGGGGTTAGGATCAGGTCATCTTCCACCCGTGTCCTGGCCGAGTTTTCCGTGAGCTCGTCCCGCAGGCTGACTGCGGTGCACAGCCCTAAGGGTCGGGTGGGGGCCACGGGCTGGGGCCGTCCTGGGTGGCCCTGGGTGGCCCTGGGTGGCCCGCTGCCTGACACAGGCCTCCAGGGATGGGGCCTTGCCTGCGGAAGACCAAGGACACAGTACAACGTCGCGTTGCCGGCTGTCACGGTACAAACTATCTGGAAATTTAGATACCGGAGTATCTAATAGGGCACCATCAATCTTTTATAGCGAGAGAATACATAAATTATAAACAAATATGTCCTTTGGTCTCGTGGAACAGCATGGTGATCAAAGAGGCACAATAGAAACGTATTTGCTTCTGCAGCCGAGTATTCCCCAGCTTTGCCGGTGCTGACGGCCGGCCGGGGAGCCATCGGCTCTTGCTCCATCTGTCAGCACACTTCCCTCCTGTTGTTTTAAGTAATCAATATGGGGCTGAAATCACCTACTGCTACCCCTACCACCTCCTATTTTGTCCACTCATAAATTATGGATCTGCGCACAACATCAAGTCTACAATTTCGATTGCATTTGCTAATCATTGATCAATAATTCAGGAGCTGCTCCTTCTCAAGGCCCCTGGTTTCCTGCAGCATATGGCACCGGGCTGGCAGGGAGCACAAGTCCCTTATCAGAAAGAGCAGCCGCGAAAACAACTTGGGCGAAGTTGTTTCTTCTCCTTCCCTCGCGTGGCGGACGAGGGGGACCCCATGCCTGCATTCGGGGTGTCCCCCTCAGCCCCCAGGAGGAGCAGTGGCGTGTGCTGGGCTCCAGGGCTTGGGGGCTCGGTTTGTCCTGGGCTCCTGCTCCGTCGCTGACCGGGGTCTCGTGGGGGAGGAACAGTCCCTACTCGTACCCGGGGCTGGATGCACTTGCAGCAGGGACACAGCCCTGCCCCCCAAGCCACACAGGCACCCGAGGATGTGGATCCAACACTATACCCCTGGCACGGCCCTGGGCAGGACGACTTTGAAAACCTGAGCTATTTTAAGACATGGTCTTACTGTTGCTGTTGGTTTGCTTTTTTTTTTTTTTTTTGTTAAAGATCTGTCTCCATCCAGTTCTGCATGGTTGTGTTTGTGTCCTTTCGATAAGATGATGAAATAAAGAAGAGTCATCCTTTCAGAAATGAACCCGGCATTTATCGTAGGTCATTTTCAAAGGAAAGAATCCTTTTATTGGGACCTCCTAGAGACAGGGATGTCGAAGCCTCTCCGGCTGGGAACATAGCGGAAAGGGGGCTGCTGGTTGGTGGAGAAGCTGGAGGCCGCTGCGTGCCGGAGAGGCCGTCCGGGGTCTGTGACTTTCTGGGGACCCTTCTCCACAAAAGGCCATGGCAGAGGGTTCTGGAGGGGCCGGTGTCCAGGCGCAGCACCCCCAGGAGGGAAGGGGTCAAAGGAGGGACCCGGGTCGCCTCCCAGAGCCCTGGGCCCTGCTCCCCCCAGAGCCAAGGGCAGGTGCCCCTGGCCCATTGTCACCCGCCCAGCGGGGAGCCGCCACCGGGAGTCCTCTGTGGCTTTAGAATATTGTGAAACAAGAAACAGCAGGAAGGGCCTAGAGGAGGGAGGAAGGGAAAGGTTTCAAACAGTCTGGCCAGAAGCAGACAGGAGGAAAGCTGTGGGTGACGGAGAGAAACGGGAACATTCTTTGAACAGGAAAAACAAAGGGGTGAGACAGCAAATGGCCTTAACAATTCCATCGAGAAGGAAAGAAATCGGAAGGGGCCAGAAGAGGGAACTATAACCAAGGAGCCCAGGATGGGAAAGGAGGGGACCACCGTGGGCCCACCTTCCCTGGGACCCTGGGGCCTGGCGCCCGCCGCTGCTGCTCCAGCTTGAGTGTGCACAGCCGGCCCACAGCTGGCGATGGAGACCCCAGGCAGCCACCCCCTGACCTGGGCCGTGTCCTCCTGCCCCTGACCCTGGCCCCGTCTCCGGCCCCTGCTGACCCTGAATCCAGAGTCTGGTGGCCGTGGTGCCTGCCAGGGGGGCTTAGGTTTCTGAGGCCAAAGCAAACCACTTGGGACAAGAAGTGGCTGAAGAGAATACCTGTCTCTGCGGCAGTCCTGGCTCCCTCCTCCCTGGGGCCTGTGCAGTGATGCCTGGGGACTGGAGCACCCTGTGAGTTTAAAATGGTGATACAGGGACATGGTGGCTCAGCAACAGCTATGAAGAGCACTGACACCCACCCAGACCCTCACTCCGCCCCTGGTACCAAACCCTTGGCTCCCAGGAGCTGCTGATACCATGTGAAAGTCACTAACCAGGACCAGGGTGCCCAGATGCTGCCCCCTGAGATTCAGACCTGGGGTCCCCTGTCCACTACGGGGAGGGGGTGTTGAGGGAACCACATCTCCTTTGGCCACATTTCCCTTCTCAAGCCTATCTTGTCTGCCCTTCTAGAAGGAGACATAATCAGCGAGCATCCCCTGAGAGGCATGGAAACCGGGTGGTTGTGTGAGAGCAGTGCTGACTCCTTGAGGAACTGCTCAGAGTGCACACTCGTTTCCAGGGGAACATCATCTGTGGAAGTTCCCTGCCCTGCACCCCGGGCTCACGTCCTGACCCAAGGAAATAATCGTACATTTGAGGCAAAGAGAAACCAAAAGCTCTGCTGATTTTCTTTTTCAAAACTGAGGTTGTGATCATCTCTGAGTCAAACATGATCAACACTAGAGTGGGGACCCCTCCACCACATTTCACATTTATCCCATCAGTCCCCCTCCTGCTTTGTGTCTAGCCCATCAGTCCCCCCACCTGCTTCATGTCTAGCCCATCAGTCCCACACCTGCTTCATGTCTAGTCCATCAGTCCCCCCACCTGCTTCATGTCTAGCTCATAAGTCCCCCACCTGCTTCATGTCTAGCCCATCAGTCCCCCCACCTGCTTCATGTCTAGCCCATCAGTCCCCCACCTGCTTCATGTCTAGCCCATCAGTCCCCCCACCTGCTTCGTGTCTAGCCCATCAGTCCCCCACCTGCTTCATGTCTAGCCCATCCGTACCCGCACCTGCTTCATGTCTAGCCCATAAGTCCCCCACCTACTTCATGTCTAGCCCATCAGTCCCCCCACCTGCTTCATGTCTAGCCCATCAGTCCCACATCTGCTTCATGTCTAGTCCATCAGTCCCCCCACCTGCTTCATGTCTAGCCCATCAGTCCCCCACCTGCTTCATGTCTAGCCCATCAGTCACCCACCTGCTTCATGTCTAGCCCATCAGTCCCACATCTGCTTCGTGTTCCAGCCCATCAGTCCTCCCACCTGCTTCGTGTCTAGCCCATCAGTCCCCCCACCTGCTTCATGTCTATCCCATAAGTCCCACATCTGCTTCGTGTCTAGCCCATCAGTCCCCCACCTGCTTCATGTCTAGCCCATAAGTCCCCCCACCTGCTTCATGTCTAGCTCATCAGTTCCCCCACCTGCTTCATGTCTAGCCCATAAGTCCCCCACCTACTTCATGTCTAGCCCATCAGTCCCCCCACCTGCTTCAGGTCTATCCCATGAGTCCCCCCACCTGCTTCATATCTAGCCCATCAGTCCCCCACCTACTTCATGTCTAGCCCATCAGTCCCCCCACCTGCTTCATGTCTAGCCCATCAGTCCCCCCACCTGCTTCATGTCTAGCCCATCAGTCCCCCCACCTGCTTCGTGTCTAGCCCATCAGTCCCCCCACCTGCTTCGTGTCTAGCCCATAAGTCCCCCACCTACTTCATGTCTAGCCCATCAGTCCCCCCACCTGCTTCGGGTCTAGCCCATCAGTCCCCCCACCTGCTTCATGTCTAGCCCATCAGTCCCCCCACCTGCTTCGTGTCTAGCCCATCAGTCCCCCCACCTGCTTTGTGTCTAGCCCTTCAGTCCCCCCACCTGCTTCATTTCTAGCCCATCAGTCTCCCTCACCTGCTTCATGTCTATCCCATCAGCCACCCCCCAACACTATTGCTCCTCTTGTGTATCCCATTAATCCTTGAAGACACTGTGAATCCTAGGAATTGTCTGAATTGTCAGTGCTTTTACTTTCCCCTGACACTGTCATCCTCATCCATATATTCGTCTGTCCATCTGCCTATCATCCACCTATCTCTTTGATCCTTATCTATCTATCATCTATAATCTATCATAATTCTTTCTATTGTTGATCACTGGGGTTTTTTTCAATATATAATTAATTCAAAGCTTTCCAACTAACCAGATGTGAGGGCACTACTGTTATCCTATGTGCCTTTTCACCTCTCACTTCCCTTCCATGATGGAATCTGAGTATGCATGGCTCACTCCATGCTCTCTATTGGGGTGAAAGATTAGGTATTGCTAGGTTTTGAGAAGACTGTAAGTGGGGTCTGTTCCCCTCCAGCTGGGGCACCAATGACCACCTGGCTCAGATCCACACACAGAGGGTGCCTGTCGTGGGCTTGACCAGCCTCCCAGAGTCTGACTGGTGGATGGGATAATAGGATGAGGAGTGGTGCTCCCTTTTACAGCTGCGCATCTCAGAGAAGCTCAGAAAACACAAGAACACAATCTGAGCTATTATCTAGATGCACATTGAGGCCTCAGAGCCTCTGCTTCCGCTAAAACCCTTCCTTGTCCCAACCACCACCTTCCATGTCCCAGCCATGCACTTTAGAAAGCCTTCAGAGACCCTCCTCACCTGTGGTCCCCACAAGCCTCTTCTCTCCCCCACCTGCCATGCTTTGCCTGGAGGCTCAGGCTGCATAGGCTCCAGGCCTAGGGTGCATGAGAGTGGGAACAGGGACCCATGTGCTTGGAATTGCTCCCCGTGTGGTCTCTGGGCAGTGCCACACCTGGACTCAAGGGACCTATGTGTGTGGGGACATCTCTCCTTTGCCCTTCCCTCATCTCCAGGCACCTCAGGCTACCAGGCTGATAGGGCGGGCCATAGACAGGCATGATGACCTTTGGCCTGAACATTTCTTTTTATTTTTCAAAACCTGTGCACTTTCTCTTTCTTTTGTTGAAGCTTCTGGGTCCTTCCCCTTTATTTTTCATATGTGCGTGTGTGTGTGTGTGTGCACATGCATATGGGTTCCACCACACACACATATGTATGATGAAGCAACCCTGAGCACAGAAGAAAGAATGCCTGCTAGCAAACCCTAGCTGTCTCCCAAGCCCTGGATTCATTCCTGTTTCCAGCCAAACACATTCAAGATGTTTTCCTAGAGGCTTGTTGGCTTGGCTGTGGCCCCAGGCCCGGGGAGGGTGATGGCCTAGGGTTTCAGGAGGTCTGAACCAAGTGTTTGGTAAGTTCAGATGGAGTGGAACTAAATGGCTTTTCTCAGCCCAATTTAAAATGATTGGTTTGGCTCCCCCTTGCTCCAGCCTTTTCTGTTCCACTGCGGACTTTATGACAACAAAAAAGCAATCGTGGTTCCCTCCGTGTCAACCTTCCAGATGTTTTCTCAGAGAAGAAAGACGTATTTATAAGGTAACTTCTACTTCTTGTTCTCTTCAAAATTCAGGTCAAGAAACTTTGGAAAAGATGGGAAGAGGGCTGGTTTTCATTATATCCCCCTTCCTCACTCTGGTTTCTGAAATTTGCACCACAGCTAACACAACTACATCAAGCCATCCTCTCGCTCCCTAAACCCGGGGACCCACCAGGGTGATGGGGGCAAGGCTGCGGTGTGCTCGGTTCAGAGCCTGGATCCCAGAGAAGGTGGTGTCTCGGGAGCTAGTGAGGATGCAGGTGAGGTAGCCACCCTTCCAGGACAGGAGGGGAGGGATCCAGAGGCCCTCCGTTCCCACCCGGTGGGGAGTTCCCGAGGACACGACCTGGCCATGTCCCCTCCTGCACCGTGACCTCAGGCAGTGTCTGGCCCGCCAGCATTCCAGGGGTCGGGCCGAAGCCACACAGCTGTGCAGAATGTTGCTGTCTATGTAGAAATGTAAAATTTCTCCCAAGAGCTCCTTTGATATGCTTCAAATACTTGATTCATTGACCTTCCCGGGTGTGGAATTAATTGTAGAGCCTGGAAAGTAACAAGTCAAGTTCAAATCCTTCTTAGTTACAAGTCCTGTCTCCACATACCCATTATTTATGTCGAGGGGATGGCTGTGCACACCTTCTAATCTGTGAGTGGGAGGTAATTGATGGTACTAGGGGGGTGATTATTTTCTGCCCTGCCCCTGGCCGCCTGGCTCAGCCACTGCATAATCTAACCCGGCGCCCTCTGAGACTAGAGCCACAAGCCTCATGGGCCACTGGGTAGTGAGAGTAGAGCTGCTGTGACTGAGAAACCGACCTTGACGTTTTAATCTTAATTAATTTATTTTTAGATGTAGACATAACATACTTGTTATATTTAGATTTTAAGGCTGAAGCAGTGTAAACTATTTTCCCATTAAACAAACTTGGTCTTCTGCTAGGACTAAACGTTTCACCTGAACCAGTGACATTTTGGTGCCTTATTTGAGATGTGATACAAAGGTAATCCAATCACAGATTGTGGAAGCTCAGTCCAATAAAAATGAATGCAAACCATCTCATCAATAATTGTTTATATTAACTACACGTTGGCATGGTAAGATTTGGGTACCCTGAGGGCTTTATAATTTCACCTCATTCCCTTTGCTTCTCTTAAAAATGGACATTAAACAACCTGAAACCATCTCTGTGGCTCACATCATGTTTCTTATTGGCAATTCTGACCTTGAAGGAAGGCATTTGCTAGGTCTAGAGGTAAACAACGTATGAACTTTTAAAAAATGGGGACTGACGGGCTCCCCCGGAGGGTGTCACAGAATTGTCCCACCTCACTGTTGTCTCTCCAGAGACAGAGACAGTCATCCATGAACTAATGCAGTGAAGGCTCCTGAAGCATCTCAGGCAGATTGAGCAAAATGTATCATCTCTCATTCTTCCCCCATAGTTCTCCTGTCCATGAGCCAGAGAGAGCTGCGAGACGCAGAGCCCTCCCAGAGGCTCCAGGAGGAGATGTGAGTGATGGGAATGGTGGGGACGTCCAGGGAGCCCCACTGTGGTGGTCAGTAGGGGGGTCTGAGGTCCACTCTGCATGCCTGGATTACCCAGTAGCAGAAGTTGGGCACGAACCCCACCCTCTTGACCTCATTCAACTCCCATTACCTCCAAATATCCCATCGCCAAACCCCAAACACACTGAAGTGTAGGGCCTCAACATATGAGTTTCAAGAAGACATATTTGGTCCATCACAGACAGGTACAAATAATCGTGACACAATTGTGTTAGGAGCCACACCATTTCCTTATCCAAGCCATGGGTTGTTTTTTTAAATAAATATGAATTTCAAAAACTGCTCTGATTCAGCCTGGAGAGTATGTCAGGGCTGTGGGCTCTGGGCCAACAAAAGAAAGTAAAACTTAATAGTCTAAGTGACAGCCATGCTGTTTAGCAAAGAGAACCCTGGTCAAAGTCATTGGTGGGATGATGCTGAAGGCAAATGGAATGATAAGGTACAGCCTCTACTTTTATCAGAGCACATGTGCGGGCTTTGCCTATGAATCCTGCAGTGCAAACATGTTTTAGAGGCCCCAGGGCAGCGCCACATGATTCTAAAATGCACATTTGCTGCTAAGTATCGGCAGAGCCACTACATGGCACCAGCAACCAGAGCAAGTCATGTGCTTGTTTCAGGGTCACTACACACCAAGCATCGAACTGCTTCCACAATGAGTCTTATCGATGGTGTTAGCCCAAAGTTAAAAATAGAATCATGTTAATTAAAGAATGTTAATTAAATGCCTCATCAATACCACTACACACCAACTAAACAGTGGAGTGAAAACAGTGGAAAATACCAAGTGTTGGTGAGAAGGTGGAGCATTGGAATTCACATTTTGCTGGTGGAAATGCAAAATGGGGGGAAAACAGTTTGGGAAACAGTGTGGCAGTATGTCAAAAATTAAACATCACTGGGCAGCCCTGGTGGCTCAGCGGTTTGGTGCCACCTTCAGCCCAGGGCATGATCCTGGAGACCCGGGATCAAGTCCCACATCGGGCTCCCTGCGTGGAGCCTGCTTCTCCCTCTGCCTGTGTCTCTGCCTCTCTCTCTCTGTGTGTCTCTCATAAATAAATAAATAAATAAATAAATTCTTAAAAAAAATTAAACATCACTCCCACTTATCAATTCCACTCCTGGTATCTGCCCAAGAGAACAGAGAGCATACCCTCCACAAACCCTCGTACTCACAGCAGTGTTATCTGCAAGAGCCACAAACCGGAAAGGTGGCAAGTGTCATCTGCTAGTGAACGGATAAGCACATTGTGGTCCATGTGGACCATGCAGCACATCTCAGCAGTAAAGGGGAACGAGGACTGACCCAACATCATGCACAAATCTCAGAAGCATTTCATTCAATGAAAAAAAGTCAGGCCCAGAAGACTCATAAAGTAATTCCACTTGAATACAAATCTAGAAATGGCAGAATATAGTGTCAGAAGGCAGATCAGTGTTCACTGGGGCAGGGATCAACTGCAAATGGATGCGAGGAAGCATGTGGGAGTGATGGGAATGTTCCAGTGGCTGTGCCGGTGGTTATATGCCCGTATACAGTCACCACCCACCACTCATGCAACTGTACCGGGCAGGAGCCGTCAGTAATACCTCAGTCATGACAAAAGTAATTCCACATGACTAAAATAAGGCAAAAGAAGCTAAATAAAACTAAAACAAGAGGTCTCAGAGGCAAAACAGAAGGTGTTGTCTCCTGACTGAAACGTTGCACCTACAAGGTCTTAATGAGGCCTGTAGCAGACCCTTGGGAGGGCCTGCCCTGAACACCGTGGTCACCTGCCATGTGTGGGCGCATGCTGCACACGATCCCCGTGCACCCCTACCCCTGGTCACAGGGATAGGACAGAAGGAAGAAGGACCATTCTGAGCACAGCTGGCTAGGTCTGATTTTCTCCCACATTTACAGTTGGGATTCGGCGATAGGAGAGGATGGTGGGCCCGCCTCCCCAGCTTTCCTTCACACTCCTCGCATGGTGATCTCTTCTCCTCCGCATGTCAGGAGCGCCTGAGATCTCTGGCCCAACACAGTGCCTGCCCTCAAGTGTGTGAGGTTGCCTGGTAACCTTGTCTGTCTCTGCTCAGGTAAGAGGTAAGAGTTCTCTGTCCTCTTTGGGTGACTCTGGGCTCTCCTCTGTGTCCCATCTAAAGTGACCTACCAGCCGTTTCTTTCATCCTGTATTTCTTCTATTGGCATCTTATTCACTCTCTGGTGGGACCACTTCACCAAATCCTCTGTTCACCATCTAATTCAGCGCTATGCACAATTAAGTATTTAATAAATGTCTTTCGATGCTATGAGTGGTCATGTGGATGGTAGCAGTGCTTAACTTCCTCCTGGGAGTTTATATGCTTTGAGAGCTGTGCTTCCTGAAATCAAATCAGGAGATGTAAAATCAGTTTCTTCATCTCTTTGGTGAACCACAAGGTTAGTGACTTAACGAAGGGTAAGATAATTCATGGTGTGCTGGACAAAGTTGTGTATTACTCCTGCTAAATGTTCACGTCTGGTTCACAAGGGTTTAATTTGGCCTGTGCCATTTGCATTCGATGCGTGCCAAATTGTTAACTCCAGAATAACTTAGTTCATTTGTGAGATAAATTAGTATGAAATCACAATGTTTAAAATGGTGGGCTAGCGTTTCAGAATAACATTAGTTGCTAATAAAAGAAACTTAATTTCAGCAATGGTGAACTTTTATCATTTTTAATGAAATATACATTTCTGATCATTGTATCACATAATTCTTCCTGGCTACTGCATGCAGAATGCTACATTTGTCACAGAGAGTACTGTCACTGTGTGGAATCATAACAGGTTGGTGTCCATTCAGCCTTTACTGTAAAGCATGGAGAGAGGAAGAATGCGGACCTGCCTTGGATTCCATATGACCTGTCTGAAGATCATCTTAGTTCCAGGGGGTGCCAACAGCAGGAGACCACCTTGTGAGCAGGGACTTGAACTAGCTGGGATCCAGGGCTTCGTTAAACCAGGAATGGGCCCAGAGTAAGAGTTAGATACAGACCAGACCTTAGGGTAGCAACCCGATGCCACATCCTCAGTACGTTGGGTGAAAGTTGGGTCGAGGGTCCTAAATTTGTTAATTTATTCATCCATTCATTCATCCATCCATCCTTCCATCCATCCATCATCCATCCATCCATCCATCCATCCATCCATTCATGCCTCCAACCATGCAGCCCACAAATACTGGCATTCCACAAATACCCTAATTGTGTCCCTAGCCCTGCTCAGGTCTTGGGGATACAGTCCAGCTATGAATGAGGCTCCTGTGGCTGCTTGGCTCCTGGAACTCCTCATCAGGGAAAGGGACCAGGCCCTAGACTGAAGGGGCAAGAAGCCTCCAGGCCTCACTTGCTGTGAACTCCAGGCTCCTAAAATTCAGAGATGGGGAACAGAGCAAGGTAGATCATTTATATCACCTTGATTATACAACCGGCTCAAGATATGCCAGGAGAAAACAGGTCACCATTTCTTAAAATTAGTTTTTATGTCTTCCTCATTTTCCACCTCGCCCCTTTTACAAGGCAGTATTTTGATTAGCTGCATCACCACAACGAACACTAACACCTGCAGCCTCTTCCTCTGTACTTGGTGTGGCTCTGTCCTGGCAGCTCCCCGATCTCACTCTGCTCCCCAGGATCAAGGATCTGCCAGCGACAGCCCTGTGGCGATGTGGACCGGGAGGCCGTGTGCCCTCAGCAGGGCATGGCTGCTTCTCTGACTGCAGGCAGGGAGGCGGCTCTGAAGACACCTTCTCCCTACACCCCTGCCACCTGCATGGGGCAGCTGGGGAAGTGAGGGAGCAAGTCAGGACTCAGCCGGGGGGCCATGGCTGGCAGGAAGGCGCAGCCCTGATATCTGGGGCAAAAGACCTGATTGTCGAAAGCTGCCAAGTGGCCAGTGAGTGTTCACCATACTTCTCTGGCCAAGGGTCTCTTGGTTGTGGGACCAACGAGGAGGGACAGTCAGACAGGATGATGTTTCCCGAGTCAAGGGTCCAGCACAGTGACTGGTACATGGTGGGCACAAACTTCATTTCCCAAGTCCTTTCAAGAAATGCATCCCCCTCCTTCATTCCACCAGGAGAAAAGCCCTTTTGTAAGCTTTGTCTTAAATCGGGACTAAATCAATCTTTGGAATCAATATGATTAAATGTGGCATTAATTCTTTCCCTCTTGGTGTTAGGCCGTCAAGTCAGGGGCAGTGTGGCAGCCACCCGTTTCCATTCAGAAGGGAGGGGGCCCATGGAGAGTCCCCCTCGTTCTACAAAAGGTTGACACCAACCCTCTTCAACATAGTCTGTCTGTTCTTCTCTGCAGAGCTTTCTCCAAGGGCATCTTTGATTTTCCTGGACTAACCTCCGGACGAAGAACTGAGCTCAACCTCCCCAAATGACATGCTGTCGATCTGGTATGCAGTGGAGAAGAAGAATCAAAATGTCAGTCTCTAATTAAAACTCATAAAGGAAAAATTAAATCCCATTCTTTAATGATGCCATTTATTGTCATGGATACTAAGGGGGAAATCATACTAATGAAAATGCATTGAGGAAACTTTACACTTTGGAAATCATGGCTTGTGGACTATTTACACTACAACCGGCTTATTAGAGTCTCATTATTCTGAACACACGCACCAGTGATCTGCATCGAAACAGCGAGTAAAGATGGTCCTAAATCTATTTTTTGCATTTTATATGTAGAACATTTTAGAAAATTCAGAGGTAGCAACAGAGAAGTGTGTGGTGCCTTGCAACAAAACCCATGAGGTTTCCAGATTTCAGATCGTTTTAAATGTAAGGATTTTCAGTGATGGGGCTGCCAGGGCCTGGAGCAGGGTGGGGGAGCCCAGTGGTCACTGCAAGCCTTTGATTCAAGCAGAAAATATAAGATGAGTTTTAAATCCTCCGGTTTACCCAAATAAAAGTGCCTCACACGATTTCCTGGAGAATTAACTTAATTGGGTTTGGTGTAAGGTTGGTGTCCTTCCTGCTGGAAACTTTCCCAGGTCTTTCTGGGCGGCGGTGGCCACCAGACTCCCCGGTCACCCTGTTAGCCCAGACTTTAATTAGCTCTGGCGTCCTCTTCATAATGATAAATGCAGAGATGATAAATGGAAATGCAAATGACGGTGAAGTGCCTCAGCCATCAGCGCTGAATATCATTAATACCTTCCCACTGCTGAATCCATCACTGTCACCCCGATGCCTGCGTTCAGTGGGGCACATGGCTGCCGGCCAGAACGCCTTCCAGAGCACCGGCAGGCCAAACTTGGTAGGGTTTTCCTCCCCATATGCTTTTATTCATCTTTTGCTGAATATTTGTTTGGCAACCAGAGTTCCAATATATTTCCAGCTGAGATGATAACTATTTTGGGTCAATAAGCAAATAGCTAATTTAGAGCAAAATAAATACCAATAAGAAATTATTCTCCATGCATCAAGCTCTGAAAGAAAGTCAATGTAATGAATATATCTGGCCTGTTTCAAAACTGAAAGAGCTACTTTGAAGCTGTCTATAAGTCAGCTTTAAAAAGAAAATGTCGATCTGTAACCCCAATTTAAATGATGTTAGGTTTTTTTTTTTTTCAATATCTGGAAGCACAAAGTACTCTTATGCCTACACTTGCAAGGTTGATCTCTCCTGGAAACTGATGGTTTCAGGAGGATGAAACATCGTCTCCTGCAAAACACCTCTCCAGCTCCCGCTGCTGATAGCCCCAGTCCCCTCCCAGGGCAGCTGAAAAGCCCCCCCTTGTTACTCACACGGAGTCAGCCTTATATAGTGATTTAAAGAATGGAGAGGGTTTCCTTTTGATTTTTTTTTAATTTCCAGCGAGACTCACTGTTAGAGTCTCCACATGGGAGCAACAGTGCTGATTGTACCTGTGTTCCCTGTCCCGTACCCCACGGGACTTCCACCTCTCACTTCATTCTAACTTCACTGTCTCGCTCCCTCCCTCCACCCACCTGCCCATCTCCATGCTGACACCCCAACTTCCAACTGGCTAGAACGTGTGATGTGCACAAAAGGAGGCTCGAGGACTTCATGGCCAATGTCCTGAATATTCTCACCTTGAGGGTGCCATGTTACCTACAGATCTGCGTCCTTCCCAAGCCAAAGCATGACATTGATGGTGTTGTACAAGATTTGGGACACCAGCCCCTGGAGAGGTGCAGCTGAACACATGAGCTTGGAGCATGCAGTCTAGTCTACTGTGCATGTGCTGCCTTCCACAGACTTTCTTTTTGTGTGTGTGTGTGAATTAGGCACAACTTTTATTTATAAAAGCACTAGACAAATTGAACTCCAATAAAAAAAATTTAAAAAGGATTAAAAAATATATCAAAGCAGTAGAGAAAATTCCACACAGACTTTCAGCAGAGTGAATGAAGCAAGGAAACCGACCAAGCTGGGGTTTCTCTCCCAGTCTGCTGCTTATACAGTGTTCCCCGTCTCAGTAGCAGGTGCCCCCAACAACACAGGTGTCTTCATGGAAACCTGAGGCCAGGGAGTCATCTCCGTCCAGTGTCTCCCCCGCCCCTCCTGCAGATGCAGCCTCTCCAGGACATGCCTGTAGTGAACATGTCCACTGTCCTGCATCTCTACTGGCACCACCCAGAGCTCAGCCTTGGTCTCCCCATGAACAGCACATAGCCTTCTCCTGTGGAACCCTGGCTTGCCTTCTCCAAGCCCATCCCCCTCCGGTCCCTTCTCACACAGTAGCTACGGTGATCTTTGGAAACCACCCAATTGGTCTCGGGAGTCCCATGCTTAAAATATTTGGGGGTTTTTCTTTTTCACCAGGAAAAACCTCTAGAGTCTCCATTTGCACCTCTTCCCAAAACCTCTTCCCCTCAGGCCTGCTTCACCTTACTCTAACCACCGTTCTTTGCTCACCAGACCAGCTCGGTGCTGGAATCCTCCATGACTGTTTAATTTGCCTGGAGTCCTCATCCACCTGCTCTCTTGGGTCACCCCCAATCAGGAGGGTCCATGTGACATAGCGAAGGATAAATCCCACACGGCGTAATGCAGTGGTGGAGAGGCGGTTCTTGCCTCGGCACAGACACATGGACTTGGCAGTTGCTCAGTGTCTTGTGTCAATTTGCTTATCTGTAAAATGAAAATAATAACGTTAGCCACCTCTTAGGGAGACGATAAGGATGAAATGAGCTAATATACGTAAGGTGCTTGGACCATTTGCATGCTAACGTAATAGATGTTTATTAGATTTACCTCTTATTGACTTAATATGTTAATAAGGGGCCTTGGAATAAATGTCACTCATTCACAGGTGCTCTCTTAGATCTGGTGATAAATTTTATTCTCCAAAGCTGGCTGCACCACTATCTCCTCCCATCCCACAGACTCTTCTGCAGGGCGACCTCACCCCTCCCATCATGTGATAAGGTTTTGGTTGGTGCTGTTTCTCTCCATTGAATATGGCAGGACCCTACTCCTGCTTTGACCAAGCTAGCTCAGTGTAGGTGATGCCGCAACAGTCTGGACAGAGCCTTTAGGTAGACTGGAAGCTTCTTCCCCTCATCTCTTGGGATGCTTGCCCTTGGGATGTTCCCTCTGGAAACATCCACGCTATGAGAGGGCCAGGCATAAGGAGCGGTCACATTGTGGCTTTGGCTGACAGCTGCGAAACCAGGCTACAGGCAGAATCAATGCCAGATGTGCGAGTGCACCATCTTGGATACCCAACACGGTGGAGCCTTCAGGCTGCTCCAGCCCCAGCAACCCATTCCCAGGGCTAAGACTAAATTGCTGCCATAAGCCACTAAGTTTTGGGCTGACTTGTTAAGCAGCAATAAGAATATATGCACTAACTGGGTCCCGTGTGGTCGATGAGGTGAGATGCACTCACCACTGTCCTTGTAGCTCTGCCTGGTTGTCATCTCTCCCTACAAGGAGAAGTGAGGGCAGTGTCTCCAGCTATAGACATAGCCCACTGCCTGGCGGGACCTCAGTAAACACCTGCAGAATGAATGAACATAAACATGCTTAATTCTAATTTTTTTTTATTGCACCTCATCTCCTCCTGGCTGGCAGTATGGATTTGGTGAGCAACGATCCATGGAAAGCCCTAGATCTGGTTTCTGGGAGCCTCCCATGTTGAGAACCTCAGAGACCATGCAAGAAACAGACCCCCAAATCCACCGATGTGCTCTGCTCTACCCATCATTCTAGACTCATCTACTGCTGGGATGAGTTGAACAATTATTTCAATTAATATTAGAAGTTTATATCAGAGTGAAGAAAACTTCACAAAGACAATCCTGAGTGGGAAGGCAAAGCAATTGAATTTCAAGTTCCATTTTAAAACTTTAAAGACTTATACTATTTGTCAGATTAATAGTTTATAGAAAGATTAGCCCCCCAAAAAGATAATAAAGGTAAATTGCTCTCCTTTTTCTTAAAACATTGTCTATAGCTATGATCTTCCTTTTAAAGTTACTGTTCAATTAAAATGGACATCTTAACAATACATTTTATGGCAAAACTTCTAACCTCAATGGAAAGTCATAAAAACAACTTTATTTAAAGTTGCAAAGTAATTTATTTCTAAAATAAATACAGGTAGATTGATTTCCATCTGGCTATAGGTTAAATATTTTATTTTGTTAGTCTAATGAAAACAGAAAATAAAAGGAGACAAAATGTTTTGTTACCTTGGTGCCTATTATGATTTTGGCATCCTTTCTAGAGGGTGCTAGCCAATTTCAATAACATTGGGAACATGAGGAAATAAATTAGACATTTTAATTGTGAGATTATAACATACTGATGGAAGAGCTGGGAAGGAGCCAGAACAAATTTTAATGACAAAACAACAATCTAAGCAAAGTAGAAAACATTAGACTCCATGGGCTTTGAAGGAAAATAAAGCAGCAAAATCAGTGGCACCTCTAAGTTTATGAAGCCGGTAAACTGGAAAGAGCATAAATTGTGAGTGACGTTCACAGATGTATTCTAGATAATGCAGACTGCTTGAAGCAGTAAATCAAAAGCATAATTGGGGAAAATTTCATAGAGCCTTAATAATTGATGCTTTAGGTAGCGACAAGAAAATTGCATCCCTCAGGAAAATTCAGAAATTTCAAAATAAAGACTGATAGTGCTCTGTGGTGAACGGCCCCCAGCAAGGACACACACTAGTGCAAACAGTGCAGTTGGTAACATGACCGTGGATGAGTCAGTCTTGGATGAAAGAATTTTAGTTGTTGGCTTTGCAAACAATAGGTCCATTCTCAATACACTGAGAAACTTGGCAGTGGGAGAGCCTGGCGGAAGTTGTTGATGCTGTTACAATCGGATTAGCCCTCGATTGCCACCTTCCTGAGACACACGGCCACATGTCCTCAGACCTGACTGAATGGGATGAAGACGGATGAGCCACGGCCCTGGATGCTGCGGCCTCATGGTCATGATTATGCAGAGACCGCATCCCTCATGCAAGTGTCTGATGCAGGACAGCACGAATTCTTGCAGAAAACACGGTGTAGAGACTAGATCATTTGAGGAACACCCTCTCGGCTTGATTATCGTAAATCCATCTTGTTGAGATATAATTTATATATAATGAAATTCACATATTGTAAGTGTTCAATTTGATGAGTTTTGGTCCGCACATACACCAGAGAAGCTACTTCCATCAAAATATAGAACATGTCCATCTCCCCAGAAAGTTCTCTTGGGTTTCTTCCCAACTAATAGGGAGGAGGGCCCTCCTCAGGCCATCGTCGATCTGAGCTGTCAGTACAGATTCATTTGGCCCCTTCCAGAATTTCATGTGAATGGAATTATACAGTTTTACTCATTTAAGTCTGGGATTTTACAACATAAGGCTGTGAGGTGTACCCATGTTGTGTGTTTCAGTAATTCATTCGTTTTTATAGCCGAATTATTTTTCCACGGTGTGGAGGTACTGCACTTTGTTTATGCTTGCATTTATTGATAGACACAGAAGTTTTCATTTCTTCAAAGTAAGTACTTAGGATTGGTTCAGGCGGCAAGTGTATGTCTAACTTCATGGTTGCTTTACAGGATGATTGCACCATTCTCTCCACCCCAGCAGCGTGCAAGAGTTCTGTTGGCTTTCCGCGCTTCAGCGCTCTGCCCTGTTCTTCTTTTTAAGTTGTAGTGAGATCTAAGATTGTTGGGAATGTAGTATGTATACACCTGATGACTCACAATGCTGAGTATCTTTCATAAGCATATTGCCAATCACATATCTTCTTTGGAGAACCGTCTGTTCAAATAGTATGCCCACTTTTTAATTACAACAGTTGTCCTGTTACACGAATTCTTTAAATACAGTATAGTATTATTAACTATAGTCATGATGCAACCCCAGAACCTCTTTATTTTATTTTATAACTGGAAGTTTGTACTTTCTGACTGTTTCAACATTTTGCACAACCACTCCGCCTGCTTCTGACACCACAAGTCTCGTTCTGTATCTGTGAGTTCCAGTTTTCTTTGCTGTTTTTGTTTGTTTGTTTGAGATTCCACATATAGGTGAGATAGAACATATGGTATTTGTCTTTCTCTGAGAAATAATTTTTATCACTGGTTCTGTTTGTATATGTGCGTGTGTGTGTACATGTGCGTGTACGTCTATACATTACCCATATACATGCAACTTGTGAAATATTTGGATATGTGTATCTGGTATGGACAAAGATCCATGCCCAGACTTTACACATATATAAAATCCCAGACACAATCTTTGGTCATGCACCTGTGTTGTGACTCTTTCCTCCTGGCTAGGGTTTTATTGCTTCTCATTCTTGACACTGTCTTTGAAGATTATAATGTTTCAGAGGTAACACCATCCGTTCATCCTTCTGCCTGCTAACAGTATAACCAAACCAGCTCTGTCATGTTGTTTTTGTGTGATACATCTATTCCAACCTTCCACTCTCAATATCGGTTTTTATGTATGAAACACACCTCCTGAGACAGAGTTTAGTTGGGTCTGACTTGTCTTAACAGCCTGAAATCTCTGCCTTATAATTTACATGTTTAGTCCATTTAAATTTACCATGCATATGTGATGATTGAGTTAAATCAACCATTTTGTTCTTCATTTATCATTTGTACCTTCTTTTTCTCTGCCTGTCATTCTATTGATATTTTGCTTGGATTCATAGTGTAACTTTTTTATTTCTAGTACCTTCTTACCTATAACTTTTTGTTATTATCTTTTAGTGGTTACCATAAGGCTATTTAGATTCAACATTGTACATCTTCACACTTTAGACTTCTTACTTTATGCTTGACATTTTGCACTGTATGCATACAATTTGTTACATTCTGAAGTGGGGAGTGGACTATCACTGGGCAAGAGCTGGGTGAACGTGTGGCTCACTGCCTGAGTTTTACCTTCTTGCCTGCTTCTTGTATGCTGAATGAAAACCAGGATCTCATATATTTTGTCAAGTTCTCTAGCTGGTTGTGGTGGGAGTCTGCTCCAGTATCTATGATTCCATTATAAATGAACATGAAAGTCTGACCTAAAATTTTCACTGGGACAAATGAGCCTTTGGAGTAAAAGGCAAATGTTCTATGGGTTTCAAGGAGTAAGTTGTTTGTATTATTTAATATAAAACTGCAACAAGATAAAATTAAGCAAAAATTTGACCATTATCTGGTAAATTTGTTCAAGGTAGATGACTGATACAGATCATTATGTTCTTAGATTTAAATCATTTGACTTGAAATAATCTCCACTTTACCTACTCTCATGTAGACATGGTTCAAGACATAATCGTTGTATCAGAAAATGATTATAGTTTCAAAATTGTTTTGTCTACTCTTTTTATTGACTTTATCACCTTCTATTTATATAGGTCATTAAGCAAATTTTTGTTGATTTAAGAACCTCTCAAGAGGAGCTTGGAGTTGCCATCCACCCTAACAGTAAGCAGAATGCTGACAGACTGAAGAATCAACAACTCTTTTGGGGTCTGTAAGAAAGGCAAGGACACAGAGAAAATGACTGCCTACCAGATTGGTGAGAGAGGTGATAGGGAGAGTTATGGCTTCCTGGAGAAGGGCTCACTAGAAGAACCACTACATGCACCAGAACAAGAGTGGGAAAACCTGAACTATAGTTGGAGAATTGCTGGACGCTCAGTGTGGACAATTCTGGGGGTTAAAAATTCCAAGAGGACCTGGTCATAGGAGGACCTTCTCAATATTGTGAGATTTATCTCTAGAGGCTCCACCAATTCCAGACAGTAAGTATTGAAAAGCAATCCCTTTAGACTTCCAGCAGGGGATGTGGGGAAAAGGCCATTTTAAATTCCCTGGAGGATTCTGTTCTTAACAAGGGCTTCCCCAGGTGAGTCTAGTCAACAGATCCCAACCTGCTCGATAAACATAGCCTAAGTGACCTGGGGGAAGGGAAATACCCAGTTCCTGTCAGCTCTAGCTTTCTATGTGGGAGACAGGAAATCGCCCAATACAACCCATTTTAGCATCCAGTCCCATACAACACGGGAGAACCACACTGTGGACATTACAGTTCAGAAGCATGAGCTCACTAAAACCCTGAGACTTAGAAAGCACTCCTCTTCCCCACCCCTTACCATTGCACTGGAGAGACCTATTTACAGCAGTTCCTTTTACCTAGTATTCATGTCAAAACTCATAAGACAGACTAAAAGGAAAATACAACTGAAGAGACAGACAACATCGGAACATTCAACATGGCAAGGATGTTGGAATAAGCAAACTGGGAATATAGAACAAATGGAATTAATATGCTAAGGACTCTGATGGACAAAGAACATGCAAGAACAGATGGACCATGGAAGCAGAGAGATGGAAATATTAAGAAAGAACCCAAAAGCCATGTGAAAGATCAAAAACACTTTATGGAAATGAAAAATGCTTTTGATGGGCTTATTAGTAGACTGGATATGGCTAAGGAAAGAATTCTGAATTTGAGGACATATCAACTGAAACTTCAAATGCTGAAAAGAGAACAAAGGCAAAAAAAAAAAAAAAAAAAAAAAAACAAGAAAATGAGAAAGCCCATAGAATATGCAGGGACTATGTGACAGTTACAAAAGATATACTACCCATAATAGAAATACCAGAAAGAGAAGAAAGAAAGGAATAGAAAAAAACATTTTATTTATTAAATTATTTTTAAAGATTTTATTTATTTATTCATGAGGGGCACACAGAGAAAGAGGCAGAGACATAGGCAGAGGGAGAAGCAGGCTCCCCGGGGGGAGCCCGATGTGGGACTCAATCCCAGAACCCCAGGATCACAACCTGAGCTGAAGGCAGACGCTCAACCACAGAGCCACCCAGGTGCCTAGAAAAAAGATATTTGAAATGACAATGACAGAGAGTTTTTCTAAATTAATGCCAGACACCAAACCACTGGTCCAGGAAGTCCAGAGAATACAAAGCAGGACAATGTAAAAAAAGCTATACCTAGGCAAATCATTTTCAAACTACAAA
Organism: Vulpes vulpes; assembly: GCF_048418805.1. Lineage (NCBI taxonomy): Eukaryota > Metazoa > Chordata > Mammalia > Carnivora > Canidae > Vulpes > Vulpes vulpes. The sequence goes on from NC_132782.1 coordinate 63,452,334, forward strand.
AAAATCAAAGTGAAAGAAAAAATCCTTGAAGGAATCCAGAAAAAAGAATAAAACACCTTACTAACAAAGAAACAAATATAAGAGTTTCATCTAACTTCTTCTCAGAAAGCATGAAAGCAAGAAGAGAGTGGAGTGAAATATTTAAATTTTGAGAGACAGAAAAGTGAAAACACCAACCCAGGATTCTGTACCCTAAAAAATTATCCTTCAAAAGTGAAGAAGAAAGAAAACCTTTCTTGGAAAAATGAAAATGGAGGAAATCCATTGCCAGTAGACGTGCCTTGTAAGAAAAGTTGAAAGAAGTGTTTTCACAGAGGAGAATGATATAGGAAGACTCTAAAGAAACCACAAAAAACAAAACACAGCAACAGGAATACTCAGTTTAACACGAAGAAGGGAAAAGCACTGAAGAATAAAATTTAATCTTTATTGAAGTTGAATAAAATCCTATCTTTTTATAATTGAGGGTGGGTTGAATAAAAAAACTTATCTTTTTATTCTTAATTAATCTAAGTCTTAACCATTTGTTAAGAGTAATAGAAACAATGTATCTGATTACTTAAGTACAAGTATATACTTATATGTATACATGTATATACACACACACATACACACTCCTTGTTAGGAGTTGGAGGTGCTTTTGTGATGGGCAAAACCAGACTGAATTCCTGGTACCACCTACATTCCCAGATTCAAACTGTTTCTTGCAAATAATACTTTGATAAAGGTTGGTCTAGACAGCTTTTAGGAAGAACCCGTATATGTGTGAATCTGGTCAAGAACCTGCACTTGTGTTATTTTGATCAAGAACCTCTATGTGTGTTTTGTTTGAGGCACTTGCCTCAGTATTACACACTGTGTTTGCTATGGATGTATCCCAATATTTATTTTACCTCTGCTTGGGGGTTTGTGTTGCCTTCCCCACCCTCTGACTCCTCTTCCAAAGTCAGTGTCCTCTTGAACAATTTCCAGATTTTCGTAGCCAAGATGTTTTCATTCATTTGAATACCAGTATTTATGGATATCTAACTACCTAACTTAATTTTTTTTAAAACTTTGAACTGGGGCCAGTGTAAGATCCCAGAGACTGATCTACAAATGAAGCTACTTGTATTTGTGTGTGAGACCCTGTGTTCAGGATTGGGTGACTTTTCTAAGAGAAATATTGGGAATGGCTTGGGGTTGGTTGCATTTTTTTTTCTTAACCTAACTTGGGGGTGGGGGGAAATCCTATTTTTTACAGTATTTTTGTTTTTGTTTTTCTATTAACATTTCCTTTTAAGGCCTTGAATTTTTACTAAATTTCCTCCTGACTTAAAAATCTTCTAATCTGGGAATTTGAAATCTCGGTACTTAATGTTACACCAATTTTTCCAAAGAGTTCAAACCACTTTAATACCAGTACATGGTAAAAATTTGCAGCCATTTCAAGCAGCTGGTGGGCTTTTTATATATTATCATTAACTGGTATCATTAAATGTTCTGAGAGGTGAATGTAAAATGTAAAAAGTATAGGGTTGTTATTTTTAATAACAATAAACTTTCAAAGAAAAAATATATATATACACACGTGTATATATATATGTATACATATAAGTATATACTTGTACTTAAGTAGCTTAAAAATAAGTGAGATGAACAACATTCATGATACAAGAGATGAGAGGTAGTAATTAAGACATTTTTATTATAAGGTACCTGCACTACCCATGAATTGGCATAGAATTATTTGAAAGTGGACTTGGATCAGTCATCAATATATATTGCAAACTCTACGTGAAATTACTAAAATAAAATAAAATAATAACTGACATGCTAAGAAAAAAAGAATATGTAAGCACATAAAATATTTAATTAAAACCACAAAAAGTAAAAAAAAAACACTTGGAAGACAAAAATGGGAACAAAAGATAAGAGCAAAAAATTAAAAAATGGTAACAAATATAGTAGATATTATTCCAACTATACTTTGAGCATCAATAGTCTAAATGCACTAACTAAATGACAGAGATTGTCATAGTGGATTAAAAAACGAGATAAAAATATATATCATCCATAAGAAATCCATTTTACTTATAAGACACATAAAAATTAAAAGTGAATAGTATTATGCTAAGCAAAAGAAGTCAGTCAGAGAAAGAAAGATACCATATGATCTGACTCATATGTGTAATTTAAGAAACAAAACACATGAACATAGGGGAAGGGAAGGAAAAATAAAATACGAGGAAAACAGAAAGGGAGATAAACCATAAGAGACTCTTAATATAGGAAATAAACAAAGTTGCTGGAGGGGAAGACGGTGGGGGGATAGGGTAACTGGGTGATGGCCATGAAGAAGGACATGGGTGAGATGAGCACTGGGTGTTATATATGCAACTGATGAATTACTAAATTTTACCCCTGAAACTATTAATACAGTATATGTTAACAAATTGAATTTAAATAAAGAATTTTTTTTCATTAAATGGATAGGTAAAAATATATCATGCTAGCACTAACCAAAAGAAAGCAAGTATGACTGTATTAATTTCAGGCAGCAAATTTCAAAACAAAAAAAAATGTTATCAGGCACAAAGAGGTCAGTTCTCCAGAAGTCATAAAAATCTGTAACATATAGATACCTAAAATAGAGCATCAAACCATGAGGGAAAAGTTAATAGAACTCCAAAGATAAAAATATCAAACTCATTCTCATAGTTAAAGACTTAAACATCCTTCCATCACAAATAGAGCCAGAAGACTGAACATCAGTAAGGACGTAATTGAACTGAAGAACACCATTGTTTCATTGGATATAGTTGACATCTATAGACTGTTTCATTCAATAATACAGAATGCATTCTTTTCAAGCATACATGTAACATTCACCAAGACAGACCATATTCTGGGCATTAAAACACACCTTAGCAAATTTAAAAAAGCAGAAATCATACAATGTCTTCTTTCAGACCACATGGAATTGAACTAGAAGTAAATAGTAGAAATGTAACTAGAAAATCCCAGAATACATGGAGATTAAACAACATACTTCCAAATAATACATGGGTCAAAGAAGACACACGAAGAACAATTTAAAAATATTTTGAACTAAAAGAAAATGAAAATACAACTTGTCAAATTTTGTGGGATGCAGTGAAAGCAGTGTTAGAGGGAAATTTATAGCATTAAATGCACATATTAAAGAAGAGAAAAAATTCTAAAATCAATGTAGAACCAGAAAAAGAAGAGCAAATTAAATCCAAAGTAAGCAAAAGTAAAGAAATAGTAAGAATTAGAACAGAAATCAATGAAATTGAAAACAGGAAATCAATAGAGAAAATCAATAAAAGCAAAAGCTAGTTTTTGAAAAAAAGCAATAAAATCAATGTCTCCAGCCAGGCTAACTAAGAAAAAAAAAAAAAAAAAAAAGAGAGAGTACATAAGTTACTAGTATCAGAAAGGAAAGAGAAAACATAACTACAGGGCCAATAGATATTAAAAGGATAATAACCTAATACTATGATCAACTCTGTACCCACAAATTTGATACCCCAGATGAAATTAACCAAGTCCTTCAGAAATACAATCTGCCAAAACTCACACAAGAAGAAATAATATGAATAAGCCTACAGCCGAAAAGAAATCAATAATCTTTCAAAATAGAAAGCACCAGGCCCAGATGGGTTCACGGCTTAATTCTATTGAACATTTAAGGAAGAAAGTAGTCCAATTCTCTCCAGTCTCTTTCAGAGAATAGAAGCAGAATGGATACTTTATAATTCATTGTATAAGACCAGCATTGCCCTAATATTAAACTAGACAAATACATTACCAGAAAAGAAAACTATAGACCAATATCTTTCCCAAACACAGATGCAAAACACACTCCACAAAATATTAGCAAATTAAATCCAACAATGTCTAAAAATAATTGACACCACAATCAAGTGGAATTTATCTCAGTTATGTAAAGCTGGTTCAATATTCAAAAAAAATTATTTAGTGTAACAAGCTAAAAAAATCACAGTATCATGTCAATGGATAAAAAGCATTTGATAAAATTCAACATTGATTCATGATAAAAAAAAACTCTTAGTTAACTAGGATTGGAGCAGGAACTTCCTCAACTTTAAAAAGAATATATACGAGGGACACCTGAGTAGCTCCGTGGTTGAGCGTCTGCCTTCGTCTCCAGGTGCGATCCCTGGTCTGGGGATCGAGTTCCACATCAGGCTCTCTGCAAGAAGCCTGCTTCTCCCTCTGTCTATGTCTCTGCCTCTCTCTGTGTGTCTCTGGTAATAAATAAATAAAATCTTTTTTAAAAAGGAATATTTACAAAAACATAAAAACAATAAACCAATACCCAATCAACATCATACTCAATGGTGGGAAACTTGACGCTTTTCCAATAAGACCAGGACCAAGGCAAAAATGTTCCCTCTCACCACTCCTTTTCAACACTGTACTGGGAGTATTGGCTAGTGTAGTAAGATAAGAAAAGAAAAGTATATAGATTAAGAAGGAAAAAATAAAATTGACTTTGATCACAGATGACGTGATTGTCTATGTAGTTAATCCAGAAGAGTCTAAACTCTTCTGGAAAAGAAGTACACAAAAACTCCAGGAAATAATAAACCATAAGAGCAAGGTTCAGGATACAGGGTTAATATACAAAATTTGGTTGCTTTCCTATACACCAATAAAAAGCATGTAGAATTTGAAATTAAAAAACACAATGCAGTTTACATTAGCACTGAACAATGAACTATGTAGACATTGAATATGAATATGAATCTAACAAAATATGTAAAGGATTTATGTGAGAAACCTACAAGACTCTGATGAATGAAATCAAAGAACTAAATGAATGAAGAGATATCACATGTTCATGGATAGGGAGATCCAATGTTGTGAAGATGCCAGTTCTTTTCGCCTTAGTCAATAGATTCAATGCAATTCCATTCGAAATTCCAGCAAGTTATTTCATGGATATCAAAACACTGATTCTAAAGTTTACATGGAGAGGAAAACAAGCAGAACAACTAATGCAATATGGAAGAAGAACAAAGTTGGAGGCCTGAAACCATTCAAATCAATAACTCACTATAAAGTCACAGTAATCGCGGCAGTGTGATATGAGTGAAAGAATAGATAAATAGATCGCTGGAACATCATAGAAAGCCCAGAAATAGATCCACATAAATACAGTGAATTTATCTTTGACAAAGGAGCAAAGGCAATACAATGGAGCAAAGATAATCTTTTCAGCAACTGGTGCTGGATCAGCTGGACATCCACCTGTAGAAAAATCAATCGACACAGAACTTACACTCTTCACAAAACTTAACTAAAAATAGATCAGACTTAAATGTAAAACACAAAGCTATAAAACTCTTAGAATATAATGTAAGGGAAAACCCAATTGACTTTGGATATGGAGATTTGACTTTTTAGATAGAACACCAAAGACATGATCCATGAAAGAAAGAACTGATACAGTGGACCTTGCTAAAATTAAAAACCTCTGCTCTGGGACATCTGGGTGGCTCAATGGTTGAACATCTACCTTTGGCTAGGGCATGATCCCAAGGTCCTGGGATCAAGGGCCACATCAGGCTCCCTGCTCAGAGCCTGCTTCTCCCTCTGCCTCTGCCTCTCTCTGTGTCTCATAAATAAATAAATAAAATCTTAAACAAAAAAAGACAAAAAAGCTTCTGCCTGTGAAACAAAATGTCAAGAAAATGAGAAGATGAGCCAGAGACTGGAATAGGGTATTTGTCACAACTGCATTTGATAGGGCAACGGGGTGGTTCAGTTGGTTAAGTGTCTGAATCCTGGTTTCAGCTCAGGTAGTGACCTCATGGGTTGTGAGATTGAGTCCCAGGTCAGGTTCTGTGCTCAGAGGAGAGTCTGCTCACAGATTCTCTCCCTCTACCCCTGCTCCTGCCATGTGTGCTCTTGCCCTCTCCCTCTCCCTCCCTCTTAAATAAATAAATAAATAAATAAATAAATAAATAAATAAATCTTTTTAAAAAAATGCTTCTGATAGAGGACTATTATCCAACATATACAAAGAACTATCAAAACTTAACATAAGAAAACAACTTGATTTAAAAATGGACAAAATACCTTAACAATCACTCACCAAAGAAGACATACAGAAAGAAAACAAGCATATGAAAAGATGCTCTACATCCTATGCCGTCAGGAAGACACAAGTTAAAAAAAAAAAAAAAAGAGGTACGATTATACACCTCTGGCCAAAATCTGGAACACTGACAACACCAAATACTGGTGAGGATGTGGAGCATTGCTGGTGGGAATGCGACATGGTGCAGCCATTTGAGAAGACAGTTTGGTGGTTTCTTAAAAAAACAAACAACCATAATCTCTCTGGAGTAACAGATCATTCTTTTGGACTTTCTTCTTCCTCTGGTTCAAGATAGTACTTGACTGTAGGGGGACTATAGAGGTAGTCAAACGATCCTGCGATGGTGGGGGTGGAAAGGAGCTGGGCTTCCATGTTGGGCCCTTGTGGTGGAATCTCTGATCCAGAGAGCAGAGTGAGCACCACTAGGATACAAAGGTACTGTTTGACCATTTAGAGCAGGATTTGGCATCCTCCTCCAGAGTTAACCTCTACTGTTCATGTCACTTCCAAAGAAATTTTGTGGCTAGGACTTCCAGTACTATGTTGAATAGCAATGTGAGAGTGGACATCCCTGATCTTAGGGGAAAGGCTCCCAGTGCTTCCCCATTGAGAATGATATTTGCTCTGGGCTTTTTGTAGATGGCTTTTAAGATGTTGAGGAATGTTCCCTCTATCCCTACAATCTGAAGAGTTTTGATTAGGAATGGATGCTGTATTTTGTCAAATGCTTTCTCTGCATCTAATGAGAGGATCATATGGTTCTTGGTTTTTCTCTTGCTGATATGATGAATCACACTGATTGTTTTACGAGTGTTGAACCAGCCTTGTGTCCCGGGAATAAATCCTACTTGGTCATGGTGAATAATTTTTTTAATGTATTGTTGGATCCTATTGGCTAGTATCTTGTTGAGAATTTTTGCATCCATGTTCAGGGATATTGGTCTGTAATTCTCCTTTTTGGTGGGGTCTTTGTCTGGTTTTGGAATTAAGGTGATGCTGGCCTCATAGAACGAATTTGGAAGTACTCCATCTCTTTCTATCTTTCCAAACAGCTTTAGTAGAATAGGTATGGTTTCTTCTTTAAACGTTTGATAGAATTCCCCTGGGAAGCCATCAACATAGTACTGAAAGTCCTAACCTCAGCCATCAGACAACAAAAAGACATTAAAGGCATTCAAATTGGCAAAGAAGAAGTCAAACTCTCCCTCTTTGCCGATGACATGATACTCTACATAGAAAACCCAAAAGCCTCCACCCCAAGATTGCTAGAACTCATACAGCAATTTCGCAGTGTGGCAGGATACAAAATCAATGCCCAGAAGTCAGTGGCATTTCTATACACTAACAATGAGACTGAAGAAAGAGAAATTAAGGAGTCAATCCCATTTACAATTGCACCCAAAAGCATAAGATACCTAGGAATAAATCTAACCAAAGAGGTAAAGGATCTATACCCTAAAAACTATAGAACACTTCTGAAAGAAATTGAGGAAGACACAAAGAGATGGAAAAATATTCCATGCTCATGGATTGGCAGAATTAATATTGTGAAAATGTCAATGCTACCCAGAGCAATTTACACGTTTAATGCAATCCCTATCAAAATACCATGGACTTTCTTCAGAGAGTTAAAACAAATTATTTTAAGATTTGTGTGGAATGATAAAATACCCCGAATAGCAAGGGGAATTTTAAAAAAGAAAACCATAGCTGGGGGCATCACAATGCCAGATTTCAGGTTGTATTACAAAGCTGTGGTCATCAAGACAGTGTGGTACTGGCACAAAAACAGACACATAGATCAATGGAACAGAATAGAGAACCCAGAAGTGGACCCTGAACTTTATGGTCAACTAATATTCGATAAAGGAAGAAAGACTATCCATTGGAAGAAAGACAGTCTCTTCAATAAATGGTGCTGGGAAAATTGGACATCCACATGCAGAAGAATGAAACTGGACCACTCTCTTTCACCATACACAAAGATAAACTCAAAATAGATGAAAGATCTAAATGTGAGACTAGATTCCATCAAAATCCTAGAGGAGAACACAGGCAACACCCTTTTTGAACTCGGCCACAGTAACTTTTTGCAAGATACATCCACGAAGGCAAAAGAAACAAAAGCAAAAATGAACTATTGGGACTTCATCAAGATAAGAAGCTTTTGCACAGCAAAGGATACAGTCAACAAAACTAAAAGACAACCTACTGAATGGGAGAAGATATTTGCAAATGACGTATCAGATAAAGGGCTAGTTTCCAAGTCTATAAAGAACTTATGAAACTCAACACCAAAGAAACAAACAATCCAATCATGAAATGGGCAAAAGACATGAAGAGAAATCTCACAGAAGAAGACAAGGACATGGCCAACATGCACATAAGAAAACGCTCTGCATCACTTGCCATCAGGGAAATACAAATCAAAACCACAATGAGATACCACCTCACACCAGTGAGAATGGGGAAAATTAACAAGGCAGGAAACCACAAATGTTGGGGAGGATGTGGAGAAAAGGGAACCCTCTTACACTGTTGGTGGGAATGTGACCTGGTGCAGCCCCTCTGGAAAACTGTGTGGAGGTTCCTCAAAGAGTTAAAAATAGACCTGCCCTATGACTCAGCAATTGCACTGTTGGGGATTTACCCCAAAGATACAGATGCAATGAAACGCCGGGACACCTGCACCCCGATTTTTATAGCAGCAATGTCCACAATAGCCAAACTGTGGAAGGAGCCTCGGTGTCCATCAAAAGATAAATGGATAAAGAAGATGTGGTTTATGTTTACAATGGAATATTACTCAGCCATCAGGGAAGACTGATACCCACCATTTGCTTCGACGTGGATGGAACTGGAGGGTATTATGCTGAGTGAAATAAGTCAATCAGAGAAGGACAAACAGTGTATGTTCTCATTCATTTGGGGAATATAAATAATAGTGAAAGGGAATATAAGGAAAGGGAGAAGAAATGTGTGGGAAATATCAGAAAGGGAGACAGAGCATAAAGACTCCTAACTCTGGGAAATGAACTAGGGGTGGTGGAAGGGAGGAGGGCGGGGGGTGGGGGTGAATGGGTGACGGGCACTGAGGGGGGCACTTGATGGGATGAGCACTGGGTGTTATTCTGTATGTTGGTAAACTGAACACCAATAAAAAATAAATTTATTTAAAAAAACAAAGAAATTTTGTGGCCTCTTGTACCACCGCCTATTCCTGAGATCTCTCCACATCTCCACACCCATACATGGGAACACCAGATTATGTGAGAGCATCAGAGGCATCCAAGAGCTCTGTCCCAGACTCGCCCATCTGCCCCAACCATGGTGCAACCAGCATGTCACCCCCACTGGACTGTGGCTGGGTTCCCTGTACCAACTTGAACACCTCCCCACTGCTTCCTATCTCCCCCTCCCCACTGTCTCCCTTCAACCTATTCCTCCAAAGAATCCCATTCCACTTCTATGAAGATGCTTCCATTACATTCTTCCTTAGCATCACACTGAAATCACGTAGAGCCTCCTCTCCACATGGTGGAAAAAAGTTCTGAGCTGGTCAGCCTGGCCTGCCTTTATCAGGCTGAGACAACGTGGAACCAGAGGTAAAACATCCTGCTTAAATATGCGAAATATATGCCTCTGTTGCTGAGGACAAGAGTGACCAAGTGTAAGAGTGTGATTAAATGCTATCATCCTCGGCTGGTGGAACTCTCCATACTAACATTCAGCTCAGGTGGCCCATGCCTGGCGACTTCTATTATGTACCCTCTGTCCTGCTCGCCATGGTATCAGTGCATCCATTGTGTGTACCATTTAAGAACGGGGTTGTTAGATTACACTCAAGCACACATGCACGCGGGTATCTGACCTCTGTTCCTGGAGTAGTGTTACAAGTAAGAGTGGCACTAACAGTTATTACTTGCTGAATGCTTTCTGGGTCCCAGTCCCTCAGAACACACTGCTTCTGAGGCTCACTCATGATCACCCATCCTTCACATGGAGAAGGGTTGTGGGGCTCCAAAGAGCTGAGTTCCCTGTAGAAAGTCACCCACTTAATGAGTCGGGGCCCTGGAATGCCGCCATCCGTAGGCTGGATTGATCGACAACTGGATGTATTAACTCTCTAAACTATACTAGCATCGCGTATGCAAACTCTGAGGGTGAAATCTCAGCAGAAGCTTCTGATTATGACTCCATAATCATGTCACCTAGCAAATGACTCCCAGGGTTGAGAGTGATCCTTGTGAGGACCCGGCACACCGGCCCCTGCTGCTAACCTGTTTCAGCCCTCATCATTGTCGGTCTGATCTGGGTGGTCACAATGACCCCGCATACAGACTTGACTGCTAGAGAAACAATTGCTATGTACCAATTAAAGACAGGAGTATAGGAGTTCCAGACCTCACAGTCTCCAGGGAGGATTCAGAACATGACAAAGGTATCTCTTAGGGAAAGCAGTTTACAAACGTACCGCACTGGAAACAGGATTCGAACAAAATGAGCCCAGTTTTAGAATTGCGTAGACACACGTTCACATAAGTACGCATACAGAAATTTGCAGGCTGGACCAGGGCTTGTGCAGGTGTGCACCGCCCCACTTCAGGGTCCCGCAGGTGGATCCGGGCATGGACAGCGCCCCCTGGAGGTGCCCAGCACAAACTGGGCTCTGTGGCCCAGCACCCTGTAGGCAATTACTACCTCTCAGTGGCCGAATTATGTGTGGTAGTCACTTCTTAAAAATGTGCTCTGATTTTCTTGATCTGTTCCTATGAGCATATATATGACTTTTATAGTCAGAAAGACACACATTCCATTTCATTTTGAAAAAAAATATAAGGAAACCAATCACAGAAGATAAAACTTAGGATTTCTACTGCAGTTTATCCTGGATCAGTAAAATTCTGAATTACATTCATAGAGGGCAAACATAAAAACCCCAGGAATTATCATATTTTTAAAAGCATCCATAAACACATTTCTAAAAAAAATATATCACGTGTATGTGTTTACATGTGGGTTTCTGGTGTGGCCAAACTTTGCACCAAAGATCGAAGACCACGTGGCTTATTTTAAAAGAGCGAATAGCCGGCAATACTTTTATTTTTCCCTGTGCAAAATGTTGGCCTTGCTATTATGAAAGACAAGCAGCCAACCTAATAGGCCCTTTATTTGCTGATCAAAACTCTCATTAACAATTAATTGGATCAAAAGTTCATAGGCCATTATTGCTGTGTCAATTAGATGCGGAAGGCCCAGGAGGCTGAAACAGAATGACCTGCCCGGCTGATAAATAATTTCCAGCGGTGACTCGCCTTACTGCTCGGGGGTCACGGTTCTGGCCGCAGAGGCCGGCGTTGGCTGCCCCTCTGACAAGAAAAGATGCAGCCTCTCTTATCAGACATGCTAATTTAAGCTCCGTAATCTAAAACGTGTGGAACACCATCTCCGGACAAACAGTGGATGCTGTCGCCGTGTCTCTACCTGAGCCCTACATGAGGTCTGTGCTCCTCCAGGTGGAACACGTCTGGCTCCACCATCTCATGCAAGCAGTCCCCAACAACTGTGGGACTTCTTGGGTACCCTCACCGCTGGCGGCCTGTGCCAACACTGGGGACGCGTGACCTCCTGACTGTGACCCTTGTTCAGATGGCTTATTTCACGTCCTCTTTAGGAGGGGAAAAGCTTACTCAGGGGTGGAGTCTCAAATGTTACAGGATCTCAAAGATTGTTATTCCACACCAAACTCATTAGACTCTAATGAGTCATGTTGCTCCCAGGCCAACTGGTAGGCCTCTCAGTTAAAAAAAAAAAAAATTAAGGGAGAATCAACAAAATCTCAAATTAATTGAGGCAAAGAAAGTTTTTACTATAGAAAGTTCTCAAGAAGAACGTGAAATGTGTGTTCTTAGTGAGCATCCTCATGGTGCCCTGGTTGTAGCTCTCGCCTGTGTTCAGCAAGTACGGCCACCCAGAAGATGGGGAGGACGTCCTTTTCACATTTATTTCCCATATGAACCTTGCCAAATGGGATGCATTCTGTGAAAACACACAGCAACTTCAAACTGAATTCAGTGCAGGCAGGAAGTCCAACCAGAATGGCAAACTCCTGAGGGACTGTGGCTCAGGTACTCTTTTTTCAAGATCCTGTGTGCTCTTCCTCCTGTGATGCCACAGCAGGCTCTATTCGAGTAGGATGACAGTCTTTTGCTGACAACCTTACGAGCCAGCCTAGGGGTGTTTTTAAGATTGTGATTTCACCTTTGTCCCCTCCATCAATGTCTCACCCTAGAATGGGGCCGTCTTTTCTCTTCTCACCAATATCTGAGAAGCATTTGGGGCCATATGCCTCCCCAGGGGTGACTGGGGACAAGACTAGGCCTCTGGCACCCCATGGACCTGCTCCCCAGTCTCAGCATGGTTATATCCAGAGTGGGACTTCACAGTTTGAGCCTGGGGGTGCCATGGGTGAAGTTGGAAGACAGAGTCTTATTTACCAACCCGGAGATCTCAGAGAGGGATCTTACCCCATTTTCTGGAAGCCTGTAAGGATCGCATCACTTTTGGCCCACTGAGGGAGATGGAGAGCCAACCATACCCACCAGGGCCTCTCCACCTGTGCTGGTCGAGCCTACATGCCAGCTAGGGCCACAGGCACCCTAGGTATTTGGTCAAACACTATCCAGGGTGTGTCTGTGAGGCTCTTTCAGGGTGAGGTGAACATTTGAATCAGTAGACTCAGTAAAGCAGACTGCCCTCTCTGATGAGGAAGCGCAGAATAGGACAAGAAGCAGGGGAAGGGGGGATGCCCCCTCTCTGCCTGATTTCCTCAGCGGGACAGCCGGCTTCCCCTGACCCTGGACCAGCTCTCACCAGTGGTTCCCGTGGTCTTAGGCCTTCAGACCCAGGCTGGAACTGTAGCACCAGCCTTCTTGGCCTCTAGTTTGTAAACAGCTTGTTACTGCAGATCACATGTACACAGTGTGCTATCAGCACTGTTTCCCTGCCACCTGGACTCATGTCCCACCAGCCCCTTCCTACACTGCCCACCTGTAACCTGTCCTTTTGCCTCTGCACCTTTCTGAAGGGCAACGCTCCCAACCCCCTTGCTTACATCAGGGCAGACTATAAGCAGCACATGGTTGTACATATTTGTTGAATGGAATTAAATTTCAGCAAAGAGGGAAGTCACACAAGGGCCCGTGCTTAGCCAAGAGGAGATATCTCCGATTAAGAAATGCAAACCTGCTGTAATGCTGCCTGGTGAGACTAAATCAATCGGAATGTTGGTTTTGCCTGACGGTTGCCTGCAGGAGCAGAGAGCACCATGGTCCTGCGGCAGCGGTCTGTCCAGGAACCTGAAGTCAGCAACGACCAAAGCGTCGGCCCACATGAAGCCAGCAGTGGGTGCGGAGGGTTCTCAGACTCAGTCCCTGTGCCTTGACTGGGGCCAGCACCGTGGCCGCTCTCCCAGCACCTGCCCACCTGGGGGTGAGGGGTCGTTTAGAACAGTTGCAAGCTTTCCAATGAGACTGAGTGTTGAGGATCCCGAGGGCCAAGGCCCCTGGAGCAGAAGATCATGGAGGACCAAGGGTGTGGGTGAGTGTACGGACTGGGTTGTTGCTGAGATTTTGCACGTAAGGTGAGGGGAAGGCTGGAAGGCCATTGGACTGTCACACAAGAGGAAGAAGACACCTGCGGGCAGGCGATATTTTTCTCTGCTTCTTGCTGCTCGTGGCATGCTGCCCTGGTGGGTGCCCGGGGCTCAGTGGAGGGAAGGAAGGGAGGAACAGCAGATCTGAGGGAAGGGGTACACATGGCCAGCACGCAGTCGAGACGAAGGGCATGAAGCTCAGGGCACATGCAGGACGTGATCCCCTTTTCAAACACATGCACGTGGTTCTCCAAACTTAATAAAGGCATCGTTGTTGCATATTTGCTCATTCAATGATGCTAAGAACGGACCACTCTAGTATATAAGATTCAAACATTTTCATGTTTTGTAAGCATTAAAATGTTGAGAGTCCTTCTGTTAATGTGAACACGGGATGTTTAATTTGTGGCATGTGTGGTTATATCCGTGGTTGTATCCTTGCAGGAAGGGGCATCACTGCTGATCACGGACGTCAGTGTCCTGCTGTTCCATTACTGACATGTCGGGGTGGCACGAGACATGGGCCAGTCCAAGGACCCAGGCCTTACACCACAGACAAAGCACGTTGTTCTCTATTTTCCTTAGCATTTCTTTAATCTCACTGCTAAAGCAAATATGGGATTTTAAAAATTTAATAAATACACCATCAAGATGCTTATTTCCTTACTTGAAAGTCAAAATAGCTGCCTTGGTAGATAACAAAGCATTCAAATTCCAGTGAAAAGTACAGTATTGAGTTCATAATTCCTCTTTTCCAAGACTCCAATTTAAACCTTCTGAGTGAATCCTTGCTTTATGTCTAGTGTCATATTGCCATTGTCCAAATTCCAATCATGCCACATGTCCCCCATAATGTTCCTACTGGCCGCAGAAGCCCGGGCGTCGGCTCGGGTATGAGGGGCCCCTGGCACCTCTGGCCCTCGGGGCGCAGCTATGCACCATCGGGCCTGGGTGGCCTTCTCATTCAGCTGGCACATGTGGCCCTTTGCAACAGCCATGGCACCCCCTCTGGGGCACGTCAGCACGCTGGCCCCTCTGTGGGTGTGGGCAGCGGCGTGCTGGATGAGACCATCGCAGACACGTGTACCTTCCCACCCAGCACTTGAGCACCAGCCCCACCACGCTCTGTGTCTACTTGTGAAATAATTGGATTTGGGGCCCTCCGCAAGCAGGTTGATATGCCCATTTATGGAGAGATTAAAAAGCAAACAAAGGCTTCGAGCAGTTGACAGAACTGACCTTCCCTTTCCTCTGGCTCTAGCTAATCTCCCTATGAATATTTAATCATTATGGATCCAAATTATAGACTCTAAATGGAGCGGGTTGTCTGCAAACTTATATGGGTCTCAGCCTGGCTGAGGTAACAGCACCCAAGCCAGTCGGTGGGGGTGAGGGTCACTGCGAAGATGGAGGGAAGACAGGAGAGTCAACTGGCTACACACCCAGCATTTAGTAACAGCCATCTGGTTACTTTCCCTGGGAGGAAGATCATGTTGCCAGAGCCCAGGGCTGATGGGGTGGAGGAATCTGGAAACAAGGACCTCGGAGCAAGGGGGCGTGGACCCCAGACTGTGATGACGGGCAGGGAGGTACCGCCCAAGCAGAGAAGAGAAGGAGAGATGTCCTGGCACATCCTTCCTCCCACGCTCCTGTCTCCTGCCAGCACCTGCCCAGGTATCTGCCATGCGTGGTGGTGATGGGCCAGAGACGAGTGGGCGAGGTAGCCTGGGCAGGGCCGTCGTGGGGGGACACCAGGGGCGCCAGGGTTCAGGGCGGGCAGACAGATGCAGGCCCGGCTGGATGGGACAGTGTCTAACCCCAGTCCGCCCTGTGGGTGAAACCCCGTGGAATTTACACCATGGGGAAGCTTCTGGGCATCAGTGTGCTGGGTTCCCTGGGATTGTCACCACCACTTACTGAAAACGCTAGGAGTTTCGGCATGTTGGTGCTGCTCTGATGCTGGCCAGCTTGGAGGGGCCATTCACTGTGTCACTTTATAATAAGTCATTTCTTGCATATCCAGGGGTCAGACTTCTGAGGTGCGGAGGATCTAAAACCTAGGCACATCTGGAGGTCAGTCGGAGACGTGCCAGGCTTGGGGCAAGGGGCTGGCCCAGGTCTCAGAGGACACTCATCGGGGCTCAGCACTGGCCTTGGTGCTGGGGATACCTCTCCTGAGGCCCAGGCTCACCCCATCCCACGCAAGTCCGGGATTTCAGGTCACGATCCAGACCGGGGGTCAGGGCAGCCACAGCGCCACAGAATGGCTGTCTCTGCAGAAACAAAACAAGCCTCCTCAGAGAGAGAACTGCAGCCACTCTTCCACAGGACACACTTGCGCACCTGTCCCTGCGACCGAGACCTCAAGGGACCTCAACCAGCCTAACAGTGGGCCACAGACCAGTCTGGGAGTTCTTATTTTTGTGAATTGACTTTCTGTTTTGTTTTGTCTCCTGTGTGTAGGGATTTTTCACTTTTCCCACTCTCAGGCATGCGATGAAATCCAAAGCTACTGGCAAGGCCCTGTCAGTCCGTGAGGCCCACCGTCAGAAGCAATGCACGGGAAATTAAAACACACCAGGAAGCCAAAACACATTTAAATTTACTCCCAATCACTGGTGCTTTATTTTAGGAAGCAAAAGAGACAAATGAATAGCACAGCACTAAGACTAGCAACAGGGTCCTCATTCGTAGATATACTAATTGCTTGTAACACAGGCATTAAAATCCCTCCACTGCCATCACCATGTGTGCTCCTCTTCTTCACCATCCCTGCCACATCTCCCCTCAAGGTATCTCCTGGCAGGGCCGGCCGGCCTGGAAAGAAGGGGCCTCAGAGGAAACGGACCTGGGATGAGAGTAGCTCCACCTCATTTGCAAGTATCCCACCTCCCTGAACCTTTTCCAGACAATTCTCCCGGTAGCCCACCCAATAATCCCCCCACCCCATTAGAATCACAAGACAAACATTTCAAGCATTTTAAAACAGGCACATTTAATTAAACAGTTGCGATAGTAACAGATCACCCCTAACTGCTCCAGCAAGGCGTCGGGGCACCGCGGTGAGGACCAGCTCTAGGCATCGGCACGGTGCTGGCTCACACCCCAATCCTCCAACGACCCACTGTGACATCTGCACCAATCTCTCCGAGTGCCTGGTTTGGATTTTGTTTTGCTTTGTTTGTTCAATGGAGATAAAAGCCATACCCACCTCGCGGTTTTTTCAAGCATCCAGAGAGAGAGATTCACATGAAGAACTTTAAGCACAGCTCAAGTATAGAATGATTCAACAAGGAGCCAACGTCCCCAGAGGGTGTTACTATTGTTCATTAAAACAAATTTTCAAAAATAAATCTGTTCAGCCTCTCAATAGTTATGGCTATTTCCCCACCAGTGATAAGTTGAAAACTTTATACATTAGCCAGTGGATCCCGTGTGGCTCCTCTGCTCCTGGAGAAATACATTTCCGTCTAACAGTCCCATTACAGAGATGTGAAGAAAACCACTGGGGAGCAAGGGTTTTCTGTGTTTTTGTTTTGCTTTTAGCATTGAGATGTTTCCCACCTCGTCTGGTGACGTTTATTGGAGCTCTTGGAGCAATGTGATGACTCGCAATGTGGCCCCTACTGTGAGCAGCCAAGAAGAGTATATCCTGTGAACACAAGAACAGAGGATTCTGATAGCGAGGAAGGAGCACCAAAGGCCAGATGACAGTGGGAAGGTCCCTGAACTCTCTGGTCCCAGGGCGAACATCGGCTCTGTCCCGAGTCAGTGTCCATCTGCTTGGTCCCTTTCCATCCCTCACCCAGGGAGCATTTCCTGAGCCCCTGACGTGCTCCAGGTGCCATGCTCAGAGCTGGCCACTTTACAGGCCTTTGTCTGCTGGTGATTTCCATGTGCAGTTCCTGCTTCCTGGGCCTACAGAGACAGAGGGAAGTGTATGGGTTCCTGCAGCAGAAAGGTGACCTCAAGGAAAAGCTACTTGCCCTCTGCAATGCTTGGAAATGGAAAGCGTGGCCCCAGGAGACATTTACAGGAGGAAGCTGGGAGATGCTGTGACCCCAAGTCTTGGGCCTGGGGCTTTCCCAGCACCCTTAGCCTGGAGTCAGGATGAGAGGGGACTTGGTGCATGGTCTACAGACATGGCAAGGAACACAAGGGCATTTATGAACAGCTTCCTAACAATGAATTCCACAACTGGGGTGAAACAGGCAAAGCCCTTACACAATGAAAAACTACTGGGTTTCACTGAAGAAGAAACTTGTGCATCGGCCCATGTCTGTTACAGACACTGACTCACACTTAACACCGTCTCACCAGGGGAAGCTCCCAGGTTGGACAGTTTCCTGGGGTTGCTATCAAACACTGAGACGTGGTCACCCCAGCTCTGCAGAGATTCCTGAAGACACTCATGGAAAATACATGTAAGGCCTGGAGCATACGCGTAAGAATAGTGGACAGAGGCCTTATCGGGAAACCACACGCCATACATGAGGTCGTAAAGTTCCTCATGCAGATGTTAGTGAATCAGACTCAGCAGTTTATAAAGGAAGATGACATGTCCTGACCGAGTGCGATACAGCCCAAGAACACTAAATTGGTTTAACATTTCAAAACCTTGTTAGATTAAAATAACAATAGAATCATACGCTCATATCAGTAGATGCAGAAAAAGCATTTGACAAAATCTGATATCCATTTGTAACAAAAACTCTCAGCAAACTAGGGATAGAGAAGGAACAAGACGTATGGATTGGAAGGTAAGAAGAAAAATGTCTTCACTCACAGATGCCTTGATCACATATGGAGAAAACGTGAAGCAATCTACAGAATGAGCTACTAAGACTTATCTCTCAGAAGCTTCCCTGAACAAAAAGAAGCAAGCATCCCTGGGAACCCAGTGCTGGCCCACAGCGTCGGCCTCATCTCCTGCCTTTCTCTACTTGGGACCCTGTGCTCTGCAACACTGGTGGTGGTTTTGAAGCCTCAATATTCCAAATATGCTCTCCCTTGCAGGCCGTGAGGTTGCTGTCTGGCCTGCCTGATGCGTGTCCCCATGATCTTCCTTCTTGAAATTCAAGGCTCAGTTCTGAAACCAGCTTCCCAGGGAGGCCCTCGGGATCCCCCACCTTACCCTGACCCCCATGTACCATCCCACCACTTTCCATTCTATGACCTCTTTTATTGTTAATTTCCTTCTCCCTGATTATCACTGTCTGACCTTATTCTAATGACTGGTTTATGTATTTGTCTTCCTGCAGAGTGTCCCTCATGGGGGCTGGTCCCTGGCCCATTCTGTGTCCTACCGTGTCGCCAGCATCCAGCTCCCCGTAAGTGAGTGATAGATGTCAGCAGATGTCATAGCCTTAAAGCCAGGGAGGGACGCTTGCAGGATTTTTCTGACTCGATTAGGGGAAATAATGGCCGTAGAAACCTGTAATCTCAAGAAAGCATAGTTTTTATTTTTATTTCAAATAATGGACTCTTTTTAGAGCAGTTTTAGGCTTACAGAATAATTGTGTAGAAAATACAGAGTTCCTGTGTACAGCTCCTCCCATGCACACATTTTCCCTGCTATTATCTTGCACTATTGTGGTACATTTATTAGAGTAGAAGAACAGGTACCAGTATATTATTATTAACTAAAGTCCATAATTTATTTGTTTATATTTTTTACAGAATTAAAAAAAATATTTTATTTATTTGAGAGAGTGAGTCAAAGATAACAGCAGAGATAGTGAGAGAGAGCATGAGTGGTGAGGACAGGGAGAAGCAGACTCCTTTCTGAGCAGGGAGCCTGATGCGGCACTTGATCCCAGAACCCTGAGATCATGACCTGCGCTGAAGACAGATGCTTCACCGACTGAGTCACTGGGGCGCCCCTGGAAATCCATCGTTCATTTAGAATTCATTCTTGACATCGTAGATTCTGTGCATTTGAACAAATGCATAATGACCTGTATGCACCATTACGGTACTACACAGAATAGATTAATTGCCCTAAAAACGCTCTGTGCTCCACCAATTTACCCTTCCTTCCGTGCCAACCTAGAGCAACCACTGATCTTCCTACTGTCTCCTTGGTTTTGCCTTCTCCAGAATGTCACAGAGTTGGAATCATACAGTATGGAGCCTCTTCAAGGTGGTTTCTTTTACCTTTAAGTTTCCTGTTTTGATCACTCTCATTCCTTTTTACCATTATCACAATGTATTTATATTTCAGTGTAAATGAATGCATTATTTTATTGCAATAAATAACAGCCCATTGTACATACATACTACCATTTATCCATTTACCCACTGTAGGGCATCTTGGTTACTTCCACATTTTTGGCAATAACAGATAAAGCTACTGCAGACATCATGTGCAGCAAATGAATAAACAACTAATAAAAATATCACTGGCCAAAGGCAGTATATAAAAATCTACTGCATTTTTAGATGCAGGCTATAATTAATTAGACATTTGAAATTTTAAAAAGTACTCTTTACAACACCATAAAAATACATGAAATACTTAGGAGTAAATTTAACAAAATCATTAAAAACCTTATATGGAAATACAATGACTTACAATATCTAACTCCATTCTGAGAAGGAAAAAAATATAGGACTTCTACATTACTCAAGATTTCTGTAAAGCTATAATAATCAAGGAAGTGTGGCATTAGCATAAAGATCAATGGAATATATCCAGGAATCCAGAAATAGACTCAATATGTACACAGTCAATTGATTTTCAACAAAGACACCAAGGCAGTTCAATGCAGAAAGGATCTCCTTTCCAACAAATGCTGCCAGAACAGTCGGGTATTCACATGCAAATAAAAAAACAAAACAGATTTGAATCCTTGCTTCACACCATACACAAAAATTCACTCAGACCAGAGATTTAACCATAGCAGCTAGAACCATAAATCTCTATATATCTTATGACCTTGAGCTACTCAGGATTCTTAGAGAGGACATGAGAAGCCCAATAAAACACCATCAATTAGACTTTGTTAAGATTTAAGGAATTTGTTCTTTTGAAGATATTTTTAGAAAAAATGGGAAAAAAATAACACCTCAGAATAGGAAAAAATATTTACAAAACATCTAAAGATTGTGCCTCCTAAAAATATAAAGAATTCTTACAACTGAATAATAAGATGATTCAGTAAAAGTGAAATGGGAATATATATTCTTTACCGTAAACATGAGAGATGCATGTGCAGTTAGCGAGGGTAAGCTTTGCGTAGTCATCAGAGAAATGGGGACAAAAGTCACTCTCAGGATGTCCAAACATGTTGAAGTCTAATAATGTCTGACCCTGGTGACATCGGGAAGGAGTTGGGACGTCCATTCGTTGCTGGTGGGAAGACAGTAGCTACGGCCACTTTAGGCTCTGTTTGGCAGGTTCTTGGGGCGTTAAACACACACTCACCATATGAGTCAGGAACCCCACTCCTGAGTCGTCACCTAAGGGAAACGAAGACATGTCCACACAAAGACCTGAACACGGGTATTTACAGCAGTTCTATGCTTAATAGCTAAACATTGGAAACAACCCAAATGTCTATCATCTGGTGAATAGAAAAACAAATCGTGACAAATTTACACAATGGAATACTGCTTGGTAATACAAAGGGATCAACCCCTGACACACGCCACCACATGGGTGAGTCTCAGCAGCATTATGCTCATTACACGAAGGAAGTCAGACATGAGAACACCGCGCGCCGTATGCAAAATTCTAGAAAAGGCAAACTCAGGGTGACAGAAGTAGGTCAGTGATTGTCAGGGGCAGGGGAATGGATTGGTGGGAAAGGGGCATGAGGCAGTTTGGGGGCTGATGGAAACAGCCTCAACCTTTCTTGTGTTGTTTGTTACATGGCAACATACGTGTGTCACAGCTCGTCAAACTGTGCACTTAGGATGGGTGGTTTCACTGTATACACACCATACCTCAATAAATACGCTTCTAAAAACTCACTCTGGCAGCCGAGTGGAGAGGATTAGGGGTTGGGGAGACGCAGCAGGGCTGGGGGCTCTGGAAGGAGGCTGTTGCGGTGGTTCTAGGATCATATGGTGGTGGCAACCAGGGTGGGAGTGGTGAATATTGTGGGGATGTGAGGCTCAAGGTCTTTTTCCCTTTAAAAAAATCATAATTGGGGGGGAAAGATCAATCAACTATCAGAAGTATTTGATGGTAACCAATGTTGTATGTAGAAACTACAATATATTGTATGTCAAATCAGAATTCCCCCAACCCTGCTTTTGTACCACTCTTTTGTTTGCCTCTCAGAGAAGTTAAGTTACCGTCTGGTGCAAATCCCACCAGGGCATCTCTGGGAATGAAACCCCAGGAGGGACTGCTGAGCGGAGGCCTGCTGCCTCTGGCCTCTACCCTTTGCCGTGGAGAGTGTTCCCCAGAGCTCACCCGCCCTCGGGCCCACAAGACACCCCCGTCCCCCGGGCAGCACCCCAGAGGCACAGGTTCCCTCAGCGGGCTGCCGTCTAAGCAATCTCGGCCACACACTCTCCACCACATTTCAGGAGAAAAGAAGACTCAGAGAAGATTCAGAAGCTTCAGACTGTTTAAATTTCCCTTCCCCCAAACAAGTAGAATGTACTTTTCTGTTTGCGAGCTTACAGGTGACGAGTTTCTAAAAATGAGCTAATTAGACTCATCAGCAGACTCCCCAAAGAAGGGTTGAGTGGTAGGGGAGAACCCAGTCAGCTGCAGAGATTCCTTACGATGAACACGCATTCTTTCCAACCTTCATGTCCCGTCCTACCTCATCTCCAACACGGCAGACGTTTTCCAAGATAGTTCTGCACATGCGTCTCCATGATTTTTATCACTTTTTGCAACCCTGAGATTTTATTTGCTTCTGTGTTAAGATGTTTCAGATAGACAGTAGATTATTGGGGGGAAAGATGTTTTATTAGTTCATAATTTACATAGCAAATTATTTCGCTCATAACTGGTTTGCGTATTTTTATAGGCCACTGAGCCACTGAATCAAAGATAGGAGAGCTGAAGCTCATATTTGCTTCTGGAAAGTTTGCGATGACCCTCATACTTTACCAAGGATGAAAGTTTGACCATTCTAGATATTTCGGCGCCATATTTCCTCGTGAGCCTTCCTTTGGCTGAGGATTCAGTGAACTATAAAATACACACATCAATTATCACCAAAATAATTTGGGAAGGAAAATATTAGCCAACATATTTATCACAGCTTGGATATATTCTTGGCTGCAATAGCGCTCGCCCTTCTTAAATCAGAATATCACCATGCAAGAAAGAACTTAGCAATAAAACATCAAAGAGAATGTAATGAGAGTTTGGTGATGCAAAAAATTATCTCTATTTCTTATTTAGATCCCTTACCTGGAGGAATAACTTAGAATCTGTCACATTCTGCTGCTAATGGGTAATAAAATTACAGCTGCTCTCAGTCTGCTGTGCCACCCTTCCTGCCATGGCAGCTCTGCATTGCGGTGGGCTGAGTGCTGTATGCTCGGTCCCCCCAGGGCCACGGAATATGATGGTATTTGGAGACGGGGCCTTTTAAAGGCACGATTAGCTTAAAATGGATGGGTTGGGGTGGACTGTAATCCAGTAGGGCTGCTATCCTCACAAGAAGAGGCGATGAGGACACAGACAGACACATGGGACGCCCACTCAAGGACACAGGGAGAACAGGGCATCTCTACCCCAAGGAGAGAGGCCCCACAGGAACCAAACCTGCCGACACCTTGATTTGGGACCTCCAGCTCCAGAACTGAGAGCCAACCACCCTGTGTTTAATGCCATCAGCCGGGAGCGTTTTGCACGGCAGCCAGGTGGATGAATGTGCAACAAAGCGTCAGGGGCACTGGGGCCCCAGAGCCTCAGGAGGAGCAGGCCCAGGCTGGAGGATGAAGTCCCATGGACGACCATCCTGCTGTCATGCTGACGTGTCATGGCCCCAGAGCCAGAGGGTCCACTGAGGCCACGTCAGAGGTGGCAGCAAGTGTATGTGCAGCCCCAGCAGACGGGCTGTTTACCAGGTCCCACATCCCCAGACCCACTCTGGTGATGGTGGCCTCCGCCTGCGGCCACCAGAGGAAGCTGGCTTCTCCCAGGGGGCTCTGGCTCTGCCTGAGGATCCCAGGCCACAGAGTCTGGCTCCTTTGTTCTGGCCCCGTGGTCCCCACAGGCCAGAGCCACTTTGCGGGGCCTCCCCTTTGCCACCACACAAAAACCCGCTGTGGAGGACCCCGAGGAAGCCAGAGGAGGCCCAGGCAGCACACCAGGCCTGTGTGGGTCTCCACCCCGGGGACCTGGACCCAGGGCTCTGCTGTCTGGAGGCCTAGCTCTCGCAGGAACTGCCTCCGCTTCATGCCTGAGCCCCATGTCTTGTCAACTCTCCTCCAATGTTTAAGACATGAGGAATGAAGATTCACATTTAGAGTTTGACAGCTTCTGTCCACGTG
This sequence comes from Vulpes vulpes, assembly GCF_048418805.1. NCBI lineage: Eukaryota > Metazoa > Chordata > Mammalia > Carnivora > Canidae > Vulpes > Vulpes vulpes. The sequence continues at coordinate 63,476,588 of NC_132782.1, forward strand.
CCTTACAGGCCCAGGGAGAAGGAGCCGAGAAGCCAGCGCTCAGGGCAGGAGTGGGCCATGGCCTCCTTGGGCCCCTGGCCGGGATGCCTCCCCACGGCCGGCCTCCCCGGCACCAAGCTTTCTTGACTCTCTTGAGCACACTTCTGTGAGCGCCAACCCCCAATCCTGACCAGGAGGGCCTGGGGCAGGTGGCCAGGGCCGCCCAGGCATCCTCGCGGCCGGCATCTTGGTGGGCATCAGTGGTGGCAGCCGGCCCCCCAGGAGCGGGAGTGGAGGGCGCACCAGGGGCGGGTGCAGGACCCATATGACGGGACAAGGCCTCGTCTTCTGCTCCTATTGCTGCCTCCCCGTTGGTTCAATAACCATGTGGGCATTTGAGACTTTCCTCCCATTCCTGGGAGAGGAATGAGCAGACCCAGAAAGAGGTCAGAGCTTCCCCCTGGGCCCAGACAGAACAGCCAGGAAGAGCTTGCGGCCCCCACGTATGAGCGTGACCGTGGGGCCAGTGCTGAGCCTCAGGGCGCAGCCAGGACAGCGGGGGGTGAGGGGGTGGTGTCATGGAGCTTCCTAGTGCAGAACTCTGGTCACTCAGATGCCTGAGTCCCAAAGACCAACAGGGAGATTCCCGCCCACCCTGAGTGCTGTGATGGAGACTCCAGTGGGGCCTCTGGAAGCTTCCCCACACCCTGGTCTGTCTGGCAGGGTCTCCAGGGGTTCCCGCACACCTGTGTGTACTCGGATCCGCGGCCAGTCCACATCCCTGCCTGCCCGTTAGGTCCTGAGCTCACCACAGCTCCCGTGTGCTTTTGGCAGCTGGGGGACAGATGGTGGCCAGGTGGACAGACAGACACACACGGATAAGGACTTAAAAAAGACCTGGATTCTGAAATCACTGTCTAAAGCCCTCCTCGCACCCAGCCGCTTTTTCATCCGGGGGGATTACACACTAGGGAGACGTCTGACCGACCGTCTCCGATGCCGAAAATCCCACCTAGCCAGGCTGGGGTCCCGTCCTCTGGAATATGCAGGCCGCTGGGGTAAAGGAGAAAATCAAATCACACACACCCGCACCCCCCCCACACACACACCAGAAAACAAGGGGACACACGTAAAGTCTTGGTGCAACGTTGCCAGGAGGCAGTCACCCAGAGCCGACTTCCCAGGGCACCTGGCCCTGTGGAGTGCAGACATGGGACTGCAGGGGACGTCAGGGACCGCGACAGAGTGGGGTACCATGCAGGGAAGAGGGGTGCTCGGCAGTCCCTTCCCATGTGGCGGGACTCAAAGACAGTGTAGGCGGCCATGCCTGTTCAGGCCTCAGCACTGTCTCGGCTGTGACATCCTAGCCTCTTCCAGAGGAAAAGCTGTGCCAGGCCCCAGCCATGGTCCCTGGACCTGAGGGAGGGCCCTTCGAAGAGTGACTGCAAGGGCACCCCACTGCGGAGGCTGGCTGCCGCAGTCTGAGGTCACGCAGGGTGACATAGAGCATTGCTGACCACACTCTGCCAGCTTGAAGCCAGTCGGCAGGGGGACGTGCCTGCAACACTCCTGGTACCTGCGCCCAACTCCAGCACCATGTCCCCCAGCCCATCTCCCGCTGGCCCGGCACAATGTGCAGGCACCCTCAGTTCCCCAGGGTGCTCAGGGACTGCCGGCCTCCAGGAGGGTTTGGAGACAGAGGGCGCCTGCGTGCAGCAACACAACCTACAGTTGGACATGGTGTGTCCTGGACTCTCCCATGCAGAGGGTTTGCTGACCCCCCAGGGCAGCTCATCGCCCCCAAGACGACATCATAGCACCTACCTGTTCTCTCCCATGGACCTCCAGCTCACTCCCTTGTCTGTGACTCAGGGTCTCCTTGTGTTCCTAGCATGGGCCTTCACCCATCTTCTCACATAGTCAGAGGCTGAGCTGTTTGTTTGGTCATCAGAACAGGCCTCAAGCACCAGGAGGGCAGAGACGTGCACACCTCACCGGCTACCGTGTCTCCAGCCCAGCAGTTGGGGCAGAGCCTGGATGTGCTCCATAAATATTTGCTGATTCAAAGAGTGTGTGAATCACTGGACAGATGAGCACAAACACCAAGCAAACCAAAGGTGGTGTTATGGTCACCAGTGGAAGGATGGGCCATGTAAGCCGCCTCTCTGAGGACAGAAACAACAGCAGTAAGGAAGCTCTTACCTCCCATCACACCTGGATTAATCTCTGTGACGTGTACACACAATTACATGCAGAATGTAAGCGGAGAAAATAGAAAGGATTGTTTTCGTAATTTTAATGAGGGCTTTCTTAGCAAAACACAAACCCCAGAAATCAAGAAGAAAAGACAGTCACGTTTGATTTGAAAGTGAAAAAAAGAAACTGAAAGCCTCTGAGTGGACAAATACATCACAAACACAGCTGAAATACAGGGAGTCATTTGCGAGAAAATATTTGCAGTATGTCTGCAAAGGAAAGAGATAACCATGATCCATGAAGAATTAGGCATATTAGTAGCAGGAGGGAAACGATCCAAAAGAAAAGCAACAAGGACATGATCGAGAGAGTCACAAATAACTAATAAACATAGCGGGAAATGCTTGGCTTCATTAGGATCAGGAAAATGTAAACTAACACGTCTACATCTGTATTTTCCACACCCTTCAGATTGATGGGGTTCTTAAAAATATGTATAATGTTGACATGTTGACAAGATTTTAGGGAAATGGGTTTTTTGCACATTTTTGGTGAAACAGGAAAGCGGTAAAGACTTTTTGGAATTTGCTCTGACAGTACCAACTTCAAAATGCTCATCTTTGGCCCAGCAATGGGATCTGAGGTCCAAGTACCAGCGTGCACGTGGTCCTGTACTGGTGGTGCTGAGCTACATCCCAGCCCTGGGCGCGGGCCGCCAGCTAGTGCAGGGGGAGCAGGAGCCGCCTCCAGTGGGGCTGGACCCTGGAGCTCATGCACACACACACTCTCTCCCACACTCCGGTGTGTGCACAGACATGGTCTCCCATACTCACGTATGTGTACACACACTCCCCCACACTCACATGCATGCACACACACTCTCCGTGTTCATATATACACACTCTCCCACACTCGCATGCACACATACTTTCTGTGTTCACATGCACACACTCCCACACTCCCACACATGCACACACTCCTGTGTTCACTTGCACACTCTCCCACACTCACGTGCATGCACGCACACTCTCCCATGTTCACATGCACACACTCTCCCACGCTCATATGTACACACACACACACACTGTCCCATATTGACATGCACACACACACACTCCCATGTTCACATACACACACACACACACACACACACACACACTCCCTGCAATGGCTAGAGGCTGCCCACTGTGGTGGCCACACATTCTGGGGGATCCTAAGCAACCAAATGAAAGGAGATGATAGGGTCCCACGCAGCATCCTGACTGGAGGGCATAGCGTCAGGCAGTGTCATTACTGACACCAGGGAGATGAGCTGCCTTTGGTCCCAAACACATTCCTGCATAGACCGGCGTACGAAGGCGAGGCAGTACCGAGACTCACTCTTTTCTGTCTGCGAGGGCATCACCCAGCTTTGTATAAAACCAGTGTGTTTATGTACTGCTTGTGATATTGGGGAAGAAAAGTAACTTCAGGAATAGAAATTCAGAGAGAGCCTGCACAAGGGTGCACAGGTGAAGCCTCAAACACCTGCTCCTTCTGTTTCTCCTCAGACAAACTCAGTTTCCCCCCAGTCATGGAACAGCTCTGGCAGTTTTACCTGTTTCAAGTTCCCAAATTCTCCTATGCACCTTCAATAACCCAAGCCCCTTCCACCGTGTCCTTACTCTGCCCTCCTCCGGACACTCATCGGATCTTATGATTCCAGCTTAAAAGCTTGTTGTGACTTCTTTGTTGGTTGGATAAACAATCTTCACCCTGAACTGTAGGGCTTTGATCTGCCCCTGGCTAAATCCCAACCTCATTTCATATCTTCTGTCCGGGCAGGTTCACTCACAGTTCTGTGGGCTCTTGCTTTCATTATGACCTCAGGGCCTTCGCACAAACTGTCCCCTTTGCCTAGAACCACATATCCTTCCCCATAACATAAAGCTTTCCTCCAGGAAGACTTCCTAACCCCACACTAGGTCATGTTATCCTGGTTTATGCTTTCAAAATACCCAGTCTTTCTCATTTAAAGTTATTGTACTTGTCATTAATTAATGACATTAATTAATTTCCTACCAGTCCTAAAGTGTCTGTGTCTCAGTTGGAATGCCAGCTTCTCTGACCAGGGCTCTTCACGTAGTCTCTGTGCAACCCAGCAACTGACTGGTGACTCACTAATTACATGTTGAGTGAGGGAAGGAAGGAAGGAAGAAGCTGCCCCTGGGATTAAGAGGTGCCCATATGTGACTCGATGACTGTGTCACAGGGTCCCCAGGGACTGCAGACACCTTGGTTACCTTGACCAAAGAGTCCCATGTTGGAAGCACGAGGGCAATATCTTTCTCCTGGAGGTTTACTGCAGAAGGAAGTAATCCACGAGTGTGGGGAGGCTCCATGCCGGCACCTTCACCCAAGACAAGTGACCACTTGACTCTCAAGTCTTCCGAACACATCCAAGAGCAGGGATTTTTCCACTTGTAATTTTGGGCAACCTCTCCAATATTACGCGTCTTATTTTGGTCCAATTTCTTCTAAGCTGTTAGCTTGATTCTAACTCCCCAGAAAACCAGGGAGGTTTACAATAGATTATTGTGTTCATGACCATCCAGAACCCTCCGACTGTGGACATGCACTGGAAAGTAGCCCAAAGTCCAAACACCCAGCCCAACAGGAGGGCAGCAGGTACTTCATCCAATGCAGTCTGTTCGGGGAGGACCTTCCATTTTTAAATTTTATGTGGCTGTACAAATTAAAGAGGATGAGTAGTTCCACAACATAAATGAAAGTGAAATAATCTGAGTTCAGGCTCTGTTTATGCTCCTTCAGGAACTTTAAGTAGCAATTATAATAATAACACTTAGCATCTTCAAAGGCTCTTTAAAACATTAGCAAATTAATCTCCACCGTAGTGATGTGGGGCAGATGGACATTATCATCACTGGTGATAAGCTCATGGGGAAAGTAAGGGCTAATATTACATTAAAGCCCACCGCTATGGCCACGTGCACATACACACATGCACGTGCACACACATGCATATACACGCACATCCTGGGCAAAGCAAGGACACTCCAACCCCAGCTGTATCCATAGACTGATTGTTTGAAAGATTTCTTCGTCCTCTCTGAACTGTGTGCATTTGTGCTCAGGCTGGACCCTCCATGGCTCTCCTGGACACACCAAGCCTACAAAAGCCCTCCCACTACACACGTGCATTGCACTCTCCCAAGTGACCCTCGGTAACTCTGCATCTGTGCATCTTCTCAAACCATCTTTTGACCCAACAAATAACAACCCTCTTCTTGAGGATGCGCCTTTCTGCTGCAAATCCTGTGGGGCTGGCGTTCACCCCAGCCCCGGGCCGTCCTGCATCTGTTCTCTGCTGCCGCACCCCAGCATCCTCCCAGCTGGGGCTCCTGGGAGGTCTCTCAGGATTGGCTATGGGACTGCCGGAAATGAAGTCTTTAATTCAGTAGATGGCACTCTTACCTCTGAATCCACAGAGCACCGTGTTTCTCCCACTCACACACCTGAGAAAAAGAAGGTAACCTTGTTGCCTTTCGAGTTCATATAGCCAATGTGTCCCGCCGTGGAGATCACATTCTCCTGGAACACCCCCCCGGAGGAGTCAGCCATGGGGTCCCTGGACGATGCTGACCTCTAGAAAACATACAAAAGCACCGAAAGAGGCGAGAGCAGCTCTGGCTACAGAACAGTTCTTTCAGCCAAAGACTTTCCAGAACATTCTTTCAAGTTGCTTGGTCATAAAGCACCAGCTTCTTGCTTCTATTAGCAGGTGTGTCATTATATAACAACCTGTGTTTAGGGTAGATGGCTCCTCAAGCTTGAGAGTCTGCTAAGCAATTGTTCAATTATATATTCTCAGGTAAATGCTATCTGTCCTGTGTAATACTAATTGTTTTGTCTGGTGACTTGATGGAAAATAATTATGATAAAAATAATGAATGTTATAAGATATAAACTACATAGCTAATTTTTCAATGGCTTTGAAATCTCTGCTACTCTTTTGTTTTCTTTAGAAAAATGATTGTTTTTCTGATTTTATTCTTCTTGACGTCTCTTAAAACTTAGAGAATAAGACAAATTAAAGCTTCAAGAAGGCCTCTTGTCATGAGAGTAAAAGAGATAAACACCACCTTCATCCCAGTAGGTGGAAATATTCACTTATGGACATCCTGCTGGATTTCTTCTCGTGGTTTTTGCGAGGGTTCCGGTGGATAGAAGTGAGAGAAATCTGAATTGGCTTAAAGTGAAAGAAGAATTTATGGAAGGAAACTTGCATGTCCTTTAGAATTCAGGATGTGGCAAACTCAGGCAACCTGTAGCCACGGGCCGGTGTGCCATCAGGTTCTCGTCTCCCTCTGAGTGCATCATATCCTCTGGTCTGCCTCTCTGTTCTGTGCAAGTTCTCATCCTCGATTTCCAGCACCCCTGGGAAAAACTGGACATCACCACGGCTCCAAAGTCCATAGCGAATGTTTAAGGAGAACAGCCAGGTAGGGCCAGCCTCTCTGATTCTCAGTGTCAAGTCCCTAGGAAGGTTCACCACGGTCCGGCTGGGGCCCTGGGATATCTTAGGACCAGTCATGTGTGCCAGGACTCAGGGACACACAATCCCCATGGGTGGCTCCCAAGGGGCCCAGGTGGGCAGAGGTGGGCAGATGGTCAACAGGTGTGTGTCTGCACATATGTGCACCTCTGTTGGGGCTGAGGAGGAGTTAAGTAAAAGAGGAACAGGGCAGAAAATGAAAGTGGTTCGGCTACACAGGATGCTTTTATAACTATGTAAGCAAATTATTTTTTTAATGAATGGGACATCGTGAGACAGCTTTTAGGTGTCTGTGGTATCTCAGGCTATGGCTTGTTACTGTGAATAATTCCTGGATTTAACCACAATTAATGCACAGAGTATTTACCTTTTTTCAAAAATTTGAATACATTGTTAGGATTGGCACACATTCCACCTCAAATTCATCCATTATAGAATTTTCTTTCACGATGGATGGAAACAACCCCCTCTGTGCTTTCCTCAAACTACAAGTCTGAAGTAGGCATCATTATTGGCAAAAGCGAAGTCACAAAAAACAGTTAAGAAAACAAATGGCTGTGATGCTCTGTGGGCCCCTGAGCTTTTCCCACGGGCCTGGCCGGCAGAGTTCTGGGTGATCCTGGGGAAGGCTGCGTATCTCCCATCTGCATTGCCCAACCGTCTCTGGGGTGCAGGGCATGAGCACTTGGTGGAGGATGTGTCCGGGCCCATCTCTGGGCACAGCTGCCCTCCCCGCCAACACCAGCCAGTTGGCTGACAGCGTCTTCAGTGGCAAAGGTTGTGCAATCCTTTCTTCATAAATTGGCTTACATCAACCGATTAAAAGACAAGATCAGTCTTCTGAGTTTGCCCTGCGGCTTGATGAGAGAGATTTCTGTTCATCACCTTCCCTATTGTGTTCGGGAAATTTTTAGGCTTTTGGAGATGTCTCTTAGAAAGTCATTGTTTGTAGATTCCTGGTGTCATACGATGGGTGATTTACTTCACCTGCCATCAGATGTACCACGTTACTTTTCTCTTGTCGAGGAGCTATTTACCAAAACAGCCTTGTGCTGGTGAGTATGCCCCATATCCTAACTTGACAGGAGCACACACTCTCTTTCTCTCCCCTCACCTGGCTCTCTTAGCACATCACACAATGTTCTGCACATTTTATAGGCGTTTAATTACATCTGGGGAATAGTTGATTGATGGAAAGAAAAAAAAGGTGAGTAAAGAACGTAGGAGGTTTGAAAATTGGCACTGAGAACAAATTGAAGTCTAATTAATAAACAGGAAGGACTTGAAGTCATGCTTGGTGTGGAAACCATGTCTGATTGCCATCAGAGATGCATGGAGATAACGCAGCTTACTAGAATGGAAATTCGGAAGGGCGTGGCTTGCTCAGAAGTGCCTGGCCAAGAAAGAGAGTGCGTGGTATCACCCTACATTCTGGATGGAACACGTCTCTCCAAGACGGATAGAGGCAGAAAAACGTCTGGAAGTTGAAAGCGTCTACATTTTTCTGGACGGTAAAATCCCCACGACACCACTTACTAAACCACGCAGGCAAGCCCCTGTGAGCATGAGCTCCCAAGAGGAAATGAGCGTGTGGCCGGCAGCAAGTCAAGGGGACCCGATTGAGTGGCATTACAGAATTAATGCCACCCCCACCCACATGTGCGGACCCAAGTGAACACACAGGCTGGGATAACACCCACGCCGTCGCTTGCAAAAGAACCAGCTCCTTTGCAGTCACCATCCAGTTAGGAACGCAGGAGTTTCTTTTCTTTTTTTTTCCACCAAAGTGAGTCACTGCGTTTGTGCTGCTTCTGTCCTCTTTAGGCCACGTGGCATGTCTGTTTTCTTCTTCTTCTTCTTCTTCATCTTTTTTATTGGTGTTCAATTTGCCAACATATACCATGACACCCAGTGCTCATCCTGTCAAGTGCCCCCCTCAGTGCCCGCCACCCAGTCACTCCCACCCCCCCACCTCCTTTTCTACCACCCCTTCCTTGTTCATTTCCCAGACTTAGGAGTCTCTCATGTTCTGTCTCCCTTCCTGATATTTCCCACTCATTTTCTCTCCTTTCTCCTTTATTCCCTTTCACTATTTTTTATATTCCCCAAATGAATGAGACCATATGTTTGTCCTTCTCCGATTGACTTACTTCACTCAGCATAATTCCCTCCAGTTCCATCCACGTTGAAGCAAATGGTGGGTATTTGTTGTTTCTAATGTCTGTTTTCTTCTGACAGTTGCCATTTAGTACCATTGCTGAGAAGGACGCTGGGGCCAGAGACAGAGGTCTCCCTGAAGGAGGCGCCCTCCCCTCCCATTTGACACCTGCTGGGGGCGTTCGCAGGAGCATCAGGAGCCTGATGTCCACCAAGCGGGGGACAAGCTTCAACTAGGAAGGACCCCGCCGAGGGCAGGGTGCGTGTTGGACATCCTCATAGATGAGCTATGACTATTCCATTTTGATAAGTGGAAGGAGCGAGTCTCTTGTAAAAGAAAATAACTAAAAATCACAGGGATCACTTTTCTCTCAGTAGACACATTCATAAGTGCTCTTGTGAAATAGCAGAGCAAGGGGAGGATGCCATGTAGGGCCATAGGGGATGACACAGGGGCCTGTGGCCGCAGTGCATTCCCCCCTGCTTTTCCCAGGCTCCCTGGATTACAACTGGAAAGCTATTTCAACAATTCAATTGGAATTCCCCCAGGAAGTCGGATGTTGAAGGTGTAAAAATATATATAGTTGTAAGCCTTACAGACAATGACAGTGTAATTCTTATTTTAATAGTATTTGCTCCTACTTACTGGGTATCTCAAAACATGAAACACATATGAACTCATTAATCCTTTCAGGATTTCCATTTGTTTAAAATGAGTCACCAAAAAAAAAAAAAAAAGTTAACACAATGCAATGTTATGCTGAGTCTTTCAGATTATTAGACTCTCCTCCCACAAGAAAGAAAAGGAAAAAAAAAGCCCATTTCATTCTGCCACGAAGAGATTTTCAGGATTATACGAGACTTGCAGACACTGTGGGTGAGGAGCTGATTTGAAGACAGCCCCCAAATTACAGAGTCCCAACCACGGTTGCCCTGTCTTATTGGTAAAATATTAAACTCAGGTTCGTTGGCATAGCGCTAGGATTCTGGGTCTTAGTTCAGGCTCAGTGCTTTGGGAGAATTCTCTTCAATGCAGTTGTAGCTGGCCGTCCCCTGGGGCCACACTGAGGTCCTGGGAGCCCCTCATGTCCCCTCCAAGGGGCCCCTGCAGATGGTTCCGCACCAGGATGCTTGCTTTCCTTTGGGTTGGTGGCAGCATGTCTCTTAGACTTTCTTTTCTGTCACTGGCCAGAGAAAACTCTGCTTTCAAAGGCCTCACCTGATCAGCACCCACCAGGATGCTTTCCCTTTGCCTTACTTGTAACAGCATCACCCCAACTTCCTCATCCCTGCAAGTTCCGCTCATACTTCAGACGTAGGGACAAGGATCACAGGGGGCATGGCGAATCTTGCCCACCACAGGACAGACACATCCTGAAATTGAGAAGGAAATCCCAGAGGCACTCAGGCATCCACTCCCAATTGTCCCCTCCAGGACGAAGACCCTACTTTTTCCTTAAGGCATGGACCACAGCCCAGGATGGATCTCAAGCCCTGGATGCCTTCAAAGCTGAGTGTCCTCAAGCTTCTGGCTCTGCAAGGCTGGGGTTGGGTTTTTGGACACCCACTGAGCTTCTTCATTTCTCCATCCCACGGTGCAGGGACCGCATGGTCCCAAGAAATGGCCCTGGCAGGGCAGAGATGCCCAGAAGGTCACTAGGAGGAGAAATGGGCAAAACTGGGGCAGAAAGGCTCCTTTCCCGTTCCCTGGTGGTAAGCAGGTGTGGAGGAATGGGAGGATAAAGGAGTCTTTCCTACCTGTGGGCAGAGAGGGTCTTCCCTCTGGACTGGGGACAGGGGCACTAAGACCGAGTCCAGAGCCAGCGGGTTGGGTGTGTGGACAGGAACATTGTGTTGCCAATGTTTGTCCTATTCTCAGAAGGTGAAGAAGACCGAGGCAGACATGAGGCTCAGTGCAGGAGTGCCGGGAAGTGTTGGGACCCCAGCCTCTCAGAGTGGTTGTGACAGGGCTTTCCCAACCCGCCTCAAGCTCCTACTCTCAGCACACATACACACACATGCCTGAGCACGCATGTGCACACACCTGCATTCACATGCACGCATGTGCACATGCTCCTAGTTCTGACACTGGGGACTTCACCCCCAAGATGGCTTTGCTGACTTCAGCCACCAGCAAGGAAGAGGTTGGACTCTGTGAGGAGGATGGAAAAGGACAGAGGTGGCTTCTTTGCAACATGTGCAGGGTCCCTGTGGTCCTTGTGCCACACAGGCTCCCAGGACAGTCCCCTCCAATAAAGGAGGGTGAGGTGTTGGGATGCTGGTCCTCCTCAGCTGTCCAGGGCATTTGAAGTGAACCATAGCTGTCCCCAGAGACTCCTCCATAAAGGATGTGCTCGTGATGGGAGAGCACGTGACTTCCAAGCAGGTTCAGAGAAGGAAAGAACCTGGAATGGATGAGAGTATTAGGGCCGAGGCCTCTGGTGCGTGGCTGCATCCTCAGGGCCTAACTCCCACTGGTGCATCAGCTGCCGTGTTCTGGGTTTGGTCCTTCCCTTAACGAACAGCTGAGAGGGTGGATGCCCGTGCCCTGAAGCCTGAGAATGAAAGTGGCTGGTGCCCCTGCCAGGAAGCTTAGCCCAGGAGAGAGAGATGGGTGCAAGGACCAAGTGTGCAGTGGAGCAACAGGTGTGTGCAGCTGGGCATCCCACATTCAGTGTGCAGGGACAAGAAAGGACATGGGGCCTGGGGAGGGGGCTGCTGTGGGGGGGGCATCGATGAGCACCTTCAGTGTGGAGCACTGGGGACAGCTGCAGGCCTGTCACTGTGTGACCAGGACACAGGGCTCTGGGAGGAGGGGCAGACCGAACCTCGGGCGCATCCGTTGTGACACGCAGCTGGCCTTCTGTGGGCAGTGAGAAGGGATGGGAGGGCTTTACAGGGAGGCATCACATTCCCAGAGTTGGGTTTCGGAGGCTCCCTCTGGCTGGGGCAGGGCAGGAAGGGAGCCGGGAGGCCAGGTAGAGGAGATAGGAAGCTCCAGAGCAGAGGGGATGGAAGGGAGGGTCTGGGGGACAGGATGGGCAGGGTGGACCTGGGGATCCCCTGGTGGCGGCTGGAGCGGGATGTACTTATGAAGACTGCCCCCCAGAAGGAAGGGCAGCTGCTGGACTCCACAGAGGAAGCTGGAGGGCCGCCTCAGAGGGACCCACAGGAGGCCCAGGAGAGGCAGAGGGAGGGCGGGCAAAGCCAGGGCTGGGGCACCAGGAGAACCAAAGAGCTTCCACACAGGGGTGTCCAGGGGAGATAGTGGGAACAAACATGAAAAATAGGACTTTTACAACTTTCCAGGGGCTTTGCAGACGAGGAGGTCTGGGCACGTCTGACACGCATTTCAGAGGATTGTCAGCGGTGGGGCTTTGACAGGAGGCTGAGATGCAGAGGAACAGGAACTGTTAGCAGAGGAGAGAACCAAGGGGTGCGAGCTGCCATCAGTGGGTGTGTGTAGCCACAACTGTGTGTGTGTCTGTGTGTGCCTGGGCGAGTGTGCAAGCATGCACAGGACTAAGTGTGGGTGTGCACTGGCATGAGTGTGTGCATGTGAGTGTGCCTGGGCAAGTAAGTGTGCAGGCATGCATGGGCCTGAGTGTGGGTGTGCACTGGCATGAGTATGTTGCTCCGTTGCACACCTGGTCCTTGTGCTTGTCTCTCTCCTGGGCTGAGCTCCCTGGTGGGGGCATCAGATACTCTCATCCTCAGGCTTCAGTTCACAGACCCACCCTGCTCCACCTGGTGCCAGCGGGTGTCCCCTACGGTATAATACCGGTAGCAGGACGGGGTGGAGCGCAGGTGACGAGGTGGCCCTGGACAGTAGGTTAGGAACCCGGATCCACGGGGCTGCACGTTTCCTCCTGCTCCAACTTCCTGTACAGGCTGGCTGTGTGCAGATGACCAAAGCCTGCTTGTCCGCTGATTCCCAACTTCCAGGAGCAATAGATTGTTTGCAAAGCACTTGCCCTACAGATTCCCATCCTTGGGGTGAGGTGGAACCCCAAGATTTTCCTCCCTGTCCCCCACACTCCCTTACTCCCCCCACCCTCCACCCCATCAACACACACAGGCTAAATCCCTGCTGCGGATAAGGTCCCTCCCTGGAACTGAGGCCACAGGGGAGGCCTGAAGCATGGGGTGTCCTGCAGAGGTGGACCTTACAAGCAGGTGGGTGCACAGCCGCACTACAGACAGGAGCCCTGCAGGCTGGACACCGGGCAGAGGACATGAGGGCAGGAGAGCCCCACAGCTGATAGTGAGCTAAGCTGAGAGGGTACACGGCATCCTTGGATATGGACCCACATTCTCAAAGGGGGGCCAGGCACAGGCTGCAGAGCTCCAGCTATGAGCTGGGCCTCAGGCACTTGGGGGCCTTGGGATGGAGCTCAGGCTTAATTCTGAGAGTTGTGGGGAGGCCAGCTAAAGCAGCTGGAGCATGTGGCCAGTGCCAGGGGTCATCAGCTGAGGGTGGGGAGGTGTTGAGGTGAGAGTGGACCAGGGAGGGCAGTTGAGGGAGGCTGCAGGGATCTAGGTGGGGCTTGAAGGAGGCAGGTGAGTTGTGCAGATGCATTTTGAGCCCCACTCTACAGGATTGGCTTTTGGGGTGGACATCAGATCGGGGGGCTGGTGGAGGAGGGACTGGCAAAAGGGTTTGCATGCCTGGGCTGGCTGTGCCCTGACTGAGGGTGGAGGTGACCGCCCCGAGTCCTGGCAAGGTGGGGAGGCCTGTTGCAAACTCCCACTTCTGGAGACTGTTTTCAGGGTGGGACTGAGACCGTCGAGGCTCAGGGACATGGGCAGTGTCTCCTCCGTGCGACCCCCAGGAGGGCAGGCCAGATGTGCTCGGGACTGCGCGGTGAGCTTGGGGCCCGTGCTCGCACGGAAGCTGCCGGCCCCCAGCCACACGCAGGAAAGCCCGGAGCCCGGACCAGACTGTGCTGTGGACTGCGGCCTGGGGGCCGGGATGCTGGCCGCGGGCGGGGCCAGGAACCTGTGGGGGTGTTCATGGATACAGATTAGCGCAGAGATAAGACGCAGCAGGGTATTGGACGTGTTTTCTGGGGATGTCTTGTAACACAGAAGCCTCTGAGACTGCTGACAGCACAGATGGTTCCAGGACGGTGTCAGGGAGAGCTGCCTGGGGCGCCCCACCTGCAGGGCCGCCCTGCCGGGTGTGGCCGGGCCCACCCACCGCCCCCCGGCTTCCCACGAGTCACCTGACGGTGCCGGGCCTCTGCCGCCCGGGCCCTGCCTCAGGAGCGGGGCTCGGCCTGCCACCCTGGGCTCCGGGGCTCACCCGGTTGACCCTGAGCATCACGGGCCCCTTTCTGCGTGGATTTTCTCAATAAAGAGGGTGCAGTACTCTCAATGTACTTTCTCTTCCCCATGATTTCCATGGTGACGTGATCTTTGGCTTACTTCATTGTAGGAATACAGCATGTGATTCACGTAACATATACAAAACCTGTGTTAATGGACTGTTTACGTGATCAGGAAGGCTTCTAGTCAACAGGAGGCTGTTAGTGTAGTTATGTTTTGGGGGGGAGTTAAATGTCATATGTGGATTTTTGACCGCACGGGGGTGGGTACCCTAACCCTCCTCACTGTTCAAGGATCAGCTGTATTTAATTGGCAAAGCAAATGCAGCCCCCTTGGTAGCCAGTGGCAGATTCCCATGGGCCTCTTGGCCCAACCGAGCTGGCTCTGACTCCACCCTCAGCTCAGGTGGGGCCTGCAGTCTAGGACCTGGTTGAAGGCCCGAAGCATCCTCTGACGCACGCATCCTGTGAGAGGCCTGAGCCTTGCGTTCTTCGTATTAAATAGTGAAACTCTCAAGCAATGAGGACTGTGAAGTGAGGCGTTAAAAAGTTTGAGCTTTGTAGTGGGAAGAAAGCTTATTTCATTCTCGGGTGATGCAGTTCACGATTTAATGTAAACCATAGAAACATCAGAAAGTCATATGAAGAATCATTTCCTTTTCTAAGACTTAAACATAATTACATAAAGACCATGTACAAATAGGGCGATTCAAACTGAGCCTGGGAAAATGATCTACAAATTCTAGGAAAAAACAGGTAAAATGAGGTACCCTTTTATGAACATCATAGTCTTTATGAATGCTGCTTTTTGTAGAGTACCACATATTTCACCCTGGCAGAGAGGGTTCCTGTTAGGGTGTGGAGACTTAACATTCAAGATTTCTTTTAATTGCATGAAACACATAAACCTTTAATAAATTAATACGACTATGCCTTCAGGCACTTCTCCTGCTCTCCCTGTGAGGGAGCTTTGACCCACTTCCAACCTACTCATCCATTTCTCTCTGATGATGTCATTTCCAATTCGCTTAACACCTCAATTAAACCAAACAAGCAATCCTGCCAAAAGACGAATATCGTGTAAGAGATTTCTAATGACAATGAGTTTTGGAAATGATTAATGTATGGACAGGTGTAAACCTTTGACTCAATCATTAGTTGAAATGATTTTAATTTATGGGGAAAGAGAAAACGATACAGCCTCAAGATTACAAGTCCTCCTGTTCATAATCTGCTGGCCTCAAAGAAAGTCTGTGTGTGTGTGTGAGTGAGTGTGTGTGAGTAATGTTTGTGTGCCTGTTATGTGGGTGTGTATGCATGTGTGTATGCGTATGTGTGTGGTGGTGGTGGTGGTGGTGGTGGTGGTGTGTGTGTGTGTGTGTGTGTGATGTCTGCTTCAGGATGGACAAGGATACTGGGACAAGTGGGCTCCTTAACCTGTGTAAGGGAGCCAGAGCTGGGAAAAGCAGCCATTTAAGAGGAAAGTCAGAGCATCATCCTCACCTGAGGACAGAGCTTTGTCCTGCACATTTAGAGCTAGAAACAATTTGGGGGTGGTGGTGGCTTTTCACTGAAGAACCTGACCTTTCAACATAAGAAAGACCACAAGTAGGGACCCTAAGCCTCCAACTCTTGGTTTTGGCTTCTATCATGATCTCAGGGTGGAGAGATCGAGCCCAGTCAGGCTCCATGCTCAGCAGCGAGTCTGCTTGGGTTTCTCTCTCTCCCTCCATCCCTCCCCCCACTCTCTGTCTCTAAATAAATAAATAAATAAATAAATAAATAAATAAATAAATACCACAAGTAGGCATATGAAGACCTCAGGTCCCTCCTTCCAAACTCCATAATTACACGAGCTGTGTCCTTTCACACATGTGAAACAGAGGGGCAGGAAGCAAAGCCAGTGGCCACATAAGCAACAAACATGGGTCAGGAAAGATGCCCAGAAGAGGCAGGCGGCCCTTCACAAAGTTAAAGAAAGTTAAATATCTCTGTCAAGTAGTGTTTGGCATATTCTGATTGAGGAGGCAAGAGGATACTACTCTTTAAAATAAGGATGTCGGGATCCCTGGGTGGCGCAGCGGTTTGGCGCCTGTCTTTGGCCCAGGGTGCGATCCTGGAGAACCGGGATGGAATCCCACATCCCGCTCCCGGTGTATGGAGCCTGCTTCTCCCTCTGCCTGTGTCTCTGCCTCTCTCTCTCTCTCTCTCTCTCTCTCTGTGACTACCATAAATAAAATAAAATAAAATAAAATAAAATAAAATAAAATAAAATAAAATAAAATAAAATAAAATAAAATAAGGATGTCTTTATTTAAAGAAATAAAGAAGCTTGAAAACAAGTGGTTCAGTTTGAGCTCTCTAGTGGCAGAGCCTGGAAGGGAGGTTGTATAGGGAAGTGGCATGGGTTGCGCTGTTGGGGGAGGCTGGGGACCAGGCAGGTGACAGGGAGATGCTGGTGTTGGCCCAATCCCACCGGGGCTCCCAAGGGTCCATGATACCCCGGTAGCTCTGGGTGAGGCTGACACACACACACCTGCCAGCACACACTCACAACCCCATTCTCAAGTCTGTGATCAAAGGGGTTGTGGAGCACGGCAGCAGACCAGAGAGATGGTGTGAAGTAGTGTCAGTATAGGACCCTGGGGTGTGGACTCTGCTGGGAAATATAGACAACCCCACACTCTATATTTTAAACACTACAGAAGAATTCTTCCGTTAGAAGCCCAAGGGTCCCCTGGTCTCCCCTCCAAGAAGAGCCTTATTGTTGAGTGCTTGACTGTAATGTGATGACTCTGAGTGAAAGGGAGGAAGGGGTGATACAGCATCACTCTTAATTAGGGACAAGAATTATTTTTAATTACGTAGAAGTCAACCTTGTTAACAAAGTGGCCAATTATCTGAGAGCGTAGTATGACTGTACTGCATTTCTAAGTTAATGGGTCCTCACGGTCACAGAATGCATAAATGAAAGTATACAGTGGGATACACATAGAGGGTTTTATCCTAAAACATTAGGGTTATAAGAGATCTGTATCCCTTACTGTAGGAACCGCTGGCAAAGGGGAAACCCAGTGTGAAAAAAATAGGACACCAATAAACTTTCCTTTCACATTGTACAGTTTCTAAAGACAGATGATAAACCAATAGATTATCCAAGTAATACCTGTTATCTATAACACAACACATAAGAATGTTAATATTTTATTAGTATGGAATGTATATTAATATATTGATATTATATTATTAGATACATTATATTAACATAATACATACATACAAAATCTTTAAAATTACAAGTAGTATAAGAAGAAAAGATTTCCTGTGGCTCTACATTTTAGACTAACTTTGAACCGTTTGGAATTGATACTTTTCAGTCTTTTTTTTTTTTTTAATTTTTTTATTTATTTATGATAGTCACAGAGAGAGAGAGAGAGAGAGGCAGAGACACAGGCAGAGGGAGAAGCAGGCTCCATGCACCGGGAGCCTGACGTGGGATTCGATCCCGGGTCTCCAGGATCGCGCCCTGGGCCAAAGGCAGGCGCCAAACCGCTGCGCCACCCAGGGATCCCGATACTTTTCAGTCTTATTTCTATGAATATTTTTGTTGAAAAGAAAGATCCGCTATATATGCTTTTTACAAAATATTTATTCATTTATTTGAGAGAGAGAGAGAGAGAGAGCATGAGGAAAGGGAGGAAGAG
The DNA here is from genome assembly GCF_048418805.1 of Vulpes vulpes. NCBI lineage: Eukaryota > Metazoa > Chordata > Mammalia > Carnivora > Canidae > Vulpes > Vulpes vulpes. The sequence continues at coordinate 63,494,506 of NC_132782.1, forward strand.
AGAGAATCTCAAGCAAATTCCCCACTGAGCAGGAGCCTGACATAGGGCTCGATCCCAGGACCCTGAGATCATGACCTGAGCTAAAATTTAGAATCAGACGCTAAGCTGACTCAGCTGCCCAGGTGCTCCTGTATGTGTTATTTTGAAAAATACTTTTTTCTTTTACTTGATAGGATAGAGTAGCATTTCTTTATAATATTAAGTATGGTCCTAAAACATCATTTTTGTGTCTGTATAATTATCTACATACTGGATGTCTCAAATGTATTTAATAAATATTCTATGGTGGAACATATATTAGTAAACATAAAAGTTAGGATTATCTTTACTCAAACAAGTCCCTTTTTAACTGATCACTTTGTCACGTTAAATTCCTGGAAGTGGAATGCTCAGCCCTAACACAGGGCACTTTAAGAGGTTTTGATACTTACTGACAAGGCTATTTTCTAGACATCAACACTCCAGAAAAAGTAGAAATTAATACACCTTTCTTAGAAAATTGTCCTTATCTTGAGAGTCTCTATTCAATTGCCAATTTTGCCAATACTTTAATTTCATTTGGTACTCATCAGTTGGAAAGAAAAAGGCCAGATTTTTTTTTATGACTATTCTCTACATGCCTATTTTGTTATCTTTATTTTGGTCTTTTAAAATCATTATAATTTCCTTTTGAAACCTCATGACACATTTAGGCTATTAATCTTAAATAAGTTATATATGTGCAAATACTTTTTTCTCAGGTGGCTATTTGTGCTTTTGATTTTTCTATGATAGTTTTAGATGCTCAGAAATATGTATTTTGGTGTATTTCAAAATGAGCTGAAAGAAATGAAAAGAATGATAGAATATATGAAAAGCAGAACAAGCCAGAGTTATAAAAGTTTAGAGGTAAAATGATGGGACTCAAGGAAGACCAAGAAAAAGGGAAAATATTTCTGAAAAGAAGACAAAGCTAGAAGTACCACAAGGGCTAATGAACACAAGAGAGTTGTTAAAGGAGGATGAAGAACAAATGTAAAGGAAAATTAAGAAAACTTTTTTTTGAGAGAGGGAGAGAGAGAGAGAGTGCACATGAGCTGAGGGGAGGGGCAGAGGTAGGGGGAGAGAGAATCTCCAGCAGGCTCCATGCCCATTGCTGACATGAGGCTCAATCTCACCACTCTGAGACTGTGACCTGAGCTGAAACCGAGAGTCAGATGCTTAACCAACTGCACCACCCAGGTGCCCCCAAATTAAGAAAGCATTTAAAAGAGTTTGAGAGTGATAGTAATGGAGGATGGCCAATGGAGATCTAAGGGTAAGAAAAGAGCCCACGAGGGAGAACAAAACAGCAATGACAGAACAATCACTAAATTTTATAATTCCTCGAAGCTTTTCTGAAATTAAAAGAGAAAAAGCCCTTAAACTACCTACAAATTTATTTTTTTGTTTTTAGTTTGCTTTTATTACTGAAGGATATTTTCAACAGGTATGGAATTCTGGGTTGGCACATTTCTCCAACACCTTGACCGCACTGCCCACTGTCTTCTGGCCTCGGTTTAGGATGACATGCCTGTGCCCAGCTTGATGTTCTGTACACAGTGTGTCTTTCTTCTCTGATTGATTGTCAAATTTTCTCTTTAAGTTTGCTTTGTGACTCTTTGACTTTGATGTGCAGTTAGGAACTATGAGGATCCTAGAAGAGAACACAGGAGAAAAACCTCGATGTCCTTGGGTGTGGCAATGACCTTCATGACCCATGAAGGAAATAACAGATAAGCCAGGCCTCATAAACACACACACACACACACACACACACACACACACACACAAAGACAAGACACTTCTCTCTGCAAAAGGCCATGTCAAGAGAAGGGGAAGACCAGCTACTGACTAAGAGAAGATATTTGCCAAAGATATATCTGATAAAAGAAAGTTATGCAACATATACAAAGAACTATTAAATCTCAACAACAAGAAAACAAACTAGACTGGAAAGTGGGCAAAAGCCCTTAGCAGATACGAGGGATTCAGATGAAAATATATTTCACCTCATAAGTCATCAGGAAGTTCAAATTAAAACAACAAAGAAATATATACACACCTACTAGAATGACTAAAATCTGGAATATTGACAACACCAAATTCTGGCGAAGATGTGGAGCAAAGAGCAACTCTTAATCACTCCTGGAGGGAATGACAAATGGCCACTTTGGAATCCAGCCTGGCAGTTTCTTACAAAACTGAACAGACTCTTACCCTATGATCAAGCAATCTCATTCCTTGGCACTTACCCAAAGGATTTGAAAACTTACACATATGCAAACTCCTGCACATGGATGTTTATAGTAGTTTGATGCATAATTGTCAAAACTTAGAGGCAACCAAGATGCCCTTTAGTCTGTGAATGGATAGAGTTTGATACATACAGACAATGGAATATTATTAAATAATATTATTCACTGCTAAGAAGAAATAAACTATAGAGCCATGAAGACATTGAGGCTCCTTAAATGCATGTTTCTAAGTGAAAGAAGCCAATCTGAAAAAGCTACATACTATGTGATTCCAACTATATGATATTCTAGCATAGGCAAAAACAGAGACAGTAAAATGATAATGGTTTCCACGCATTGGGGGAGAAGGAGGTTTGAAACTCAGAGGATTTTTAGGATGATGAAACTACTCTGTAAACACTATGATGACAGATAACATGTAATTATACATTTATTCAAACCCATGGAACGTAAAATGAACACTAATGTAATCTGTGAACAATGGATATGATGTGTCTGTATAGGTTTGTCAGTTGCAATAAATGTAATAAATGTACCACTCTGGTGGTGGAGTTGATAATGGGGGCACATGCATGTGGTGGGACAGGGAATATATGGGAACCCTCTGTATCTTCTTCTCAAATTTTCTGTGAATTTAAAACTGCTCTAAAAAAATAATAAGTCTTTAAGAAATCCTTAAAAAGATGTTTAGCCAAGTATAAAATACATGCTAAACAATACATCATGGCCAATTGAGAAAGTTCCAAAAATGTAAGGGTGGTTCAATATTAGGACAGTCATTAAGTAGAAATAAGGAGAAAAATCAGATAATCATTTTCAAAGATGTAGAAAAGACATTTAACTAAGTTCATCCCAAATCATATTAAAATCCTCAAAAATAGGAATTGTTGGTAATCCCTAAACATTATAAAAGCTTTCCTATATAAGTCATAAATAAAATGCAATTCCCACTGTCCCCACTACTATTTCATACTGTTCTATAAAAAGAGAACTCAGGGAATCCAAATCTATGTATATATTCTGCTCAATTTTCTGGCTGTTCCATTACCTGTATACATGCAGAGTGTAATTCAAGCAGCCCAACTAAGGCCAAAGAAATTGTGCTGATCTTGAACTGTGGTTCATCTCAGTAGACAAGTAACTTACATTTTGAGTTCTACCAAGTTAATTGCACACTAAAAAAAAAAAATAAAGCAAAAGTCTTCTGAGGCACATAAAAAAATCTAGAACTTCTCCAACAAGTTCTTCACAATATCTAGGTTGAAGTAAGAAAAATATACGACATGTTCTCTAGAGAAAAGGCAATCATCATCCAGATGTCACAATTAGCAAATTGGATTTTAAGGCAGCTCTTAATTGTGCTCAAGGATGGAAAGCCAAATTTGAGCGGGGGCACTGGACGGGATGAACACCAGGTGTTATACTGTATGTTGGCAAATTGAACTCTAGTAAAAAAAATATACAAAAAAAAAAAAAAGGTATCAGCAGAGAAATAGAAACTAAAATGAAATTTTAAAAAAAGAAATTAAATAACATAAAAATTATCAAGCTAAAAAGACAATATCATAATCTTAAAAGAATTACTAAGTGGGCTACACCATAGGAGGAAGATGACAGAAAGCCCAATGAATTTTTTTAAATCAGTAGAGATTATACTGTCTGAAGAAGAGAAAGAAAAAAAGCTTGAAGGAAATTAAAGGTGTGCAATATAATAGGTAACATGGGTATGATTGGAGTCCAAAAAAGAGCAGGAAGAGACTAAGGAAAAAGAAAATATTTCAGAAAACAATGCCCATAATCTTCCCAAATTTGATGAAACACATAAATTCACAGGTTTATGAATCTCAATGAATGTCAGTGGACCCCAGCAGAATAAATACAAAAGAAAGCATACCCAGGTACATTACAAAGTGATGTAAATCAAAGGGGAATAGAAATCTTTAGAAAAGCTTAAGAAAAATGACATTTTGCATGTGAAGGACTAATGATTCACATCCCACTGACTTCTAATTCAAACAGAGGCCTGAAGACAGTGGAGTAGCACCTGTTAAAAAATGTAGAGGATAAAGGGGAAAGGAGAAAAAATGAGTGGGAAATATCATAAAGGGAGACTGAACATGAAAGACTCCTAACTCTGGGAAATGAACTAGTGGTGGTGGAAGGGGAGGTGGGCAGGAGGTGGGGGTGACTGGGTGACAGGCACTGAGGTGGGCACTTGACAGGATGAGCACTGGGTGATATTCTATATGTTGGCAAGTTGAACAGCAATAAAAAATAAATTTATTTTTTAAAAATGTAGGTTAACCCAGACTTCTACGTTTAGCAAAAAGTCTTCAAGAAAAAGGTGACATAGAGATATTGTCAGATAAAAGAAAATGAAGGAAATATGTTGTCAGCCACCCTTCAGTACAAGAAATACTTAATAAAGTTCTTCAAGGGACAGAGAACTAATACCAGGTAGAAACAGCTTTTGAGAGTGGGTCATCTTGAGGTGGTTTCTTTTTCAGAAAACCAATGTTTGCAGCTGAATCTCTGTTTTCTTTTCTCTTTTGCTCTTTGATGACATTTGTCTCCTTGTCCTATTTCTTTGCATCTGGGAAACATCACTTGAGTTTCTCTTTGGAAAGCCTGAATCACTGTTTGTTACTGATCCTGAGCCTTCCTGCTCCTTATACCATTTTAATCATCCTGAGGTATCAATGACTTCCTCTCTCCTACTCTCCTGAGCTCCATCAGATTCCCTCATGTCTTCATCTCTCATCATTTATCTCTTAGGTAAAAGTTTATACATTTTTCATATTCTGTGGGAGCCCTCCCCCCAAAAAGAGATTCTGAATGCAGTTAACTTTTACTCCCTTTAGCAAATTTTTCCAAAATATTCTTTTTATCTATTTGAGCCCTATGCATGTATTATGTGTGTACATACACACACATATGCTTTTTGTTTGTTTGTTTGTTTGTTTTACAAAGGGGGATGTTTTTCTACCTTCTACATTGGTTTTCCTAAATTTTCCTGCTTAATTGGAAGCATATCTCAGTATGCATGATTGCAATTGGTTTTCTATACAGGTCCCTGGATGATGTTAGAATGTCCTTTATTCTCAGCTGAAAAGCAGAATCCCTGCTAAGGCATGCCAGGGCCTTCAGAAAAGGCTTGGGAGAGTGGATGGATCCAACCACATTTGCCCTTCTAGGTATTTTCCTTCTGTGTTGCCTGAAACTGCTGATCCAGGGGTCCATGTTCTCTTGTTAGTTTTATATTCAATGAACCCTCTAGTATAGGTTTCTTGTGGCTAGGTCCACTAATACAGAGCTTTGCAGTCTTGAGTTTGAGAGAAACCCTACTGGGTCAGGAAAGAGGCCCTCCAGGCTGACAGGGCCTCAGCTTCTTAGGGGAAACTTACAGCCAGGAGCAGCCCAGTTGTACTGAGGCTCCTGCATGGTTGCATCTCTCTCTCTAGGAACAGCTACTTCTGAATGCTATTGGTCTGTCCCGAAAAGAAGATGTGGGGTCCACAGAGAGGAGTTCTTCATTTTCTTCCAGTTCTAACACTTATTTCAGAGAGTATTGTGAGTTCTGCCAAGAAGCAGGAACTTGTTCTATGAGGGGACATGTGAGTCCTCATGACTTCTTTTAATCTAGCCCCATCTGTACTCTATATCCAAGAAATTCATTAAAATTTCTGGCATCCTGATGATACTCTTTCCTGGATTCCTGCACTGCATCTATTTTTAGCTTCCTTTGATTATCACTGTTGGTTTTTGAGAGAGGGATGTTAGACATCTGGGCTTATGTTGCCGTATCTAGAAAAAGTGACTTATTTCCCACACATCAAACGAGGAAGTTTATGAACTTAATACCAAACCAATGATTTTTTTTCTATACAAATCTGTATTGTATTTCAAACTTATTAATGGGAATGTATAAATATTACCAAACAGAGCTTCCTTTTCATACTCAGAGTTGTTACGGGTACATGAATAATTCATTTTAAAACATACACTCTCCTACTTTGCTAGACAGCTGGGTTATCCTACTGAGTAAGCATTGTCCCCACCTACCAGCACTGTACTCCCTCCCTACTGTGCTCTTAAGATTAAGGGTCATGCTTATGGACAGAGACCATACCATTAAAAACATCCCTCAACCTAATTCTTCTGGATCAACTGGGAGTTGCCCTAAAATAAGATGCCCATTCTCTGCTTTCATTTGCCACAGTGTCCCCCCACCCACCCACCCACCCACTGAGGAATCTGATAAATCTTCTTGGCCTGATATGGATCCAGTCTACCTTACCACCTGGTTTGGGCATTCTGTCTTCCATCTTCTAGCTGCTCACACCTGACCTCCTCCCACTGTGCCTTTTCTGATCCTATTTTGGCATGGATAGCTAAAAGCCTCTGTGCCCTAAGTAATAAAATTAAATATGACTTTCCCAAATAGGGCCATTCCTGGCCTCATGGTCCTTGGAGCTCTGTGTGGGGGTTATGTAAGATGTATGTTCTGATATCACCCTTTCCATTAAAAGCAGGTACATTCATTAGGTTTACATACAATGGTTTCTTTATAGTTTCTTTGTCTCCATGAGAGGGGACACACACTCACACACCCCTCGATAACACAGAGATAGTCTAGTAAATTACATAAAGAATAGTTCTTAAAAGCACTTATCAATGAAATATGTCATATAAATACATCAAAAGATTTTGTTCCTATACATCAAAATTCTAGTTTATTAAGTATTTTGGAGTTTCCAGGCAATTATGACAAAAGAAGTATTTTATATCCAATTTGGAAGACTTTTATTTTACTGCAGATGACATTATCTGAGCAACACCATCACTGAAATTGTCTAGTTCTGAATAACCAGAAGAAGGAGCGTAAGCCGGGGTTAGGCATTATCTCCTTTTCGGACTGTCATGTCCTCCCTGGATTGCAGAGATCAGGACAAAGTGTAACCATTGCATTACACACTTGAAAGATCATCTCAGAACTCCTGTGGATACACAGGAGTGTATCCTGTGTAACAAGTTACAGGCAAATTCATATTCAGAAAAACATTTCATTATAGAGTTGATGAAACCAAAATCTATATATGTAGGTACATTAGGATCTGCTGTGTCAAGTATGTACTTTACTTTTTGTTTGTCATTTATCTATACAAAGTTTGCATAGATTCTTTTTATTACATCAACTTGCTAATAGGCTGGATATTAAATTTTTCAGGGTTTAAAAGTGTAGCTATTGTTCCACAGACAACTCTGAGTGCCATGGACTTGGGGAATAGACAGGTCATCCCCTGTGAGCTGATGAGATGCGGTGATTGAATTTCAAATGTTAATCACCTTTGCTTTTCTGAGATAAAACCTACCAAAGCACCTCATATATTGCTGGACTCAATTTGCCAATCCTTTATAAAAGATGTGTGCCGTGAGTTGTGAGGAAAGTTATCTTCTTTATTTTTGAAAAGTCTTTCTGAGATTTTGTTGCTGGGGAACTAGTCACTTTACCAAATAAGTTGGGGAACATCTCCGTCTTCTCATTTCCTGACAGTGTTTGCATAAAATTGGCACTGTTACGTCTTTGAATCTCTGATAGGATTTACCAATGGCCTAATATGGACCTGGAATATTCTTTGTGGGAAAGATTTTTATTACAAATTAAATGGCTAATGGCTGTAGGACTATTCATATTTTCTACTTCTTCATGTGTCAGTTTTGCTGAGTTGTGCTTTTATTTGAATTAGTCCATTTCTCCTATATTGTAAAATTGATGGCCATGTGAGGGGGGTCACCTATACATATCCTACAAATACTTAAAGGCTATTATATATCATTTAGATTTTAAATGACTTTAGGATATAGAGTTCTGTGAACTCTCATAAGTCTTACTAGGAGATTATAAATTATATTAGTATTTTCAAACAACTAACTTTGGATTTTGTTAATTTTCTCTACTGTATGTTTTCTATTCATTGATTTCTGTTCTACTATTCATTTTCCTTTTATTTAATATACATTCAATTTGCATTTTTTTTCTAGCTTTTTAAATGGGAAATCCATGATTTAAAAAATCAAAACCACAATGAGATACCACCTCACACCAGTGAGAATGGGGAAATTAACAAGGCAGGAAACAACAAATGTTGGAGAGGATGTGGAGAAAGGGGAACCCTCTTGCACTGTTGGTGGGAATGTGACCTGGTGCAGCCACTCTGGAAAACTGTGGGGAGGTTCCTCAAAGAGTTAAAAATAGATCTGCCTTATGACCCAGCAATTGCACTGCTGGGGGTTTACCCCAAAGATACAGAAGCAATGAAACGCCGGGACACCTGCACCCCGATGTTTCTAGCAGCAATGTCCACAATAGCCAAACTGTGGAAGGAGTCTCAGTGTCCATAGAAAGATGAATGGATAAAGAAGATGGGGTCTATGTATACAATGGAATATTACTCAGCCATTAGAAACGACAAATACCCACCATTTTCTTCAACGTGGATGGAACTGGAGGGTATTATGGTGAGTGAAGTAAGTCAATCGGAGAAGGACAAACATTCTATGGTCTCATTCATTTGGGGAATATAAATAATAGTGAAAGGGAATATAAGGGAAGGGAGAAGAAATGTGTGGGAAAAATCAGAAAGGGAGACAGAACATGAAAGACTCCTAACTCTGAGAAACGAACTAGGGGTGGTGGAAGGGGAGGAGGGCGGGGGGTGGGGGTGAATGGGTGATGGGCACTGAGGGGGGCACTTGACGGGATGAGCACTGGGTGTTATTTTGCATGTTGGCAAATTGGACACCAATAAAAAAATAAATTTATTATTAAAAAAAGATCAATTGGAAAAAAATAAAATTTTTCTTTGTTACTGTCTAAATATTTCACAGTGAGAAACCATTTTTCATTATTTATGTAAGATGTTTTAATAAAGTTACAAAGAAATAAATGCACACACACACTCACTTATAGATCATTCCAGTTCATGCTGTAAACTATACTAATTTCAGATACTAACATGTACAACTTTCAGGAAACAGGCTTCTGATTTTAGGCACTTAGGCTAGAGCCTCTCTAAACTTTAAGTTGTACTGTTTGTTGTCTGTTTCTCTGTTTGCATTTCAGTGATACCCTTGAATTCTTAGTGTGCAACATCTTCATCTAAAATAGTTTTGGCTGTTCATCAACATGCAAGCATTCAACTGCTAGACAAAATTGCTTACATAAAGTAAGATGTGTTCTGTGTAAAAATATATTTAGCCAGATATTTTTGAAATTGAGTTGATGTTTCTTCTGGAGTATCTCCACCTGAGTGGACTGCATGGGAAGCTTCTAATCAAACTCCTCACATAGTAGTTGATCAAAATACTGTTCTGTTTATTATAGAAGTTGTGGGGATGCCTGGGTGGCTCAGCGGTTTACAGCCTGCCTTCAGCCCAGGGCGTGATCCTGTAGTCATGGGATCAAGTCCCACAGTGGCCTCCCTGCACGGAACCTGCTTCTCCCTCTGCCTGTCTCTCTTTCTCTCTCTGTCTCTAATAAATAAATAAATAAATAAATAAATAAATAAATAAATAAATAAATAATCTTTTTAAAGAAAAGAAGTTGTGAAGGCTAAACCATTGCAGAGGTTGATCTCTGAGTGGAAAGGATCTGAATAAGTTAAAGATATCCTTTTTTGATACAAAATCAATGCCCAGAAGTCAGTGGCATTTCTATACACTAACAATGAGACTGAAGAAAGAGAAATTAAGGAGTCAATCCCATTTACAATTGCACCCAAAAGCATAAGATATCTAGGAATAAACTTAGCCAAAGAGGTAAAGGATCTATACCCTAAAAACTATAGAACACTTCTGAAAGAAATTGAGGAAGACAAAAAGAGATGGAAAAATATTCCATACTCATGGATTGGAAGAATTAATATTGTGAAAATGTCAATGTTATCCAGGGCAATTTACACGTTTAATGCAATCCCTATCAAAATACCATGGACTTTCTTCACAGAGTTGGAACAAAATATTTTAAGATTTCTGGAGTCAGAAAAGACCCCGAATAGCCAGGGGAATTTTAAAAAAGAAAACCATAGCTGGGGGCATCACAATGTCAGATTTCAGGTTGTACTACAAAGCTGAGGTCATCAAGACAGTGTGGTACTGGCACAAAAACAGACACATAGATCAATGGAACAGAATAAAGAATCCAGAAGTGGACCCTCAACTTTATGGTCAACTAATATTCCACAAAGGAGGAAAGACTATCCACTGGAAGAAAGACAGTCTCTTCAATAAATGGTGCTGGGAAAATTGGACATCCACATGCAGAAGAATGACACTGGACCACTCTCTTTCACTATACACAAAGATAAACTAAAAATGGATGAAAGATCTAAATGTGAGACAAGATTCCATCAAAATCCTAGAGGAGAACTCAGGCAACACCCTTTTTGAACTTGGCCACAGGAACTTCTTGCAAGATACATCCATGAAGGCAAGAGAAACAAAAGCAAAAATGAACTTTTGGGACTTCATCAAGATAAGAAGCTTCTGTACAGCAAAAGAAACAGTCAACAAAACTAAAAGACAACCTACAGAATGGGAGAAGATATTTGCAAATGACATATCAGATAAAGGGCTAGTTTCCAAGTCTATAAAGAACTTATGAAACTCAACACCAAAGAAACAAACAATCCAATCATGAAATGGGCAAAAGACATGAAGAGAAATCTCACAGAGGAAGACATAGACATGGCCAACAAGCACATGAGAAAATGCTCTGCATCACTTGCCATCAGGGAAATACAAATCAAAACCACAATGAGATACCACCTCACACCAGTGAGAATGGGGAAAATTAACAAGGCAGGAAACAACAAACGTTGGAGAGGATGCGGAGAAAAGGGAACCCTCTTACACTGTTGGTGGGAATGTGACCTGGTGCAGCCCCTCTGGAAAACTGTGTGGAGGTTCCTCAAAGAGTTAAAAATAGACCTGCCCTACGACCCAGCAATTGTACTGCTGGGGATTTACCCCAAAGATACAGATGCAGTGAAACGCCGGGACACCTGCACCCCGATGTTTCTAGCAGCAATGTCCACAATAGCCAAACTGTGGAAGGAGCCTCGGTGTCCATCGAAAGATGAATGGATAAAGAAGATGGGGTCTATGTATACAATGGAATATTACTCAGCCATTAGAAACGACAAATACCCACCGTTTGCTTCGACGTGCATGGAACTGGGGGGTATTGTGCTGAGTGAAATGAGTCAATCGGAGAAGGACAAACATTATATGGTCTCATTCATTTGGGGAATATAAATAATAGTGAAAGAGAATAGAAGGGAAGGGAGAAGAAATGGGTAGGAAATATCAGAAAGGGAGACAGAACATGAAAGACTCCTAACTCTGGGAAACGAACTAGGGGTGGTGGAAGGGGAGGAGGGCGGAGGGTGGGGGTGACTGGGTGGTCGGCACTGAGGGGGGCACTTGACGGGATGAGCACTGGGTGTTATTCTGTATGTTGGCAAATTGAATACCAAAAAAAAAATAAATTTAAATAAATAAATAAATAAATAAATAAATAAATAAATAAATAAACAAATAAAATGAATAAGGTTGTGTTAAAACGAAAAAGATATCTTTTTTTTTAACATTAATGTTGCCTACTCAAGTACAGTTGACCCATGAAGAACGTGAGTTTGAACTGTTCAGTTCCACTTATACAAAGACTTTTTCAGTAAGTGCAGTACAGAACTGTAAACGTATTTTCTCTTCCCTATAATTATCTTATAACATTTCCTATAATGTTTTCTTCTCTTTAGCTGACTTTATTGTAAGAATACCAATATGTAATACATATAACATTCAAAATATGTGTTAATCTACTGTTCAGGTTACTGATAAGTCTTCCAGTTAAGAGTAGGCTATGGTAGTAAATTTTGAGAGAGTCAAAGTTATACACAGATTTTCAGTTGTGTAGAGAGGGTTGTTACACATAGCCCTTACATGTTCAAGGGTCTACTGTATAAATAACTTGAGAAAATACAAAACCCCACATATTCCTTTTAGGAAACATTGAAGAAACTGCAATACATAGGATTTGGAGTCATCTAAAGTGAATAAGGGATAACCAAGCCTTTGTGGCTCCTGTGAGTCCCCTAGTTGTAAACTCCGGTTACCTCTGGGTTGTTTAGCATTTCTATTTTATATATGAGAAAGCATTCAAAATACATTAAACTTCCCAGTTTGCCCAATTCCTAAATGATCAGTAATGTACTATTTACAATGTAGGCTTCAAGGTTTTTTTCCCCTCAATATCAGATCAAGACTACACTTTAAAATTTAGAAGAAAATACAAAGTTGTCCGGGTATGTGGGAAGGCTTTACTTGATGGGTCAAGTGGAGTGATGAATTTACATGACAGTTATTATATTCCTCAGTAGCACTTTAAAAACACATTACTGTCCTACACTAATTTGTGCAGTTGTGGTCATTTAGAGATGATGTGATTGGAATATGAATGGTCTGTGAAAGAAATAAACATGTACATGAAACACTAAAAACAAAATGTTGTTTTCTCACTTTTAGTATAATGGTTTCCATTGAGTGATTATTAATTTTCATTCCATAGTTAATACGTGACCCTATCAGACTCCTCATAATGCATAAACATATTTTTCAAAGGGAGCTCAGAATTCATTCAACTCAGATAGGACCAAATAAATACATTTTTGTAATGGAATCAACCATGCCTAGAGTTCCAGTCATGAATGCACTTTATCATTTGTGAACCTTAAAATTTAACAGAAATGAGTGTTTTAAAATCTCTTTTTTAAAAGAAATAAGGGTAAAGGTTTTCAGGGTCCACACATAAAAATCAGAACCCCCAAGATTCTCTATTGTGCATTTTCATGTATAATGAAAGTACATCTTTATGACACATCTTTATCGCACAAGGTGTTCAGAAATGGAAAGAGTCTCACTGGCCTGCAAGAGTTGCAGTGGAAACAATGAAGTTATATATTCCATTGGACCAATCTGGTATCTTTTGGAAGCAAAGGGAGGATTTTCAGCACGCAAGGCAAATTTCATTAAGATGATCAACCCCAGGAAGGCTTAGACACACCTTCTCAGGTAACCACCTCCTCTGCCTCTGCACCTGGAGAGACTGGCAGAGTCTTCACCACCCACAGGAATTCTTTCAGCTTCCCAAGCCTGGAGTACCCTGGGAATGGCAAGGGTCATAATTAATGGTTTTTAATGATTTTAAATGGCCTTGCCTTTGATATTCATTCATTCTTGTTCAGTTTCAACTCTGTATAAATGATTATACCCCACCTAGACTGCTCTGCGCATGCTGAAAAGTCTCCTTTTGTGCAATAAAAAGACTGTGTGCTTTGGGAAGGCTTGACTCTGATGGGCTGCCTGTGAGAGAGGACCCAGGAATGCACGGCTTTTGTTCTTAATACTCATGGAAAACTTATTTAACAAATAGAAATCACTCCTAATTGGAAACTTCTAAAGATACCCATTTTAAAGGCATATTAAAGTAAGATGACAGTGGTAAAATAATTAATATTAAAAGATCCATTGGTCATAGAATATATTTCACATCAAAATTCATCACAATCATTTATTTGGGATTTCCTAAGCTATTGTTAATGTTTCTAGTTTTAGAAAATTTAGGGCACAGAGTCAGTACATATTAACTGCATTACATGGAAAATGCTGAAATCTTCAACCCTGGGCTCTGTGACAGGGATACTACAGAACAATACACTCTCCGTGTGACCCATTTCTTCATATTGTATAATTTTAAATGAACCTGTCTTGGTGGAACTCAGCAAATGGTTGAATCATATCCTTTAGCTTTCCTACTGATATTGACTTAGCTCATGACAGTATTCCTCATGTTACATGTTTTAACTCCTAGTCAACTCTGCCATTGTGGCGTGAAAGCAGTGTGTGGACACACACCTGTGCTCTGATGAACGCCACCCATGGGCCAATGTTTGGTGACCTCTGTGCTGGAGAAATGAGATTCTTGCCTGCCCCCAATAAGGCTTATGGTGTACGGGGAAAGGTATGGTGTGACTAAGTCCCTGAGACATCCCCAGGGCTGGGAGGGTCCAGACCCATGAGAGAGCATCTAAGTGCAGAGGTATAAAACATCACGAAGAGGGAAGCCCCAAGCTGAGTCTTAATTTTAAATATTTTAATTGAAATATAATTACATGTTATCATAGTTCCAATTTTAATTAATCAGCCTGTGAAAATGACACTGACAGGAAAATTTACTGACAATAGGTAGGCTGGAAATGGTAGATGCTCGAGCTTGGCTACAAAAGGTGGATTTGCCAGGCATGCAATTTTCCTGATGCATTTCTAGGTGGCAGAAAGGCAGCAATGAGCCAGGCAGAGCGAGTCCTTGCCTTCCTGGTACTGACATGCTAGTGGGGAGACAGACAATAAACAGATAAGTGAATGCAATTGGGTCAGGGGGGTGTGAGAGTTAGAGTGGGCAGGTGCAATGGGAAGGAAGGGGAGGATGGTGGGAGATGATGTCATAGGAGGGTTCAGGATGGGCTATGTGGGGTCTTGTCCAGCACAGATGGGACTACAAATCAGGGATGAATGAGATGGGAACCCCAGGAGGGGTCAGAACAGGGAGTGACGCGCTGATTGACCTGTTTTGAGTAGAGGAATGAAGAATGGGTCACACACATTCCAAACAGCCTCAGTTGCAAAGCTCTCCCAGGGGCCCAGGTGGCATCAGTGGTGACCTACAGGAGTGCACAGCCAGCGTCTCACTGCCCATCCCTGGAGTCTGCATGCTCACCTACGGTAAGGGCTCACCACTCAGGGTGCGTGAGGCTCACCTATTGACAAGAACACACACTTCGCCTCCCATTTGTTGCTGACTCCTGTATGACAAGCCAGCCCCAAGTCGAACATCTGGAAACAACACATTTATTACTTTATGGTTTCTGAGGGTCTGCATCCGGGAACAGCTATGTGGTTCTGGCCCAAGTTTTCTCATAAGGTGGACTCAGTCTATCCACTGGTGTTGCCTCATCTGAAGTCTTCCAGTTCTGGAGTTCCACTCCAAAAGTGGCTCCTCAGGACTGCCTGGGGGCCCTCAAGACATGGCCGTTGGCTTTTTCTAATGAGAGTGATCCAAGGGGGCACAGCAAAGCCAGTGGCCCCCACTATCAGCCTCAGAAGCCACATGCTATCACTACCACTCCTTAGTGTCATCGGGGGTGAGGGTGGGAGGCTGCACAAGGTCATGGACCCTGGAGGCTGGATCCACCGGTCGTCCAGAAGGTGAGCTGTCCTCCCCATCCTGATGGGTCAGGTCTGAGTTAGGGCGTTTTTACCAAGGCCCCAGTATATCTTGATTCAGAGAGCTTGTGAATCTCACTTTATGAAACACTGAAGAAGGCAAAGAGGTCCCATGAAAGGACTTGAACCGAAGGGAGGCAGGGATTGAGACTCTGGTTTCAGAAGGAAAGCACCCTTCCACCACTGCCAATACCAGCCACTGCCATCTCCCTGCAACCATGTATCCTATAAGGTCAGCCCAAGCCAACTTCAGATCCAAGGATGCTGGGCTCCAGCAGTAAAAGAACGACTTCAGCCATACCTTCTCAGGATGGAGGAGACTTCAGGTTGTGAGCAGACCGAAGCCAGTGTAGTCATGCACACACACAGCTTCGTCTGGTAGCTAACCTCAGCTGTAGAAGACTTTCGGGGGCTGAAGGTTAACTATCTAATTCTCCTAACCTCATAATGTGATTATAATGAAAGCAAATATTAGACCCAATTAGGCTACACCTATGAAACCCATTAAGTACATCTTTATGACCAAGCAAGTATAAAAGTCCCTACAACCTGTTCTGTAGGCTTGATGAAGTCCCAGCCACTTCCCTTGAAGTGGGATGAGTCTGTGTTTTGAACTGAGAACTTTTAAAGAGTGTTGAGTGCTGTTAATGACTACTCCAAGACAGTCTGTGCCAACCAGGGCTGTCCCGAGCAAATGAGAAAACATGATGACTGGGAGGATTAATTTTATGTATCAACTTGGTCAGACCGAATGCCCTGTTGTGCAATTAGATGCCAGACCAGGTGTTGGGAGGGGGCTTTTAAGATGTGATAAACTTTGAAATCAGTAGTCTTGGAGTAAAAGAGAAGACCTTTAGGAAAGTGGGTGGGCCTCATCCAATCAGCGGAAGGACATAGGGCAAAGATTGAGGTTTCACAAAGGAGAAGCCATTCTCCCCAAGACTCCAACACAGACACTCTGCCTAAGCTTCCAGCCTTCAGGATTGAGGCTCAACACTGGAGAGTCAGCACATGATAGGTAGATGGCATATAGATAGCCAGACGGACAGATAACCCCTTTGGTTCTTTTTCTATGGAGAATCCCAAGTCCATCATCCTATCAAACAACCAGAAACCCACCTCAAGGCTGGAGAGAGGATGCTGAGGAGTCAAGCCTCAGAGCAGCCAAGCTGTAAGTTCAGGTTGGATCTTTTAGATTCCTAAGCCCTGTGTATGAAGGATGGGGAACATCAAGCATTCTAGCTAATTTGTCTCTTGACACAACTAATTTCATCAGTGAGAGCTCATCCATAACATTGTCAAACTAACTGGCCACTATTTTCACTGACTATCCCTCACCTCTGACTCGCATGATGCTAATCGGCAGAATTTGGTGTGACTGGATGTGGCTGGTGGCTTCTGGGGAAGTGCCGCCTGGCGTGCGTGTGACTCCTGGCCTTTCCTGGCCATACCACCTTCCCTGAGCACACTGCCTTCCTGCGGCCCTGGTGTTGCCCAAATGGGAGCTTCGCACCTGCCCCCTAAACCCAGGACTTCACACAAAGAGGTCAGAGGAGCCTTCCCAGATTGGGAACATCTGTTTCCTGCACGGATAATCATGACTCTCCACAAGTGCAAATTTCCCAAGCTGTGAGAGCATTTTTTTTTCATGGGATAAAGCAGTTTTTGAGGTGAAGGAAGTGGTGGGAACAGTTTCCCCGGCTCCCCATTTATTCTGGGGTGCAGCTCTGAGATGTACCTCTCCTTCAGCAGATCAAAGCTATCTCTGTTTCCCTTTCCCCAAAGGCCCCCAAAGCCAGTCAGTGGGTGTTAGGGATTAAAATGTCTCCCCCCAAACATGTTGAAGTTCTAATCCTCAGGACTTGTGAATGTGACCTCATTTGGAAATAGGGTCTATGCAGTTGTATATAAGACGAGGTCTTTAGGGTGGGCCCCATTGCAGTGACTGGTGTCCTTACAAAAATGGGGCATTGGGCAGCCCGGGTGGCTCAACGGTTTAGTGCCGCCTTCAGCCCAGGGCCTGATCCTGGAGACCCGGGATCGAGTCCCACGTTGTGCTCCCTGCATGGAGCCTGCTTCTCCCTCTGCCTGTGTCTCTGCCTCTAAATAAAATAAATAAAATCTTTAAAAAACAAACAACAACAACAACCAAAAAAAAAACAAAAAAACAAAAAAACGGGGCATTTGGACACAGGTGGATGGGCATAGAAGGAAGACCATGTGCAGACACCAGAAGAAGGTGGCCTTGAAGCCAAGGGATGCCTGGGGATACCAGAGCGAGGAGACTGGCCTGGAACAGGCCCTTCCCTGGAGCCTCCAGAGGAGACGCAGCCCTATGGACACCTGGATTTAGGACTTCTGGCCTCCAGAACTGTCAGAGAATCAAGTCACTGTGCTCAATGTGAGGTGCTTGGTATGGCAGCCATCAGAGTGGGGAAGGGTCAGCTAGGCAGCACAGGGAGGGACGGAGGAAGGCCCACTTCGTTCCCTGTCATCCACACCCTCCACCCAGAGACTCTCACCTGCGAATGTCTCACTGAGCTACAACTGTGCTTGCTGGGGGCAGAGGCCATTACCAGCTCCACAGAGATGGGGCCATCCTCACCTTGACCTCTGGTACCTGCCCCCATCACACTTACTGATCTCAGCCAGAGGCCTGGCCTGTGCAATGACCATATTTGTGACTTACACAGATTAGCAGAAACAGTCTTTGCACTGGATGTTTCCCAGGACAGAAATCTCTAGGCAGATAGCTCAAAGCATGCAGCTGCCCCGGGTCTCAGGTGGGAAGAAGGTAGGGCAGGTGGAAGATCACATGGCTGGAGTCCACTCCTTTTTCTTCATGTGATAGCCCCAGAGACAATGATCAAAGTTGTAGAGAGGAACCTGTAGGAATTACAGATGTGCTGACACAGGCCAAAGTATGGATGGGTCTTGGGGTCACTAGGGTAGGTGATAAAAGCTGGTCACAACAAGGACAACAATGTCTATTTCTCTTTATAAAAAATATCAGGATGGGCAAGTCCAAAGGAAATGTACACTCTTGGTTTCCAGAAGCCAGAATGGGAGGGAAACAGGGAGAAATTGCTTGATGGGTGTGGGGTAATTGAATGTTTAGGGTGATGGAACGTTTTAGAATCAGACAGAGGTGGCATTTGCACATCATGTAACATGTATGAAATATCACTCAATTGTTCATTTTAAAATGGTTAACTCTGTGTTTTGTGAATTTCATTTCAATACATTAGTTGTAAACCATGGATGGGCATCTGAATGTGGACAGAGGTGCGAACTGTGTGAGGTCAGACCAGAGCCTGCAGAAAGCACAGGACAGGGAAGCACCTCATCTCCAGAACATCATATCCAATTATCTTCCTGAAGCCTGAAGCCAAAGGTGGAACCAGAAGGTCCTGAAACAATTATGATTAACATGAAGAAGAATGACTCGAACCAGCAGCTAACGATGATTTATTAAAGTCAAAAGGCTTTTTGCACACTGAAAACATGAGCACTTGAGCTGCTAATGTAGCAAAGTTTGATTTTCCTACATATTTTCTTCAAATATGGTAAGTACATAGAGATAGAAAAATCTCCCATTTCCTATTTGTGGATGCCTGCTTGTAGAAAAGACTAAAGAGCTGGATGGTTCCAAGCATGCAGAGTTTAGAAATAAAGTTGCTCATTCTAAAACTAAAACTAAAACTATAAATAAATAAATAAATCCCAAACTGACTTGAATGTGTCACCTTATATATATAATTTATTTACTTGAGAGGGAAAGAGTGAGAGATACAGAGACTGAGAGAGATCACAAAGGTAGAGGGAAAAGCAGACGCCCGGCTGAGCAGAGAGCGTGACTCGAGGCTCCATCCCAGAACCCCAGGAGCATGACTTGAGCTGAAGTCAGACGCCCAACTGACTGAGCCACGTGGGTGCCCCAAATGACACCTCTTTCTGGACCTCCAACTTGGAAAGAAATGTCAGGACAAGCTGCTGGTCTCTTAAGTCAGTGAACAAAGTTCCCCAAAATAAAGTTCTCAAGGAGCAGCCAGACTGTGCTGGCCTCACGGGCCTACAAGCATTTAAAGTGAATGAACGTATTTATTTTTGTGTCTGGTGTCAGAACGTGGTCCACTTTCATTCTTCTGCAGGTTGGCTGTCCAGTTTTCCCAACACCATTTGTGAAGAGGCTTTCCCCCATTGGATAGTCTTTCCTTTTGTCAAGGATGAGTTGACCATAGAGTTGAGGGTCCATTTCTGAGTCCTCAGTTTTGTCCATTGGTCTACGGGTCTGTTTTTGTGCCAGGACCATACTGCCTTGATGACAACAGCTTTGTAACAGAGCTCCAAGTCCAAAATTGTGATGCCACCAGCTTTGGTTTTCTTTTTCAAGACTGCTTTAGCTACTCAGGATCTTTTGCAGTTCTGTACAAATTTTAGGATTGTCAGTTCAAATTCTGTGAAAAATGCTGGTGGTATTTTGTTAGAGATTGCATTAAATAAAGCACTTGGAACAGTGTCTAGTCCCTAGTGATGGCTCGATCAACATCCTTCAGTATTATTAAAGCCTAGCAAAGACTTTCAGCATATCTGATTGGACTGTACAATGTACAATGACAACCCTAGAATCATATGGGGTCAGCATTTTATTTTATCTTTATTTTTTTTAATCATAAAATTTCCTTATTTTTTAGTGGGGAGAGGGGAGTTCAGCATTTTTAAACCTCAAAAATAAAATGTGAAATTCCAAACACTGACTTGGGTGTGAAACTGATTTCCACCTGGTTGTTAAAGTCTTTGTGACTTTACAGAATTTCTGAGGCAGAAGCAACCTTAGAAATAATCTGGGGGCTCTGGCCTAATCTCACGCTGCCAGTGAGAAAATTGAGCAGAGAGAGCTGATCACCTAGCGAGCTGGGGACAGGGGCTAACATGAGGCGGGGGACAGCCTCCCGCCTTCCTGCCCTTGGCCACCTGGTCCCCAACGTGTTCACAATGTCCTGTCTCCCTCTCCAATATTCTGCAGATTTAGCCCATTACCCTGTCCTGCCTGGGCCATAATCCGTGTGACCCATTTCCTATGGGATGCTCACTGCATAAGAGTGTTGTTTCTCCATCAAAAGGGAAAGAGTCATGGGGAGAAGGGACTATCCTATATGACCTTGACCTTTCAGCACAGGTATCTGAGAAGGAAGAAGGCAGGGAAGTGATGAGCTTCAGAGTGTCCACTCCTAATGCTGGCCTTCCTTGAAACACAGGGGCCGGGCAGGCGCAGTACGCCTGCATCTCCTCTGGCCTTCAGGGAGCTGGGCAGATGCAGTACGCCTGCATCTCCTAAGGCCTTTGGGGGGCCGGGCAGGTGCAGTATGCCCGCATCTTCTAAGGGAACATTCCTCCTGCTTGTGAGCCCCACAAGCTGAGGGAGGAAGAACGCCTCTTTGTCAGCTTCTCCACTTGTTCCTTGTCACCCAGAATCGGCATCTCTGAGCAGGGTGACGGGGGAAACCACTGTTCAATGTGGACAGTTTGGTGGGCTCTCTGGCTGTGGAGGCTGAAGGTGAGGGAGAAAGCAGCCCTGCTGAGGGGACCCAGGAGATGACGCCAGCAGCGCTGTCTGTCCCCAAGGGGCCCTGTCTTGGTTCCCTGGGCACACTGTCACCCACTGACCTCCCTGCCACCTCTGCCTTCCTTCCAGCCTTTTCCTTGGACCAAATAAACATATCTTTCCAATCCTAAGAACCAAACTTCCCGCATCCCAGTAGAGGCATCTACCTGCCTCCTTCCCTTCACAGGCTTCTGAAGAGGCTCCTCCTACCTCCCCTTCTCACAGCATCTCCCCCCTGCTCCCCGCCAGCCTTCCCAGCCTCTCCTCCCAGCGTCCACACTCCCCGGCCACCGTCCTTGGAGAAGGGCACTTTCCCAGCCCACCAAGCCCTTTCCTAACCCTGCCTGGGGGTGTGCCACGGCCGGCCACCTGCTACCTCCTGGAACAGTCGGCAAGACACAGCTCTTGAAAGCTGTCCCCCTGCTTTCCTTTCCAGAACCTTCTTCACAGTCTCTCCTCCTCTCCGTAAGTTGTGGTTTGACACAGAGCTCCACTCTTGGAAAGGATGAACACGGCCCTGGCCGTCCTGCTACAAACCTGAGCTTCTGCTTTCTCACACGAAAGCACATGTGAAAGCAGCCATGTGCCACTCTAAACCTCTCTGTGAGCATTTCTCATGAGTTGAGTCTCAATCTGAGGGAGACCTATGAAGGAAGTTGAAACCTGCAACAGTTCTGATGTCCAGATCATTATTTTACAATCTTATAAGGTTTTTCAAGATTTTAAGATTATAGTAACAGTAGAGTGATCATTTACCATGAGCTGGTTATCATATAGAGACTTCTAAATCATTGCATGGTGATTGTCTTTTTTTTATGTAAAATATAACTGACTCAGTTGAGGGGGCAAATAAAAGATTTGGACATTGAAATCTCTCTTCTATGAATTCTTATATGACCCTCATTGATATTATATAAAACTCATTTATATAAATGCTTGGAAAAACATTATATAATAATGCAAAACTTTAACATCAACAAAAAATAAAATACCCCCCAAATAAGTAGGAACATTATCAATATTAGAAAAGAATTCCATAGAAATACTTTCCATAATATTTATTTTTCAACACATTTGGCATTTTAAGATGCCAGGCATTTTGAAAACATTATCCCATGTAATTCCTCCTGCAACCCTGTGAGGTTGAAATTACTCATCTCCCATTTAGAGATGAATCAACTGAAAACAACTTCACATCTTTCCCAAGATTACAAAGTTGCTTGAATGTTGTACAAAAACGGTCCTCTGTGGTTCTCAGAGTGACTTTTCATATCATCTTGTACACAGAGAAGGGTATGTCCTAAGGGTCCTGACTCATCATGTTTAAATCTATAAAGTAGAGCATAATAGATATTGTACTAGGCCTAGAGAACCAATTAAAGTCCTGAAAGTGGCCTATGGGTGAGTACTCAAGTCATCCACCGCTGCGTAACAAATGACTCCACATCTAACAGCTCACAACAACCAGCTCATTGTATTGCATGATATCAGAGTCGGGAAACTGGGCAGGGCTCAGCAGGGCTCTGCTTCTGTTCCATAGCATATTGACTGAGGTTTCCTGGTGGTGGCCACCTGGAAGACCAGGTGGTCTGGGGGGCTCGGGAGGGCTTCCCCCACAAACCTCACATCTCGGTGGGCATGACTGCAAGGCTGGGCCTGGCTGAGACTGTCAACCAGGATTTTATACCTGGTCTTTCCATGCAAATGGTCTCAGGCTACTCTGGGGTGGTTCGAGCCTCCCTCAGAAACTGCCCCAAGTCACAGAAGGCGGAAGCTGCCAGGTCGAGGAACTTCTGGTGCATTCTATGGGCGACAAGACAGCTTGTAATCCAGGGCAGGGGGGGTTAGATGCCCTCTTTCGGTGGACAGTGGGCAAGGGCTCGGTGGCCTTCTTGAATCTGCCACAATGAATATCAAAACTCTTTTGAAATGTGTCCAACCAGGTCCATGCCTTTGGAGTTCTCCTTTACAGGGAAAACACGGCTGGCAACCACCAGCCCTGCAATACACACATTCATCTCCTGCCCCATCACACTCTGTTTCACATAAAAAGTCTTTGTGCATCTGGTTTCTTCTCTGAAAACAAAGTGCCTTACATTGCATAATTAGGTAATTATATTCTCTCCCCTGACGTAAGTTGTTTGGAAAGCCTTCTGCTTTGGAAGAAGTTCATCTCCTTGGAACCCATGCTACATTTCTACCTCGGTGAATTTAAGACCACCCACTCTTTATGTACACATATCTATACCTCTTTGTTTGGTATATTAAACAAAACAAAACAAAAAGTGTCTCCACAGCCAGCCTGAAATGAAGCACACAGTCCCACGTGGAATTCAGGCATGGAGTGTGGCCAAGGAACTCTTCATCCCCCATAACATCTGCATGTCTGCAGTGAAGGCAATTGCTGGAAGTGGTAGGTTTGGGCTTGCATATACCAGGGGGTGGGGGAGGGGGGAATCTTGTCTCAGAGATGTGGACAAGGAGAAGCTTCATTCCTCACCTAAACACTTGTGACCATGCTTTAGAACTGGGTTTCATTAGTCTACTTAGGACACCTGAATGGTGACATTTGCGCTCTTTTGCTTCGATTCATTTTGTCTAGCCCGTTATCACTGGTACATATTCAGCTCCCTAGACCTGTATCATCAGGCTACAATTAACAGCACAAGAATTTTTATCTATGAGTTCTTCCAACAAAACATTTTTTGGTTAGTCTGCCCTCAGGATTGACTTGTAGAAATCTGCCAGCTACACACTCAGTTATCCTGAGAATATAGACTCTTCCATGTTAGATCACTCCAGCAATCCCTTATTTGTCTTCCAAACCAATCACATTTCCCATATTTCTGGGGCCCCAGGACCCCAAGCCATAAACTGTGGAGTCAAACCAGGGCTCCACCTTAGGCACCCCGAACAGTCCAGCAGCCCCTGCCCAGAGCAACATTGTTATCTGAAGAACTCAACCAGCATTCCTTCAAAAGACAACCATTGATTTTAACTTATTGTGACTTAAATGTGTGCCACATGGCCTTTCAGCAATTAGAACCATCATGGTATTGGGTCGGGATAAGTTATTGTAACCTAGACAAGATGTAAGTCTCCCTAAATATGGAAAATCTGACTTGTTGCCATAGGAGTGGGGTATGGGACGTGATGTCAGTGACGCCTGTCAAGCACCACATTTCAGGATTCAGGACAGTCTTGCCCAGAGGCAGAGATGATGTTCTCTCAATCTCCCTTCCAGTCTTAGTCTTAAATATGGAAAATGTATAGTTTCCCTCTATGTTTCCAGGGCACCAATGTTCCTAACAAAATATTTTAAGATAGCCCTGAAAAGTTCTGGGAATTAGATTTTTTTTTTTCTAAAGCTGAGAATCCTCACCTACTTTTGTGATTCTGTAAGATACTTTTAAGATTTTTTTTTTCTATGCTTCCTTCTTTAGGATAGAGTGAACAACAATGTTGATTAAAAAAAAAACCCTATTTTAAGTGAATGTAGAGTATTTATGAGTTAACTTATTCTACACAAAGACAAACAAAATCTTCATTAAAAATAGTTAAGCAAACAATTTTTATTGCTAATAACAGAAACCAAATTGAAACATATTATACAGTTATAAACTTTAAAAAGTTATAAAATTATAAACATGTGATTATAAAATGTAGGACTTAATACCAAGCTCCTGGATGGCATGGGTAATCTGGAGCTTTGTCTGCCTAGGAACGGTGTGTAGAAAATGGCCCAGAGGAAGGCCCTGAGCTCTCAGCCTCTCCCTGCAGAGACATGTGTCCCCGGAGCCCTCGGGCACCTCCTTGCGTTCTCCCATCTGTGGCCCAGCCACCTCCACACAAGGACAATGGACTCATGACAGATGCTCCTGGTTCACATCCCTTTCCACTTGGTGCCGGGGGATTGCCTACAAAGTCCCAGAATCACTTTCCGCCAACCCACATTAGTGGGAAGGGAAGGGAGGTGCCTGAGTCAGGTGTGCACATATGACGTGGGTTCCTGATGTGTCCTAATTCCCTCCTCCGTGCGTGGTGGAAAGACAAAGACTTGAGTTCAGAGCACCTGTGGGGGCTGATGCAGACACGTCGCACAGCCAGTAGAAAAAGGTGGAAGTCCACAGGAGGATGGGGGGCCTAGGATGACACAGGTGCTCCCCCTCTGTCTTCCTTCCTGCCTAGAGGAGGGTGCACTAGCCAGGCTGTGACCGTGAGGCACCACCATGAAGACAGGGCTGGGGTACTGACACAGGCCCTGATGGGCTGGCCCTGACCTGTGGCCAGAGCCGCATCACAGATGGGGCACCTTGGCAGTGGGGAGCTGCCAAATGTCTACTAACCAGCTGGGAGAACACTGATTTCTGGTGTTTGCCCATTTCTACAGTGTAGATGCTCCTGGGTGACCTCCAGATGCTCATGGTTCATGAAATGCCTAAAAAGGTCACTGTCAGTTCTCAGCAGCCAGAGTGAGCCAATGGAGCCCACCACGGCTCCCCACATCTAAGGATATGGAGTGATCATTGAGCCAACGCTCTTGAAACAGAATGAAATGGGTTTATCCTCCTGGCCTGACCAACACAGCTTCGTGACCAGTGGAGAGTTCAGGCCCAAATTCGGAATGCTGCTTTACAGCCTGGTCTATCCCTGAGGACTGGACACCCTGTGGGTCTGTCCACACACCCATGCAGCTCGCACCTCCAGGCTTGAGACACAGCCCACCCCACAGTCATCCTTTGACCATCCTTTGGGCCTGTGTGGCCAGCTCTGGAGCAGAGGAGGCCCAGGCCACAGAAATAGCTCAGAACTCTCTGGGCAGGAACTCACAGGTCACTTGTCCCTGTCATTGCTCACACAGGGGGAGACACGCAGATGAAGAGGCAGGAGTGGAGACTCCCAACATCAAAGCTCCTCTTGCCTGGGCATAAAGTCAGTCCTGAAGCCTGGAGTCTTGAAAGCATCCTGGAGCCATGGCCCTAGACCTGCTGTGGGAGACACAGAAAACCGTACTTATTAGGCCACTTTTAGGTAAGTCAGTTTTGTGAATGATACACCTCACCTGACCCACCAAAGAAGCGAGAAGAGAACACACAGCAGAAACAACCAGGAGAGAAAAACGGATGAAACCACCATCACTGTGAACAAAAGCCTAGAGTCTGCAGATTGCAAGAGCATTCCAGTTACCAACCAAGGAACAATGGCCGATGTTTGGTTATTTCCTGATAATGCTTTTAAAGGATAAAAATGGAGGTAAACTGCCAGGATTTTCCCAGGAAGAGAAATAAGATATTGGGTATTGTCCTTCTCTAAAGGACAAAGGTGACCCTGCCTCAGACTTTCTATCTACAACATGAATGCCAGAAGGAAATACAGCAAAGCTTTCGATTTGGGAGCTAAAAATTAGTCCCAAAGAGTCTAATCATACCCAAAAAGGCTGTTCACATTTCTGGTAAACACACACATACACATACACTCAGACGGTGTGGGGGTTCAGACCCTATGCCACACGTGTACCCAATCTGTGAAACCACTTGGAGATGTCCCTTGATCAAGGGGCAGAGAAATTTAATGAAGCTTACAACACAGAAAAGAGAGGAGGTGTTATGGCAAAGGACCAGCAATCAGTAATAAATCTGATGGAATGGACTAAGGCTAATAATTCTAGTATCATATATAAAATAATAAAATTCCCCAAATGAATGAGAACATACACTGTTTGTCCTTTTCCGATTGACTTACTTCACTCATTCATTTGGGGAATATAAATAATAGTGAAAGGGAATATAAGGGAAGGGAGAAGAAATGTGTGGGAAATATCAGGAAGGGAGACAGAACATAAAGACTCCTAACTCTGGGAAACGAACTAGGGGTGGTGGAAGGGGAGGAGGGCGGGGGTTGGGGGGGAATGGGTGACGGGCACTGAGGGGGACACTTGACGGGATGAGCACTGGGTGTTTTTCTGTATGTTGGTAAATTGAACACCAATAAAAATTAATTTATTAAAAAAATAAAATAATAAAATTCCCCAGTCATTAAAAAATACCATTTATACAAAGTGTAAAAATGTAATAATTCTATAATGTCAACATGTTCTAAAGTACATTCTCAAGAACTGGTGGGAAAATAAAAACAAACTGGATGCGCTGTCCTGCTTAGGGGTCTACACTGCCTGCTGTCCATCCTTGACACTGACAAGTAGGAAAAATGGGATCATATCCTTTATAAGCAGGAAATAATGGCATAAGCATTATGAATATAAAGGCCACTCTTATTGGGACTTGGCTGTGACCAGCAAGAAGAGTCCTCCAGGCTTGTGTCCATGGGGTGGCTGGTGGTTGCAAGTCAAATTGGAGTAAGCTCAGGCCGACCAGGAGTTTTCAGCTGTGTCATTTACCATGTGTCCCCAAGTCCTGGAGGAGCACCTGCTGCCAGGGAGGGAGGCGGTGCTTAATAAATAATTACTGAGTGAGTGAACTTGCTCAAGAGCACCCTGCGGATAGCCAGTCTTACCTCACCATAGTGCCGGTAAGGGCTGAGCGCCGGCCAGGGGCAGAAGCCAGAGAGGGATCAGCTCAGCCCAGAGTTCAGGTCTGGGTCCCAGCCCCACAGCGGCCCTCTCACCTGTTAGGTCAAGGTGCCACCTCCCCACCAATTAATGACAATGTTAGAAATCTTTGGGATCTAACTTCTGTGAATGAAAGATTTATCCCTATCACATGTGTGGATATTGAGGGATGCCTGTCCGATATCAGATCTTCTGCAGTTCTGAACAGTCAACTAAAAATTGTGGATTTTTCTGGATCATCTTAAGCATTATGTCCAATAAAATCCATGTTCACGGGGCCCATGGGTGAAGCATCTGCCTTTGGCTCAGATCATGATCTCAGGGTCCTGGGATCCAGTCCTGCATCAGGCTTCCTACGTAGAGGGGGAGTTTGCTTCTCCCTCTCCCTCTGTGCTCTCTGTCTCTATGTCAAATAAATAAAATAAATAATTAATTTAAATAATAAATAAATAAAATAAATAAAATAAATAAAATCTTTTTTAAAAAAATCCTAAAAAAAAAATCCATGTTCATGTCCAGCCCCATGTGAAAAAATACCAAAACACAAGAGGAAAATTGCTGAGCTCTGGAACCATCGAAGACAAACCCATGCTTCTGGATCACCTGGGAGTTTTATAATCAGTTGGGGCATCGACTGTGTTCAGTGGTGAGCCGTAAGTAGGAACAGCTGATATTTAGGGAGATTTCATGACCTCCTGAAGCAAATTACAGTCTCTATATTTCTTAGATCACTTAATTTTCTGTGAAAATGAGTCTCTAACAGAGAAAATTATTTAGCAAACATTTTAAACTTTTATATATGGATTCCTTCATTCCTTGAGAATTTGCAAGTTTTAATTCTTTCCTGAATTTTAGCTAACCAAATTAAAACAATGTTCAGGAACCTAATCAAGTTACCAAGGTACCCAGTCCTGCTGCTGACTTTTTTAAAAACTGTATAGAGGTAAAAAGGAAAAGATTTACAAATCGATAAGAGCTGCCCAACCAAAGTCCAGCCAAGGCAATGAAGGGGAGGTGGTTGGAAAGAGTAGGTACAGTCACTGGTCGGGCTCCAGGAACCTTCCAGGAATCAGGCCCGGCGGGGGCTGCATGTTGAGTCTGGACCACCATCGAGGAGACGGAGAAGCGAGCAGCTTGCCCACAGCCACACCCTGGGTGAGGCCAGTCTGGATCCTGCTCTGCACAATGCGGAGTGTCAGAATGCAGAAGGGGTTCTCTTCAGCTCCACATCAAAATATTATTTCTGGGATGCCAACACTCTATTTTATTGCCCTGGTAAAACAGCACTAGAGATCAAGATGTTTATACATAGTTTACATACTTGGCGGCATTGACATGTATTATCATGACATACGATCAACTTGTGAACAAGTGTAGATTTGCGTGAATTTTTCAGTCTTCATTAAAATAAAAGGAAAGCTTATGGTTTAGGATCATCTGAAGTGAGGAGTCTTGCCATATATTCTCAGACTAAACCACAACACAAAATAAGCTGGGTTTTGTGAAGCAGTTTGCTAATCTGTGTCGTGGAGCAGGTAATTATTAAACAGCACCTCAGGATCCTTAACCCAGAGTCATGAAGCTGGAAGAGCAGAAATCTGAGAAACATGCCCAAATCAAAGTGATAGCCATGCTCACAGAGACCCTCAGAGCCCCGCTGGGTAGGCTGAGCCCTGCTCACAGAGACCCTCACAGCCCCACTGGGTAGGCTGAGCCATGCTCACAGACACCCACCTGTCTCCCTATGATTTGCTACCTCTGGCCTTTCCTCTGATAAGAAAGGACAAGGCGGGACTGTGTTTCCTTGAGGTCCGTGAGGGTCTCGGCACGTCTTCAGAGTGACAACCTTCCACATGTTACTAATTTCCCCAAGCTGACAAGATGCAGGGTTTCCACTTGCTCCCTCTCAGGCACGTGCAGCCACATGGAGGGTGTGTAGGGACAGATACTCCATCCAGCTGGAGAGCCAAATTTGTCTCTGATGTTGCTGCTACCCCAGCATCCTATTTCCCCCCTCTACTATTCTGTGGAGTAGTTCACACTTATCCGAGAACTTATCCTTCTTTCTATAAAGACTTTTTCTGAAGACCATTCCTCACTCTTTTCTTCTTAGACCTAATAAATCATATGAAATTGACAGTGAAGTTGTCTCAGGGTCTGTGGCTGCTGCTTACTCAGGGTCTGTGGCTGCTGCTTACAGAGCGGGCCTTGACTCATATCACCTCTGATCTTTCCAATCAGCCTTGCATCTGTGGGATCATCTCTGGGTTTGAGTAAAGACTCAGGCCCCTGAGACATCGAGGGACTCTTGCTGAGCCGTGGGCAGCACATGAAAGAACACAAACAGTGTTTTGCCCCATATCTTTCTGCCTTTGGGGCAACGTCCAGGATTTCTGTACAACCAACACGCGGCTGTCGTGGATTTACTGATGCCCTACGTGGAGCTCACTCTGTGCCAGGTCCTGTTCTTAGCATTTAACAGATCCGGTTCCTCTGATCCCCATAACAACCATCGTTATCCCCTTTCTACAGTGGGGAGACTGAGGCCAGGAGCCATCGGTGCCTTATCCAAGGTCCTGTAGCGTCTCAGAAGTGGACCTCGGGCAGCCTGGCTCCAGAGTCCATGTCCCTGAGCTCTGCAGCCAGCTGATGGCTGGTGGTGCTGAGATGCTGCTCGAGCATCCCTGGATCACAGCCCACAAGCCAGTGCCTTATCTGGTCTGTGGTTTAAGAGCAGGGTTAGCCTGCAGAGGGAGACCCGCTGAGTGAGTGAATGCTTTCTGCACCAAGTTGAGTGTTCTGTTACCTCAGTGAGAAAACCTCTCTGTGAGAACCAGGGACATTTTGGTAAGCCCCCTGCACTCTGTCTATAAATGCCATTAATCTATTCGGTCAGTTTTCACCATATTTCCTATGCACTTCTAATCTCTGGGAGGGCATCACGTTCAGAGGTGCCACCGGGGCACTGCCACACTGTTGCACCAGCACCGGGACTCCTGCCCAGTGCTGGGGTGGCACCAGCACTGGGGCTGAGACCACACAGGCTGCTGGGTGCTGCACAGCCACTGGGGAAGGCAAAGTGGAGCAGCCAACCCGGCTGCCCTGCAAGGTGCAGGAAACCCAACACTCAGAAACAAAGAGGGCAAAAGCTTTTATCTGTGCATTGATGTATGTGTTTATTACACCACACTTTTTCCATAACAGGATTTAAGGTAGTAAATGGCATACTTATGTTTTCATATGTTAAAATGTTAACATTGAATTTTTCCTTTAGGAATATAACCCACCTGCTGGCTAATTTTGTGAATATAATGCCAGAGAACATCAAGAAAACCATTTCTAGAATATGGACATAATATGCATTGTTTTATTTTTTATTTTTATTTTTTTTAATATGTATTGTTTTAGACAAAACCTGAAAGACAGAAGTTTATGGGATTGAAGGCAGTCACGGAATTGTAAAGCAATTGTTTTCCTTTTAGAATGCTGGGAGGGATTTCCATTTCTTCAGCATCTAAAGGAATGAAAACGTATTGAAGGCAGCCGGTCACAGTCAGGGAGGAGAGGGGCCCTGTGAGAGACTCCTGGCCCAGGCAACTTTCCTCGGACTTCCTGTATTTCCGTGTCTTCCTCCCCAGATTCTGACTGCTTGCAGGTGACCTATGTTTGGCAGTTGGGAAAACAAATTGCTCACATGTATTTGGCCCCATTCTTTCCACTGCTGTGACCTTCCTTCCACTAGGAAAGCAATTACCACAAGCCAAAACCAATTTGCTTTGAGGAAAATGTTGGTATAAAGTTTCCAATTTCTACTGAGCTGGGATGGACCAAAAATGTCAGCACACTATATTGACCAATTTTTAAACACAGTTGTATATTTTTCCTTATGTATTTTTATGGCCCCCAAACACAGATTATGTTCATTTGTGAGTATGACATAGTCAAGCTCATTTTGAAAAGTTTTGGAGAAACATTTATCATCTTCATAGCAAAATCACAGAAACATTTTCTATAGCATGCGAAATGTCTATTTATCAACAACATAAATTAATGGCTTTCCTGTGGTTATACCTGAGTCCTTAATGAAATGAGTTTTTATAAGCTGCATAGTACTTGCTAAACTTGCCCTGAAAAATAATCCTGATGTGGGCAAAAGGCTATCCACTCCCTCATCCATTCCTTTCAAAAGCTTTCTTGAGAGAGTACCAGGAGCTAGGGGCATCAGAACCTCTATGGCCTTCCCTTTAATTGCCAGAACCTGAAATTCTCTTTGGAAGACTTTCTTCGGGAAGTTTTATTGCACAACTGGTTATTGAAGCCACTTTGCACACATGACAAAAGCCAGCGGTGCTCAGACTGTCTATTCCTTCCCTCCAGGGCAGCCTTCAGACAGTGGAAGGAAGGCTGAGGAAGAGGAGGGAAGCTGGACACCTGTGGCTGACCTGGGTGAAACCTGGGAGCACACTTCCACTCCAATGCTCCTCATGGGATCAGGCTGAGGCTGAGACAGTTTGGATACATTCTTGCACAACTTCTTTATTGGCTATCCCACACCAGGGAGTAATTGCTTAATATTCACCGTGTGTAAGTTCCTAGAGTGTGTTTTGGGGAAACCTGACCTAATAACCAGGTTGGATGGTAGGTGGTAGAAATTCAAAATGAAGATTTCTTACCATGGTTAAAAATGGTACCTTTGTCTTCCACTGATTTGATACATTCTTAATAATATAAGTGAAAAATTGAAAAAAAAATTCAAACTTCTTTAATAATTTATGTGCAATATTCAAAGCTTTGTTGATAGAATCATCTATAGTCAGATTAGAGAAATGCACTATCTGGACTGGAGTGTCTGGGAGACAGTGAGGAAGTGATGTTGGGTGAGTGGTGCAAAGTTTAAAGGTGTGGTTGCCCAGATCCTTACTTATACACTATTTTGTATATATGAGGCTCAAAGGCCTACAAAGGTTACAGAGAAGAAAATTGGCTCAGCCAATGCAAGCGTTCCTTCTCTACCAGTGCTGAGGAAAATTGACAGAAAATGTTAGGTATGTTGATCTAAAGTTTCAAAATTTTAAAAGAAGGAAAAAAATCCACCTAATACATGAAGCCACTGATCATGACTGCTTGTTTAGACAAGTCCCATTTATTCCCTCTGATTGCAAGCCACTAACTTTCTAACAATGAGCTAACCTGAAGTAGTCCATATGCCTTAAGTGAGTGACACCTACATTGCAATGCCAGAAGCAACTGAGAACTCTTGGGAAAATAAAGGGCACACAACAAGACTTAGTAGCTGCCCCAGTTCTGCACTGGGCAATTCAAGGGAAATGGGTCGACTTTGCTGTTTGTTCTTCATCGGACAAAATAATTGTTTCTAAAAAATTATTGTTATCCAAACCCCAAGGCTGAGTTTCCCACTCTCCTCAGGGCACATGGAACAGGTGAGGGCCTGAACCCCGAGTTTCCCAAGGGGGATCAGATGTGGACTGGAACCAAGCAACAGTGAGCTGTGAGTCACTTCTGGAGTGAAGGGCAGCCATGTTCCCTCCTAAATCTTCTCTGCTAGATTTTATCAAACCACTCTGTAGAAGGACAGTAAGCAGCAAAATTCTCCGAATGTTCCTACTTGTCTGTCTACATTTTGTGTAAGGAGATAGAATGATAATCATGATTTCTTGGAAACACAGTAATTAATAAGCTAGAAGTCTTATCAGCTGCTCTTATCATCTTCATCCATCACTTGACCTATCATCAAAAATTCCACACTTTGTGCTGTAACAAAGCTAATTGCTCCCCTACAGACAAATGTGCACAAAGTCCAAAGTGAAGATTAAGCAAGTATCCATATGATTCAATCACTGCAATGCACATTCTCTTTGCACACCCTAAGTGCCCCCCTCCACTCTCCTCATTCCCCCTACCTCCCCAGTAAATTTCAGCTGTATACCAGTGGCCTTGACTACCATCCCCAAGCTCTAGACACATACACTTAACTTCCCACTGGGTGTTCCTCCTTATACTTGAAGTTCAACACACCAAAACCAAACCACAGTGTTGCCTCAACATATGCCCCCCTCCTGGAACTCCTTTACTCAGTTGAAGGCATTGCCATCTACTCAGCACACCAGAGACCAGGAATCACCCCAGACCCTTGCCTTTCCTTCCGAGGGGCTGGGCACACACAATTCCCATCTTTTTTTTTTCTTTTTCTAGGTAAATCTGCATGTCCCTTCCAAGTTAGCACAGGTGTCACCTCTTGCCAAAGACTTGCTGGGTGACTGAGGTGTCTGGTATGTAGTTAACACCAGCCTTCTCCAGAACTTGGTTTTCCCAGCTTGGAGAGTTTTCAGGAGATTTCCACTGCTTGCCAGATTTCTACGCTTGGCCCCCTTCATGTGGATGGTCCTCTGTCCAGAAGCGGCTGTTTCCCTGTCTGTGTCCCTTACCCCCACCAGTATAATTTGGCAAGATGTTAATGTGTGACTTCACAGTGACTGGTTTGGGGTCCCTGCTATGAGCCACAAACCCCATCAGGGGTTTGCCAGGCCCTCTGGCACAGGCCCCCTGCCACAGGCCAATTACAAGATGAACAAATAAAGGAGGGTAAGACTTTGTGTCCATCCTCAGGAAGCTTCCCCACTGTCAGGAAGCACCCGAAGAGCCTTCACATCAGATCACTTGAGGGCAGACTTCTGGTTTCTTTTGAGCCACAGCTTCTGAAGGTTTGATGGGAGACTTGAGCACTGAGAATTAGGAACTGCAGAGCCATGAGAAACACCAGAGATGACGAAACTGTTTCAGACAGTTACTGCAGTTCTTTAAGTGAGTGAGGTTGGGACCTGCAGGAGGTGGAAGGGGGTTGACAGGGAGCCGTGGATGAAGTTGAAAAATGTTTAAGAAGTGGAATCATGGGGCTCATTGAGAGGTAAGGGGGAGGGTAAAATCAGCATGACTCTCAGCTTCCCAGTTTGGGCAGCTGGATCGCCATTCCTTACATGCCTGCTATGGCTTCCCAAAGTTCTAAAGAGAAAGGAAAATCCCTAATTGAGATGAGGAGGGCCTTAAGTGCTCTGTCCCTAACTGAATCTACAAATGCTTCCTCTTGCTTGCCATGCTCTGTCTTACCACAGGGCCTTTGCACATGCTGCTTCTTCTGGTTGGTAGATCTTCCCTCCCTCTGAACAAGGAGCTCCTTTAAATGTCAGTTCCAGTCTATTTTGCTAAAAAATAAATAAATAAGTTAATTAATTAATTAATAATAAATTTTTAAAAAGTGTTCCCTGGTTTGCCCAGCCCCTTCTATTTTAGGACCCACAGAGCCTGTGCCTCTTTGCCATATTAGTCATGATAGGAATTTTACATAATATTTGCATGATGGTGTAACAAGGAGGAAAACAGGTAGGGGGAAAAAGAAAAGAGGAAAACCTCCTGTAGAGTGTGGCTCTTCAACAACCAGGTGTGTGCTTGCCGCACTGCACCCCACAGGCAGTCCAGGCTTGGGTGCAAGGGTCCTTCCCCTGCCAGCCTCCCTCCCCTGAATCGTGCACATTCAAAGGGCAATTTCCATTCCTCCCCACTTGTCCTTTCCTAATAAATAGTCTTTGCCCATGGAAAATTATTCACCAAGACTACTTAATACTTAATTTGACTTTATTTGTATCCATCAGAATAAGTTTTGAAAACGAATTGAACCATAATCGTATCTAATAGATACCTTGTTACACTTCAGAAGGATCACTTATTTTTATTTATGACCACACATAACTTGGTAACCAGAGGCGTGGTGCCCGTCATTTCCAGGGACTGGTGTCCGTGGCAGAGACCTCACCCTCGCTTGTGCGCAGGATGCCCACAACGCCTGCAGCAAGGATTAGCCATCAGGCATTTCACCAAATGTTGGGGAAGGAGCAATTTTTCCAGAGCTGATTAGCAGGACTCAGGGATCTAATAGAGAAGTTCTTCACCTCACCTGGGAGAAGATTCCCTTTTTTTAGAAATGAAGTGGGTCCAAAGCCCCATTTTTGCCCAGGTCCATTAAACTATATTGACCTGTGACAGTATGTAAGTTTAAGGTGTGCAATACAATTTGATGAAGGTATACATTGTAGAAATGATGATCACCATCAGGTGATCAAAGTAAAATGTCAGTTAACATTTGTGTGTGTGTAGGCGTGGTGAGAACTTTAAAAATCTACTCTGTAGATTTTTCCAATATATATCACAGTATTGCTAACTGTCCTTGACATCCCATGACTTCTGTATTTGATAACTGCCAGTTTGAACCTCTTGACCCCCCTTGCGCATTGCCCCAGCCCCACTCTCTGCCACAGGCCAACATCAGTCTGTTCTAAGAGCTCAGCAAAGTTTTAGATTCTACATACATAGAAGAAAGATCACACAGGATTTGTGTTTCTGTGTCTGACTTACCTCACTTGGCATAACACCCTCGAGGCCCATCTATGTCACAAACGGCAGATTTTCCTCCCTTTTTATGACTGAATGATACTCCCCCAATATGTGTATCCCACACCTTCTTATCCACTCATCCGCGCAGGCTCTTTCCGCATCAAGACTATTGTGAATAATGCTGCAATAGGCATGGGAGTGCAGATAGGTCCTCAGCAAAGTGATTTTAGCTCCTTTAGATAAATACCCTGAAACTAAAATTTCCCCAAGCCTAAACTTTAAACAGTTTGATTATGGTGATTACTCATCTAATATACTTGGGACGTTGACATCCACTTTCAGGAGGTTTTACTTTTTATTTTTTTCATTTTACCCTTTACTCCTTTGAAAATTTCTGAATTTCTCTTTTGCTCTCTTTACTCGCTGCTTTGTGCAGCATGACATTGGTGATCACAGCAACAGACACAGATGTTTCTGGTCCCTCTTTGTAACATTTGCACTGTTTGCAGAACACTCAGTTCTTTGTATGACTCAATATCTGCTATGCCAATCTTCCTCACAGAGCTAGGTATTTTATCCCACGTGAGCCTAGGAGGATTGCCTTTCTCTCCGTGGGGTGGAGGGAGGTCTGTGGCATGCAGACTCTACAGAAAAGCCTGATGTCTCAAGTCTACACTGCAGGGAAAGCTACAAATCCATCAAGTTGGACAGAATTGAGCTTATTAGTGTCCCAAAATGCATTAATCTTAGCGTTTAGATTACCTTTTTCAAGCTTAGAAAAGCAGTTCTGCTTGTAATTATCTTCTCATAAAATGTAATCATAAATGACACCACAGCTCTAAAATAAACCAGAGGAAACCAGAATATTTTATGTGGAATTTAACATTCTGCTGGGCTCCTTTCCACAATGTACAAGCTCAGATAATATGTCAGAGATTAACTCGACCATTCTTTCATTTAGACTTTGCGCAGCAGATTTCACGTTATTTAAAAAGCTTTATATAAAAGTCATTCAAACGTGAATAATTGAAATTATTTTTAACGATCGCCCCATTAGAAATCCAACTTACACAGATCTCCAAATGACCTAGTTTTTTTTCTTTCTTTCTTTCATCAGCTTATTTTACCGATGAATTTAAACAGATTCATCTCTAATTAGATATGTACTTTTCAAACAATATTGGAAAATAGCTACCTTTAACATTTGTTCTTTGCATCTGTCATCTTTGTGTTGTCTTGGAACACAGTGACTTGCCTGATATGCATGTACATGGATTTTCCCCACAAATCCCTGTCAATTATGCTGCCAGGAAGCGCTTGATGTCTGTAACCTTTCATTGTGAAGAATGTACATTTAATTACTAGGAAAATGACTATGAGGTAATAGGTCAAGATGTGCGTGGCTACTGCATGGGAGGCGCCCCACGCAGGGGTGAGAGGGGCCGATGCTCCATGGTGGCATCATCCAAACAGCATTGGCTGGAGGAGTCCCATATATAGCACCAGCCTCTTTCTCTACCCAGCGGGGTGAGTAGTTGCTTCATTAATAAAAACAAGTCAACTATCAAAAATACATAGGAATGTGCCTTAAATGTCTGCAAATATAAGTATTCATTCAATCACTAATCTTGATACAAGGTCAAAGAACTTCATTTGGATGAGAGCTTCCTCATTGGGAGGAATCAACCTCCATGATTTCTAGTGTGTTTGTTTTCATAAAATCTAGCGATTCCTTAAGATGTTTGCAGAACAATCTAAGTGTGCCGAATGCACAGAATTTCTCTGAATTTTTGCGGTTTATGATAGGATGTTTAAGCAATGTTCTTCTGAAGCCTTTGCAAAGCATGCAAGTTAGGTTTCATAGGAAAATAACACTCCTCAAATGTACCTTAATATTCTGTAAAGTAAGTATATTGGAATTGAGTAGTCTCTTAATTGATATTTAATTGAATGGTATAATTTAATTATAGGGATAACAGATATTAATAGGGCTAGGGAAAATCATAGTTGATTCTTGGTGACTGTTAAATAAACTCTAAGGAGAAGGAGGAGGCTTGGACAGCAGCCCCAGCAGCAGCAGGTGTGATGGAGAGCTGGCAGGCACAAGAAGAACCAGGAGACTCCTCCATCGGACCCTGTTAGGACTCAGCAGGTAAGGGCATGCTTTCAAGTCGCTCTTCTGATCCGCAAAGCCAGGATCCTCCCACCACGAATCCTGCTTGGCATCAAATCTCGCAGCTTCATGAGGATAGGCTGAGTCTTACTCAGGGGTCTGCCAACTAGGCTCCTTGCTTTAGGCACTGGTCTGGCTCAGCTTCAGAGCCCACAGGACAGAGAGCTCGGGAAGGCCTCTCAGGCACAGCCTGCTCCCCCTCACAAGCCCCATGTCAGGAGAGTTGACTCTACCAACAGGACCCAAAGGTGGAAGCACACAGATGAAATGAGGTCCTTGAATTATCATGAATTTCATATATTTGATCTTTAAATCTTAGGTGGGCACAAATAGAAATCTTTGCAAACTGTGAAGGACACCAAACCACATGGCCTCAGGGGGTTACAGGGTGGCCCCATCCCTACTGACCACGACAGAAGTCAGGGGAAGCATGAGGGGCCATACAGAGTGGACAGGCCCCTTTTCCACTGTCGTGGGGTGGGAACTTGGCAGGCATGGGAGGGAACTTGCCCTCTATCTGTTCCCTGTGCCTGTTAGTCTGCTCCCCTGGCCACCGTCCATGCTTTCAGAGGGGAGACTGAGACTCTCACACGGACTGTGTTCATTACTCACTACAGTGCAAATAAAATCTTAAAAGGGGGTGGGGGCGCAGCCCAGGTGGCTCAGTGGTTTAGCACTGCCTTTAGCTCAGGGCGTGATCCTGGAGACCCGGGATCGAGTCCCATGTCAGGCTTCCTGCATGAGGCCTGCTTCTCCCTCTGGCTGTGTCTCTGCCTCTCTTTCTCTCTCTCTCTCTCTGTGTCTCTCATGAATAAATAAATAAAATCTTTTAAAAATATAAAAAATAAATAAAACACTACAGTAGGTCAGAGTTCAGAGAATAAATAACAGAGTACTGCCAAAGTACATTGAAAACTTCCAGAGAAGTGCGATTAAACACCCTTTGCAAGGGACCCACAGACTTGCAGACCTGGTGGCAAAGGAGAAACCGCCCACGCTCTGGTGGCCGCCAGCTTATAGGACGCCGACGGCTATGCCTGCTGCAGCCACATCCCAAACCCGCAGCACTCGGAGCGCTTCTGTACTTGCTCCACAATGATGTAAATCTTTTGGAAAGCAGAGCTCACCATAAGGTTTAGGGAGTTCGCCTTCCCCTTCTTCCCCACAGTCCCCGCGTCTGCCTGAGTCAGCCGTGTGCCAGCAAGAAGGAAAAACATGCTCAGTAGACATCTGAGGCTCCGGAGTGGAGCTGACACCTGTGGGACGACAGAGGTGTGGGCGGGACCGAGGACACCTG
Source organism: Vulpes vulpes (assembly GCF_048418805.1). Lineage (NCBI taxonomy): Eukaryota > Metazoa > Chordata > Mammalia > Carnivora > Canidae > Vulpes > Vulpes vulpes. Next base: position 63,534,172 of record NC_132782.1, read on the forward strand.
CTCACACAGCCTCCTGGAAGCCCCAGGAGGGATTCCCAGGCCTGTCATGCCTCTGATTCATTTGGGGTTATCTGCTCGATCTCTGCCACTTCTTGCTGGGTTGTATTTTTTTCACCCTCCATGGGTCGTGCAAAATTCACCTTGAGTATGAGTTTCAGTGAAGAGTGTTTTTCTTGGAGGTGACACCTGCCCCGTGCTCCAGGGAGCAGCTCTACGTGTATCATGTGTGCACCCTTACCTGTGCGGTGTCATTTGCTCCCTCCCGGCACCTTAACTGCACAGCTCCACCTGCACAGGGAGAGAAAGTGGTGCATGGAACGGCCAGCACCCCTGCACACAAAAGCTCTGCTTTGTAGCGTTTGCCTCTTTCTGTGCTGTAAGTTCTTCTCCCCTCCCCGGTTGCTTTCAAGTGAGTGCCACGATGTCGCCAGATGCAAAACTGGGACTGGACAGGCACCACCAGTTGCAGCCAGGCTGAGCGAGAGTGAGGAACTGACCGACCCAAGGGCCACTGACCAGGGCAGGCCGGGTCGGGAGTCCCACCTGGCAGTGCGCTGCAGAGTTTGAGGCCTCCGTAGTCTGACACGCACACCATCCTTTCCCAGGTTACCGCCTTCTAAACACGCCAAAGCTGCACAGGGTAACTCGCCGTCCCTAGCCCACTGGCTAGCGTTGATGCACTTAAGCTTTCTTGTTCTTTCTCCTGCAAGTACCACCCGAGCCGTGCACGGCTCTGGGGGTCGGGACCCCCTTAGCATCCAGGCCACAGCTCTGCCCTCCTCCCGGCTGTGATTTTGGCCTTGGCTCCCTGATGCGCCCTCTCCCCCTGGACGGGCCCCTTTCTCCTGCCCTCTCCGGGGAGTGGTCTGTCCCCATCGTCGCGGCTCTCTCTCTCCAGTCAGAAAGCCAGGTTGGAGGGAGGGCTGCGGGCAACAGGCCGTGTTGAACTTCTCCAGAGCCAGGTTTGCTCTGAGCTTACTGCTCCCAGGACCCCTGCCCGGGGCTGCCCATGGTGCGGCTGCTCATCGGAACCAAGACCGGAGACGCCACCAACATTTGACTTTGAGTGAACCTTGACTGGCAGGGGCGCACGGTGCCTCCAGAAGGACGAGCGGGTCCCCGACTGGAGAATCGCTTCGTGCAAATGGTGGGCTTGGCAGGGCTGCAAAGGCAGGAACAGAACTGGCAGGGGCCCCGCCAGGCAGCTCGGCACTGCAGGCTGCCTCCTGGCCTTCGGAAGGAGCTCCCCATTGGGCAGGCCACCCCGCTGGGCGCCGAGGGACACGGAGCCCCAGCCAACCCCGCGCAGGATCTGGATCATTTCCACAGAGCAGCAAGAGCCAGAGGGCTCGATGTGGGTCCGTGTCTATGGGTCGCCGCAAGGGTCTGTGTGGCCCTTTCCCACGGGAGCATCCTCTAGGGAAAGAACTCAAACATGCCTAGTTATTCCTCACAGAGGAGGCAGCCTTCCTCAGCCTCAGTTTCTTCTGTAGCCTGAGGTCGACACGCTCCCTACGTAGCTCTGGAGCTGCCCAGACGTGTCCTGGTGCTAAAGCAATGAGCTACCTCCTCTCCATCCCCTTGTTCCCGGCACATGAACATGGAGGCGTCCCAAGACGAGCCACTGCGGTAACGGTGAGGGAGACCCTGCCGCGAACTGTGACAGTGCTGGGGCCTCACCATCTGCCCCAGTGCATGGGGCCTGGACTGTGGGCCAATGGGGAGCACGCACAAGTCCTATGGGAAGAAGGCAGGCCTGGGGCAGATGCCAGAGTTTCAGGGCTGGCCCTGCTGCTGCCTGCCATGGGGTTACAGCCAACTGTGGGATCTCAGGCTGCCATGGGGTCCTGGGCTGCCTTCGAGTCTCAGGCCACTGTGGGGTCCCAGGCTGCAATGGGGTCCCAAGCCACCATGGGGTCCCAGGCCACCTTGGGATTTCAGGCTACTGTCGGGTCCCAGGCTGCTGTGGGGTCCACAGGTCGCTGTGGGGTCACAGGCCACTCTGGGGTCTCAGGTTGCCGTGGGCTCTCAGGCCACCATGGAGTCCTGGGATGCCATGGGGTCCCAGGCTGCCTTGGGGTCTCAGGCTATTGTGGGGTCCCAGGCCGCTGTGGGGTCCCAGGCTGCTGTGGGGTCATAGGCTCCTGTAGAGTCACGGACCACCGTGGGGTCCTGGGCCAAAGCTTCTTCTTCTCAGTAGCTGTGCACCTGCTGCAGGATGGAGCACCCAGCCGGGACTCCCCCCATAGCCCTGCCAGGATGACAGGAGATGAGGCCACCTGGATGGTCAGTGGACAATGACTCAGCCAGGAGAACCCAAGAGCACCACAACCACCCTCATCCAGGGGAGATGGTGCAGGAGGTGCTCTAGGCCCCGCGGTCCGGGAACAGGCCTGAGGACAGATCCAAGATGCTGCGCTTCAGGCACTGGAACGGGCTGCCAGGGGAGCCTGCGGGTTCACTGTCTCAGGGTGTGTCGGGGGGCAAGGTGGGGGGACAACTGTCATCCAGAGACGCTGCTGGGCAGAGACCACATCCCTCAGGCACCTCTCAGGCTATGCTTCCCAGGCTTTAGAAGTCCAGCTCACCAATTCAGAAGCCCTGTTCTTTTTTTAAAAAATTGATAAATTAATTAATTAATTTGAGAAAGAGAAAGTGCGTGAGTGGGGGGAGGGGCAGAGGGAGAGAATCCCCAGCAGACCCTGTGCTGAGCACAGAGCCTGATGCGCGGCTCAATCTTACATCCCCAAGATCCTGACCTGAGCCAGAACCAAGGGTCCGAGTGCTCCACCGTCGGAGCCACCCGAGCGCCCCTCAAAACTACACTTTCTAAGTTGTATGTACGATAATGCAGCCGCTCGCACACTCGTCTCTCTGTGTGCAGTGCATTCAAATCAACTCTGTCAGGTTCAAGTAGGAGGAGACCCAACCTGAGCCAGGTAGACATTACTTTAAACATCGTTCCACAGGAAGGGTACTGGCTTTAAATCCCCATCCAGGGCCATCGAACGTTGACGAATTCCCCCATCGCGCTGGTGAACGGGCAGGATGCTGCCCTACATAATAAATAATCCGTATCCCATGGCAGCACCATCTCAAAGCATCGCTGCTCAAGTGATCCCCGCTTACATCAACCAAAGAGATGGCTCTCCCACGCACCTCAGATTTAAATTGACCGCTTTGTTTAGCACTAAATAAAATGCAGCTTTGTTAACTATCACCTCATCCTTTCGTCTGGGGAGGCCCAACTGATTGCTTCTTAAAGCCGCAAATAGACAAAGTAAAAATCCATAGGCACATTAGCTGCAGGTTACTGGTCAATAAGTGTTCATTACACGGAGCACGGGTCCTGCTCAGTCCACAGTGCCATTTGCTTTCTATTTTTATTAGCTTTGATCAAACAATAAGGTTGCTTTTTTTTTTTTTCTGGAGCAGTAAATCTGCATCGATACAAGTAAGTCTCTGACTAACGTGAGGCCTTGCATCTTTATTAGCGTAGGGAGCTGCCCTGCATGCAAACCCCCCACTCAGCCCCCTTCACTGCATCCCCACGGCTCACCTCCCAGGTGGGGAGCGTCTGAGCGGAAGCAGAAGCGGTGTCACCTTAGGGGGAGGGTTCAGGAGCCCATTCATCGTTGGCCATTGTGCTGGCACCTGCCTCCTGCACCCTCTTGGTTCCCCGCGCAGCCCCGCGGGGCGGTGGGTGTTGGGGGGCTGCCGCTCATCAGCAGCCCACATGCTTCCAGGGAGGGGTTTCCTCCTCCACGTGGGGCCTGTTTTGGCCCAGGAAGCGGTGGGACAGCCCTGGATCTTAGGGTCAGCATCCCTGCATCTGTGAGGTAAGACCATGGGTGCTGGCGGGGTTGCAAGTCAGCGGGGCCAGCAGGACCCAGTGAAGCTATAACAGAAATAACCCTCAGTTCACATCCAGTCACTGTCTGCCCTCCCGTCTGTGTTGTACAAGCTCAGATTGTTTAAAGGAGACACTGTCCCCATTATTGTCTTAGAGGAAAAAAAAATCCCTGACTGTAACACTTTTAAATCATAAGGGGGAAAATACACATTTAGTTAGTGGTTGTTTTTTTGTTTTTTGTTTTTTTTACTTTACTGTCAAAATAATGAACAAGTCAGTAGACATCTCACTGGTCTAACACTAATTTCAAAAGCAGAGCTCATCTATGAAGTAGAAAGCAGTGTATGTTATAATGTGGGTTTAAGACCAAACAATCCTTCATTTGTTCAAGGAATGCACAGACGGCTGTTTCTATTATTCTGTTGTTGATTTAGTGCAAGTTCTTGATGCTCCTTTGGAAAAAAATACTTTAAATTTCACTCGTTGGGGTCCCTTAGAGTTGATGAAACAATCAGACCCATAAAATACCAACATTTTTACTTTATTACAATCAATACCCAGAGGATGAGAGGCCCTCCCCAGGCTCCTGGAAGAGCTACTGACTCCCCCTGAGACAGGGACCCAGTGTCCCCGTCCCCCGTGAGCCCTGGGACCCTACATCCCCATCCCCCATGAGCCCACAACCCTCCTTCTGTGGGGGGGAAGCACACGCTGCCCTAGCAGGCAGCTCACACTCAGAGAGGAGCTGGTTTCCTCCTCTCGCTCTCGACCATATCATCATTTCAGCTAGCTTCCTTCACCTTTCTCCTCTACAGCTTCCCAGTATTTGAGGGAAAAGACCCCTCTGAGCCTCTCCAGATCTGGGAGTGGGGGTCAGGCTGTTCTCCGATATAGGCTCCCCCACAAGGAGGCCAAGCAGGGCACCTGCCACCTCAGGCCCACATGCCGATTAACATTCTTTGGCAATTACACCTTTCTTAACTTTTTCCTGGGATGTTCAATTCCAACGTAGTTTGGAAATTCCAGAAAAAGGAGAAAGATATCCATTCTTTTATAAATACTCTCTCTGTCTGGGAAGTTTTGATCGAGTCCTGATTCTGGAGCTGAATTATTTGTGCACAGGAGGAAATGTGGCACTCATTAGTGGAATATCCTGGACACATGGCTAACAGTCAGTAGGAAAAAGAAATTCTCAGAAAATGGTGCAAGCCAGATGGGGTTATTGTGCCACGTGTGAAGCACGGGCTTATTTACCATGGCAGGAGCTGGGGAGGCCCCATTAGCGCAGACTGCCTTCCGGGATCATGTCCTAATTGGCCTTAGGAAGCAGCACTCAGCCACATTCAGCCACTCTCCAAACACCGGGCCCGATTTTAAATCTGCCCATGATTAGGTCTAGCAAAATACGGTGTTTATTTAAAAAAAAAAAAAAAGTTTCAAAAATTCGAACTGTGCCTTGTAGAGCTTCATATGCTCATGACCTCACAGAACTGGTGCCTTAAAGTCCTCGTGATACCAGACTGACCCCTTTGATGGGAGAGTCAATCTCTAAACCTGCAGATGGAGCATGAGAAGAAGAGAGGAGAAACCATGAGTTAGAGATGAGCAACTACTCCACAGTGCATCCAGGACCGAGTATCACCCTTCCGCCCTCCCTGGGCCACGTCCTTGGATGTCTTCCAGGGTCACAGGAGCCAGGCACAGAGGAACCAGGCTTGCTGGCACCACCTCAGTCCCGTATAACCTCCACAAGCTCACCCTATAGGGCAGCGCTGTCGGGCCCTGCCCTGCGACGCTGACCTTGGTCTTCCCCAGGAAAAGCCTATGAGTGTGGGCTTCGCCCAGATTTCAGTTGCTGACGGGCAGCTGCACCATGCACACAGCTCCTCAGCTGCTGGGCTTTCCCTGGTAAGTGATGTCCTCATCCTCCGTGCCAGCCCAGCCCGCCCCATGCACCTCCAACACCATGCCAGGAGCCCACTACCTGTGTTTCTTGACCCCAGGCCCCCATGATGCCCCATTGTCCCCAACATCAAAGCCAGGCCTGGGCTCTGGGCACCATGCTGCTCCATCCACTGGGACACCCACCCATCCAGGGTCACGTGCTGAGAGATCTCCCTTGAACCCTTACCCTGAAGCTGTCTCGATGCTCCTGCCAGGCAGCCCACCAACACTCTTGTCCACCCTCCACATCTTTCTCCTGGGCTGATCGTGGGCTGTGTGTGCCCAGGGACAGCACAGGATGTGTGTGATGTTTCCCCCATTGATGCTTACTTATTGATACTACTATTAAATTCAGAGGGCCTAGATCATACCATTGCATTGTGTTCCAAGGAACATGTGCTCCTCTGTACTGGAGGAGTTAAGCACCTGGTTCTTGAATGCAGGTTCTGTTGTGCTGTGAGTTCGGGAAACATTGAGATGAGCACAGGCAAACTGGCTTCTTAACTGATGGGCTTACTTTTTTTTTTTTTCTTTTAGCACTTTCCACACATGACAGTATTGTGTCTCCATAGAAAAATCCACATATAATGGACCACAGACCCCTCTTCTGAGGCAACCCCAGTAGGATGGGAACTCTTACTAGCAAATGTACTTTTCAGAAGACCTCCTAGCTCACTCCACACCCAATACCATCTAGAGTTAAGATTGCCCCCATTTACAGGCAAAGACCAGCAGCCATGACCAGCATGGGTGGTGCCCTCTGCTCTTTGCCCTTTGGAGCCAGCAGCCTGCAGAGGGTCAGACTTGCAGGCGATGCAGGGTTGCAGGTATACCTGCCATGTGCGAGGCTCCAGAAGGAAAGCATTCCTTATCAGATGGGAGCCTGGACAGGTGCCTGGCCCATGTAGGTCTCCTGCACATCCGTGCTGTGTCTGGATCCCTCCCTTCTCTGCTGCCCAGGACCTGACCCAGTGGGGCAGGAGCTCCTTGCCAACAGGCCAGCCATCTGCCCCCATGGCCTGATGTGGCCCCAGATGTGTCACAACCACTGTCTATCTCCCCAGCTCTGCCTCAGGGAACAGCCAGACTGCATCAGATGTTCTTGGAAAGAAGGTTTGGGTCATCCGGCTCCAGCTCGGCCACAGCCAAGGGTCTCTGAGCCCCCTTTCTCTGCTATTCAGCTGTGAAGGGGAGGGGAAGGGCAGACTCAGTTGTTCTGCAGGTACTGGCATTTCTCCGGCCACCCACGGGGATTACAATGCCCCACATGCACCACCAGCTCCTCTGTTGCAGTGTTTCCAGGGTAAAGTAGAGTGTAGGGCTCCTGCTGCCCCGACCTCGCTGCCCTCAGGAATCCCACATGCCCTCCAGGGCCCGTGCTCAGACTTGGGAGCACATGTCCCTCCCTTAATAGAGCCCACAGTGTGAGGACTGCATGCATGGAGACCAGGTGACTCGCTCATCGATGTTCTCCTTGCTGGAGTCCCTGGAGGTGTGAGCTCTTCAGTTTGTCACTTTGCTGTGTACATGGATTCCATTTGGAAACCAATTCCTACGGCCAGTGAGAAGTTCATGCATCAACCAGGACCTTGCACTTGAAATATTTCTCTAATTTTCTAAAAGATGACACTTCCTAAACACTTAAAACACAACAAATGGAACCACTTTGGTGCCATGTAGAGTTGAATTAAGAAGAAAAAGAGAAATCCCATTCCTGAAAATCTTTCCTTGACCTTCAGCACTGACCCATTTGGAACCACGCTGTCCCGGCTGGATCTCAGGCTGGCAGATGCCTCCTTGCGCACAGATCCAATGGGAAAGCAGCTCACACCCGAGGCAGGGGGCACTCGAGCCATCGTGGTGCTGGGCACTGGGGGCCAGGGGCCTCATGTCCCACAGGAACCATGGGTGCAAGCCGCCCGGCCCATGGGGATGGAGGCCAGGTCCCTGCAGGGCACCCAGCACACCCAAGAGCGTGGAAATCCGACCGGACTCCAGCGCCAGTCCCGGGGCAGGTGTGCCTGGCTGCTGCATGTCCGTGGTCCGCGGTCCATGGTCACACCGGTCTCCTGCCCGGCCCCCAGGCTCCCCTCCCTCCTTCCCCTCCTTCCTGCCCAGAGTCTCCGAGAGGCCTGAGCTCGGGTCAAAGCAAAGGCAGGCTGGGCGCGCGCCGCCGAGCGAGGGCTGACCGCTGGGAGAGCCATCAGCCGCGCCGTGTGAGGATGAACCGAGCAGTAAATTAATTAATCATCATTTTATGCCTCATCAAGCACTTTGCTGAAGCTCTCAACAGGGGCTTCTCGATGAGCCAATGGGAAGCAGACTGTTTTGTTTAGCCGGGTGAGACTTCCATAAACAGGGGAGGTTTTGACAAGCTAATAAATATGTCATCCGTCTCTGCCACGGGCAGCAGCCGCCCCACCTGCAAAGTGGTGGGGTTCTGCTCGGCCTGGTGGGCCGTGAGTGATGGCGGAGTCGTGCCCAGGGAGGAGGCAGTTGAGGGGCGCAGGAAGCGGGGGGAAGGCTCCCAAAAGTTCCTTCAAGTTTTTCGGGAGGAATGCCACTGCCTTCCGGGACCCCCTGACGGTTCTCACCGCGGGCGCAGACCGTCCTGCCGCTCGTCCTTCCAGCTCTGCCTGCACATTCATCACGCAGGATGCAGGCCGCGAGGGGCTCCCCCACACCTTCCCGGATTTGGGGACAGGAGCGTATTTTAAGACTGCCCAGGCAAGACGCTGCCGAGACATCGACCTGGTGTAAGGCGCCTCCGCACCGGCTTAGGAGATGAGTTGCAAACTAACCTCAGCTCATCTCTGTTAAAACCACACACGCAGTAGAAACCACCTTCCTTGAGGAAAATGGTTTTTTTAAAAGCTAAAGAAAAGTTGATATTTGGATGCTAAGTCCAGTGACTTTATCATATGCTTTTCTTTAGTTTTTTTTTTAAATTTTTATTTATTTATGATAGTCACACACACACACAGAGAGAGAGGCAGAGACACAGGCAGAGGGAGAAGCAGGCTCCATGCACCGGGAGCCCGACGTGGGATTTGATCCCGGGTCTCCAGGATCGCGCCCTGGGCCAAAGGCAGGAGCTAAACCGCTGCGCCACCCAGGGATCCCCTCTTTAGGTTTTTAATGTCAAATGTGAAATCTGATGCAATGTTGGAATAGGATCCAGCAGGACCAGAGAAACAAAAACACTGAATGATATAAATGCAAATTCCTCATGGATCTGGGATTTGTCAGTGATTTCCAACCAATTCTTTAGAGTGAGTCTAAAATGCCCACTGAAATGTCTCCCAACTGCATCTGAGACCTAACAGGCCGCCCCAAGGAAGCCCTTCCGCATGGTGTCTTTTCTTTTCAGGTTCATACGGGGCGATCAGGAACCACAAAGCCCCCGTGAGACATGTCGGGGGTCACCTTCTGCACCTGCCACATTGGTTTCCTCTCAGGGTCAATAGAGCATCTCTCAAAGTCATCAAGCACCCTTGGATCCATCTGACCTGTGTTTTAGACCCCACCTGGGTTCAAACACCTAAGAACCAAAGAGCATGAACCCGGCATTTATGCAGAACCCAGCATTATGCATTTATCCTTGAGCTCAGATCCACAGACGTTCCTACGGTGGAGACGACACCCCTGTGTGCCCCCGTTTGAGAGATCGGGGGACCTTCCCATTTGCTCTCCCAGCCTCCTGCACCTGCTTTCCAGGTGTGGAAAGCCCCTTTTCCACGGGGCTCTCTGGATCCAGAAGCCAGGCCTGGACTTTGTTCAGGACCGGCCATACTCGGACAAGGGCCAGCAGTGCAGGTGGCCTGGACTTTCTGTCTCCTGGACGCCATCCGTCCCGATTCCCTCACAGCGGCTAGTGGAAGGCGGTCGCCGCGTCCATGGTGACATAAGGCAGGTCAGCATGAGCTCCCCCAGCAATCCCCGACTCCAGATCACCGTCAGGCTCAAGGACATGGCACCATTTTCCTCTAAAAGAGAACAAGTTGGGAGACCTTAGAACACGCTGAACAGTCCTAACAGACCTGCATTCTGTCTGTCGCATCTGGGACACACACCATTCTTGTGTGAGTTTATGGTGGAGACAAATCCACGGGATGGCTCATAAGGTTAGGGATGAGCTTGCTCACTTCTGTACATCATGCCACAGGGTGCTCCTTCACCTTGTTCCCTCACCTGTGCACTTCACGGTCAATGTCACATTCCAGGACGGGCTCTCAGAGTGAGAGCAGAGGCCAGGCCTGACTGCCTGCAGGTCACAGGCACTCGGGGTCAGATGCAGGGCCTGCACAGGCCGATGGCCCCAAACTTCATTACACAAAGGCGCTGGGAGGATTGAGACGGAACAGGCCAATGACCTCAGGGGTGATTTCTCTAAATGTTGCCTTTTTGTTCCTATTTTCTTATTTTTTTAAAGATTTTATTTATTTATTTGACAGAGAGGGAGAAGCAGTGGGAGAGGAGAAGGAGAGGGAAAAGCATGCTTCCCGCTGAGCAGGGAGCCGGACCCAGGACTAGATCCCAGGACCCTGGGATCACGACATGAGCCGAAAGCAGACTCTTTAACAGAGACACCCAGGTGCCCCATTTAATTGTCTTATTTTGAAATCTGGTTCAGGAGGAAGAAAAAAGAGCAAGGAGGAAAGGAGGGAGGGAGGTCAAGGTCAAAGACTGGGACCCTGTCTTGTACAATTTCATTCTTCCTCTACCTGCTTCTGTCCCTGGGAGCAATGAGGGGGTTCACCCAGGAAGGCAGCCTTTCCCACGTGTGAAATTCCTGAGATGTCGGTAAGAGTCCCCAGCTCGTGACTCCAGTGGCAGGTCTCTGGTGAGTTTAGAACATTGTGCTTGTTCTGGCTCCTTTTTGGCTTCACGAGCAAATTGGCAAATTAAAACTAGTCTTCCTGTAGTGACTAGTTTACTTTGCTTTAGCCTTATTTCTCAAATGTGTTAAGCATGGAGTCCTTCCTGGAGGAGAGGCTCCGGGTGCTCTGACCACACGCACTCCCTGAGCACACTTTCCTCCTCAGGTGCAGAGGTTCCGAAACTGAGGACCGTCTCCCTTCAACCACTCTGCATGCCGTTCCTGGAGTCTGGCCGTCCTTGTGTCTCCATAAAGGCCCGTGTCCGCGGTGCTATGCACGTATTCCTATATTCTCATTTATTTTTAAAATATATGCATTCTCGATGGAAGTGATATTGCCCCAAAGAGGGAGTCAAAACTGACTTTTAGGAGGCAAACACTCTCACTCATTTTATATATAAAACACAGATATATTGGCAGCACATCAACAGACAAATTGTATGCCTGCAGTATTAAAATTTATGTAGGTGGGGAAAGGTCATAAGGGGAATGATAATGAAAAATGAAAATGAGGATCACAGCTCTATTTGATTTGTCAAATTAAGAGAAAGTATATTTAGTCTCCCATCGTATCCTGTATTCTTGATACATATGTACACACACACACAGACTTTTATGTTTAGCTTCTATATTGTTTGTTGAAAATCATTTTAAGAATGCCATAGCGTCCCGAGTGGCTCCTACGGATAGCGTCTGACTGTTGGTTTCAGCTCAGGTGGTGATCTCAGGGTTGTGAGATCGAGCCCCGTGTCTGGCTCCATGCAGGCAAGGAGCCAGCTTAGGATTTTCTCTGCCTCTACCTCTCCTCACAGCTCTAATTAAAAACAGAAAATCAAATTCTATGACTTCCTCACAGGATGCACATTTTATCAGCTCACAACATTGATCTTTACACGGTCTGTGCTGTGGTATCTCCACCTCTAGTGCATTTAGTAGTCATATTTCTACTTTGGCTTTACTTTGGTTTGATTTTAGTGGTAGGTACTGGCTCATGTTTTTATTTCCTTTCCTTTTTAAAAAAAAATTTATTTAAATTCAGGGTAGTTAACATATAATGTATGACTAGTTTCAGGGGTAGAGCTCAGTTGCACACCAGGGCTCTTTCCATAGTCTGGCTATTGTGGATGTCGCTGCTATCAACATTGAGGTGCAGGTGCCCCTTTGGATCACTATGTTTGTGCCCTTTGGGTAAATACGCAGGTGTCCGATTGTTGGGTCATAGAACAGCATGGAGTTTCCTCAAAGAATTAAAAACAGAACCACCCGTATCTTTATTTTCAATCTTCCCTTGTCACTTGACTTGGGGGACTTTCTTGGGAAGAACAGAGCTGGGTTTTGCTTACAATCTGACCTCCACCCTTCCTGAATTTGGAGGTAGCTGTTCAACTGGCAGTGAGCTCAGTGATAGCACATGGGATGGCCTTACTCATCACAGGCCATGCTTCCGACCTGCAGCCTGAGGTGCCACTGCCCCTTCTGTCTCCCTATTTGACCATCTTGGTAGAGGCCCTGTTCATTCTATTGCCGGCGTGTAACAATGGCGCGAGAGAATGACGCCCATCACCTGGTTAACTTGCCTGCCCTCTCCTTCCTGCCATCTAAAGGAATAATTTAGAAAGCCTTTACTTCTCCAAATCCATCCATCTCCTGCACTCCTGGTTCTGCTGAGGGCGTTGTAAAATTTAATTCCACTTCATTAATCTGCTTTCCCATGAGGTTTGTATTTTCCCAGCATCCTTAGCTGAAGCATGTGTTACAATTGCCTCGCCATGCCCACCGTGCACTCAGATGCCATCTCATACACGGCAGGCTGACTGTGTGCCACTCTCTCCCCACCTCTGTGTCTTTTCCTACCTTGAAATTCCTGATTCAACTGTCGTTCGGCCAACTTCTTGATTATTTCCTTACACAGCAAACCACAGTGATGTTGTCTCAACATTCTCACACATTCAAAATCATTTTCATTTTTCCTGAAAGATGAATAATATCTCAGCTGAGGATACAAAATTCTTCAAAATTCAGTCCTCCGCTCTGATCCTCTCGCTTCCAGCCTCCAGTTCTGCAGATGAGAGGTCTGAGGCTGTCCCCATGCCCTTCCCCTGGGAGTCCCTGTTAACTTCTGTCTTGAATTCCTGCAGACTTCTGAGGGTGCAATTAAAATCTACTGTCCATATGTTATCCAGCTCTCCCTCTTAGGAAATTTTACTTTTTATGAATGAAAGCACAGTTCTGCAATGATATGTATCCAGAGATGCCTGTAGAGAACCAACTCAAGTGGTGACCAGTAATGGTATGTGGATATTATGAATTTTAATGCACCTTTGTTAAGAACAATCTCAATTCTGTACATATGGGCACATATTTTGTGTGGAGGACTTTCAGAGTCGTGGGTTTATATTCCAGTTACAGGAGGAAGACAACTCCACTGGTGAAGACACCCCCATACTGAGACAAGTAAGAAGGAGGTACGACAGGGTGGTCACCAGGGGCTGCTCGAGAGGGCCTGGGTGGGTGGGTAGGGGAAGCTGAAAGCTTCCTTTTCCAGTCTTTGAGCAGTCTCAGTTGTTACAACGAAGACTTCTGTTTGTGCGACTTTAAAAATAAAGTAAATCTAGAATCAAATAAAATGCACTTTAATCAAGCAACTCACCATCTGAACACCATCAGTGGTTCCCAGCCACAGAATTTGATGGGAACACGCACAGCATGTCGTGCAAGGTCTTCAGCATCTGGCTTCTTGCTGCTTCACCAGTGGGGTCTGCAGCAGCTCCTGCACCCCTGCCACAGGGCCTGCTGACTGTCTATGCCCTGGCTCCCTCCATCTCTTCGCTTGGTGTAGTCAGCCCTTCCTCCCACTCAAGCATTCACCTTCTTCTCAGACTATGTGAACACCCGGGCCCACTTTCTGCCTCTTCAGAAAACACAATAATGCTAATCCAAGGGCTTTGTTTGAGGATTAATCCCAGGCTATCTTGTGTCTCATCGACATAACTATCTCCAGATTATATTTTATATAAAATTTCATATGTTGAGCACTTCCTTCCCCAACTATGTCAGAAGTTCATGAAGGTAGAGGGATTGTCCTTAGAAATATCATACCCATAATAATGCATCACCAATTATCAATAGATCGATTCATAGTTATTTGACAATTTCCTAGAAAGCTAGAGGAGGTAGCAAGGTCTTATTTCTGCCTACAGGGCTTTCCTGGAACATGACGTATGTGCTATTTTACTGAGTAGGATCCAGCGAATATCACCACTGGTTTTCCTTTTTACGTTCCCAGCTCTAAAATATGCTTGTAAATACCAAATACTTGTAGGAGAAGGAAATTTTAGAATAGTAACTAGTTATCCTCCTTTGTCCAGCAGCTTCCTTATCTTGCATCAGCTGGGATTACTCAATGGAAGTCTATAGTTAACTCAACCTCTTTCTTTTGCATAGATGTTTGCAGATATTGTTTTAAATCCTTGGGCTTCAAAAAAAAAAATCACCGGAGTCTATGTAGATGTGGATATTTCTACATGGGCCGCTTTCACCATTTTGTCTAGAACACTGAAAGCCATGGAGTCTAGATGACTTTCTCTTTCCATCTCAAAAGCTTTGTTTTTTTCATTATATTCCTAATTGCTACTGATCTTCTTTTAATTTCTTCCTTAAGAGCAAAATACATGAACAGAAATCTCACAGAGGAAGACATAGACGTGGCCAACAAGCACATGAGAAAATGCTCCGCATCACTTGCCATCAGAGAAATACAAATCAAAACCACAAGGAGATACCACCTCACACCAGTGAGAATGGGGAAAATTAACAAGGCAGGAAACAACAAATGTTGGAGAGGATGCGGAGAAAAGGGAACCCTCTTACACTGTTGGTGGGAATGTGACCTGGTGCAGCCACCCTGGAAAACTGTGTGGAGGTTCCTCAAAGAGTTAAAAATAGATCTGCCCTACGACCCAGCAATTGCACTGCTGGGGGTTTACCCCAAAGATACAGATGCAGTGAAACGCCGGGACACCTGCACCCTGATGTTTCTAGCAGCAATGTCCACAATAGCCAAACTGTGGAAGGAGCCTCGGTGTCCATCGAAAGATGAATGGATAAAGAAGATGGGGTCTATGTATACAATGGAATATTACTCAGCCATTAGAAACGACAAATACCCACCATTTGCTTCAACGTGGATGGAACTGGAGGGTATTATGCTGAGTGAAATAAGTCAATCGGAGAAGGACAAACATTATATGGTCTCATTCATTTGGGGAATATAAATAATAGTGAAAGGGAATAGAGAGGAAGGGAGAAGAAATGTGTGGGAAATATCAGAAAGGGAGACAGAACATAAAGACTCCTAACTCTGGGAAACGAACTAGGGGTGGTGGAAGGGGAGGAGGGCGGGGGGTGGGGGTGAATGGGTGACGGGCACTGAGGGGGGCACTTGACGGGATGAGCACTGGGTGTTATTCTGTATGTTGGCAAATTGAACACGAATAAAAAATTAAAAGAAAGTTTCTTCCTTAAGAAAGCTCGGTCTGTTAGGTGGGACTCTCTGCTCTCCAGATATATTATATTCTTTGATTTTTATTATTTTGTTCTCATTTATTTCTCTGCCTTCATACAGACATTCTCAATTCTGTCTTCCAGAACAATGATTTAATGTTTCATGGTGTAAAATTTGTTCTGGTTTTATCAAATGCATTAAATTTTTCTATTCCTAACTTGTCTGCTTCCCTTTTAAAAAATTGTTTAAAAGATTTTATTTATTTATTCATTAGAGACACACAGAGAGAGAGGCAGAGACACAGGCAGAGGGAGAAGCAGGCTCTATGCAGGGAGCCCGACGTGGGATTGGATCCCTGGTCTCCAGGATCACGCCCTGGGCTGAAGGTGGCGCTAAACCGCTGAGTCACCCAGGCTGTCCAGTCTGCTTCTCTTAATGTAAACCTTAAGTGTCCTTAATGGCCTCAAATGTCTTCTTGTTCTTTTAATCTCTGCATTTTCTTAAGGAATGCTGCTCCAGGGACTGTGCATTCTTGCATTTCTTTAAGAATATTAAGAGGCAATATAACTTCTTTCTGATTCCTATAATAGAATACTGTGTTCTCTTTCTCTTGCAACCATTCATCCCAAAACTCAACGAGGTTTACCAAACCTAATCTTTAGAGTATCCCTCCAGCCCTCATCCCCATCCACCTGCCTATGTGGCTCTCATTTGCCCAGTATTAGAGCCCCCAGGTGAGTAGAGGGTGAATCGTAGGGTGGATGTAGAAGATAGAATTTGGGCCTCCTAGAAACTTCATGACTCATCAGTTGTGTGCTTCATAACTTCCCTGGGTCTCTTGGCCTAGACTAGACGGTGAGGAAGGGGCACAGCACCTTCTTCCCTTAGTTTCATTTGGAGAAGTGCATTTGTTGTACATGGAGACAGAAAGGCTTCAAAGTGCTTAGACTGTTTTTTAGTTGATATTTCTCCAGGAGCTGGTGTAAGAGCTTTCTTCATTTTCTGTGTCTTCTCTGATATTCTGACTGCGAGTTGAGAGGAAGGTGAACCAGTCTCATTGAATCTCGGTCTTTTCTTCAGACTTAGTTGTGTGATTCTTTGTAGCTCACACTGAACTATTTTCCAAAATTCTAACCACTTCCAAAAGAGATCACAGCATGCTTTCAGCCGTCTGCTCTTGGATATCCTTTGGTTGCCACCTAGTCGTGGGCTGCTACTGTCCCATTCAAGTCCTCCTGATGACTGGACCTTGCTTCTCCCTGGTGTCCCTATGCTCCTGCTCACCAGCCTCCTTGTCCTTTCCTCACATCCAGCATGAGAAAGAATGTATTGAGGAAGAATAAAAGGAACCACTTGATACTGAAAGTTCTTTTTTCTAGGACCACTCTTTCCAGTCACTAGGCCACTGAGAGGGAGTCGTGTAGAGCTACCTCCAGGGACCAGAAGCCCCTGCCCCTACATCCTCCACCTGTGCCTAACCAAACAGCCAGAGCTGCCTGCCTTGGGGATAGTTCAGTATCCACGCAGAGGCTATAGAATTTCCTTCAAGACACAGATAATAATGGCCCCTAACAAACAAAAGCTGCCCTGTCTTTCCCACCAACGCTGATGAACCTCAAGAATTTCACCCGAGGTCATTGAAAACCAGTAGGTGTAGGTCAGGATAAAAGGACAAATTCACCATGAAATCATTGTTCAAATATTAACTCTCTTTGAGTTCTCCTTAATTCCATGACCGGTGTATGGCTAAATGTCTAAATGTCTAAACGTTTCATGTTGTGTATACAGGCTTGCTGGCCACCACAGCTCCACCGATTCCCGTGGCCACTGCAGCGAGCACAATGCCATGTCTGCATGGAAAGTGGACCCATCGGTTTGTGTCCCCATGGATATTCAAATCTCCCCCAAATGGTAAGTGGGCACTTGCACCTAAACCTCTGCTCCCGTGTGAAACACACGAAAAAAAATAATTGGGAAGCTAACCTATGAACTCGAGGTAGTGGAGCCTTTAGGAATATTTCAAACAGAAATGCAGAAGGGTTTCGGCAGGGATTTATGAAGCTTGCTGATTAAGCAGTTGTATTGTGAAACACACACCAGTAATTATACCAAGTGGAATAGTCTAGGAGGCAGCATGAGGTGATGGTAATTGTAGCTCTCAGCCCTAAAGCCTTCTTAGATTAAAGAACCAACTTCTGTCTTTCACTCACACTCACATGTGCAAGTGGATGGGGTGAGGGGTAACGTTTTCAGTGGCCCAGGCTGACGCAGGCCCAATCACTACACAAGCTCCTTCTGAAGCCAGGAAGGCAGGACGTGGCATATCACACAGGAGCTCTTAGAAGATCCACACAGAAGCAACTCACACCACTTTTGCTCGGATCTCAGTGGCCGGTGCAAATCTCCTGTGCCTACCTGACCTCAGTGGGGCAGAGAAATGGCACCCTACATACACCTTAAGGAGAACTAGAGTGTTTACTGGCAAAGAGTCCAAAGATCACGAGAGCCACCAAATCTCAGGCTTGGTAGAGTTAACTCCATTGTCAGAAAAAGATAAATATGGAACATAAAGAGATCACAAAGGGAAGAGTGTGGAGAGAATGTTTGCACCAACAGAAAAAGGAAATAAAATAAAAGGACCTCATTTTCAAAACAAAATCTTACTCTGCCTTTTTCTTAAATGACATTTATTGCAACTTTTTTATTAGTGCTACTTGATAGTAACCTATGGTTTAGGCACCAAGCCATGTCCTTTTAACTAATTACATATGAAGTTTGGTGATAAATGCTTTTGCAAATCATTTTTCAAAAGTTGGATTCTTTTTTGTTGTTGTTGTTGTTGTTTCTGTTTTTTTATTTTTGTTTTTGCATTTGTAATCCAAAAGTTGGATTCTGAAACCAGGTTCATAGATGCTTCATCCCTGTCCCCACCCTTCATGCAATGTTTAGGTTTCTAAACACAACCTAAGAAATGCTAGTATACTTAATTACAGGATTTACGTGGTGTGCAGTAGAAATTTGTTATCCTGCTAGTTAGTTAGTATGTCAAATTAATAGGATATGATAAGTAATTTGTGTTCTACAGAGATTTTATTTTAAGGAGCTATCACTTTCATGTGATATAATTAAATCCATATTTTATTTAAATCTGTGTAGGGACAAACCAATACATCATAGGCAAAAGACAAACAAAAACAAAAACAAAACAAAACAAAACAACAACAACAAAAAAAACGTAGACCATATTTCCAGGACACAAACCAAAAGAACATCTGAGATGAGGATTTTCACGATAAGCTGACCCAACAGTCAACACCACTGCATCTAAAAATGGTTTTCCACATGAGGGTGGGAAGAAGAGGGAAGGATATCTTCAGGCCAGGCCATCCGACAAGTGCCTAGATTTATAAAGGCACGATTTCTGGCTTCGATGGCAGATTACCTCACTGAGAACCAGGAAACTTCGTGGAATTAATTGCTCTATTGTTTTAGAGATGACTGCCTACGTTCATCCAAGCCTCCGGGCCTTTTTCAGTCACACTAGGTGATTTTTAAAAGAATAAAACCACCTTTTATGATTCTGTAGAAAATTGAGAGGGGGCGTCTCCTCTTCCTTTAATAGTTTAAGCCACAAGACTGAAGAATCTTCCCTAGGAGGTGATCCCTCCTTAAGCAAAAACTTTCCCTCTGAAAGCAGATGAGAGAAGACAGCAGCAACAGAACTTTGCCCCAATTTTCTGGGCCGAGTGAGAAAAATATGGCTTCAAACAGGGTATAAAAAGAAGAATTAAATAGATAATACCACAGAGGACACGTTCTAGAAAGGCGCCTGTCTGCGGGAGAACCAGGAGGGCATACAGCTCAGAGAGAGAGGGGATGGTGCTGAGCCCCATCTAGAAATCGGCAAGGGGACGGGGATAGCCTTCTCATGATCAGAGGAAGGTTTGATGAGAATGAGTATGGAAGAGGTAAAAGGAGGCCCAGCGAGAATTCTGAGCCAGCTAAGAAAATCACAATGTTATTATATCTGACAGTCTGATTAGTGGTAACACTCCCTTTTCAAGCGTCTACAAAAATAGAAATTGCCGTGCCTACTTCCAAGACTTCTGAGGCGTTGGCTGATCCATTACTGCAAACAAATGTCACACGAGCCATGGAGTTTCAATAGACTCGCTTTGATTCTCAGCCTGGGAGGATGTTTCATCGAAGCAGAATTCAGAGGGTGTGAGTCTATGCAAACAAGACCTGTTGGAAGCCGTTGGCAAAGGCCGCGCCAAGCGCAGCCCACGCTTTACCAGCTCTCCTGGGGTCATTAGCACCCCCAGTCGGCTTTTTCCCAACCCCTGAGCCTCTGACTCACTTCCTCTTTGAAGCTCATCTTTCTGTTCATGTCAATTCAAGATGAAGAGTTTTGGAGTTTTAGTTCTCGCCCCCACTGAGTAAGGTGGAAGAGCACTTCCGTGTGTGCTTCAGTTCTCCTTCTCGCTGCCTTTGAAAATTGCCCTCAACACTCACTTAACCAGCGTTTGGGAGCAAGAGGACTTCTGGTCCCTTTAGAAAAACCATAGAAACAGGCAGTGTGGGAGAGGGATAGCAGCATGCCATGCAGCATCCAGACCCCAGTCCAGCTCCAGGCACAAGTCCCGTCATCAGCTCAGGTTGGTGAACCACTCGGGAACCCGTTTCACAGATAAGGAAACTGGAGCACCAAGAAGTGATAGGGAAGCTTGCCTCTGCACTGTCTGTGCGGCCTTCAGATTCAAAGTCAGTTCAACAGATCCACCTTCCTATTTGGTGTTGTTATTAGCTCAGTAAAAATGTTTCTATCCCAGACAGTTGACGCTGTATAAACGTGATGGGAGGAGCTGTTCAGGAACTGACTGCAGTTTGTTGTTGCCGTTGTAGTTGTTAACTTAATTGTCTAAAAAAAAGAGTGGAAAATGTCCCAGAGCTCCTACGGGGGACCCAGTGCTTGTCTCCCCAGCCCTGGGTGTCGGGCACAGATAGGCAGAAGGGCTCCAGGTCATGGCAGCCAAGCAGACCCTTCACCTGGATGAATCCTAGAAGCTCTGCAACAGGTCCCCCATCCTGGGGTGTGAACCCTGCAGCTGGCTCACAGATTCTCCATCCTGATGCCCTTTCAGGGTGGAAGATGATCTGCTTCACCCTGGCCAGCCCCTCCCCTACCCCTCTGCAGGTAGGTCAGAAGCACTAGATGCAGCATCTGGTCAGGGAGCAGATCCCCAAAAAGCAGTCACGCCAGGAAGAAGCAGTTCTTCCAGCCACGAGGACTTGAGAGCTGGGAGGGATCCCATGGTCTCTGAGGCCACCAGGAATATGTGTGGTGTGAGTGTGCAGCCATGTCCCCAGCTCTGACACCATGCCCTGGTGGATGTGGCCCCTGCCACTAGTCTGTGAGGGCGGCTCCCCCATTCATTAAGCTCAGAACCTAAACAATGGCACATCCACCCACCCTTCACTTGGGGAGACCCACCATCCAAGTCCGGAGCAATGGTGGGTGTGCTCAGGTGCTGTTTATAAAGCAGAGAGAGAAAGCTGAGAGCAGAGAGAGAGAGCTGGGCCCTGAATGGGACTCGATGGGGCTCGCCTGGTCTCCTGCATGAAGCAGGAGAGAGTGACCCAGGGGCATTTCCCACCTGCCCAGCCTCCTGTTTGTATGATGTCTTCTTCCTGAACGGCTTGCAGGGCAGCAGCTTCCTCTTCTCCACCCCCAACAGGTGTTATGTTCATTGAGCATCTGTGGTCCAAGTTAACCCTTTGAAGTAAATAAAATTATTTAATTGTAGTCCTCTCTGTTTCACCAAAGCCTAGTCCCAAGCATCTGAAATCTGACATGGCATTCTAGTTTTTAAATAAAAATTGAATCTAAATTTGCCTGGTTTCAGCTTACTTATTGTGGGGCCTTTGGGTCTATTTCATAAAATGTCCAGTGTAAAGACAGAAACTACCACCTCTGAGAGTTAAGTGACTCTCACCCACTGTTCTAGATGCTTCTACAAAGAACTTCTCATTTAAGGCTCCAAAAGCCCTGGAGGGGGCATCATGTTTTTCTATTTTAGGGGTGAGTAAAACTGAACAGCAGGGAGGTTGGGCCCCTCCCAGGGCTTCTTGGCAGAGCCAGGCCCTTCTGACGCCTCCGGGTCTGTGGGCCACGGGTGCCCCGCAATCACCTCCGGGGCTCTCTGCTGGGCTCTCCATCCGGGTGTCCCTCCATCCTCTGAGGCTCCCGCAGAACCACCTAGGCCCCCAAAGTGATGAGTGCCTCCCACTAAGGCTGTGACAAAGATGCCATCCCGGGGCCTCGGCAAGCGGGATTCCTCACAGGGAGCAGCTCACATGGAGGACAGATGGAAGGAAAAATGAACTGATTTATTAGACTAAAATTCCATTTCCCTCTGCTTCATTGATTTTGTACTTGTTATAATTATGGAAAATTCTTTTAAACAGCCTGTAAAAAGATGCTCTTTCATCTGAGGGGGAATAGGGTCCTTGTTTGAAGCCTCTGGCAATCAGCTGTTTAGCTCGGCAGCCCCACCCACTGCCCCAGAGATGAGAAGGGCCAGGCGTGCTGCCCCCACAGACCAGCCTGGCACACACCCCGCGTGTGCTCAGTTCCCGGTGACGGACCCTGGGCCGGCTCCAGACCACCACGGTTAGCCGTCCTTGCTCAGGCACGGCTTCTCGGAGCCATATCTTAGTGGTGAAGAAAAAAAGAAGAGAAAGAAAGAGAGAGGGGAGGAAGGAAGCAAGGAAGAAAGAGAAAGAGGGAAAGGAGAGAAAAGAAAGAAGAAAGAGAAAGGAAGGAAGGAAGGAAGGAAGGAAGGAAGGAAGGAAGGAAGGAAAGAAAGAAAGGGAAGAGAAGAGAAGAAGAAAGAGAGAGAAGAGAAGAGAAGAGAAGAGAAGAGAAGAGAAGAGAAGAAAAAAGGGAAAGGAAAGGAAAGGAAAGGAAAGGAAAGGAAAGGAAAGGAAAGGAAAGGAAAGGAAAGGAAGGAAAGGACAAAGAAAAGGAAAGAAGGCAGCCCGCGAGAGGCCATCGGATGGCTCCCTGCAGTTCTGGCGATGCAGCTGACGGCTGGAGGGAGGACGATGCAGGACTCTCCGGTCCACGCAGGAGCATCCCTGTTATGGCTCCTTACACACGGGACCCAGGATGACGTCTTCCCAATAAGCCCTAGTTCATCACCAAACCGCCGCACCCAGTGCCGGGCCCCCCAGGAATGGGGCTAATGGCCAGGCACCGGGGGTGAGGGGCCGGGCAGTAGCCGTGCTCATCCCTAGGAGCCCTACACGGCCCAGCTTTTCCAGAAGGAGACCATCCCCATCAGGTCCCCGAGCGGTCTGGGCTGGCGTCCCCTCACTGTGCCTGGGGCGGCGAGGGGCACTCAGGGCCCCCCTTGCGGCTGTGGCCAGGCCGGCTGCGCCCCCGCTCCGAGCCTCGCCCACCAACTGCCCGCGCAGAATTAACTGTTCCTTAGAATGTTATTAGTCGAAACACCCCATTTGCTCTTAGGGTAAAGTTCCTGCTTAATGAACCGCGCTCCTGGCCCTCACCCCTCCGGCAGGGCTTCTCCCCGAGATAGCATCAGCCCAGGTGCCGCAACAGTGTTAGAAACTGTAAATCTCAACCTGTCACCGCAGGGAGGGGAGGAAAAAGGTGAAACAGGTTTGTGGAAGAAGCTTGCCCAGGTGCTGTTTTGCAAGCGGAGAGCAAACCAAAGGCTCTGCCATCATCGTTGCTGGAGATAAAGATCGTGTAAACACGGCCTCCTGGGAGGGGGGCTGCGCAGCCCCGAGGGGGTGTCCTCTGTGCAGACCGCTCCAGAGTCCGGGGGCTTGGAGGCCCCCCACCCTGGGCGCTGTGGGCACCACCCGAGAAGCGTGGCTCCCGGGCTGAGACCCGGGGAAGGAGCCGGTCCCTCTGCCGACCCGCCAGCAAACCTGGTGCCAGTGGCGCTCTCCGCAACAGCAAGTCCACCCTGAGCAGCTAGGATCTGCTCCCAGGACCTTTCATTTCTGCTCATCCCACCTTAGCTCCTCCGTGGGCCTGGGACCCGTCCGGCTACAATTTTAAGGCTAATAATTCTTTCTGCCTCCGTGAAAGGACAGGAAAGCCTTCCCGCGGTGGCGTCCTGGAAGCTGAGAAAACACTTGAACTGCGGGCTCCCCTCGCCGGGCCGTCGCTGCCCTGGGCCGCGCGCACCCGGCCCCCAACATAATTGGATTCCAGGCCGAGGGTGGGAGACGGGCGATAAAGCTGCTGAGAATTTCCACACAAAAGCGCACAGCCCATTTACATTTTCATTGGTTTCCCAAGAAGAAAATGCGGAGCCAGTCCTGTTTTTCTAATTTTTTGCCATCATTGAAAAATTAGCATTTGCCCAAGTAAAGGCCATTGTGCTTGTGTTCATGATATCGGCTGGAACTTAGAAGGAGTCTGGAGCACCAGAAAAAATAAATAAATAGAAAAATAAATAAATAAATAAATAAATAAATAAATAAATAAAGTAAGGAGGATAATGTTTCCATTTTCTCCTTTATAGTCCATAACCTGGTTTTAACTGCATTTGCTTGGGGATTTTTTTCTTATGAAAATAGTATTATGTGTGACATTCAGGCTTCCATAAAAATGATTAAAACCACAGTGTCTTTGATGATATGTCTTTGGCATCCATAAATAACACCCATATCAATAAATCCCAAAGCAACGATGGGCAGGAATAAGACACGTCACATTTCATTCACTGTTTAGCTAAATTGCTTTTCTGTTTTACCGTTTGTAAAATAAGGAGCAAATCACTGCCTGTGTAAGCAGGAGGGGAGCCTGCCCCCCGCCCCCCCGCCAATCCTTGCTCATCAGGAGGGGTTTCTGAGTCCGGGAGAGGGCACGGGCCCCTGGCATCAGGCAGGGGTGCGGGGGGGCCCTGGGAGCCCCTGGGTGGCTCCGGGCGGCTCAGGATGGCTCCGGACAACTGGGGCTCTGAAGTGAGGGAAGGAAAGCCTGTGATCATCCCGAGGCCTCGGGCCCCCACCCTCCCTTTCATGCTGCCCGGGGAGTGCAGAGCCCAGTTATCAAATGGATCTCTCTGTGTCCACTCATGTTATGCAGAGTGCCTACTCCTGAAAATATTGCCGAGAAGTTTGGATTTTTTTTTTTTTGAATAGTTGAATCTTCCTGTTACTCTCATTCTCGAACAGCAATGTGCTTGATACACACAAAGGTCTTTATAACAAAATCAGCGTGTGTTCAGAGGGAGTCACTAACAGGGCACAGGTTTATGGGGAAGAACGGAGAGAAAAGTGTGTGACCGGCCTTGTGAAACTTTTGGGCCATTCTGGGCAATTGCAGGAGCAGGCCACCCCAGCCAGGAGCAGCTGACACTGTGCGACGGCCCCGTACAATCCTACAGCTCTCTTCTGAGAACAGCAGCATAAAAACCCACCCATGCCAGGACCTGACAATAAACGGGCTTCCTCCAGGAAAGGGGCCCGTACGGTCAAGCAAATGACCTCCAGGGACCTCTGGGGTGGGGACCAGGGACTCGCCCCAGCCTTGCAGGAATGGCAGTGAGAAGCTTCTCTCCATGAATCAGGCACAAAGTGGGGTTGAAATTTCCTGAACCTGAATCGTGTTTGGGAGAGGGCGAGCCATGAGCCCACTGGACAAGCCCACGAGAGGACCCGGCCCAGCTGTGCATGGGGTCCCCTCAGGCTCCTTGAGGGGACAGGGGTGTCTGGGCATCTCCCCATGCATCAGGGGCCAAGCCCGGGCTCCAGGCCCCCCTCCAGCCCAGCCCCACACAGGGAGCTGTGGGCATCGGGGGCGCTCCAAGGGAGTGGCTGTCCTGCAGGATCTTCCCTGCTTTCCTTAGACTGTCTTTCTTTTTAACTTAATAAAGCACATTTAAAGCAAGACTCAATGTCACCATTGCAATCACTCATTCGCTGTTTTTAAATACACTGGAAGCTTTAAGTACACTGGAAGCACCATGATACCATTATTAAGTCCTAAAATTATAATAAACCATAATCGACAAGGATTGGACACCTAAGCTGTTTATGAAGCATCCCTCACTCAGGAAAGCCAATTCTCATGGAGAAAGACGTAACTGTGTAAGTGGTTATAAAGGGCCACTGGGTCTGAGGTCTTGTTTAAGGAGGTGCAGCCAGGGGATCTGTTTTGTTTGGGGCCGTGGAGCAGGAGGCAGCCCGGCCCAGTTGCGGGCTCGGCTGCAAACCCTCCGCCTGGCAGGGCCTCTCTGCTCTGGGAGAGCCTTCCCAACCATCAGGGCAGGTTTCCTGACCTTCAGCCCTACATCTGGCTGTGCTTTCATGGTTTGCACTCCTCAAAGAATGCACAGCCACCCCTGTCCGACCCTCCAAACATATGGAACCAGGGAAGCCGAGAAGTCTAAGTGTCATTTCTAACAATCCATCGTAAAGGTGTTTCCGTCCTTCTCCATCACCCACGTCGCCCTTCTGAGGGGGGAATGGGTGTGACCACTTGGCCACCTGACCATGCAGAAGAGCCTCTCCTGGGCTGCTGATCTTCACCCGTAACCACCTCTCATGACCTCAGCAAGCCCAACAGTGACCCAAACGCCACAAATTCCCAAAGGGGCCGCGTAGCAGGACACGGTGGTGCAGGGCCGGTCTAGCATGCATATTCCAAAAGTCTATTTAAAATGAAGGAGTAGCAGAATCTTTGATTTGCTAACTTTCAGTGGAGCCAAAATATTTACATTAAAAACAGATCATTTGGCCATGTTAACAAAGTCAGACCCTCTGAACATTTTTTAACGGTCTAGGCATGCATAAACTTTTAATTGGCGGGTGACCAGAAATTGTTGATAAGTGTGGCCAACCCCACCCCTGTTTGTAAAGAAAACCCAAGGCTTTGGGGTTCCGCGGCTGAACCAGAAACCACCACATATTTGGGCTGCAAGGCCAGGTGGGCAGGCTCGGAGCCTCACATCCATAGGGATGGCCACCTGAGTCCCCGCGTCCTTCCCCTGGGTTCTGTTGTTGCAACAAGATGGACAAGGGAGCAAATTCTTATGGCGTCTTCTGAGTCATGGACTCAAGGAAAACATAGCTCTGCAGAAGATTATCCAGCCTCTATTGCTATTGACAGTCATTCCTACCAAAAATTACTGAATATAAGAAATGTTTGTGTGTTAAGAAGTTTTTAAGCTTAGTATCATCACAAAAATATTTCACTCCAATTTGATAATTAAATATTCTGAGCACGCCCTTCTGTGTGCATGTGGACTGCCTTTTATGCACGAAGCATCTTCTCAGTGAATAAAACAGCAACTTGTTTACCGACTCGCCACGTTGTGCAAACCCCAGAAGGAGTGTGTTTCACTTCACTTGCAGAGGTTTAAAAACCAAGACCACTAGTAACTTTGACAGGATATCTGTGTCTCCCTCAAAGGGCGAGCAAGAGACAGACGGCTCAGTAAAAGAAGGTCAATAATTTTTGTTTGAAGAACTTTTCTACTGTGGCTAATAGTCAACATTATATGCCTCGTGCTAAATCGGGCTTGACCTGGAGAGAGCGGCACATCTGGAAAAGATGCCGAGATGGTCCTAAAGGAGCTGGGGATGAGAAGCTGACTCAGAGTGGGGCTGAGGGCCAGGCTGCTGGGGGTGGGGCAGGGGGACAGGGGGATGGGGGGGCAAGGACAAGTAGGGGGCCCAGGTGGCAGGGGGCAGAGGGGGGGCAGGGGGTAGGGGGCGCAGGGCTGCTCAGAGGCAGGGGGCAAGGTGGCAGGGGTGAAGAGGGGTGAGGAGGGGTACTAGGGTGGGGGGAGGGCATGTTTGCTTTGAGGACAAATGACCACATTTATTTTTATTTTATTTCTGTTTCACTGCTAAATTTTATTTCCTTCAAAAGTTGCTTAAGGATCCCCCCCCCCCCCATCACATTCAGGAAATCCCAAGAAGGGGGAAATTATAGCAAGGACTTAGAGACATAGGCCAAACACATAACCTAATATTTTAGAACTGTTCGCGCTCATAAAAGGAAGACAGATTTAGGAGTCAGAAAATCTTCCTTGCAGTTTGGCTTCTGAGGAGCTGGATTCTGCACGAGGATGTGTTTTCATTTTTATTTTTTATCTTTTTTATTTTAAAGATTTTATTTATTTATTCATAGAGACACAGAGAGAGATAGGGGAAGAAGAACAGGCAGAGTGAGAAGTAGGCTCCATGCAGGGAGCCTGACTTGGGACTCAATCCAGGGTCCCCAGGATCACACCCCGGGCTGCAGGCGGCGCTAAACCGCTGCGCCACCGGGGCTGCCTGAGGATGTGTTTTCAAATACATTTTCTTTTCAGTGAAATTTGACTTGTTTCCAGTCATTTAAGGGAATGGGCCACGCTCTTTACAGATTGAGCAAAGAGACAACGAGACACATTTCCCTAGAAGCCACAGCAGGTGTGATGAAATCTCATTTGGGGAACAGACCCTCCTGTCACTCTCTGTTCTGCCTTGAAGCTGGCCCCCTCTGGCTGAAAGGATAAATCCCGGCTATCCCTGGGAGAGGTGTCCAGCTTCACTCCGGGGTCCCCAGGGTCCTCTCTCCTCTGATCAGCCAAGCCCATGAGTAAGCGATGAGCAGCGCTCCAGCCAGCGCGCTGTCCGTCGTGGGCTCTCCAGGTGCAGAAAGTGCTCCCCCCACTGCTGAGCCCTGCTGCCCGTGAAAGCTCCTCCCTCACTTAGTACAAGACGGATGCCAGCCTGTGACTGGTACTCGAAGTAATATTTCAGCGCCTGTACCTTTCCAATACATTTTCTCTGTTATTACAACTGTTCCCTAATCTGAAATCATTTGCTGTGTCTGCAGTGAGTGAGTGGATAATGTTTGCCTTCTATAGGGACAACTATATATGTAAACATACAATATATATGTATAAATATATATAAAATTCAGTCATGACAAGGAAATTAAAAACCTGCTCAACAGTAAGGGTCAGAAAATGTCACAGTATTAGATGAGCTAGTGCACAGCCACTAACAAGTCCACCCCAAAATCTAAGAATATAACCCATAGCAGTAGTTACAGGATTTCACGGTTTTCTCCCCAACATCAACCAAAGGACTCCATTAGTACTGATGCCTCTTCAAATTTAGTAACACTTAGTAAAGTTAAAAAGTCCTCAAATTTATAAATTATTAAAAACTAGCTACACACAGTTCTTAGAAAGAAGCCAGGGGGGTAATGAACACTTGTGCATTTTAGGATATTACAAGATTCTGGGTTCATCACATGGCAAATCCAGGAACAAAATAAAGCACAAATGAAAAGTCAGTAATTGGTAAAGTTGAGTTCTCAAGTCACTGTCTTAAAGGATGAGTTTTTTCATAGATGGTATTGGGTTTACCACTTGGGTAAAGATAAAATGTGATCCATACCTCACACCATACACCAGAAAGAATTTCAGATGTATTAAAGATTTTAACATAAAAAATAAAACCAGACAAGGATGTATAAACATGGGTTGATTCAATCCTAAAATGAGAGTGAAGAACAGCTTCTAATTATAGCTCCAAATTCAGAAGCAAAGAAATTTTAATAATTTTGCTTACAAAGTTGTTCATGTCATAATTAAATCATCATAAGGGAATTCAAAAGACAACTGACAAACTGAGAAAAGAAACAGTTTCTGTTTTGGTGAAGGCAAATATTAACAGAGTTTTTAAGAATGAAGAAGACCAAAACCTCATAGAAAAAGAGGCCAAAGGCAAATACGTTTAACTTCACACAAAGTAATTTAAAAATCACACCAATATATTATTTTTCATGTATCAGAGTGTCAACAGTCCCCCAAATTTGGCAACACACTCTAGAAGTGGGCACTAATTCTGGTCACCAGAAAGTATTCTCAGAGGATGATCCCACAGGGAATGTAGCCAAATAATAAACATAGAATAGACACGACTCAGTGAACTTTCTGGTCTTAGATGTGGAAAATAACACTTTCTTCTATTTTAATCCTCAAAAGATTTGTGGAGTTCTGCAAACTGTCTTTCCTAACATTTTAGGAGTGATTCTTCAAGTTCTGAAAAGAAAAACATGGAATTTCTTACTTATTTAAGTTTTATCATTCCTGTGTAATATTTTCCTTAATAGATGTGTCAATCTACAGTTTCAGAGACTACAAATCTTGACAAAGTTCTGCAAAAGGTAGTCTTTGGCGAGGCCCAGAGACATGCCCATCTGAACCAAGAAAGACAGAAAAGGAATCCTACAGATGCTCTTGGGGTCAGAAGTGCAGTTGTGACCCCAGGCTCACCTGCACCTCACCTGCATGGCCTCACCTACATGGCTTCACCTGTTGGTCTTATGTTCAAGGACCCACTTACATAGCTTTTCCTGTATACCTCACCTGCATACCTCACCTGTGTTCACCTGTACACGTTACCTATACTCACCTGCACTCCTCACCTGCACATGCCACTTACACTCACCTGCATTCACTTGCACACCTCACCTGCACTCACCTGCACACCTAACCTGCACTCAATTGCATGCCTCACCTGCAGACCTCAGCTGCGTGGCCTCCTCATCTACTGAGCTGTACAATCCCAGAGGGTTCCACTCACATGGGCCCTGTGAGGCTATTATGGATTAACAATGAACCAAATTCTGGGTTTCATGTTAAAAATTATATTTCATTTTATCTTAATTTCAGAGTTGTCTGGAGGCACTGAAATGTGTGGTTCCACAAAGGTTGGATTGCCTACCCCAGGGAAATCAGTAGTTGACACTTTTGTTTTTTTTCCAGCAGTGGTGTCAACTGAAGATTGTATTTCCTCCCTAGAGTGTTGTTGTGGCCTTTATGTCACCCGGGCACCACTGGAGGATGGCGACCAGTATGTTACTACTAAGCAACAGACCCCTGTTTCATTATTAATGTCATGTCTGCAATATGGAGAAGTAGCAGTGGCTTCAGAGGTTGGCACCATACTTCAGACCATAACCTTCCCACATCAGTGTTCTCCTGCTGCTGTAAAGTCAGAGGAGACTCGAAGAAGCAGAGCATGTGCCAGCGCCCTGGTCATGATTCTGGAGCGTTCCCTTGGCACCGACACACCTGCCATCCCTCCTTCCTCCTGTCCATTTTGCCCAGTCCCCCGGCCCCTTAGGGCCCCTGCTGGCCTGTCCCAAGGGACCCTGGCCTGTGTCTGGGCCACACGTCTTCTGAACCTGCCACAGCCCATGGTCACAAGGAATGTAGGCAGCTGGAGCCCAACAGGTGCACTTCTCCTCCCAAGAGCACCCACATTTTAGGCAGAGCACAATTAGCAATAGGAATATTATTCAGACACCCTTTTCACGAAGATCATAAAACCTACAATCATGTCCCTTGAATTTCTTTGGTTTTGCATCGAAGTCTCACTGAAGACCATTGCACATGCACATGCACTCACTCCCATGAGCACAGACCTGGCTGTGGCCTTTTGTTAGGTGGACCCGAGACACAGCCATGATGTGTCAACCTCCTGGGATGAGATGTCCTCCCTGGGGTTTCCAGCAGACCCAGGAGGGATCTCTTGCAAGTTAATAGCTCCATCTTGTATACACATTAGCTTCTAGTCCTTCCAGGACATCATGGGTACTCCACAGCACCTGCCTACATGTTAGCATGTGCTTGAGGTTCTGCATGGGTCTAGGCTGTGCTAACCCACTGGCCCAGAGTAGGCACCCCTGACTGGCCAGCCACCCTACCTCCAGACCCATTCTGCACCCCCAGCGTTGCTCCTAACACCACCTGCCCCCCACCCATGGCTTCCTGCCATTTGTAGGACAAAGATCTCAGAGGAGGAGGGTGTGAAGACAGAGCTGGGAGGTGGCCTCCAGACTCTGTCACCGTATACCTGCCCGTCCCAGGCTCTGTACCTCACCCCTGCCTTCTAGTGCCTTCTGCACTGATCTCAGCCTCCTAGTGCCTTCTGCACTGATCTCAGCCCATGCTGAACCCCTCTGGGGAGCCCCCATGACACCTCTCAGAGCCTCTCCTAGCGGCCGGGTCCCCCCCAATGTTCTGATCCCCATACCTTGGACTCACATCTTCCAAGATGTTGCTTGGTGCACAGTAGGTTCTCAGTAGCCACTTCTTGACTGGAGGAGTGAATGCTGCAAAGTTTCTCCTAAATCCAACCGATCTTCAGATCCATTTGCAGGCACCTAGAGAACTTCACCCATTACTTTCAGTACCAGTAGTATGTTAGCATTTCCCAGCAAAATGCTTTATCTGACAGTCAAGTAAACAAGAGATGGAAATTTACATTCTTTATATTTAATTGCTTTTCTTTCAGGAAATCATGATCAAAACACTAGGAAGATGAACAAAATGCTGATATACTAGCTCCTCTTCAGCACGGCCTGAAAGCTGCCGTGCCGGTCTCATCGGGCAGCCTGAATGGTGCGAGCACACAGGATGTGGCCTGGTGGGCCCTAACCACTGGTGATCCCGCTCCCCTCAGCCTCCCTGGATGCCAGGAGGCCTTTTGGGGCTAAAGCCCCTCTCAGGCTCGTTATGGTAACGGGAATGAATTTGTCTCCTTCTTCACAATCAGCTCAGACTCCCACTCAGATGGTGAGAACTCAGGTCGCACCATCTAAGTCTTAGAGATGGGAAAATTCTGGAAAACACAGTGCTCCCTCAAGCCTACTTCTGGCCCCTTCCTGCTCTAGGTGGGTCTGCAGGGTGCGACATGGGGCTCCTGGGAGTTTCTGCCCTCACCCACTGAGGTCCACCCCATATGTCCACAGCGTCCCTGACAATTCCCACTGCGAGGTGACACCTCAGTAAAGCCCAAGGTCCGACATGTGCACCATGCACACACAGCACATAGCCGCCCTGCACACTCATTTCCTGTGAAGTGACGTCATGCAAAGTCCACCAGAGCCTCTCGGCACGTGCAGAGAGCTGTGCCATCACCGGACAGTATCTGTCCTGTGTCCAGCCTGCACGCCAACTGCCTCTGTGAGCGGTGCAGCTCCATTTATGTCTCTCCTAAACCTCCAGGTTTGGGGTTCTTGCTACCAGCCTCATTAAGTTCCCAATTCCCCGTTTATAGATTTCACAAGAAAACATTCACCAGGAAGCTGGTGGAGAACAGGGAAGAGTAGGAGTGTGTGAGTGAAGATGCATGCTCAAAGGGCACGCTTTCAGGGTCCCCATGGCCACCACCAGCTTCAACAGGTCCTTGGGAGGACTTCTGAGACCTGGCACATCCTCATACTCACAGGCATGAGGACACATGTAGGGCAGCCAGGGAAGGGCACACGGTGTGGTATCCGGGGCAGACCAGGCACCAGGGCCCAGAACCCAGTAGGGGAAATGCTGTCCACAGGGCAGCTGGTAGAGACATGGGCCCAGGGATCTTCCCGGGGTTGGCCCTGCAGGCACCTTCTGACTTCCATGGGCCCAAATCCCAGACTCCCGGCAGGAAGGCAGGACTCCGCATAAACCCAGTTTGCACAAACACTTTGGGCATAGGGAGCCCGTCTTATCAGCGAGGTGATGAGGTGCCCCCTCAGTTCTGTTCCCAGATGCCAGCCAAGGCCACCTTGCAATCAGGCCCTTCTAAATGCAGCAGGTTCAGGCCCGCCGCAAAAACACTTTTCTGCACTTACTTTTGACAAGAGATTTTGGAACATGCCAATTATGACTGGTAAATAGTTTTAAGCCAAAATCTCAGGAACACGAGTTACATATTGCAAAGAAATCAGGGATAGTTAAGGAGCTGAGAGAGAACACAGTACTCCGGGTCCCTCTATGGCACCATCTCGTATGTAGGATGATGTCACGTCTATGATAAGCTCATAACTGCACCAGAAACTAACGAAAACCCTAGAAAATGGGAGTTCCCCGATATCATACCTAGGTGGCAGTGGGGATTTTTCAGACACTTGTCTGTCCCGGGCCATCGTAGGGAACCCAGGAGCACCTCCTGAGACAGCGACTGACAGGCACAGGTTGGTGACATGGTGACAGTCATGACCATGACCAAAGCATCCTTGTGAAGCTTGAACTTAACCACCGTTGATTGTCCTTTTTCTCACATTTATTGAGGGTGAGAACTGGCCCTGGGCCTGCAGTGTGCTCGACACCACTTAAAAAAGCCTCCAGCATTAAGTCTCTGTTTTCATTCCTTTATTAAGAACCCATGACCACGGCTGGACACAGAGAAAAAGTCCCCAAATGCTCCTCCCTCAGGTACAGGAGGGAAAATGATATGAGCCTCTTCTGGTATCTTTCAACAGCCCAAAGATGAGCACAATTTAACCAGACTGAAGCCAGAGAAAATATTGATCAGTTAAGTACGAATTTTATTAAAGAGCAAAACCAAACCACAGCTCTAGCCTGAAGTTCCCGTGGGTCGCTCTCATCATAGGTAACATGTGGGAAACGTGGAGACCTCTGGTGAATCAGCGTCCCCGATGCCTGTCCTGCGTAGCTGCAGGCCCCGCTGTGAGTCCTGAGTGTGCCGATGTACCTGCAGCAGAGGAGACGAGTGGTAGCTCGTCTTGCTGGGGGCTGGGGGCCACCTCCCGTCTCTCCAGTTTTGAGAGGCTGTTGTGTTGCTCTGAGGAGCCTTCCAAATGCAAGGAGGGCGGAGATGGCCATGGGGCAGCCCTCCGGTGCAGAAAGCCTGGCCAGTGTGTGGCTGGGGGGCCCACTGGGCTACAAGAGCTTGAGCGGGCGGTGAAGATCCTGCAGGGTGCCTGCTGCGGCCAATGCTGCCACCTGGGAGCAGGACCCAGGTGACCTCACACCTGCAGCCTGGCTGGCACAGCCTCAACACCCAACCACATGCTTCTCTGAAACTACTGAGTCAGGCAGACAGAGTCCATGTGGGCCACATGGCTAGTGTCCTTGTGTGAGGTGAACTTGCTCCTGTGATCCAGCTGAAGTGTCTGTGTCGAGATTAAAAACTCAAAGTTTCCCACAGGTGTCAAGTCTCTCCATTGAGAGGGTGCCGTCCTGCAGGACCCCCCAAACTAGCCTCAATAAAGACGTAAAACACCATCCTGTGCAATGTGGAATGCATCCCTCGCCTCTGCATCATGGCTCGCCATTATTTGCGATCTGAAATGTCTATGATTGGAAAATGAATATATCTCCTTCTTATACATGTTTTTAAAAAATCAGCGCTGGCAGACCATGGCGAAGCCGTGGGGCTCAGCCTCCCACCTTCCATGCTGTTGAAGGCAGAGCGGATTGCAAGCAGCTGTCCCGAGGTGCCCTGGCTGCAGGCAGGCAGGTCCCGGCAGGTGTTTGCTACAAGCAGGACACCAGAAGCCAGGGAAGATCGGGACAGCTCCCCAAGCTGTACAAATGAACCCAATCAAAGCACGTCGGCAGAGATATCTATCAGGAAGGCAGCACTCTGTGCATTGAGTCATCGCCGCTCCTGGAGCTGGAAGTAAAACCCAGCAGCCGATTCAAAAAGGGACAAAAATCTCATCTAGAGGATGTGGAGCGCAGGCTCTGCTGCAGCCCTGGATTCAGTGTCAGACTCCGTCCTTGAGCGGGGCCGGAGGATCCTTCACAACAGAAAGAGTACAGACTCTCAGGCAATGATTCTTCATCAACAGATCTTTAGAGTCTGTGTCCCCTGAATCACAGGACGCCATCTGGGAAGGTCCTGGCAGTGCCCTCGGCCAAGGGCGGTACTGGTGGGGGTGCGGGGGCCAAGGAGAAGCAGCCCACTGCGGGGGAGGGGGCTCACTAGGACCAGGTCCCTCCAGTGCTCTCCAGAGCCCTGAACCACTGTTTCTGTGACACACAAAAATTTGAAATCTATTTTACAGATAAGTGAACAAATATCCACAGGGATGGGTGCCCTCCTAGGGAAAAAGATCTAAAATTCAGCTCTTTCCACTCAACCATATGGTTCCTTTGGTGATGGCCACCTGTACCCCATGTAGGAGTCTCCACCTGCCCAGGGAACAAGGGCAACGATGACATACCAGGATGCGTCCACCATCACGGAGGCCAAGTAGGCAAGGACGAGGGTCATGTGGGCAGGAGGTTGGTCTGTTTAGTTTGTTTCCTCCCCCTCCAATTTACGATGGTGCATCAAGTAGTGCTCCCCAGAGATGTCCATGCCCTAACCCTCTGGAACCTGTGACTATGTCAGGGCAAATGGAAAAGTAGACTTTGTGGGTGTAACAGAGAATCATCCTGGGCTTTCCAGGTTGGCCCGGTCTCATCTCATTAAGATGAGATCTTAAGAAGTAGAGAACATTCTCTGGCAAGAGTCAGGAGTGAAGCGGCAGAAAGGAAATTTGGACAGACTTGAAGTGTGGGAGAGTGTGCCTCGTGGCTGGAGGGGTCCATGTGGAAACCCCAAGGAGGAATGC
This sequence comes from Vulpes vulpes, assembly GCF_048418805.1. Taxonomy (NCBI): domain Eukaryota; kingdom Metazoa; phylum Chordata; class Mammalia; order Carnivora; family Canidae; genus Vulpes; species Vulpes vulpes. The sequence continues at coordinate 63,569,753 of NC_132782.1, forward strand.
AGGCCAGTGACTGGTCTGTGGTTGACAGTAATGTTCAGGATGACAGTATTTCTGTCAGATTATGGGTCCTTGGGAGATTATAATGAGAAAGAAGTCTGTGATCTTAAATTACTTGACATTTTAGGGACCCCTGGGTGGTGCAGTAAGTTAAGCGTCCAATCCTGGGTTGAGGCTCAGGTCATGATCTCAGGGTCATGGGAGGAAGATGCATGTCAGCTCCATGCTCAGTGAGGAGGCTGCTAAAGTTTCTATCTCCCTCTTCCCCTCCCCCTGCTCTCTCTCTCTCTCTCTCTCTCTCTCTCTCAAATAAATAAATAAATCTTTAAAAATCTACTGACATTTTAGCATTGTTTGTCATCCAAAAAGTAGTTATATCATTGTAGGTGATACTGGAATTGGAGCCAGAGGTGAGGTGTGGTCATAACAGGAAAACCTACAACGTGCAGCACTGGCTTAGAGGATGAGTGTCAGCCACTGAGGACACTGGCACTGGGGCCTCCCTGGGTGCAGATCTACATTATGACAGAGGAAATATTTGGAGAACTTCTCACCTCTGCTAACTTGGGTGGCATACACCCATACTCTATAGAGATCAGGTGATGATAGATTACCAAGATGTCCAGGGTTTTGTTGGCTGCGTTTGATGATACTACATGAAAGATTGGAGCTCAGAAAAGAAAATAAGGGGGTTTTCAGAATCAGAAGGTTATTATCTCTTCCCTTTGTTAAAACTTCTGAATAGGGCACCTGTGTGGCTCAGTTGGTGAAGCACCTGCCTTTGGCTCAGGTCATCATCTCAGGGTCCTGGCATGGAGTCCCACATTGGGCTCCCTGCTCAGCAGGGAGCCTGCTTCTCCCTCCGCCCCTCCCCCCACTCATTCTCTCTCTCTCTTTCTTTCTTGAAAAAATAAATAAAATTTAAATAAAAATAAATAAAAAATAAAACTTCTGAATAAGACATACAGAGTAGAAGTCACACTTCCAACTGCACAAAATGCCTAGAGGACAAGACTAGAGGTGTGACTCTCCCACCAAAGCCACGTGGGCCTGATTGATTCAGTGCAGAGATCCCTGCCCAGAAAAACCAGCAGGGATTAAATAAGCAACTCAACAGAGCAAGTCTAAGGACACCTAAGAAATTGGCACAGAGAGCTGACTGGAGGCAAATAGATAAATTCATTGTGCTTCTTTGTTTTTGTTTTTCAATTTTGCTAAAATATACATCACAAATCATTTGGCATCTTAACCATTTCTAGGTGTACCTTTCAAGGGCATGAAGTACATTTACATTGTTGTGCAAGCATCACTACCACCCATCACCAGAGTAGTTCCATCTTCCAAAGCTGAAACTCCATCCTCGTGCAGCACTAGCTACACTGCCCCCCAGCCCCTGGTCCCCACCGTCCTACTTTCTGTCTATGAACTTGACAACTCTAAGCACCTCATGGGAGTGGAGCCACACAAGATTCATCCTTTAGTGATTGGCTTACTCCACTCAGCATAATGTTTTCAAGTCTGCTTATGTGGAGCTCATGTCATAATTTCCTTCTTTTAAAGCATGAATAACATTCCACTGTTTGCATGTAACACATTCTGTTTATCCGCCTATCTGTCCATGGATACTTGGGTTGCTTCCACATTTTGACTTTGTTGCTATAAACATGGACACAAAAATACATATTCTAGTCCTTACCTTTAATTCTTTTGGAGATAGAGCCAGAAGATGAATTGCTGGACAACATGACAGTACTATTTTTACATTTTTTAGGGACTGCCACACTGTTTTCCACAGGGCGGCACCATCTTCCATTCCCACCAGCAGGGCACAAGAGGTCCAATTTCTCCACATCCTCATCAACACTATTTTCTGTTTTTTTTTTTTTTTTTAATAGTAGCTTTCCTAATGGGTATGGGGTGGTATCTTGTCATTATTATGATTTGTATTCCCCTAATGATTAGTGGTTTTGAACATTTTTTCATATGCTTATTGGCCATTTGTCTATCTTCTTTGGGCAAATGTCTATTCATATTCTTTGCCAATTTTTAAATCAGTTTTTTTCTTTATTAATGAGTTGTAGGAGTTCTTTATGTATTCTGCATATTAACTCCTATGAGATATATGCTTTATAAATATTTCCTCCCATTCTACAGGTTGCTTTTTATTCCATTAATAGTGTCCTTTGGTGCACAAGGCAATTTATTATGCTATCAAGGTAGTTGTCCTTCCAAAGAAACCATTGGTCGAGATAAAAGTCTCTTTGGAAGTTAAATGAGATCATGCATGTAAAACACTCAGCATAACGCCTCATGTAGTGTTGTGTTCAACAGGTGTCAGTTTTAGTATATACTATCCTAATAATAGCAAGTTCATTTTTAAAATTTCAGAACTTTAAAAAAAATTCCTCTCAAATAACCTTACAAACGACATTTTAAACATCTCAAAAATAATCAGTTTCATTCTTTATAAGCATATTTCATGTGAGAACTCCAAATAAATAATATTGGTTTATTGGCTCCTGGATTTTGTTTTTATATTTTCTTCACCTGCTAGTTGTGAAGATATTTTGTGCGAGTTCAACATAGTAAATCCACCCTCAGCAGGGATATGTGCTGTCACCAAAGTCCATAAAACCATAATGCGGTGATTCTGAATCTTCAGTGCCGCAGTTTAAAATGGGCCTTGAGCTAAATGCCCCCCATCCAATCTTCAAGAGAGAAAACATTAATTTAAAAATGTAAATGTCCAGGATGGTCACCACATAAACAAGCACCTTCTCACTTGCCTCATATAACTCAGACATGTTCCTGATCATCACTGTGTAGCTGTGGTGCCCACACCCTCTGCTCTTCTGATGAGGCTGGCTGCGAGCCATGTTCCTCCTCTCCCATCCTATCTGCTGCTAAGTCACACAGCCAGCATCACCCACAATTACCATCTGCAGGCTTACATGACCAGCCAGCTATATGGATGGAAAGGCTCCGAAACCCGAAGGTGATTTTGACGCCGTGCCACTATTGAGCTGGTGATTGGCATTCTTTGTCACAGACAAAGCTCTGCAGTCACCTGAGGAGGAGAGAAAGTCATTCATTTACTCAACCAACAACTCAAAACCCTGGCAAGCACTCTGCCCTAGACATTAGGCGTGCCTGGCTAAACAGCGGTCGGATCAACCTGAAAACTCTGCGTGTCAGGCTGGAAACCAAGGAGGTCTGCACTCTTGTTGTGCAGTTGCTACAGAACAGAGCAGTCCTGTTTATATCTGTTATCTCAAGCTGGATTATTCTGACTGCTTGAGTTCATCAAGACAATCATTCAATTATGTGCTTCCTCAATGGTGATTTGCATAGCTCAATCTGAGAACACAGATATGAGGGAAGCTCTAACAAGCTGATCGTTTGATCTGTGTTCTCTTGCAGAAGTATAGCTACACCAGCTTCAGTGCCTCTGTTTTTGTTTTGTCTTAAGCTCCGATCCTTAAATAATGATCGACTGAGAGAGTCACTGGCAGGGCCCAAGCAATGACACAGTGTTCCCCGCCAAAACAAATTCAGACAAAGAAAGGAAAGTCTGCCTATTTGAAATGCTCCGTGTTGCACAAACCCAGCGGTGTGCATACGTTACGGAATCCAAAGCCAATGGATTCCTCAGCTGACTCCACATCACAAAATCACCACAGAACATATCTCATATTACATGATATTCTCAGGATGGCAGCCATGAGCAGATCAAAGTGGAGTCTTTAGGAATGAGATTTGGCTTAATGTGGAAGCTGGCAAAGAGTTTGATCAAAAGTTGATGAATGAGATGATTCTTCTGGAAGCAACTCTATTACCTGTTTATGTTTAATCCGTTTCCAATGGACAGAAGTATATTTGGGGAGATTTTTAAATTATTCCTGCCTTGAGACCAAATAATCACTGGGCTTTCTTCCATGGATACTGAGGTAGAAATAGGACACTACAGCGGGCAGGCGTACCATGGGGTGGGGATCCCGAACACCGCTCAGCCACAGGGGTTTCAACAGTCTGCGAGTGAAGGCGAAAAACAAGAAAAATGTAGTGCATGTGGGTATCAAGTTGCCAACTAACCATGCTCAGAAAGTGTTATTCAACAAGAGGTTGGATTTGAGTGTAGTGGGTGGTGGGGACCGGGATGCAGGAAGAGGCGGAACGGTGGGGAGAGGGGGCAATGGAAGGAAGGCTTTGTCAGTGGGAAGAGAGACCCTACGGCCAACCTCACCCTCAGGGACTCAGCTTCAGGCTGCTATTCCTGGATCCTGGGCACGTCCTTGTCTTGGTTCAGACACAGTCAGAAGCACCTTCTGATGAAAAGTCATGGGTTTGGAGAAAACCTAGGAACCAGGGTTTGATGCAAGTTTCAGACAGATGGAGACACTGTGCAAAGGGGAAACATCCCTCCTGACACGGGGTGAAATTGTGCCCATGTATTTATTGACTGCATCCTTGAGGCGGCGGGGCCCTGACAGGTCACTATGCCACCTTGGTAGTGACCTGCTGGAGACTCATGAAGCTCTGGGGCTCAGTGCTGTCCGGGCAGCTGCAAAACCAATCAGCTTCCCCACACCCCCCGAAGGCTCACCCGCTCTGCCGATGCCGAGGGTCCACGCAGCCCCGAACACAGTGCAACCCTGACAGTGGCCACAGCGGGCAGAGTGGCTGCAGCACCAACAGCTTCCCAGCCCTGGGGCCCACGTGCCAGGAAAGGCTCTGGGTTTCCCTGCTCACCTGTTGCCGGGGTGGTGGCCCCGTTCCTCAGAGGTGCGCGTGGCAGGGGTCCCCAGGCTCCGCAACAGGATGCCCAGTGCCCCCAGTTCCTTGGTGACAGGTGCTGGCCTTGCCCAAATTCTCTGTGTGCCCGCTTAGGGGTTAGGGTTTCACAGAAAGAAAGGATGGGTTGATCAGTAAACCTAAACAGAGTGGGGGCTGAGAAGCTTAGCTCACACTCTGGAGCCCTAAGTCCCGTCAGGGAAGAAAGTCACGTGGTTCACAGTGCAGATGAGGGGGGACACTGAGCCCTGAGTCCACCTCAGGCAGCTGTGACACTGAGGCGGGTGGTGCCCGGGACCCAGGCTCTGCTAGGACAGCCGAACCCATGAGGACGAGCAGGGGGTCTGGGGGTCCCTAGCCCTGGGGAAGGGCCTGAAGGAGCTCTCCCCTGGCGCTGCAGCATCTCCCCTCCTCAGCAGCAAGCGCTTTTTCTCAGTCTGTCCAGGTTAAGTGAGGTTGTTCGTCTGTCCCTATGAGAAGTCCTCAGGGGGTGTCCGTCCAGGTAGGTGAGGGTGTTCGCCTGTCCTGGGCTCACTTTGAGAAGTCCTCAGAGGGGCTTCAGAGCAGGCCAGCAAGGTCAACCATATTTTGCATAAACGACTCCTTCAGTTGTTAACACCTGAACGCATTCACTAGGCAACCAGCTCTCTAGTTCTCTTTTTTCAAATCAGCTGATGGCGACAGGGAGGGGTGAGGTCCAGGGGGTGGACACCCGTGACCCCCCGCCACCCCATGCCGTCCACTCTCCTATCCAAAGGCCCCTGGAGCAGAAAGCACCTACCCCACCTTGGCTCAAGACTGAGATGGGGCCTCACTCAAGAGTAACTTGGACTTTGAAGCTTGGGTTTAAAATTTTTAGAGCTTAAAAAATGTATACACTCAAAGAGGAAAATTTAGTCACAAAATTTAGTCACAAAATTACTATTTTTCTAGTTGGGCGAGTGCTACATGTTCATCCGAAGTAACAAGGCAAGGCAGATTGGAATAATCAGACAGCACCGCTTAAGAAAGGGGAACTCCTTCTCATCGTGAATTGTACCTTGTGAAGTTAAATACTCATTGTGAACTTCCTCAGGAAAATCTGCCCCTCTGGACCCAACAGGGAGTGTGGCCAGTGGCCCTGACCCGTGTCACTGAAAGTCAAATGTTTGCCAGCTTAAATATGGACTTTTAATTTCCTATTTCTTGCCACTGGCAACTTTACAGATTTGGTCGCGCAGGCGGCGGACACCCCGGACGGTTGGCACGGGACTATCCCTCTGTTTGGGTATTGATCCCCTTCCTGTTGACTGAAGCCCTTTGCTTTGTAAAAAGTGTTTTTTCCCCCTTTTTCTCGTTTCTTCTCACTTTATTGTTGTTTTGATTTACCTTAAGTAGACTTAAATTTTTTTATTATTTTGGAGACTGTCAGTTTAAATGTCCCATTTACAAATACTTTCTATTAATTTTTTTTCTTTCTTTAAATTTTTTTCATGGTATTTTTTCAAAGTTGGAATAAATAATCCTAAGATTTGTGTGGAACCAGATAAGACCCTGAATTGCCAGAAGAATGTTGAAAAAGAAAACCAAAGGTGGGATCATCACAATGTCAGACTCCAAGCTCTGTGACAAAGCTGTGAGCATCCAGATAGCATGGTCCTGACCCAAATGCAGACTTGCAGGTCAATGGAATAGAGGAGAGAACCCAAAAATGGAGCTTCAATTCTGTGGTTGACTTTAAATTTTTATTAGTCAAATTTTTCTTCTTTTTTTTTTTCAGAATCATTGCAATCCATATTCAGAGGTCCTTCTCAAAAGCAGACCAATGGGGCACCTGTGTGGCTCAGTGGTTGAGCGTCTGCCTGCCGCTCAGGGTGTGATCCCAGGGTCCTGGGATCCAGTCCCACATTGGCCCCCTGCAGGGACCCTTGCTTCTCCCTCTGCCTGCATCTCTGCCTCTCTCTGTACCTCTCATGAGTGAATACATAAAATTAAAAAAAAAAAAAAAGACAGACCAATGTAACAAAAATGCACTTCATTTTCTTCCTGCCCTTCTGTGGTTTCATCTTTCATATTTGCATATTTTGTCCACCTTAAATTTATTTCCCTGTAAGACATATATTTATTAGATGAATTTTTCGCATAAAACGTAATCTCTCTCTCTCTCTCTTTTTTTTTTTACATAAGATGTTTCTTTCTTCCAAATGGCTAGCCAAGAGCATCATCAAGTAGTAAATATTCCCTCCTTTGTAGTTCATCAGATGCCACTTGTACCTCATCCTTCCTCAGGCAAGGAAGTCCATTCCATCAATCCTTCTGTCTTTTCCTAGACAAATAAATAAGTACTCAATGATTGTAGTCACTAGACTTCTATTGTAAAGTAATATGAATACTTCTCAAGGAAGTGTTTTTAAAAATAAGTCATCTAGGAGTAAAGCCATGTGATGACTTCTGTAAAACCACCTTAGCTGATAACAGCAAATACAAGAGCAGCAGGTATATGGAGAGGCTGGGAGAAGACCCAGGAGCTAGGATCACAGAAAGTCATTAAGACATGCAGTCAGAGCAATCGCTGGTGCCGAGGAACAACATCTGACTTTATACACAACGCTGGGGGTCCACAGAGCGGGGACGGTCATGGGGTAGTGCCGAGCAGTGCACTGGGACTGCTCCTGTCCTGGTAGGGGAAGCCCTGGTGACAGCAGCTCGTCCCGAGACCCACACAATGGCTTGACCTACCTGCTCCATTCTGAGTCCCAGTCGCTCCTGCCTGACGCTTACCCCTGGGTTCCCCACAAAGTGACCGCAGTGCGGGGGGCAGTTCTGGGTACGGACCCAGTAAGTAACGTTGGAGGTAATAATCTGGATTTTAAGACTAGAACTGGCCTACAAGTGTCTGTGACGTTAACAAGTCTTTTCTCAAAACAGTATTTTTAGAAAATTAACTTTTTTACCAGCCCCCACTATGATATTTAATGAGAAGTCCATAGATTCCTTCCAAAATACCTTTTGAAAAAGGTCTCCTAGGGACACTCCCAGCTCTGCTTGCATCCACGGAAGCTGAATCCGGTGCAAGGAGAGAAAAGGTGTTCTTGGCTTTCATGGAGGCAGGAAGTGTGAGGTCCCTCATGCGGCAGGGACGGGGACCTGAGAAATTAGGATGTCTTGGGTGTGCAACACCGACACTGGTGATGAAGCAGAAGAGGGCTCAGAGAGAAGCAAAGTGAGCAAAATATAAAATGAAAAATCCATCTGGATCTCTTTGAAGAGGATGAAAGAGACCAAAGCAATCCCCCCTCCTCGATTTGGAGAAGGGGATTCAGTGCAGGAAACAGAAAGGGGCGGAAAGAAAGAGGGAGAAAGATGGGGGGAGGGTCGGGGAGGTGGTGTAGCAGGGCTCCTGGAAACCTGCGGGAGGCTGGGTCCCTCACCAGGGAAACACCAACTAAAACCATCAAACCAGCTTATAGACACCCTGCCAACGCTCAGCCCCAGTCAAGATTCCCCCCCAGGTTCCCAACCCGTGTCATAGGGTCCCTCCACCCCCAGAGGTGACCCGTCCTCAATCTAATCTTGGAGGGCACGGGGGCCCCTGGAGACCTCCCCTCCTGCCCCAGTGATAACAACCTCACGCCCTAGGTGGGGACACTCCAGGCACCCCCTCCCTGCCTGCACGGCGTCTCCCACAACCACAGCGTCTGGGGTTCTGCTGGAAGGAGAGGTGCCTGGCCCCCTATGGAGCTGGGGCCATGAAGGCAGCGTCTGTCTGTCTGCTCAGAGCCACTCCAGGGCAGTAGCGGCCTCTAGCAGGTGAGGGGCCTGCCTGGGACCCTCACCGCAGCATACACATAGCATACACACCACTGCATGGTTGTTCTGAGCTCACACAGGAGCTTTTAGAGTTCAAGTCAGTCATAAGTGAAATCAGCCCGTCTTTGCCACAAATGTGCCCACCCCTGGGATGACACCAGCCTCGGCTAGAAAAGCCAGCTTTGGTGGGAGCTACTTGGCCCCAAATACCTCCTTTGGGAGCCAGGGTCTAGTGGCCTCCCCAAGGAGTGTTGGGTCTTCTCCAGGGGCTTCTGCTCTGACTCCTCCCACCGGGGAGCATGGGCTCTGGTCGCCCTAAGGTCTTGAAGCTACGGATACTGTGCAGACGTGAATGCGGTCCACCCAAGTCGGTCCCACACAGTCACCGCGGCAGCACCCAGAGAGCGTGGCTCTGTGCACCCCGGCCTGTCCCCGCCCCCACGTAGATGCTCCACTCCACTCTGTGAATGACACAAGTCGCACAACTGCCTTGCTTACTTGTCTAAACACAGTTTGGAAAGCATTGGGTTGTATTGTAAGATTTAATTGCTACCAAAATATTGTATGTCGAGTAAACAGTTTATAGATAAAAGAAGGGCATGGTTTAGAAAATGGATTAATTAGTATTTAATTGCTATACCTTGCAATTAATCCATTAATATTAGGAGTGCAAGCTTGTAACAAATTAGAGGGGAGCCAAAGAAGCCAACAGGGAATGAGGGATCCTTTGCCAAATCCCAAACCCCAGAGAACTCCCACTTCCTTGCAGGGTTGACTCAGTTGGTCCTCGGGAATCTCTAGGTCCCTTCCACTGGGTAAAACTCAGTCTCCCTTGCTAACCTCAAGTGTCATTTTATTTTTTATTTTTTTTTTTCAAGTGTCATTTTAAATGGCTAAGGTGGATTCAGTATTCATGTTGATGACTCACCCGGAGGTGAGGCAGGAGTGGGTGTCTTCAACGGAGAGTACATCTGACAACAACTGGTTTGCCAGGAGGAAGCGTCCAGCAAGGTGTGATTGAAGAACAGGACCCCCCACCCCATGTCCCCTGCATACTCGTTTGCTTTGTGCAAATCTGAAAGCTCATGCTCAGATCAGGCCTGTCTTTTCTAATACAGCTTTGCCCAGGGCGAGGGCTGGACTTCCTGGCCACGGGGACCCTGCTCGCCTGCCTGCTCTGGGGGGAGAGCAGAGGAGCGCCCCGAGGGTGAGCACGTTGCCCCAGCACCACCAGGAGACCCGGCTGGGACCCCCACCCAAAGGCCCGGGGACGCCAGGTGGACGAGCCTCCCACCAGGCCCAGGCCCAGGCCCAGGCCCAGGCCCAGGCCCAGGCTGTCCCCTGCCCCCGCACCCCAGGAGCTGACTCCAGCTGCTCATTAGAAAATTAGAGCCCCACACACGATGGGGTTTCAGCGGAGCCCAGCGGCTCCCTCCCACTCCCGTCCACCCACCGCCAGCTCTTAAAGGCCTTTCTGAATTGTTTGCTGTCAGCAAAACAAGTGTGTGCCCTGCGATCCCACAGACAACAAAGCCCGCAGCGGCATTTCACGCGGGTGATGTCACCCAGGTAAAATTGTACTGACAAGCTTTTAATTAAAGTTTTCCCACACATCTTTCCGCGGGTCCCCGGAGCGATTATTCATTATGTGCCGACTGCCAGCCAATTGTGAGTTGGGAGGGAAGTGTTTTATTTTCAAAGCTCTTGCTGACAGCTAGAGAACACTTTGTTATACAATCTGTTTACGTTTTTTCACACACACACACACACACACACACACACACTCACACACGATCTTGCTACAGGGGAGATGGCAAGGCCGGGTGTTCAGCATGCATGGCAGTAATTAAATACATCTGGTGCTGGGATAACCCGAGGGGCGGGGATGGCCCCGCTCCCACTCCCTCTATAAACAATCACCCCCTCTTGACAAGACGCCCCCCCCCCCAATGCTTGTCAAGGAGAAATGACTCCAGGAAGGCACAGGTTCAAACAGGTGCACGGAACCCACGGCCGGAGCGGGGAGGTGCCCTGTGACAAGCGGGAGCAGTTAGCAGCGGGGAACAAGTCAGCTTAGCACCATGCAGAGGAGGAGCTGGGAGCAGGCTCGGCCCACCCTGAGACGGTCCCACAGGCTCCTCGGAAGCAAGGACCTAGCAGCGGGCAGTGGGGTGCACTGAGGCTGGATGGGGGACCCGCCTGCAGCGTCCGTGCATCACCAGGACAAACTCCAACACATGGAGACGGGGCCTACCCAGGACGGAGACTCTGACCTCCCACCTTGGGTACCAGAGGTTCCATTTCTATAATGACCTTCGGGATGGACTGCTCTTGACATCTGTCCAGGCCCCTCCTGTGGGCTGTGGGGCCTTCAGAACAGGGTTCCCATTTTCACGGCGCCCTCTGCTCCATGTGAGACTACACGTAGTCTGCCCTCCCTGGACTCAGTTTCCGCACATGCAAACTGGGGATGACAATGCCCCTGACTCAGGGGTCAGCCACAACCTGAACTCAAAGTGTGAGTTCACAGCAGGTCCCTTCGGTCCTGGAAAGTGTGCACAGATGCATTCCCAGAATTACCCTGGTGTGCGGGTTGCTTTTCCTCTTTTGTCAGAGCTGCAGACAATGGTGGAGGAGGAGGAGGGCAAAGCCTTGGGCCGAGTGAGAATGGATCCCTGACACACCTGAGAGCTGCTGTACCCAGGCCCTTGCTTCCAGAATGTTCCCAGGAAGGCTTGACAGAGATTTCATTCAGAGGGAAGCAAGTCCCCATGAGTAGACCCACGGAGGTCTCCGCACACCTCATACCTGCCGAGCCACTCGCACGGCTCTTCCCCCGTCTGTCAAATGATCTGTGAATTGGACAGAGAAATTGTGTGCATGTATATGTAGCCATCTGGAACAGATGTCCCCTTCCCGACACAGACGTAGGAGGAGAGGTAAGTGCAAGGGGAGCCACAGCCCCACGGAGTCAGCTCAGTGCCCATGGGAACCGGAGCCCGTCTTCACAGCATCACAGGGACAGGCTTGCACTCTGCACACATTACTTCCTGTCACTTTGTTCTTTGGCCACAGACACTCAGCGGGACTCACGAGTAGCTCCGTGCAAAGCTATGATGAGCAAGCCCCTCCAGGGGTGCACTCTTCCCATTCGGCTCCAGAGCCCAAGCTACACTGAAGCGACTACAATCACCCAAAAAGGCCGTTCCTGGGACGATTCCACAAATGCCTACTATTCTGTCCTAGGTGTGAAGTGCTATGTGCTGAGTGACGCGGGCCTTGTCCTGCCCCAATGGGGGTCCAGCTGCAGCCACAGACAGGGACACAGGTGCAGGAAAACACCCAGATGGAAGACCACAGGGGACGCCGCCAAGCCAACTCTGGGAGTTGAGAACAGCTCCAAAGGGGAAAGGCAGTTTTGGTGGAAGGTGGGAGCAAGAAAGGGAAGGAGAAAGGGAGGGGGGAGAGCATTGAAAACTCAGGGTAGAGGGCCCCCCTTTCTCCACACCCTCGCCAACATCTGTTGTTTCCTGACTTGTTAAATTTAGCCATTCTGACTGGTGGGAAGAGGTATCTCATGGTGGTTGTGTATTTCCCTGGTGTTGAGGGATGTGGAGCATCTTCTCATGTGTCTGTTGCCCATTTGTCTTCTTTGAAGAAATGTCTGTTCACGTCTTCTGCCCATTTCATAACTGGATTGTTTGTTGTTTGGATGTTGAATTTGATAAGTCCTTTATAGATCTTGGATACTAGCTCTTTATCTGATGTGTCATTTGCAAATATCTCTTCCCATTCTGTAAATTGTCTTTTGGTTTTGTTGACTGTTTCCCTTGCTGCGCAAGAGCTTTTTATCTTGATGAAGTCCTAATAGTTCATTTTTGCCTTTGGAGATGTGTCTTACAAGAAATTGCTGCAGTCAAGGTCACAGAGGTTGCTACT